>NC_053039.3:252639621-253264621 GCF_002575655.3 Aegilops tauschii subsp. strangulata
CTCTTCCTCTTCGACCTAATCTTGTCAGTAGCGTCAGCTAAACCCGCCGTCGTTTGCGATGTCCAGGGTGACTAGTGACGTGCCGAGCCTTGTCCGTTTGCCATTAGCCACCCTGTGAGTTATAAACAGTGGAGCATTAAGGAATCCAGTTGGTGTTAATTAAGGGAAAGTGATCCCACGGGCCAAGAGCTAGCTGACGCTGTGTTCTCACCTGAGTCTTCACTCGATCGAGACCATCTCTAGTCTAGATATAATGCACATTCTCTTTTGGCCCTATAGCTGATCCAGGCATCTACATTCCATTTGACCGTCAGATGCAGCTGATCCAAATTTGAGATGATGTACAGGTAGGAATGTACACGCTTGCATGTTTGATGTGTGTAATTGGAAATCCTTACATGCACTAATTCACACCAGGCACTAAACATTTGCAACGAGGAGCTTCTAGATCTTTCTAGCTCTTCTGCTACGGCGAAACCGAAAGCAGCCTTATTCTCCCATGCGTTGTGTCGTCATGAACGCAAGTTGCACACAATATTTCATGCATAGGGGTAGACCGGTTGTTGTCGAAAAGAAGAAGAATGAAGAATCTTTTTCTCTTATTACGTACGTGCGTAGCAGATGTAGTGGACAGCAGTGGATGCGTGCTTAGTCCCAGCTAGCGATCAAATCAAAATCAGATCGAGGAGGATCCCAAACAACCCTTCTATAATTCAACCAGTTGTTCGTTGTCAGGACGTACTTTTCCGTACAAGGAAGACTAACTGTGACAGGTCTAGTCATGCTGATTTCGCCACTAGTTTCTTTGCCGCTGTTTGTGATGCAACAGCTCGATCAATCGAGGGCCATCCATCGATGCTACGCCACGCATGCATGACGACCATGGCCGCCATGACCTAATTCCCTATCCCAGGATCGAAGAACTCCACTTCAACCACACCCACCAAGGCAGGAACAAGATTTTTATTTTATGTTTCCGGCATGTTGGGCTTTTTCACGCTTGCTTGCACGGGTAATTATTCGTCCCGGTGATTACTGATAGTTAACAACCTACTAGTAATATATGTATCCCTAGGATAAAGTTAGTTGGGCATAGCATGCTCGGGGAAACATAATTAGATGCATGTGTGAAGATATTTATTTGATGCATGTGTGAAGATGACTTAATTACTGTTCAATGAAGCTATTAGCAACGGAAACAGAGAAGGTGGTAACATCCAGGACATGCTCTTGTTCACTGAAGCTATTAGAAGCTAGCTCCGGTGAAGATCCCATTAAAAGGCAGAAGCTCCACTTGGAGAATTATGCAGGAGGCAACTTTGCTGGAAAAATTGGATTGGATATTCTCGTCTGAAGCTTGGACTTTCAACAATCCTAGCACTTTTGCCACCCCTTTGACTAGAACAACTTCTGATTATATCCCTTGTGTCATCAAGATTGGTACCTCTATTCTCAAATCAAACATCTTTAGATGTGAAAATTACTAGTTGGAACACAGTCAGTTCAAACAGATTTGAAAGGCATCACTAGAGATACAAACTACCTCATTGTATTTTAGGACACCCTCGAAGAATACAAATAACTCACAGTAGAAGAAAGAAAAATGGCATGATGATACTGAAAGCTCACTTGGAGTAAAATTTATCCCATCAAATAATTTATTGTAAGCAAAGGGCAACTATCGGATTTGTCAAAATCGGGGAAGCTAATACCATGTTTTTCTAGGCCAAAGCAACTATAAAGTACAAAAATAATTCACATCTCTATGCTTAAATATGATACCCCCTCCATTCCTTTATACAAGGCCACTTCATTTTCCGTGTTAAACTTTGTCTCACAATTTTGCTCATGAAAATATGGATTACATGTCATCAAAAATATATCATCGAAAAGTTCTTTAAAATGTGCATCCAATGAAATGCTTTTTGTGGCATATAACTCATGTTATGTTGATAAAATTAATGGTCAAAGTTAGACATAAAAATATGAAGTGACCTTGTATTGGGATTGAAGGGAGTAATGGGATTGAACACCGTGATCACCAGAAAGCTGCTATCTTATCCAGAGCTTTCAGAGATAGATTAGGAAGCACATCTGAAACACAAAACCTCCTACTCCTGGATTCTTTGCTGCAACACAATACTGAAGAACTGGAGGTTCCTTTTACTAAGGACGGGGTATATGATGTTATTAAGAATATGCCAAATGATAAAGCTCCTGAACCTGATGGCTTCAATGTTGCATTCCTTAAAGCATGTTGGGATATTATTGCTCCCGACTTCTACAAAATGATTGAATATTTCCACAAAGGGGATATAAATATGAAAAGCATCAATTACTCTTTCATTACTCCGATCCCCTGAAAGTACTCTACAACTGCACCTAAAGATTTCATATCCATCCCTCTACCAAAATGCACCCCAAAGATCATCACCAAGCTACCGGCAAAAAATTACAAAAAATGTCCTTAGAATGGTACACAAGAATCAATATGGATTTCTGAACAAGTGTCTTCAAGACTATTTGGCATGGTCTTTTGAATATATGCATCAATGTCACTAGTCAAATAAGGAGACTGTTCGGCTCAAACTTGACTTTGGAAAGGCATTTGACATTTAAACCATGACATTATTATTGATATCATGTCTGCTCAAGGCTTTGGTCACAAATGGCTTCAATGGACCAAGATGAATTATAGCATTCACTTCTCTTCTGTTCTGCTAAATGGATTATCTAGCAAACAATTCCTTTGCAAAAGAGGAGTCGGGCAAGAAGACCTTCTCCTTCCATTGATTTTTGCACTGGCTACTAATCTACAACAATCTATGTTCAATGATCCTATGCATAAGAACTTGCCTGAACCACCACTTCAACAAACCTCATGTCCTGATTTCCCAATTTTACAATATACAGATGACAAATCCTTGTTCTACCTATAGTGGATGCCTTTTACATCACATCAGGAATTTATTGCTTCATTATATGCTGCATACACTGGTCTCAAGGTTAACTACTCCAAGTCCCTCATGATCTCAATCAATATCAATGATGATATTAAAGGACAATACAAATAACTCATGAATATATAGAGAAATAATACCATCACATGATTTCCTCTAGGGCATGTTTCCAACGTTATGAGTCCAATTTTTGTGATAATTTCTACCATGAATTTCGTTCCATAGCTTAGGATCCTTTGGATTTTATCACGTCTGCGTACCTTCTTTTGTATGTTTTCACCAAGATACTTTGCACGAGAATTATTTGGCATCTAAGGAAAGAAGGCCAATTGATGGTAATGAATCACATTAATTAATGTGATAACACTCTACCATACAAAGGTGACATATGAGGGAGAAGAAACAGCTCACGCAGAAGGCTCCAGATCCAAAGATGGTGTATTGTACGAGCGCACAAGCTCGTACCAGCGGTCATACTGCGCAACGCCGACTATTCTTGTCAAGTACTTCGCCCCGTGCAATTGGATCGGTGAGGGAATGAACACATCCAGAAACACACCTAGAACGATGAACCCTAGCCTCCGGAGGGATTACGGATGGGAGATTGATCCAAGGACTTCGCCGCCGTGATACGCCTCCGTCGTATCTACTTTTCCAAACACTTTTTCCCTTGTTTTGGACTCTAACTTTCATGATTTGAATGGAACTAACCCGGACTGACGCTGTTTTCAGCAGACTTTCCATGGTGTTATTTATGTGCAGAAACAAAAGTTCTCGAAATGACTTGAAACTCCACGGAACATCTATTTGGAAAATAAGAAAAATACTGGTAGAAAAAGCCATGTCAGGGGGCCCACACCCTGTCCACGAGGGTGGAGGGCGCGCCTGCCCCCCTACCTCGTGGGCCCCCTGACGCTCCACCGACGTCAACTCCAACTCCATATATTCACTTTCGGGGAGAAAAAAATCAGGGAGAAGGATTCATCGCGTTTTACGATACGGAGCCGCCGCCAAGCCCTAAAACCTCTCGGGAGGGCTGATCTGGAGTCCGTTCGGGGCTCCGGAGAGGGGGATTCGTCGTCGCCGTCATCATCAACCATCCTCCATCACCAATTTCATGATGCTCACCGCCGTGCGTGAGTAATTCCATCGTAGGCTTGCTGGACGGTGATGGGTTGGATGAGATCTATCATGTAATCGAATTAGCTTTGTTAGGGTTTGATCCCTAGTATCCACTATGTTCTGACATTAATGTTGCTATGACTTTGCTATGCTTAATGCTTGTCACTAGGGCCCGAGTGCCATGATTTCAGATCTGAACCTATTATGTTTTCATGAATATATGTGAGTTCTTGATCCTATCTTGCAAGTCTATAGTCACCTACTATGTGTTATGATCCGGCAACCCCGAAGTGACAATAATCGGGACTACTCCCGGTGATGACCATAGTTTGAGGAGTTCATGTATTCATTATGTGTTAATGCTTTGTTCCGGTACTCTATTAAAAGGAGGCCTTAATATCCCTTAATTTCCGCTAGGACCCCGCTGCCACGGGAGGGTAGGACAAAAGATGTCATGCAAGTTCTTTTCCATAAGCATGTATGACTATATTCGGAATACATGCCTACATTATATTGATGAATTGGAGCTAGTTCTGTGTCACCCTATGTTATGACTGTTACATGATGAACCGCATCCGGCATAATTCTCCATCACCGATCCAATGCCTACGAGATTTTCACATATTGTTCTTCGCTTATTTACTTTTCCGTTGCTATTGTTACAATCACTACAAAATACCAAAAATATTACTTTTGCTACCATTACCATTACTTCCATACTACTTTTCTACTAAATACTTTGCTGCAGATACTAAGTTATCCAGGTGTGGTTGAATTGACAACTCAACTGCTAATACTTGAGAATATTCTTTGGCTCCCCTTGTGTCGAACCAATAAATTTGGGTTGAATACTCTACCCTCGAAAACTGTTGCGATCCCCTATACTTGTGGGTTATCAAGACTATTTTCTGGCGCCGTTGCTGGGGAGCATAGCTCTATTCTTTGAGTCACTTGGGATTTATATCTGCTGGTCACTATGAAGAACTTGAAAGACGCTAAGACAACAATTTATCCCTCAACTACGAGGGGGGTAAGGAACTGCCATCTAGCTCTACACTTGATTCACCTTCTGTTTTGAGTAAGCTTGCGACACCTAAACCTGCTTCTGCTATTCGTTCTGATATGTCGCATGTTATTGATGATGCCACTTCTGCTATGCATGATACTTATGATGAAACTACTTCTATGCTTGATACTACTGTGCCACTTGGTGAATTTGTTGATGAACAACTTGCTAGGGCTAGAGAGAATGAAATTATTGAAACTGATAATTTTGATGAAAGTGATGATGAACACTCTCCTGTTGTTCCAGAGGGTTATGTTTTTGAAAAAGAAGCCACTCTAGCTATTTTAGCTTGCAAAGATAGATATGAGCTCAAGAGGTTATTAGCTAAATGGAAGAAGCAATCTCTTAATGCTAGAATGAAACCTGACCCTGCTTTTGCTACTTCACCTATCTGTGTTACTGATAAGGATTATAAATTCTCTGTTGATCCTGATGTAATTACTTTGGTTGAATCTGATCCTTTTCATGGCTATGAATCTGAAACTGTTGTGGCACATCTTACTAAATTAAATGATATAGCCACCGTGTTCACTAATGATGAGAAATCTCGCTACCTATATATCCTTAAAATATTTCCGTTCTCATTAAAGGGTGATGCTAAGATATGGTTTAATTCTCTTGATCCTGGTTGTGTGCGTAGTCCCCAGGATATGATTTATTACTTCTCTGCTAAATATTTCCATGCTCATAAGAAACAAGCTGCTTTAAGGGATATATATAATTTTGTGCAAATTGAAGAAGAGAGTCTCCCACAAGCTTGGGGGAGGCTTCTCCAGTTACTTAATGCTTTGCCTGATCATCCTCTTAAGAAAAATGAAATACTTGATATCTTTTATAATGGACTAACCGATGCTTCCCGAGATTACCTGGATAATTGTGCTGGTTCTTTTTTCACTATAAGTCTGCTAGACAATGCTTAGAAGAGTTTGATAATTTTATTGTCAAACAAGAAAACTTCAATGCTTATTTTGGTAGACAATTGAAATACAATTCCGATACTCTTGAACACTTGGGCGATTATATGTCTAGAGTTAAAGGTGAACTTAAACTCATTAGTAAACATGCTTCTATGGATACCACTCAAGTAGAACAAGTACTTAAAGCTCTAAATGATTTGCTCAATGAGTTGAATAGTAAGAAAAATGATTATGCGGTTAGAGTGGCTACTAGAACTGGTAGAATGACTCAGGAACCTTTGTATCCTAAAGGCCACCCTAAGAGAATTGAGCAAGATTCACAGAGAAATAATATTGAGGCACTTAGTTCTTCTAAAAAGAAGAAAAAGAAAAATGATAGGACTTTGCATGCTTCTAGCACTACAGGAATCAGCTACTTTGCCGTCTGCCACGGCAGACGGCAAAGGCAAGGATGGCGAACGGCAAAGGCCTTTGCCGTCTGCCGCGGACGGCAAAAGGCTCCGGCAAAGTAGGCAGGAAGTAGGGTATTACCTCCATCGAGAGGGCCCGAACCTGGGTAAACATCGTGTCCCCCGCCTCCTGTTACCATCCGCCTTAGACGCACAGTTCGGGACCCCCTACCCGAGATCCGCCGGTTTTGACACCGACATTGGTGCTTTCATTGAGAGTTCCACTGTGTCGTCATCATAAGGCTTGATGGCTCGTCTTGTTGTCAAGGACAACATCACTTCTGGGGGAGCCCTGGCTGTAGGCCAAACTCTCTGACTAGGCGGTTTCGTCATGACCGCCTGTTCGGCCGCTGCGCCGACGATGACTTCTTGGGTCATCGAAAACAGCCCCCACGTCGGCTCGGAATTCGCCGAGGAGTTGGATCCAATGGAGCTCTCTTCCTTGAACGAGCTCTTGGATCGCATCGCCGCCTTGGGAGTCGCTACGGACTATGATCAGATCGGGCTTAAACCCGACCAAAGGGAGATCAACTCCCCGCTGGTTACCCATCAGATAGCGGTGGTGGAGGAGCAATGCGGCGATTCTTCCTCTATCTTGAGGACAAACTATGTCCGGATTCCAGAGCTCTCCGAGCCGGATACCCGTCTACGGGAGGACATGGTCCAAACCTTGAACCTAGAATTAGGCAGCGGGCCAGACCTATTGGGCAACATCCCGGAGCCCGAACTTCCAAGATCGGAAACCCTCCACCCCTGGGTCTCAGATCGGGTCAGGGTTTGGACCTAAATCTACCCACCCACCCAGATATAAGCGATCTTTCCCACATTAGACAAGAGCCCCAGGAGACAGTACACCACTATTGGGCCAGATTCCTCCTTGTAATGAACAAGGTCAAGGACTGTCGCGAGGAAGACGCAATTTCATTCTTTTGCAATAATTGCACGGGCAAGGGAATCCTCAACGCCATAAGTCGCCGTGACATAGCACACTTCGCTGACTTGGCGGCCATAGTACAGAAGTACTGTGCGATGGAAAGCGCCTAGAAAACCCAAACAAAATTTTGGGATCCTCCGGCTCTGACAAAACCCCCAGTCCGAACTAAAAGGGTGCACTCTCGTAAGTCGCCCGACCCAATTACAAAGAAACAAAAGCCCACTACAGGGCGTGGAACCGTATTGGAGGGATGGCTTAATGGGCCATGCAAAATTCACAGTACAGCGGATACCATACCAACACACAGCCTTAGAGCATGTTGGGTACTCCGGCAGGTGGCCAAGAGCGGTGAGGATCTCCTCATCAACAATACCGCAGAGCACCATCCCGTGGAGAACAACAATACAGTATTGACAGTCTTCGAGACCTTCGCCTCAAATAATAGGCGTAAGCGAGCACTCCGCAGCCTTGCCGAAGTCTGCCACATGGCAGCAATAAATCCATGGAGCGATACGGCCATCACCTTCAACGCCAGTGACGAACCTAAATTCCGAATAGCCAGAGCACCAGCCGCCTTGGTCCTTAGTCCAATTGTGGACGCCTTCCGGCTTACTAAAGTGCTCATGGATGGCGGCAGCGGATTAAACCTCATCTATGAGGCGACTCTTCAAAAAACGGAAATAGACAGAAGCCGCATTGAGCAAAGTAGCACGACCTTCAGAGGAATTATCCCTAGTCGGGAGGCACGATGTGCTGGGAAAATCACACTAGATGTGGTATTCGGCACACCGGAGAATTATAGGTCCTTAGAAATCACATTCCAAGTGGCCCCGTTCAAAAGCGGATACCACGCCCTTCTAGGGCGGGAGGCATTCACGATCTTCCAAGCCATACCCCATTACGGGTACATGAAGCTCAAAATGCCCGGGCCCAATGGAATCATCACTCTAACTAGTGATCCGGACATAGCACTCCGTGCTGAAAATAAAACAGCCACACTGGCCCTCGAGGCGTTGTCCGAAGCCCTCGCGGTCGAGGAATTAACTGCACTGCGCTCCATAGTGGACAGAGACGACGTGATACTTGACAAAAGATCCAAGTCCACCTCTTTTAAACCAGCGGATGAGATAGTCAAATTCCAAGTCCACCCAACGGACCCTACAAAAACAGCATCCATCGGGGCACAGTTAAACCCCATAGTAGACGCCGCACTACGGGAGTTCTTGCGCGAGAATTGGGATATATTCGCCTGGCATCCTTCAGACATGCCAGGAATCCCACGCAGGCTGGCCGAGCATAGCCTTAACATTCTAAAGGGGTTCAAGCCGGTCAAGCAGACTCCCATAAGGCTTGATGGCTCCTTCGATCATCGGCAATGATGCACCCCATACGGCCCCTTCTGTTTTAACACTATGCCTTTCGGGCTTAAGAACGCTGGTGCAACCTATCAACGCATGATTCAGACATGCCTGGAAACACAGATCGGCAAAACAGTGGAGGCATACGTAGACAATGTGGTCATTAAAACCAGACACGTCGAATCCTTAATAGACGACTTGAGGCTCACGTTCGACAATCTCCGAACATACGACATCAAGCTCAATCCGGAAAAATGCGTTTTCGGCGTGCCTGCCGGAAAGCTCCTGGGCTTCATCGTCTCCAGTAGAGGAATTGAAAAAAATCCGGCTAAAATCCGAGCTCTGTCACAGTTGGCTATCCCAACCGACCTCAAGCAAATCCAGAAATTAACTGGATGCATGGCGGCCTCAAGCCGCTTTATCTCCCGATTGGGAGAAAGGCACTACCACTTTATCGCCTTCTTCGGCGCACCGAACACTTCGAGTGGACGGATGCGGCCACGGCCGGATTGGAAGAAATAAAAGCCATCCTGGCCACCAACCCAATCTTGGCCGCGCCAAATGTCGGCGAACCAATGCTGTTATATATAGCGGCAACTCACCAAGTTGTAAGCGCAGTGCTCGTCGTCGAACGAGAGACGGACGGACATAAATTCCCACTTCAAAAGCCGGTATACTATGTATCCACTGTCCTCACTCCATGCAAATCACGGTACCCACATTATCAAAAGATAGCATACGCAGTATTCATGGCATCCCGGAAATTACGACACTACTTTCAAGAGTGTTCAATTACGGTGGCCTCGGAAGAACCACTCAACGACATAATAAATAACCGCGATGCCACGGGCCAGATTGCTAAATGGGCTATCGAGCTCCTCCCGTTCGACATAACATATAAACCACAGCGAGCCATTAAGTCGCAAGTACTGGCCGATTTCGTCGCCGAATGGACGGAAGCCGAACTCCCTAAAGAGTACGACGCGTACTCCAATTGGATCATGCACTTTGACGGTTCAAAGATGCTGGCGGGTCTAGGGGCAGGCGTCGTCCTGACATCCCCCACCGGAGATACAATCCAATACGTACTCCAAATATTATACACAGACTCCAACAATGCAGCAGAATATGAGGCCCTGTTGCATGGTCTCCGGATAGCAGTCTCCATGGGCATTCAACGCCTAGAGGTGCGTGGGGATTTGAATCTCGCGATATCTCAAATAAATGGAGACTTTGATGCCAAGGACCCAAAAATGGCGGCTTACCGCAACGCCGTCCTCAAAATGTCAGCTCGGTTCGAGGGGCTCGAATTCCACCATGTGGTCCGAGAAAACAATCAAGCAGCGGACATCCTCGCCCGCATCGGCGCTAAGCGCGACGCTGTCCCACCCAATATCTTCTTGGAAAGGCTGTTTAAGCCATCCGTGGTATGGGAAGGAGAGACCGGCAACGACAGTCCGGACTTGGCCACAACACCAGATACCGAACACTCTGGCGTACTCGGAGCCTCTGCCACCGAAATAACACCTTCCGCCCACGTGATAATGGCTGTCATCGCCCCGTGGACTAAACCATTCCTGGCCTACGTAACTAGGCAGGAACTACCTGAGGACCCAAACGAGGCACGCTGCAGTGTGCGGCGGTCTAAAGCCTACAAGGTCCACGAGGGAGAGCTTTATAAGAAAAGCGCTACCGGAGTCCTTCAAAGGTGCATCTCCGAAGAGGAAGGACGACAACTTTTGGCAGAAATTCACGCTGGACTTGGCGGCCACCACGCCGCAGCTCGGGCCCTTGTAAGCAAGGCCTTCCGTACAGGTTTCTACTGGCCGACGGCCCGAGGAGACGCACAGGACCTCGTCCAACGTTGCGTCGGTTGCCAGCTTTTTGCAAACCAAAGCCATATGCCGCCTACTGCTCTCCAAACAATCCCCATTACTTGGCCCTTTGCGGTCTGGGGGCTTGATATGGTCGGACCCCTCAAAGGGGGAAACCATAAGAAAAAATACTTATTGGTCATGGTGGATAAATTCACCAAATGGATAGAAGCCAAACTAGTTAAAACGGCCGAATCTGGACCAGTGATAGACTTCATATCCGGGATTGTACACCGTTATGGCGTCCCCCACAGCATCATCACCGATAACGGCTCGAACTTTACAGCTGACGAGGTAAACTTTGGTGCAGCAACATGGGCATCAAGCTCGATTATGCTTCTGTCTATCACCCGCAATCTAACGGTCAAGTCGAGCAAGCAAATGGTCTTATCATGAGCGGCATTAAGCCCAGATTAGTGCGGTCCTTAAAGGAATCAAACACGCATTGGGTAGAGGAGCTCGACTCTGTACTATGGGGGCTGCGGACCACGCCGAATCGCACTACCGGATACACACCGTTTTTTATGGTGTACGGCGCAGAGGCGGTACTGCCCTGCGACATAATTCATGACTCACCTCGAGTGCGCATGTACGAAGAGAAAGAAGCTGAGCTAGATCAGCAGGACAGTTTGGACGCCCTGGAGGAGGAGCGTGACGTGGCAAAAGCCCGTTCCGCATTCTATCAGCAACAGGCTCGAAGGTATCAAAGCAGAGAAGTACGGGCCAAAACTTATAACATTGGCGAACTCGTTCTACGCCTACCGGAGAAGAAAAAGAACAAGCTCAAGCCCAAATGGGAAGGTCCTTCATTATTGACCAAGTTCTCACCGGTGGAGTGTACTGTGTGCGGGATGCATCGGACAATCGACTCGAGCCAAACCCATGGAACGCAGCCTAGTGCCGGACTGTATGTTCGTCTCCTTACCTCCGTCAATTTTTTACATATCCGTTATCTGTCTTTTATCTCTTTCTTTTTTCCTTTTTCTTCAAGGCCTTAAAAGGCTAAATTGTGTCTTGACTACAGAATCTTTACACGCTAACCGCGCTCATTATACCTGGGGGCTTCTTATACAGAAGCTTCATATAATTATTTTCCGGGCTCTATGCCCCACACATGTGTTATTCTTCCACATGTACCTTTTTTCGCCATTATATGCATCAATATGACTTAAGTTTTGGCCAAGCTGGGTTGCCTGGCTCTTGTGTTTATGCCCTACGTTCCCGTTAATTCGGCTAGGGCATAAGGGGAGCACCTCTGCGATTGTTACTGCCGGGTCAGCCGGATGTATACCTCAGACTGGGTGAAGCCGAAAGCTAGCGTTCTTAAGGGAATACTCGGTCGGTGAACAAAAGATGACTTTTATTTATTTTAATACATGCCCCCAGATGTTTATATCCTGCGTCTCTTTTCGCAGTTCGGACATGCACATTAGGGCATGCGTACCCAGGGAAAAGAACCCTTAACGGAACTATTCTCCCTGGAAGATGTTTCTTACTAACCATGTAATATAACATAGCTAGTTGGGTACTTGTCTGTTCAAGCACTTATGACCCCTACGCCTGGTTTCCACGCGTACCCCGGTTTTTACATAACTGAGCGGGTATTCGGATACACTCCGGACTGTCGGCTCCAGAGGTTGAAGCGAAAAGCTCCACCATGACAAATGATTTACAATCCGGCTAGGGACAATACATGTCACTTGAAGTACACAGTCACTTAGACTGACTAAATTCTTCTTCTATACCATCCAACAGGCTGTCTAGCCTACAATCCTGTTGGGAATACTTTGCAGCTAATTCTACTCGGTCATACACCAAACTGACGGGGATCTCTTTCCCATCAGGCCCCACAGGTCCGACCTTGGCCATGTGGTTCGGGTCAGCCTTGGTATATCGCGTCTTCACCATGGCCCAGGCTTCCCTTGCACCTTGTTGGCAGGCTGATATCTTCCATAATCGGAAGCGCCGCCGTGCTCCCTTGAGCTTCTCTACGAGCTCCCCCATGCCTCCTGGCAGGGAGGCGGATGGCCACAAGGCTTGGGCAATGCCCTGCATCACCTGCCAAACTTGTTCGTGCAGTTGTGAGAGCTCTGGCAGAAGATCACCTGCAGACCCGGGCATTTCCTCTGCGGGGCGACCCATCAACATACCTACAGATATAACTCTGTTAGCCGGTTTCTTTGCCGAACTCCATACAAAGTTCGTTCATGCACTTACTAAAAATGCCGCGTCGAAGCCTCTTATTCTCCTTTACGGAGTCAGCAAGTTGGGCCCGAACATCTTTCAGTTCAACATTCAGCCGGATATTGGCATCTTGGAGATCGTTTTTCTCCTACCTAACCTGCTTAAGCACGCGCTCGCCAGCCTTTAACTGTCGTTGAGCATGTTGCTCATCCCCTTGCACTACCTCCGGATTAACCCCGGGATCATCTGCAGAATCTATTGTTAGATTTGCATGAATGCCGCATACTAACCGGTACATGTCATTCTTTTTGCTGGAGACAAGTGTTACCAGAGGGGACCTTCTCGGACTCCTTCATTGCGGCAACTGCGGCCCGTAGCTGGGCTTGCGCTCTTCCAGCTCTTGAGACAATTGGGTATTCTTCTCCATAAGAACCTGCACATATAATGATCCTTAAATCAGTTGTGTCAACTGTTTCAAATCTCAGGGGCTACTGATATACATAATCATCAGATTTTCTTACCCGTATATCCTTTACATACTGGTCTGTGGCTCTGGCAAGACCATTTTGAGCAGCACAGATGTACGCGTCTCCTGAGTTGAAGGCATCGAACGCCTCTTGGGAGAAACAAGCGTCACGGAGTACGGCCCGGCGACGCCTGTGATTCATAGTGCTCTCCACTTCGGAATGTGTAGTGGATAGCCTATCCGCATCCTCTGTAGGAGGAACATACGGCGTTCGCCCCATGTTAGCGTCCGCCTCTATGTCCGGCTCTAGAGCCCGACTGGTGGAGGCGTGACCGGCAGCCTCTTCGGATATAGTCCAGCGAGCTTTTTTCCTACTAGGAAACATGGACGTTATTATATTTTAAAAGACGACAACCATGGAGCGGGGTTCTGTATCATACCTCTGCGACGGCGTCTCAGTCCTGACCGCCTTCCTTTTAAGCCTATCCGGCTTCGGTGCCCCTTGTTGGTGAATCACTGCGGGTTCGGCATGGCGTCCCGAGGGCCTTCCCTGTAAAACACCATATGTGTGCGGTAGGTGAAGTGCAGAAAAGGGGATCCTTCTCGGAAGTTGGGACTCCGGTTTTACTTACATGCGATGCAGGGAGTAGTCCAGGATAATCAGCTATGATGGCCACCATGGCATCATCGCAGCTCAATTGATAGAACGTCATGTCAATCAGTTCCACAAATATGTCCGGATCCTCTTCGAGTCCGGGATCGAGGGCCCGGTCAGGGTCCTCTGGTTGTGGATGCACGCTGTGGACCTCCCTCACAGCTTTTCGCAACTCCTACTATGAAACAGCAAGGTAAATATTTATGACAAAGAAAGTGGAAAGGTCTGGAGTTAAAATTGGCAGCTCACCCAGCTTGGAGGGTTGTACATGGAGAATCCATCCCGTGGCTTAATGCGGGTGAACTCCTCTTCCTCTCCTTTGTACAAATCGGACAGGATTTTTGCTAGAGCAGCGACTGAGTCCGGTCACTTACGACTGCAGCGGGTGGCATCGTCTTCTCCGTTGAAGTGCCACATGGGTTGTCCCCGATATTGAAGTGGCTGCACCCCCCGCATTATACAGATTGACATAACCTCGATCATTGGCAGTCCTGATTGAGCCAGCGTTTTTATCCGGCCCATTAGGTAAAGGACTTCTCCGTTATCTTCCTCCTGGGGGCTCCGAGGGCGCCAGCTGCGGCGTTTCTTCAAGGGAGCATTGTCGAACTCAGGAAGGCCCATCCGAATAGGGTCCGGAAGGGGGACGTCCTCCATATAAAACCACTCCGAAGGCCAGTCGTCGGGTGTCTTCTTCGGAGTACCGGACAGGTATCCGGTCCCGGCGATGCGCCATATTTCGGCTCCGCCCACTTGGTATATTGACCCCTCCTGTGTGCGGGGTACGAGGCAAAATAGCCTCTTCCATAGCTCGAAATGAGCTTCGCAGCCCAAAAACAACTCGCAAAGGGCGACATAGCCGGCGATGTGTAATATAGAGGCAGGAGTAAGATTATGCAGCTGGAGGCCGTAGAACTCCAGGAGCCCGCGGAGGAACAGATGAATTGGAAATCCAAGCCCTCTTAATAAGTAAGGGACAAGGCATACCCGATCCCCCATGGATGGGTTGGGAAAGCTCTCCGCTTGCTCCCCGCCGTTGTAGGTGGCGTGCCCGACTCGAACGGGGACCATATACGCTGGAGGGAGAAATCCCTGGGTCTGCAACTCTACTAATTGGCTATGGGGGACAGAACACTTCTTCCAATTACCGGGCTTAGGGCTACGGGAGCGAGAGGAGGAGCTGCAATGGCCGGCCATGTTGGAATGGATTTTTTCCGGGCGCGCTCCAATGGATACTCGCTGTGGGAGGATGATGTGATCTGGATCTGAGAATCCCCGTCTCTTTAATAGACAATTTATTCGCATGTCTAGGGTGGCAAATGTAAAAATGCCCTGGCTTCTCGCATTCGCTCGACGCGTGGAAGATAGCCATTATTAGGCGTGGAAGCCAAGGAGTGCAACATTTATGGGAAGCCGGACACTACTCAACAGGTATTCGGAATTTGGAGAAGAACCCGCCTTGCAATGCCGAAGACAATCTGCGCGCCGGACTCATCGCCATTGAAGCCTGGTTCGGGGGCTACTGAGGGAGTCCTGGATTAGGGGGTCCTCGGATAGCCAGACTATATCCTTTGGCCGGACTGTTGGACTATGAAGATACAAGATTGAAGACTTCGTCCCGTGTCTGGATGGGACTCTCCTTGACATGGAAGGCAAGCTTGGCAATACGGATATGTAGATTTCCTCCCTTGTAACCGACTCTGTGTAACCCTAGCCCCCTCCGGTGTCTATATAAACCAGAGGGTTTAGTCCGTAGGACAACAACAATCATACCATAGGCTAGCTTCTAGGGTTTAGCCTCTACGATCTCGTGGTAGATCAACTCTTGTAATACTCATATCATCAAGATCAATCAAGCAGGAAGTAGGGTATTACCTCCATCGAGAGGGCCCGAACCTGGGTAAACATCGTGTCCCCCGCCTCCTGTTACCATCCGCCTTAGACGCACAGTTCGGGACCCCCTACCCGAGATCCGCCGGTTTTGACACCGACAGTATTATTGCTAAACGGTTAAGTTTGAACCATACAAAGGGCCCCATCTTTGGAGGTATTTATGCTTCACGCCTTGCTGCACATTATAACATACCTATTAGGCACTATGAAAAAGGAGAAAAATTGCTGCCCAATGCTTATTTAGATTATAAGAGTATGGTAGCGCATGACTTTATTGTTAAGAATAGGGAAGGAGCGCTTAAATACAATTTTTTCTTTGATAAACATCACCCTGAGACTATTACCTCGCCTGCTCCCTCCTTGTTTAATTTATCTAAAGGTCCGTATCTCGTTCCGTTGGCGGCCATTCACGCCTACCGGAACCCTACACCAGCCACGGAGCCGGAACCACAATTTGAACCTCCACGATAGTCTAACTACCAGTGGGATCCGAATATGATTGCCAACCAGTGGCAGTCAGAGTCTTCTTCATCTCAGTACGACCCCAGCTACAACTATGGATATCCGCCAGGCCATCCATGGCAATAAACCAACTTAGGCCAAAAGCCTAATCTTGGGGGAGTACGTATCTCTCACCGACATTACATTTATGTTCACACACTCATTGCTAGATGTCGGTGCCCATACTTTTTCATTGTAATATCCATGCTAGTTGATTTTCTTTTCTTGCTTTCTTCTTGTGCGTTTGTTAAACCTTAAGAAAAACAAAAAAAATTAGTGTAGCTTTAAGCTAGTTTACTTTTCTTGCTGTAGTAGTAATAATTAAAAAGAAAACCCAAAAAGATTTCCCGTTCTTCTTTTGCTTGTTTGGAGCTTTCCCGTGTAAATAGTTTTATTTCTTTTCTTTTCTTTGGGGGTCAATAGGAAAAGACCATGATTAAATTGTTGAAGTGGCTCTTATATGCATTATTGTTGATTTAACCAAGAGCCCATATTGCCTTGTCTTCTCCTGCTTATTGAATGCTCGCAGATTCCAGCTTAGTCCAATGCACGTGCACTCTTATTATTTTCACATCGTTCGGTCGTGCAAGTGAAAGGCAATTATGACGATATATGATGGACTGACTGAGATGAGAGAAGCTGGTATGAACTCGACCTCTCTTGTTTTTGTAAATATGATTAGTTCATCATTCCTGATTCAGCCTATTATGAATAAACATGTTTGCAATGACAATTAGAGATCATAGTTGCTTATGCCATGCTTGATTAGCTATGAGTTATAATGGTTTACCTTGCGTGCCAACATGCTATTAAAATGGTTGTGATGTGGTATAGTGGGGTGGTATCCTCCTTTGAATGATTTAAGTGACTCGACTTGGCACATGTTCACACATGTAGTTGAAACAAATAAACATAGCCTTCACGATATTCATGTTCATGGTGGATTATATCCTACTCATGCTTGTACTCGATGTTTATTAATTTTAATGCATGTTCATGACTGTTGTCGCTCTCTAGTTGGTCGCTTCCCAGTCTTTTGCTAGCCTTCACTTGTACTAAGCGGGAATACTTCTTGTGCATCCAATCCCTTAAACCCCAAAGTTATTCCATATGAGTCCACTATACCTTCCTATATGCGGTATTTACCTGCCGTTCCAAGTAAATTTGTATGTGACAAACTCTAAACCTTCAAATGAAATTCTGTTTTGTATGCTCGAATAGCTCATGTATCAACTAGGGATGTCCGTATCTTCCATGCTAGGCAGGTTATTCTCAAGAGGAGTGGACTCCGCTCCTCACTCACGAGAAAATGGCTGGTCACCGGGATGCCCAGTCCCATGCTTTATGCAAACTAAATCAAAATAATTGCAAACAAAACTCCCCCTGGGACTGTTGTTAGTTGGAGGCACTCGTTGTTTCGAGCAAGCCATGGATTGATGCTTGTTGGTGGAGGGGGAGTATGAACTTTACCATTCTGTTTGGGAACCGCCTATAATGTGTGTAGCATGGAAGATATCGCCATCTCTTGGTTGTTATGTTGACAATGAAAGTATGCCGCTCAAAATATTATTTATCTCTATTTCAAAACCGAGATCTGGCACCTCTACAAATCCCTGCTTCCCTCTGCGAAGGGCCTATCTATTTACTTTTATGTTGAGTCATCACCCTCTTATTAAAAAGCACTAGCTGGAGAGCGCTGCTGTCATTTGCATCCATTACTATTAATTTATATTGGGTATGACTATGAATGGATCTCTTTTACCATGAATTACAATGTCTAGTCAGTCCTTGATCTTTAAAGGTGCTCTGCATTTATGTTTTGCGGTCTCAGAAAGTGCTAGCGAGATACCATCTTATTATATCATATCATGATTGTTTTGAGAAAGTGTTGTCATCCGAGATTTATTATTATGGCTCGCTAGTTGATTATGCCATTGATATGAGTAAACATGAGACCTAAGAGTTATTGTAAATGTGGTTAGTCATAATCTTTGCTGAAAACTTGAATGTTGGCTTTACATATTACAACAACAAGAGCAAACAGAGTTTGTAAAAGTTTTTCTTTATCACTTTTAGTTTATCAACTGAATTGCTTGAGGACAAGCAAAGGTTTAAGGTTGGGGGAGTTGATACGTCTCCGTCGTATCTATTTTTCCAAACACTTTTGCCCTTGTTTTGGACTCTAACTTGCATGATTTGAATGGAACTAACCCGGACTGACGATGTTTTCAGCAGCCTTTCCATGGTGTTATTTAGGTGCAGAAACAAAAGTTCTCGGAATGACCTGAAACTCCACGGAACATCTATTTGGAAAATAAGAAAAATAGTGGTAGAAAAATCAACGTCAGGGGGCCCACACCCTGTCCATGAGGGTGGAGGGCGCACCTGCCCCCCTAGGGCGCACCCCCCTACCTCGTGGGCCCCCTGACGCTCCACCGACCTCAACTCCAACTCCATATATTCACTTTCGGGGAGAAAAAAATCAGGGAGAAGGAATCATCGTGTTTTACGATACGGAGCCGCCGCCAAGCCCTAAAACCTCTCGGGAGGGCCGATCTGGAGTCCGTTCGGGGCTCCAGAGAGGGGGATTCGTCGCCGTCATCATCATCAACTATCCTCCATCACCAATTTCATGATGCTCACCGCCGTGCGTGAGTAATTCCATCGTAGGCTTGCTGGACGGCGATGGGTTGGATGAGATCTATCATGTAATCGAGTTAGCTTTGTTAGGTTTGATCCCTAGTATCCACTATGTTCTGAGATTGATGTTGCTATGAGTTTGCTATGCTTAATGCTTGTCACTAGGGCCCGAGTGCCATGATTTCAGATCTGAACCTATTATGTTTTCATGAATATATGTGAGTTCTTGATCCTATCTTGCAAGTCTATAGTCACCTACTATGTGTTATGATCCGGCAACCCCGAAGTGACAATAATCGGGACCACTCCCGGTGATGACCATAGTTTGAGGAGTTCATGTATTCATTATGTGTTAATGCTTTGTTCCGGTACTCTATTAAAAGGAGGCCTTAATATCCCTTAGTTTCCATTAGGAACCCGCTGCCATGGGAGGGTAGGACAAAAGATGTCATGCAAGTTCTTTTCCATAAGCACGTATGACTATATTTAGAATACATGCCTACATTATATTGATGAATTGGAGCTAGTTCTATGTCACCCTATGTTATGACTGTTACATGATGAACCGCATCCGGCATAATTCTCCATCACCGATCCAATGCCTACGAGCTTTTCACATATTGTTCTTCGCTTATTTACTTTTTCGTTGCTATTGTTGCAATCACTACAAAATACCAAAAATATTACTTTTGCTACCGTTACCGTTACTTCCATACTACTTTGCTACTAAATACTTTGCTGCAGATACTAAGTTATCCAGGTGTGGTTGAATTGACAACTCAACTGCTAATACTTGAGAATATTCTTTGGCTCCCCTTGTGTCGAATCAATAAATTTGGGTTGAATACTCTACCCTCGAAAATTGTTGTGATCCCCTATACTTGTGGGTTATCAAGACTATTTTCTGGCGCCGTTGCCGGGGAGCATAGCTCTATTCTTTGAGTCACTTGGGATTTATATCTGCTGGTTAACATGAAGAACTTGAAAGACGCTAAGACAACAATTTACCCCTCAACTACGAGGGGAGGTAAGAAACTGCCATCTAGCTCTGCACTTGATTCACCTTCTGTTTTGAGTAAGCTTGCGACACCTAAACCTGCTTCTGCTATTCGTTCTGATATGTCGCATGTTATTGATGATGCCACTTCTGCTATGCATGATACTTATGATGAAACTACTTCTATGCTTGATACTACTGTGCCACTTGGTGAATTTCTTGAAGAACAACTTGCTAGGGCTAGAGAGAATGAAATTATTGAAACTGATAATTTTGATGAAAGTGATGATGAACACTCTCCTGTTGTTCCAGAGGGTTATGTTTTTGAAAAAAAAAACTGCTCTAGCTATTTTAGCTTGCAAAGATAGATATGAGCTCAAGAGGTTATTAGCTAAATGGAAGCAGCAATCTCTTAATGCTAGAATGAAACCTGACCCTGCTTTTGCTACTTCACCTATCTGTGTTACTGATAAGGATTATGAATTCTCTGTTGATCCTGATGTAATTACTTTGGTTGAATCTGATCCTTTTCATGGCTATGAATCTGAAACTGTTGTGGCACATCTTACTAAATTAAATGATATAGCCACCCTGTTCACTAATGATGAGAAATCTCGCTACATATATATCCTTAAAATATTTATGTTCTCATTAAAGGGTGATGCTAAGATATAGTTTAATTCTCTTGATCCTGGTTGTGTGCGTAGTCCCCAAGATATGATTTATTACTTCTCTGCTAAATATTTCCCTACTCATAAGAAACAAGCTGCTTTAAGGGATATATATAATTTTGTGCAAATTGAAGAAGAGAGTCTCCCACAAGCTTGGGGGAGGCTTCTCCAGTTACTTAATGATTTGCATAATCATCCTCTTAAGAAAAATGAAATACTTGATATCTTTTATAATGGACTAACCGATGCTTCCAGAGATTACCTGGATAGTTGTGCTGGTTCTGTTTTCAGAGAAAGAACACCGGATGAAGCTGAAATTCTATTGAATAATATGTTGACAAATCAAAATAATTGGACACTTCCGGAGCCAGCTCCTGAGCCAACTCCTGAGCCTATTCCTAAACCAACTCCGAAGAAAAGAGGTGTTCTATTTCTCAGTCCTGAAGACATGCAAGAAGCAAAGAAATCTATGAAAGAAAAGGGTATTAAAGCTGAAGATGTTAAGAATTTACCTCCTATTGAAGAAATACATGGTCTTAATTTACCGCCAGTTGAAGAAATATGTGATCCTAATCCATTACCTATTGAAGAAACACATGGTCTTGATAACCCGACACAGGTAGTAAAGGTAAATTCTCTCTATAGATTTGATGAAGCTGATATTCCTCACTATAAGTCTGCTAGACAATGCTTAGAAGAGTTTGATAATTTTATTGTCAAACAAGAAAACTTCAATGCTTATTTTGGTAGACAATTGAAATACAATTCCGATACTCTTGAACACTTGGGCGATTATATGTCTAGAGTTAAAGGTGAACTTAAACTCATTAGTAAACATGCTTCTATGGTTACCACTCAAGTAGAACATGTACTTAAAGCTCAAAATGATTTGCTCAATGAGTTGAATAGTAAGAAAAATGATTATGCAGTTAGAGTGGCTACTAGAACTGGTAGAATGACTCAGGAACCTTTGTATCCTGAAGGCCACCCTAAGAGAATTGAGCAAGATTCTCAGAGAAATAATATTGAGGCACCTAGTTCTTCTAAAAAGAAGAAAAAGAAAAATGATAGGACTTTGCATGCTTCTAGCACTACAGGAATCAGCTAAGTATATGAAAGATATTGTTACAAATAAAAGAAAGATACCAGAAGCTGAAATTTCCACCATGCTTGCTAATTATACTTTTAAAGGTGGAATACCAAAGAAACTTGGAGATCCAGGAGTACCTACTATACCATGCTCCATTAAAAGGAACTATGTGAAAACTGCTTTATGTGATCTTGGAGCCGGTGTTAGTGTTATGCCTCTCTCTTTATATCGTAGACTTGATTTGTATAAGTTGACACCTACTGAAATATCTTTGCAAATGGCTGATAAATCAACTGCTATACCTGTCGGTATTTGTAAGGATGTGCCTGTTGTGGTTGCAAACGTTACTATTTTAACGGACTTTGTTATTCTTGATATTCCTGAGGACGGTAGCATGTCTATTATTCTTGGAAGACCTTTTTTGAATACTGCAGGGGCTATTATTGATTGCAACAAAGGCAATGTCACTTTTCATGTTAATGGTAATGATCATACGGTACACCTTCCAAAGAAACAACCTCAAGTCCATAGTATCAATTCTATTGGAAAAATTCCATCAATTATTTTTGGAGGTTTTGAATTTCCTCTTCCTACTGTCAAGAAGAAATATGATATTCTTATTATTGGGGATGTGCATATCCCCGTTGAGGTAACATAGTGTTATTCGAAATTTCTCCGGTTCCATGATATTCGAAATGAGTTTGTTAACAAGACTTGATCAACCTTGTTAGTGGATTCCTTTTGATGAGCATGAGATGGATGAAACTAGAAGGCACAACCTTCTGTACCCTCTCTCTACTTTATGTTATTTAGTTGAAATTGAGTAAAAATAGTATTTTTCTGTCTGTTTCCTGTTTGATCCGTGCAATATAAAAATACCCCGAAAATAAAAGTTCTCCAAATGCCCTGAAAATGGAATATGATTTTTTCTGGGATATTTGAGAATATCTGGCACTGAGAACACAGCAGGAGGGGCAAGCAGCTGGCCACGAGGGTGGAGGGTGCGCCCTACCCCCCTGGGCGCGCTCCCTGCCTCGTGGGCCCATGGTGGCTCCCCTCCACTTATTCCTGGACCCACACACTCCTTCCTCCCAAAAAAATCACCATCCAGCTCAAGCACGAATTCTAGCTCATTTTGCTGCGATTTTCGATCTCCTTGCTCAAAGCACCTCTCACAAAACTGCTTGGGGGATTGTTCCTTGGTATGTGACTCCTCCATTGCTCCAATTAGTTTTTGTTCTAGTGCTTTATTCATTGCAAACTTGTGCTGCCTAGGTGACCATGTTCTTGAGCTTGCATGTCAAATTTATATGGTTCCAAGTAGTTCTAATGCATGATATAGGCTCTAGGCACTTGTAGGAGTAGTTGCTATCAATTTTGTTGAGCTTGGTTCACTTTTATTTGAAGTTACTAAAAATTTCAGAATTCTTCAGAAAATAATGAAGAGATTTTTGAGGGGCTCATCAAGCCGAAGCTCGAAGGAAAAGCAAAGTGAAGAAGCACAGAGGCCCAAATATAATTTGCCTCGCACCGCGGAGGTCCGGCCGTGTGAATGGCCTTTAAATGATTTCTTGAGAGAAGCCGGGATTTATGATGATTTTTATGAATTGGCTGAGAATGCAGGCCTCACCGACTTCCTCCGTGACCAACGCAATCAGTATCTCTTACTCACCAATACTTTTGTGCAAAACTTCTACTATTATCCTAAGGAATCACCTCCTTCAGTAGAGTTTCATTTATATGATGTTGTTAAGAAGATGCCACTAGATGAATTTTGCAAGGTTTGCAAAATACCTTTTGAGGGTAGTTTAGAGGAACCACATCGTAAAGATGTGGACGGGTTTATTGATACTATTACTGTGGGGGAAACTAGGAAGGTTTCCGATGCAAGAATCACTAGCATACATTTTCCTGTTTTATGCTACTTTGCCATATTTGCTAGTCGTTGCTTAATTGGTCGCGGAAACTGTGGAAACCTTAGTGTTCCTGATATTATCATTTTGTTCCATGGTTTATTCTGCGATAACACTGCTAGTATGGGCGGTATTTGAGGGACTCCTGGATTAGTGGGTCCTCGGACAGCCTGACTATATCCTTTGGCCAGACTGTTGGACTATGAAGATACAAGATTGAAGACTTCGTCCCGTGTCCGGATGGGACTCTCCTTGACGTGGAAGGCAAGCTTGGCAATACAGATATGTAGATTTCCTCCCTTGTAACCGACTCTGTGTAACCCTAGCCCCCTCCGGTGTCTATATAAACCGGAGGGTTTAGTCCATAGGACAACAACAATCATACCATAGGCTAGCTTCTAGGGTTTAGCCTCTACGATCTCGTGGTAGATCAACTCTTGTAATACTCATATCATCAAGATCAATCAAGCAGGAAGTAGGGTATTACCTCCATCGAGAGGGCCCGAACCTGGGTAAACATCGTGTCCCTCGCCTCCTGTTACCATCCGCCTTAGACGCACAGTTCGGGACCCCCTACCCGAGATCCGCCGGTTTTGACACCGACATTGGTGCTTTCATTGAGAGTTCCACTGTGTCGTCATCATAAGGCTTGATGGCCCATCTTGTTGTCAAGGACAACATCACTTCTGGGGGAGCCCTGGCTGTAGGCCAAACTCTCCGACTAGGCGGTTTCGTCATGACCGCCTGTTCGGCCGCTGCGCCGACGATGACTTCTCGGGTCATCGAAAACAGCCCCCACGTCGGCTCGGAATTCGCCGAGCAGTTGGATCCAACGGAGCTCACTTCCTTGAACGAGCTCTTGGATCGCATCGCCGCCTTGGGAGTCGCTAAGGACTATGATCAGATCGGGCTTAAACCCGACCAAAGGGAGATCAACTCCCCGCCGGTTACCCATCGGATAGCGATGGTGGAGGAGCAATGCGGCGATTCTTCCTCTATCTTGAGGACAAACTATGTCCGGATTCCCGAGCTCTCCGAGCCGGATACCCGTCTATGGGAGGACATGGCCCAAACCTTCAACCTAGAATCAGGCAGCGGGCCAGACCTATTGGGCAACATCCCGGAGCCTGAACTTCCAAGATCGGAAACTCCTCCGCCCCTGGGTCTCAGATCACGTCAGGGTTCGGACCTAAATCTACCCACCCACCCAGATATAAGCGATCTTTCCCACATTAGACAAGAGCCCCAAGAGACAGTACACCACTATTGGGCCAGATTCCTCCTTGTAATGAACAAGGTCAAGGACTGTCGCGAGGAAGACGCAATTTCATTCTTTTGCAATAATTGCACGGACAAGGGAATCCTCAACGCCATAAGTCGCCGTGACATAGCACACTTCGCTGACTTGGCGGCCATAGTACGGAAGTACTGTGCGATGGAAAGCGCCTGGAAAACCCAAACAAAATTTTGGGATCCTCCGGCTGTGACAAAACCCCCAGTCCGAACTAAAAGGGTGCACTCTCGTTAGTCGCCCGACCCAATTACAAAGAAACAAAAGCCCACTACAGGGCGTGGAACCGTATTGGAGGGATGGCTTAATGGGCCATGCAAAATTCATAGTACAGCGGATACCATACCAACACACAGCCTTAGAGCATGTTGGGTACTCCGGAAGGTGGCCAAGAGCGGTGAGGGTCTCCTCATCAACAATAACGCAAAGCACCATCCCGTGGAGAACAACAATACAGTATTGACAGTCTTCGAGACCTTCGCCTCAAATAATAGGCGTAAGCGACCACTCCGCAGCCTTGCCGAAGTCTGCCACGTGGCGGCAATAAATCCATGGAGCGATACGGCCATCACCTTCAACGCCAGTGACGAACCTAAATTCCGAATAGCCAAAGCATTAGCCGCCTTGGTCCTTAGTCCAATTATGGACGGCTTCCGGCTTACTAAAGTGCTCATGGACGGCGGCAGCGGATTAAACCTCATCTATGAGGAGACTCTTCGAAAAATTGAAATAGACAGAAGCCGCATTGAGCAAAGCAGCACGACCTTCAGAGGAATCATCCCTAGTCGGGAGGCACGATGTGCTGGGAAAATCACACTAGATGTGGTATTCGGCACAGCAGAGAATTATAGGTCCGAAGAAATCACATTCCAAGTGGCCCCGTTCAATAGCGGATACCACGCCCTTCTAGGGCGGGAGGCATTCACGATCTTCCAAGCCATACCCCATTACGGGTACATGAAGCTCAAAATGCCCGGGCCCAATGGAATCATCACTCTAACTAGTGATCCGGACATAGCACTCCGTACAGAAAATAAAACAGCCACACTGGCCCTCGAGGCGTTGTCCGAAGCCCTCGCAGCCGAGGAATTAACTGCGCTGTGCTCCACAGTGGACAGAGACGACGTGATACTTGACAAAAGATCCAAGTCCACCTCTTTTAAACCAGCGGATAAGATAGTCAAATTCCAAGTCCACCCAACGGACCCTACAAAAACAGCATCCATCGGGGCACAGTTAAACCCCACAGTAGACGCCGCACTACGGGAGTTCTTGCGCGAGAATTGGGACATATTCGCCTGGCATCCTTCAGACATGCCAGGAATCCCACGCAGGTGTTGGGGATCGTAGCAGAAATTAAAATTTTCTACGCATCACCAAGATCAATCTATGGAGGTTACTTGCAACGAGAGGGGAGGAGTGCATCTACATACCCTTGTAGATCACGAGCGGAAGCATTCAAGAGAACGGGGTTGATGGAGTCGTACTCGTCGTGATCCAAATCACTGATGATCCAAGCGCCGAACGGACGGCACCTCCGCGTTCAACACACGTACGGAGCGGTGACGTCTCCCACGCCTTGATCCAGCAAGGAGGAGGGAGAGGTTGAGGAAGAAGGCTCCAACAGCAGCACGACGGCGTGGTGGTGGTGGAGTGACAGTTCTCCGGCAGGGCTTCGCCAAGCACACGCAGAGGAGGAGAGGTGTTGGGGAGGGGAGGGGCTGCGCCTTGGATGTGGTGCTGCAGCCCTCCCCTCACCCCTCTATTTATAGGGAGAAGGGGGAAGGGGGCCGGCCCCTCCAGATGAGATCTAGAGGGGGCGGCGGCCAAGGGGGGAGGGAGCTTGCCCCCCAAGCAAGGGGGGCGCCCCCCCTTTAGGGTTCCCCCCAAACCCTAGGCGCATGGGCCCTAAGGGGGTTGGCGCCCAGCCCACTAAGGGCTGGTTCCCTTCCACCTACAGCCCATAAGGCCCTCCGGGGCTGGTGGACCCCGGAACCCCTCCGGTGGTCCCGGTACAATACCGGTATACCCCCGAATATTTCCGGTGACCGTATGGTGACTTCCCATATATAAATCTTTACCTCCGGACCATTCCGGAACTCCTCGTGACGTCCGGGACTCTGAACAACATTCGGTAATCACATACAAACCTTCCTTATAACCCTAGCGTCATCGAACCTTAAGTGTGTAGACCCTACGGGTTCGGGAATCATGCAGACATGACCGAGACACCTCTCTATCCAATAACCAACAGCGGGATCTGGATACCCATGTTGGCTCCCACATGTTCCACAATGATCTCATCGGATGAACCACGATGTCGAGGATTCAAGCAATCCCGTATACAATTCCCTTTGTCAATCGGTACTTTACTTGCCCGAGATTCGATCGTCGGTATCCCAATACCTCGTTCAATCTCGTTACCGGCAAGTCACTTTACTCGTTCCGTAATGCATGATCCCGTGACTAACTACTTAGTCACATTGAGCTCATTATGATGATGCAATACCGAGTGGGCCCAGAGATACCTCTCCGTCATACGGAGTGACAAATCCCAGTCTCGATCCGAGCTAACCCAACAGACACTTTCGGAGATACCTGTAGTGCACCTTTATAGCCACCCAGTTACGTTGTGACGTTTGGTACACCCAAAGCATTCCTACGGTATCCGTGAGTTGCACGATCTCATGGTCTAAGGAAATGATACTTGACATTAGAAAAGCTTTAGCAAACGAACTACACGATCTAGGGCTATGCTTAGGATTGGGTCTTGTCCATCACATCATTCTCCTAATGATGTGATCCCGTTATCAATGACATCCAATGTCCATGGTCAGGAAACCGTAACCATCTATTGATCAACGAGCTAGTCAACTAGAGGCTCACTAGGGACATGTTATGGTCTATGTATTCACACATGTATTACGATTTCGGGATAACACAATTAAAGCATGAACAATAGACAATTATCATGAACAAGGAAATATAATAATAACCATTTTATTATTGCCTCTAGGGCATATTTCCAACAGTCTCCCACTTGCACTAGAGTCAATAATCTAGTTACATTGTGATGAATCGTACACCCATAGAGTTCTGGTGTTGATCATGTTTCGCTCGCGGAAGAGGTTTAGTAAACGGATCTGCGACATTCAAATCCGTATGCACTTTACAAATATCTATGTATCCATTTTGAACATTTTCACGAATGGAGTTGAAGCGACGCTTGATGTGCCTGGTCTTCTTGTGAAACCTGGGCTCCTTGGCAAGGGCAGTAGCTCCAGTGTTGTCACAGAAGAGAGTCATCGGCCCCGATGCATTGGGAATAACTCCTAGGTCGGTAATGAACTCCTTCATCCAGATTGCTTCATGTGCTGCCTCCGAGGCTGCCATGTACTCCGCTTCACATGTAGATCCCGCCACGACGCTTTGCTTGCAACTGCACCAGCTGACCGCCCCACCATTCAAAATATACACGTATCCGTTTTGTGACTTAGAGTCATCCAGATCTGTGTCGAAGCTAGCATCGACGTAACCCTTTACGACGAGCTCTTCGTCACCTCCATAAACGAGAAACATATCCTTAGTCCTTTTCAGGTACTTCAGGATGTTCTTGACTGCTGTCCAGTGTTCCATGCCGGGATTACTTTCGTACCTTCCTACCAAACTTACGGCAAGGTTTACATCAGGTCTGGTACACAGCATGGCATACATAATAGACCCTATGGCCGAGGCATAGGGGACGACACTCATCTTTTCTCTATCTTCTGCCGTGGTCGGGCATTGAGCCGTGCTCAATCTCACACCTTGCAATACAGGCAAGAACCCCTTCTTGGACTGATCCATATTGAGCTTCTTCAATATCTTGTCAAGGTATGTGCTTTGTGAAAGACCTATGAGGCGTCTCGATCTATCTCTATAGATCTTGATGCCTAATATGTAAGCAGCTTCTCCAAGGTCCTTCATTGAAAAACACTTATTCAAGTAGGCCTTTATACTTTCCAAGAATTCTATATCATTTCCCATCAATAGTATGTCATCCACATATAATAAGAGAAATGCTACAGAGCTCCCACTCACTTTCTTGTAAACACAGGCTTCTCCATAAGTCTGCGTAAACCCAAACGCTTTGATCATCTCATCAAAGAGAATGTTCCAACTCCGAGATGCCTACACCAGCCCATAGATTGAGCGCTGGAGCTTGCATACTTTGTCAGCATTCTTAGGATCGACAAAACCTTCCGGCTGCATCATATACAATTCTTCCTTAAGGAAGCCGTTAAGGAATGCCGTTTTGACGTCCATTTGCCATATTTCAGGATCGTATAATGCGGCAATTGCTAACATGATTCGGACGGACTTCAGCTTCGCTACGGGTGAGAAGGTCTCATCGTAGTCAACTCCTTGAACTTGTCGATAACCCTTAGCGACAAGTCGAGCTTTGTAGATGGTAACATTTCCATCCGCGTCCGTCTTCTTCTTAAAGATCCATTTATTTTCTATCGCTCGCCGATCATCGGGCAAGTCTGTCAAAGTCCATACTTTGTTTTCATACATGGATCCTATCTCGGATTGCATGGCTTCAACCCATTTGTTGGAATCTGGACCCGCCATTGCTTCTTCATAGTTCGAAGGTTCACCGTTGTCCAACAACATGATCAGGACAGGGTTGCCATACCACTCTAGTGCGGAACGTGTCCTTGTGGACCTACGAAGTTCAGTGGTAACTTGATCATGATTGTCATCATTAACTTCCTCTCTAGTCGGTGCAGGCACCACAAAAACATTTTCTTGTGCTGCGCTACTTTCTGGTTCGAGACGGGTCATCTCATCAAGTTCCACTTTCCTCCCACTTACTTCTTTCGAGAGAAACTCTTTCTCCAGAAAGACCCGTTCTTGGCAACGAAGATCTTGCCTTCGGATCTGAGGTAGAAGGTATACCCAATGGTTTCCTTAGGGTATCCTATGAAGACGCATTTTTCCGACTTGGGTTCGAGCTTTTCAGGTTGAAGTTTCTTGACATAAGCATCGCATCCCCAAACTTTAAGAAACGACAGCTTAGGTTTCTTTCCAAACCATAATTCATACAGTGTCGTCTCAACGGATTTCGACGGAGCCCTATTTAAAGTGAATGCGGCAGTCTCTAAAGCATAACCCCAGAATGATAGCGGTAGATCGGTAAGAGACATCATAGATCGCACCATATCCAATAGAGTGCGATTACGACGTTCGGACACACCATTACGCTGAGGTGTTCCAGGCGGCGTGAGTTGTGAAACAATTCCACATTTCCTTAAGTGTGTGCCAAATTCGTGACTCAAATATTCCCCTCCACGATCTGATCGTAAGAACTTTATTTTCCTGTCACGTTGATTCTCAACCTCACTCTGAAATTCCTTGAACTTTTCAAAGGTCTCAGACTTGTGTTTCATTAAGTAGACATACCCATATCTACTCAAGTCATCAGTGAGGGTGAGAACATAACGATAGCCACCGCGAGCCTCAACGCTCATTGGACCGCACACATTAGTATGTATGATTTCCAATAAGTTGGTTGCTTGCTCCACTGTTCCGGAGAACGGAGTCTTGGTCATTTTGCCCATGAGGCATGGTTCGCATGTGTCAAATGATTCATAATCAAGAGACTCCAAAAGTCCATCTGCATGGAGTTTCTTCATGCGTTTGACACCAATGTGACCAAGGCGGCAGTGCCACAAGTATGTGGGACTATCATTATCAACCTTACATTTCTTGGCATTCACACTATGAATATGTGTAACATCACGTTCGAGATTCATTAAGAATAAACCATTGACCAGCGGGGCATGACCATAAAACATATCTCTCATATAAATAGAACAACCATTATTCTCGGATTTAAATGAGTAGCCATCTCGCATTAAACGAGATCCAAATACAATGTTCATGCTCAAAGCTGGCACTAAATAACAATTATTGAGGTTTAAAACTAGTCCCGTAGGTAAATGTAGAGGTAGCATTCCGACGGCGATCACATGGACCTTGGAACCATTCCCGACGCGCATCGTCACCTCGTCCTTCGCCAGTCTCCGCTTATTCCGCAGCTCCTGCTTTGAGTTACAAATATGAGCAACCGCACCGGTATCAAATACCCAGGAGCTACTACGAGCGCTAGTTAGGTACACATCTATAACATGTATATCACATATACCTTTGGTATTGCCGACCTTCTTATCCGCTAAGTACTTGGGGCAGTTCCGCTTCCAGTGACCGTTTCCCTTGCAATAAAAGCACTCAGTCTCAGGCTTGGGTCCATTCTTTGTCTTCTTCCCGGCAGCTTGCTTACCGGGCGTGGCAACTCCCTTGCCGTCTTTCTTGAAGTTCTTCTTACCCTTGCCTTTCATGAACTTAGTGGTTTTATTCACCATCAACACTTGATGTTCCTTTTTGATCTCCACCTCCGCTGATTTCAGCATTGAATATACCTCAGGAATGGTCTTTTCCATCCCCTGCATATTGAAGTTCATCACAAAGCTCTTGTAGCTAGGTGGGAGCGACTGAAGGATTCTGTCAACGACCGCGTCATCCGGGAGATTTACTCCCAGCTGAGACAAGTGGTTGTGCAACCCAGACATTTTGAGTATGTGTTCGCTGACGGAACTATTCTCCTCCATCTTACAACTGTAGAACTTGTCGGAGACTTCATATCTCTCGACCCGGGCATGAGCTTGGAAAACCATTTTCAGCTCTTGGAACATCTCATATGCTCCGTGCTGCTCAAAACGCTTTTGGAGCCCCGGTTCTAAGCTGTAAAGCATGCCGCACTGAACCAGGGAGTAATCATCACTACGTGACTGCCAGGCGTTCAGAACGTCTTGAGTTGCTGGGAAAACAGGTGCATCACCTAGCGGTGCTTCAAGGACATATGCTTTCTTGGCAGCTATGAGGATAATCCTCAGGTTACGGACCCAGTCCGTGTAGTTGCTACCATCGTCTTTCAGCTTGGTTTTCTCTAGGAACGCGTTGAAGTTGAGGGCAACATTAGCGTGGGCCATTTGATCTACAAGACATATTGTAAAGGTTTTTTAGACTAAGTTCATGATAATTAAGTTCATCTATCAAATTATTAATGAACTCCCACTCAGACAGACATCCCTCTAGTCATCTAAGTGATACATGATCTGAGTCAACTAGGCCGTGTCCGATCATCACGTGAGACGGACTAGTCATCATCGGTGAACATCTTCATGTTGATCGTATCTGCTATACGACTCATGTTCGACCTTTCGGTCTCTTGTGTTCCGAGGCTGTCTGTACATGCTAGGCTCGTCAAGTCAACCTAAGTGTATTGCGTGTGTAAATCTGGCTTACACCCGTTGTATGAACGTTAGAACCTATCACACCCGATCATCACGTGGTGCTTCGGAACAACGAACCTTCGCTACAGTGCACAGTTAGGGGGAACACTTTCTTGAAATTTTAGCGAGGGATCATCTTATTTATGCTACCGTCGTTCTAAGCAAATAAGATGTAAAACATGATAAACATCACATGCAATCAAATAGTGACATGATATGGCCAATATCATTTTGCTCCTTTTGATCTCCATCTTCGGGGCGCCATGTTCATCATCATCACCGGCATGACACCATGATCTCCATCATCATGATCTCCATCATCGTGTCTTCATGAAGTTGTCTCGCCAACTATTACTTCTACTACTATGGCTAACGGTTAGCAATAAAGTAAAGTAATTACATGACGTTCGAGTTGACACGCAGGTCATAAATAAATTAAGACAACTCCTATGGCTCCTGCCGGTTGTCATACTCATCGACATGCAAGTCGTCATTCCTATTACAAGAACATGATCAATCTCATACATCACATATATCATTCATCACATCCTTCTGGCCATATCACATCACATGACACTTGCTGCAAAAACAAGTTAGACGTCCACTAATTGTTGTTGCAAACTTTTACGTGGCTGCTATAGGTTTCTAGCAAGAACGATTCTTACCTACGCCAAAACCACAATGTGATATGCCAATTTCTATTTACCCTTCATAAGGACCCTTTTCATCGAATCCGATCCAACTAAAGTGGGAGAGACAGACACCCGCTAGCCACCTTATGCAACTAGTGCATGTCAGTCGGTGGAACCTGTCTCACGTAAGCGTACGTGTAAGGTCGGTCCGGGCCGCTTCATCCCACGATGCCGCCGAATGAAGATAAGACTAGTAACGGCAAGTAAATTGACAAAATCGATGGCCACAACAACTTGTGTTCTACTCGTGCATAGAAACTACGCATAGACCTAGCTCATGATGCCACTGTTGGGGATCGTAGCAGAAATTAAAATTTTCTACGCATCACCAAGATCAATCTATGGAGTTTACTTGTAACGAGAGGGGAGGAGTGCATCTACATACCCTTGTAGATCACGAGCGGAAGCATTCAAGAGAACGGGGTTGATGGAGTCGTACTCGTCGTGATCCAAATCACCGATGATCCAAGCGCCGAACGGACGGCACCTCCGCGTTCAACTCACGTACGGAGCGGTGACGTCTCCCACGCCTTGATCCAGCAAGGAGGAGGGAGAAGTTGAGGAAGAAGGCTCCAACAGCAGCACGGCGGCGTGGTGGTGGTGGAGTGACAGTTCTCCGGCAGGGCTTCGCCAAGCACACGCGGAGGAGGAGAGGTGTTGGGGAGGGGAGGGGGTGCGCCTTGGATGTGGTGCTGCAGCCCTCCCCTCACCCCTCTATTTATAGGGAGAACGGGGAAGGGGGCCGGCCCCTCTAGATGAGATCTAGAGGGGGGGCGGCGGCCAAGGGGGGAGGGAGCTTGCCCCCCACGCAAGGGGGGCGCCCCCCCTTTAGGGTTCCCCCCCAAACCCTAGGCGCATGGGCCCTAGGGGGGTTGGCGCCCAGCCCACTAAGGGCTGGTTCCCTTCCACCTACAGCCCATAAGGCCCTCCGGGGCAGGTGGACCCTCCCGGTGGACCCCCGGAACCCCTCCGGTGGTCCCCGTACAATACCGGTATACCCCCGAATATTTCCGGTGACCGTATGGTGACTTCCCATATATAAATCTTTACCTCCGGACCATTCCGGAACTCGTCGTGACGTCCGGGATCTCATCCGGGACTCCGAACAACATTCGGTAATCACATACAAACCTTCCTTACAACCCTAGCGTCATCGAACCTTAAGTGTGTAGACCCTACGGGTTCGGGAATCATGCAGACATGACCGAGACACCTCTCTAGCCAATAACCAACAGAGGGATCTGGATACCCATGTTGGCTCCCACATGTTCCACGATGATCTCATCGGATGAACCACGATGTCGAGGATTCAAGCAATCCCGTATACAATTCCCTTTGTCAATCGGTACTTTACTTGCCCGAGATTCGATCGTCGGTATCCCAATACCTCGTTCAATCTCGTTACCGACAAGTCACTTTACTCGTTCCGTAATGCATGATCCCGTGACTAACTACTTAGTCACATTGAGCTCATTATGATGATGCAATACCGAGTGGGCCCAGAGATACCTCTTCGTCATACGGAGTGACAAATCCCAGTCTCGATCCGAGCCAACCCAACACACTTTCGGAGATACCTGTAGTGCACCTTTATAGCCACCCAGTTACGTTGTGACGTTTGGTACACCCAAAGCATTCCTACGGTATCCGGGAGTTGCACGATCTCATGGTCTAAGGAAATGATACTTGACATTAGAAAAGCTTTAGCAAACGAACTACACGATCTAGTGCTATGCTTAGGATTGGGTCTTGTCCATCACATCATTCTCCTAATGATGTGATCCCGTTATCAATGACATCCAATGTCCATGGTCAGGAAACCGTAACCATCTATTGATCAACGAGCTAGTCAACTAGAGGCTCACTAGGGACATGTTATGGTCTATGTATTCACACATGTATTACGATTTCCGGATAGCACAATTAAAGCATGAACAATAGACAATTATCATGAACAAGGAAATATAATAATAACCATTTTATTATTGCCTCTAGGGCATATTTCCAAGAGCTGGCTGGCCGAGCATAGCCTTGACATTCTAAAGGGGTTCAAGCCGGTCAAGCAGACTCCCATAAGGCTTGATGGCTCCTTCGATCATCGGCAATGATGCACCCCATACGGCTCCTTCTGTTTTAACACTATGCCTTTCGGGCTTAAGAACGCCGGTGCAACCTATCAACGCATGATTCAGACATGCCTGGAAACACAGATCGGCAAAACAGTGGAGGCATACGTAGACGATGTGGTCATTAAAACCAGACACGTCGAATCCTTAATAGACGACTTGAGGCTCACGTTCATCAATCTCCGAACATACGACATCCAGCTCAATCCGGAAAAATGCGTTTTCGGCGTGCCCGCCGGAAAGCTCCTGGGCTTCATCGTCTCCAGTAGAGGAATTGAAGCAAATCCGGCTAAAATCCGAGCTTTGTCACAGTTGGCTATCCCAACAGACCTCAAGCAAATCCAGAAATTAACTGGATGTGTGGCGGCCTTAAGCCGCTTTATCTCCTGATTGGGAGAAAGGCACTTCCACTTTATCGCCTTCTTCGGCGCACCGAACACTTCGAGTGGACGGATGCGGCCACGGCCGGATTGGAAGAAATAAAAGCCATCCTGGCCACCAACCCAATCTTGGCCGCGCCAAATGTCGGCGAACCAATGCTGTTATATATAGCGGCAACTCACCAAGTTGTAAGCGCAATGCTCGTCGTCGAACGAGAGACGGACGGACATAAATTCCCACTTCAAGAGCCGGTATACTATGTATCCACTGTCCTCACTCCATGCAAATCACGGTACCCACATTGTCAAAAGATAGCATACGTAGTATTCATGGCATCCCGGAAATTACGACACTACTTTCAAGAGTGTTCAATTACGGTGGCCTCAGAAGTACCACTCAATGACATAATAAATAACCACGATGCCACGGGCCAGATTGCTAAATGGGCTATCGAGCTCCTCCCATTCGACATAACATATAAACCACGGCGAGCCATTAAGTCGCAAGTACTGGCCGATTTCATCGCCGAATGGACGGAAGCCGAACTCCGTAAAGAGTACGGCGCGTACTCCAATTGGATCATGCACTTTGACGGTTCAAAGATGCTGGCGGGTCTGGGGGCAGGCGTCGTCCTGACATCCCCCACCGGAGATACAGTCCAATACGTACTCCAAATATTATACACAGACTCCAACAATGCAGCAGAATATGAGGCCCTGTTGCATGTTCTCCGGATAGCAGTCTCCATGGGCATTCAACGCCTAGAGGTGCGTGGGGATTTGAATCTCGCGATATCTCAAATAAATGGAGACTTTGATGCCAAGGACCCAAAAATGGCGGCTTACCGCAACGTCGTCCTCAAAATGTCAGCTCGGTTCGAGGGGCTCGAATTCCACCATGTGGTCCGAGAAAACAATCAAGCGGCGGACATCCTCGCCCGCATCGGCGCTAAGCGCGACCCTGTCCCACCCAATATTTTCTTGGAAAGGCTGTTTAAGCCATCCGTGGTATGGGAAGGAGAGACCGGCAACAACAGTCCGGACTTGGCCACAACACCAGATACCGAACACTCTGACGTACTCAGAGGCTCTGCCACCAAAATAACACCTTCCGCCCACGTGATAATGGCTGTCATCGCCCCGTGGACAGAACCATTCCTGGCCTACCTAACTAGGCAGGAACTACCTGAGGACCCAAACGAGGCACGCTGCATTGTGCGGCGGTCTAAAGCCTACAAGGTCCATGAGGGAGAGCTTTATAAGAAAAGCGCTACCGGAGTCCTTCAAAGGTGCATCTCCGAAGAGGAAGGATGGCAACTTTTGGCAGAAATTCACGCTGGACTTGGCGGCCACCACGCCGCAGCTCGGGCCCTTGTAAGCAAGGCCTTCCGTACAGGTTTCTACTGGCCGCCGGCCCGAGCAGACGCACAGGACCTCGTCCAACGTTGTGTCGGTTGCCAGCTTTTTGCAAACCAAACCCATATGCCGCCTACCACTCTCCAAACAATCCCCATTACTTGGCCCTTTGCGGTCTGGGGGCTTGATATGGTCGGACCCCTCAAAGGGGGAAACTATAAGAAAAAAATACTTATTGGTCATGGTGGATAAATTCACCAAATGGATAGAAGCCAAACCAGTTAAAACGGCCGAATCCGGACTAGTGATAGACTTCATATCCGGGGTTGTACACCTTATGGCGTCCCCCATAGCATCATCACCGATAACGGCTCAAACTTTACAGCTGATGAGGTAAAACTTTGGTGCAGCAACATGGGCATCAAGCTCGATTATGCTTCTGTCTATCACCCGCAAACTAACAGTCAAGTCAAGTGAGCAAATGGTCTTATCATGAGTGGCATTAAGCCCAGATTAGTGCGGTCCTTAAAGGAATCAAACACGCACTGGGTAGAGGAGCTCGACTCCGTACTATGGGGGCTGCGGACCACGCCGAATCGCACTACCGGATACACACCGTTTTTTATGGTGTACGGCTCAGAGGCGGTACTGCCCTGCGACATAATTCATGACTCACCTCGAGTGCGCATGTATGAAGAGAAAGAAGCCGAGATTGATCGGCAGGACAGTTTGGACGCCCTGGAGGAGGAGCGTGACGTGGCAAAAGCCCGTTCCGCATTCTATCAGCAACAGGCTCGAAGGTATCAAAGCAGAGAAGTACAGGCCAAAACTTATAACGTTGGCGAACTCGTTCTACGCCTACCGGAGAAGAAAAAGAACAAGCTCAAGCCCAAATGGGAAGGTCCCTTCATTATTGACCAAGTTCTGACCGGTGGAGCGTACCGTCTGCGGGATGCATCGGACAATCGACTCGAGCCAAACCCATGGAACGCAGCTAGACTCCGAACGTTCTACGCCTAGTGCCGGACTGTATGTTCGTCTCCATACCTCCGTCAATTTTTTACATATCCGTTACCTGTCTTTTATCTCTTTCTTTTTTCCTTTTTCTTCAAGGCCTTAAAAGGCTAAATTGTGTCTTGACTACACAATCTTGACGCGCTAACCGCGCTCATTATACCTGGGGGCTTCTTATACAGAAGCTTAATATAACTATTTTTCGGGCTCTATGCCCCACACATGTGTTATTCTTCCACACGTACCTTTTTTCGCCATTATATGCATTGATATGACTTAAGTTTTGGCCAAGCTGGGTTGCCTGGCTCTTGTGTTTATGCCCTACGTTCTCGTTAATTCGGCTAGGGCATAAGGGGAGCACCTCTGCGATTGTTACTGCCGGGTCAGCCGGATGTATACCTCAGACTGGGTGAAGCCGAAAGCTAGCGTTCTTAAGGGAATACTCGGTCGGTGAACAAAAGATGACTTTTATTTATTTTAATACATGCCCCCAGATGTTTATATCCTGCGTCTCTTTTCGCAGTTCGGACATGCACATTAGGGCATGCGTACCCAGGGAAAAGAACCCTTAACGGAACTATTCTCCCTGGAAGATGTTTCTTACTAACCATGTAATATAACATAGCTAGTTGGGTACTTGTCTGTTCAAGCACTTATGACCCCTACGCCTGGTTTCCACGCGTACCCCGGTTTTTACATAACTGAGCGGGTATTCGGATACACTCCGGACTGTCGGCTCCAGAGGTTGAAGCGAAAAGCTCCGCCATGACAAATGATTTACAATCCGGCTAGGGACAATACATGTCACTTGAAGTACACAGTCACTTAGACTGACTAAATTCTTCTTCTATACCATCCAACAGGCTGTCTAGCCTACAATCCTGTTGGGAATACTTTGCGGCTAATTCTACTCGGTCATACACCAAACTGACGGGGATCTCTTTCCCATCAGGCCCCACAGGTCCGACCTTGGCCATGTGGTTCGGGTCAGCCTTGGTATATCGCGTCTTCACCATGGCCCAGGCTTCCCTTGCACCTTGTTGGCAGGCTGATATCTTCCATAATCGGAAGCGCCGCCGTGCTCCCTTGAGCTTCTCTACGAGCTCCCCCATGCCTCCTGGCAGGGAGGCGGATGGCCACAAGGCTTGGGCAATGCCCTGCATCACCTGCCAAACTTGTTCGTGCAGTTGTGAGAGCTCTGGCAGAAGATCACCTGCAGACCCGGGCATTTCCTCTGCGGGGCGACCCATCAACATACCTACAGATATAACTCTGTTAGCCGGTTTCTTTGCCGAACTCCATACAAAGTTCGTTCATGCACTTACTAAAAATGCCGCGTCGAAGCCTCTTATTCTCCTTTACGGAGTCAGCAAGTTGGGCCCGAACATCTTTCAGTTCAACATTCAGCCGGATATTGGCATCTTGGAGATCGTTTTTCTCCTACCTAACCTGCTTAAGCACGCGCTCGCCAGCCTTTAACTGTCGTTGAGCATGTTGCTCATCCCCTTGCACTACCTCCGGATTAACCCCGGGATCATCTGCAGAATCTATTGTTAGATTTGCATGAATGCCGCATACTAACCGGTACATGTCATTCTTTTTGCTGGAGACAAGTGTTACCAGAGGGGACCTTCTCGGACTCCTTCATTGCGGCAACTGCGGCCCGTAGCTGGGCTTGCGCTCTTCCAGCTCTTGAGACAATTGGGTATTCTTCTCCATAAGAACCTGCACATATAATGATCCTTAAATCAGTTGTGTCAACTGTTTCAAATCTCAGGGGCTACTGATATACATAATCATCAGATTTTCTTACCCGTATATCCTTTACATACTGGTCTGTGGCTCTGGCAAGACCATTTTGAGCAGCACAGATGTACGCGTCTCCTGAGTTGAAGGCATCGAACGCCTCTTGGGAGAAACAAGCGTCACGGAGTACGGCCCGGCGACGCCTGTGATTCATAGTGCTCTCCACTTCGGAATGTGTAGTGGATAGCCTATCCGCATCCTCTGTAGGAGGAACATACGGCGTTCGCCCCATGTTAGCGTCCGCCTCTATGTCCGGCTCTAGAGCCCGACTGGTGGAGGCGTGACCGGCAGCCTCTTCGGATATAGTCCAGCGAGCTTTTTTCCTACTAGGAAACATGGACGTTATTATATTTTAAAAGACGACAACCATGGAGCGGGGTTCTGTATCATACCTCTGCGACGGCGTCTCAGTCCTGACCGCCTTCCTTTTAAGCCTATCCGGCTTCGGTGCCCCTTGTTGGTGAATCACTGCGGGTTCGGCATGGCGTCCCGAGGGCCTTCCCTGTAAAACACCATATGTGTGCGGTAGGTGAAGTGCAGAAAAGGGGATCCTTCTCGGAAGTTGGGACTCCGGTTTTACTTACATGCGATGCAGGGAGTAGTCCAGGATAATCAGCTATGATGGCCACCATGGCATCATCGCAGCTCAATTGATAGAACGTCATGTCAATCAGTTCCACAAATATGTCCGGATCCTCTTCGAGTCCGGGATCGAGGGCCCGGTCAGGGTCCTCTGGTTGTGGATGCACGCTGTGGACCTCCCTCACAGCTTTTCGCAACTCCTACTATGAAACAGCAAGGTAAATATTTATGACAAAGAAAGTGGAAAGGTCTGGAGTTAAAATTGGCAGCTCACCCAGCTTGGAGGGTTGTACATGGAGAATCCATCCCGTGGCTTAATGCGGGTGAACTCCTCTTCCTCTCCTTTGTACAAATCGGACAGGATTTTTGCTAGAGCAGCGACTGAGTCCGGTCACTTACGACTGCAGCGGGTGGCATCGTCTTCTCCGTTGAAGTGCCACATGGGTTGTCCCCGATATTGAAGTGGCTGCACCCCCCGCATTATACAGATTGACATAACCTCGATCATTGTCAGTCCTGATTGAGCCAGCGTTTTTATCCGGCCCATTAGGTAAAGGACTTCTCCGTTATCTTCCTCCTGGGGGCTCCGAGGGCGCCAGCTGCGGCGTTTCTTCAAGGGAGCATTGTCGAACTCAGGAAGGCCCATCCGAATAGGGTCCGGAAGGGGGACGTCCTCCATATAAAACCACTCCGAAGGCCAGTCGTCGGGTGTCTTCTTCGGAGTACCGGACAGGTATCCGGTCCCGGCGATGCGCCATATTTCGGCTCCGCCCACTTGGTATATTGACCCCTCCTGTGTGCGGGGTACGAGGCAAAATAGCCTCTTCCATAGCTCGAAATGAGCTTCGCAGCCCAAAAACAACTCGCAAAGGGCGACATAGCCGGCGATGTGTAATATAGAGGCAGGAGTAAGATTATGCAGCTGGAGGCCGTAGAACTCCAGGAGCCCGCGGAGGAACAGATGAATTGGAAATCCAAGCCCTCTTAATAAGTAAGGGACAAGGCATACCCGATCCCCCATGGATGGGTTGGGAAAGCTCTCCGCTTGCTCCCCGCCGTTGTAGGTGGCGTGCCCGACTCGAACGGGGACCATATACGCTGGAGGGAGAAATCCCTGGGTCTGCAACTCTACTAATTGGCTATGGGGGACAGAACACTTCTTCCAATTACCGGGCTTAGGGCTACGGGAGCGAGAGGAGGAGCTGCAATGGCCGGCCATGTTGGAATGGATTTTTTCCGGGCGCGCTCCAATGGATACTCGCTGTGGGAGGATGATGTGATCTGGATCTGAGAATCCCCGTCTCTTTAATAGACAATTTATTCGCATGTCTAGGGTGGCAAATGTAAAAATGCCCTGGCTTCTCGCATTCGCTCGACGCGTGGAAGATAGCCATTATTAGGCGTGGAAGCCAAGGAGTGCAACATTTATGGGAAGCCGGACACTACTCAACAGGTATTCGGAATTTGGAGAAGAACCCGCCTTGCAATGCCGAAGACAATCTGCGCGCCGGACTCATCGCCATTGAAGCCTGGTTCGGGGGCTACTGAGGGAGTCCTGGATTAGGGGGTCCTCGGATAGCCAGACTATATCCTTTGGCCGGACTGTTGGACTATGAAGATACAAGATTGAAGACTTCGTCCCGTGTCTGGATGGGACTCTCCTTGACATGGAAGGCAAGCTTGGCAATACGGATATGTAGATTTCCTCCCTTGTAACCGACTCTGTGTAACCCTAGCCCCCTCCGGTGTCTATATAAACCAGAGGGTTTAGTCCGTAGGACAACAACAATCATACCATAGGCTAGCTTCTAGGGTTTAGCCTCTACGATCTCGTGGTAGATCAACTCTTGTAATACTCATATCATCAAGATCAATCAAGCAGGAAGTAGGGTATTACCTCCATCGAGAGGGCCCGAACCTGGGTAAACATCGTGTCCCCCGCCTCCTGTTACCATCCGCCTTAGACGCACAGTTCGGGACCCCCTACCCGAGATCCGCCGGTTTTGACACCGACAGTATTATTGCTAAACGGTTAAGTTTGAACCATACAAAGGGCCCCATCTTTGGAGGTATTTATGCTTCACGCCTTGCTGCACATTATAACATACCTATTAGGCACTATGAAAAAGGAGAAAAATTGCTGCCCAATGCTTATTTAGATTATAAGAGTATGGTAGCGCATGACTTTATTGTTAAGAATAGGGAAGGAGCGCTTAAATACAATTTTTTCTTTGATAAACATCACCCTGAGACTATTACCTCGCCTGCTCCCTCCTTGTTTAATTTATCTAAAGGTCCGTATCTCGTTCCGTTGGCGGCCATTCACGCCTACCGGAACCCTACACCAGCCACGGAGCCGGAACCACAATTTGAACCTCCACGATAGTCTAACTACCAGTGGGATCCGAATATGATTGCCAACCAGTGGCAGTCAGAGTCTTCTTCATCTCAGTACGACCCCAGCTACAACTATGGATATCCGCCAGGCCATCCGTGGCAATAAACCAACTTAGGCCAAAAGCCTAAGCTTGGGGGAGTGCGTATCTCTCACTGACATTACATTTATGTTCACACACTCATTGCTAGATGTCGGTGCTCATACTTTTTCATTGTAATATCCATGCTAGTTGATTTTCTTTTCTTGCTTTCTTCTTGTGTGTTTGTTAAACCTTAAGAAAAACAAAAAAAAATTAGTGTAGCTTTAAGGTAGTTTACTTTTCTTGCTGTAGTAGTAATAATTAAAAAGAAAACCCAAAAAATATTTCCCGTTCTTCTTTTGCTTGTTGGGAGCTTTCCCGTGTAAATAGTTTTATTTCTTTTCTTTGGGGGTCAATAGGAAAAGACCATGATTAAATTGTTGAAGTGGCTCTTATATGCATTATTGTTGATTTAACCAAGAGCCCATATTGCCTTGTCTTCTCCTGCTTATTGAATGCTCGCAGATTCCAGCTTAGTCCAATGCACGTGCACTCTTATTATTTTCACATCGTTCGGTCATGCAAGTGAAAGGCAATTATGACGATATATGATGGACTGACTGAGATGAGAGAAGCTGGTATGAACTCGACCTCTCTTGTTTTTGTAAATATGATTAGTTCATCGTTCCTGATTCAGCCTATTATGAATAAACATGTTTGCAATGACAATTAGAGATCATAGTTGCTTATGCCATGCTTGATTAGCTATGAGTTATAATGGTTTACCTTGCGTGCCAACATGCTATTAAAATGGTTGTGATGTGGTATAGTGGGGTGGTATCCTCCTTTGAATGATTTAAGTGACTCGACTTGGCACATGTTCACACATGTAGTTGAAACAAATCAACATAGCCTTCACGATATTCATGTTCATGGTGGATTATATCCTACTCATGCTTGTACTCAATGTTTATTAATTTTAATGCATGTTCATGACTGTTGTCGCTCTCTAGTTGGTCGCTTCCCAGTCTTTTGCTAGCCTTCACTTGTACTAAGCGGGAATACTGCTTGTGCATCCAATCCCTTAAACCCCAAAGTTATTCCATATGAGTCCACTATACCTTCCTATATGCGGTATTTACCTGCCGTTCCAAGTAAATTTGTATGTGCCAAACTCTAAACCTTCAAATGAAATTCTGTTTTGTATGCTCGAATAGCTCATGTATCAACTAGGGATGTCCGTATCTTCCATGCTAGGCAGGTTATTCTCAAGAGGAGTGGACTCCGCTCCTCACTCACGAGAAAATGGCTGGTCACCGGGATGCCCAGTCCCATGCTTTATGCAAACTAAATCAAAATAATTGCAAACAAAACTCCCCCTGGGACTGTTGTTAGTTGGAGGCACTCGTTGTTTCGAGCAAGCCATGGATTGATGCTTGTTGGTGGAGGGGGAGTATGAACTTTACCATTCTGTTTGGGAACCGCCTATAATGTGTGTAGCATGGAAGATATCGACATCTCTTGGTTGTTATGTTGACAATGAAAGTATGCCGCTCAAAATATTATTTATCTCTATTTCAAAACCGAGCTCTGGCACCTCTACAAATCCCTGCTTCCCTCTGCGAAGGGCCTATCTATTTACTTTTATGTTGAGTCATCACCCTCTTATTAAAAAGCACTAGCTGGAGAGCGCTGCTGTCATTTGCATCCATTACTATTAATTTATATTGGGTATGACTATGAATGGATCTCTTTTACCATGAATTACAATGTCTAGTCAGTCCTTGATCTTTAAAGGTGCTCTGCATTTATGTTTTGCGGTCTCAGAAAGTGCTAGCGAGATACCATCTTATTATATCATATCATGATTGTTTTGAGAAAGTGTTGTCATCCGAGATTTATTATTATGGCTCGCTAGTTGATTATGCCATTGATATGAGTAAACATGAGACCTAAGAGTTATTGTAAATGTGGTTAGTCATAATCTTTGCTGAAAACTTGAATGTTGGCTTTACATATTACAACAACAAGAGCAAACAGAGTTTGTAAAAGTTTTTCTTTATCACTTTTAGTTTATCAACTGAATTGCTTGAGGACAAGCAAAGGTTTAAGGTTGGGGGAGTTGATACGTCTCCGTCGTATCTATTTTTCCAAACACTTTTGCCCTTGTTTTGGACTCTAACTTGCATGATTTGAATGGAACTAACCCGGACTGACGATGTTTTCAGCAGCCTTTCCATGGTGTTATTTAGGTGCAGAAACAAAAGTTCTCGGAATGACCTGAAACTCCACGGAACATCTATTTGGAAAATAAGAAAAATAGTGGTAGAAAAATCAACGTCAGGGGGCCCACACCCTGTCCATGAGGGTGGAGGGCGCACCTGCCCCCCTAGGGCGCACCCCCCTACCTCGTGGGCCCCCTGACGCTCCACCGACCTCAACTCCAACTCCATATATTCACTTTCGGGGAGAAAAAAATCAGGGAGAAGGAATCATCGTGTTTTACGATACGGAGCCGCCGCCAAGCCCTAAAACCTCTCGGGAGGGCCGATCTGGAGTCCGTTCGGGGCTCCAGAGAGGGGGATTCGTCGCCGTCATCATCATCAACTATCCTCCATCACCAATTTCATGATGCTCACCGCCGTGCGTGAGTAATTCCATCGTAGGCTTGCTGGACGGTGATGGGTTGGAGTAGATCTATCATGTAATCGAGTTAGCTTTGTTAGGGTTTGATCCCTAGTATTCACTATGTTCTGAGATTGATGTTGCTATGACTTTGCTATGCTTAATGCTTGTCACTAGGGCCCGAGTGCCATGATTTCAAATCTGAACCTATTATGTTTTCATGAATATATGTGAGTTCTTGATCCTATCTTGCAAGTCTATAGTCACCTACTATGTGTTATGATCCGGCAACCCCGAAGTGACAATAATCGGGACCACTCCCGGTGATGACCATAGTTTGAGGAGTTCATGTATTCATTATGTGTTAATGCTTTGTTCCGGTACTCTATTAAAAGGAGGCCTTAATATCCCTTAGTTTCCATTAGGAACCCGCTGCCACGGGAGGGTAGGACAAAAGATGTCATGCAAGTTCTTTTCCATAAGCACGTATGACTATATTTGGAATACATGCCTACATTATATTGATGAATTGGAGCTAGTTCTATGTCACCCTATGTTATGACTGTTACATGATGAACCGCATCCGGCATAATTCTCCATCACCGATCCAATGCCTACGAGCTTTTCACATATTGTTCTTCGCTTATTTACTTTTTCGTTGCTATTGTTGCAATCACTACAAAATACCAAAAATATTACTTTTGCTACCGTTACCGTTACTTCCATACTACTTTGCTACTAAATACTTTGCTGCAGATACTAAGTTATCCAGGTGTGGTTGAATTGACAACTCAACTGCTAATACTTGAGAATATTCTTTGGCTCCCCTTGTGTCGAATCAATAAATTTGGGTTGAATACTCTACCCTCGAAAATTGTTGTGATCCCCTATACTTGTGGGTTATCAAGACTATTTTCTGGCGCCGTTGCCGGGGAGCATAGCTCTATTCTTTGAGTCACTTGGGATTTATATCTGCTGGTCACTATGAAGAACTTGAAAGACGCTAAGACAACAATTTACCCCTCAACTACGAGGGGAGGTAAGAAACTGCCATCTAGCTCTGCACTTGATTCACCTTCTGTTTTGAGTAAGCTTGCGACACCTAAACCTGCTTCTGCTATTCGTTCTGATATGTCGCATGTTATTGATGATGCCACTTCTGCTATGCATGATACTTATGATGAAACTACTTCTATGCTTGATACTACTGTGCCACTTGGTGAATTTCTTGACGAACAACTTGCTAGGGCTAGAGAGAATGAAATTATTGAAACTGATAATTTTGATGAAAGTGATGATGAACACTCTCCTGTTGTTCCAGAGGGTTATGTTTTTGAAAAAAAAACTGCTCTAGCTATTTTAGCTTGCAAAGATAGATATGAGCTCAAGAGGTTATTAGCTAAATGGAAGCAGCAATCTCTTAATGCTAGAATGAAACCTGGCCCTGCTTTTGCTACTTCACCTATCTGTGTTACTGATAAGGATTATGAATTCTCTGTTGATCCTGATGTAATTACTTTGGTTGAATCTGATCCTTTTCATGGCTATGAATCTGAAACTGTTGTGGCACATCTTACTAAATTAAATGATATAGCCACCCTGTTCACTAATGATGAGAAATATCGCTACATATATATCCTTAAAATATTTCTGTTCTCATTAAAGGGTGATGCTAAGATATAGTTTAATTCTCTTGATCCTGGTTGTGTGCGTAGTCCCCAAGATATGATTTATTACTTCTCTGCTAAATATTTCCCTACTCATAAGAAACAAGCTGCTTTAAGGGATATATATAATTTTGTGCAAATTGAAGAAGAGAGTCTCCCACAAGCTTGGGGGAGGCTTCTCCAGTTACTTAATGCTTTGCATAATCATCCTCTTAAGAAAAATGAAATACTTGATATCTTTTATAATGGACTAACCGATGCTTCCAGAGATTACCTGGATAGTTGTGCTGGTTCTGTTTTCAGAGAAAGAATACCGGATGAAGCTGAAATTCTATTGAATAATATGTTGACAAATCAAAATAATTGGACACTTCCGGAGCCAGCTCCTGAGCCAACTCCTGAGCCTATTCCTAAACCAACTCCGAAGAAAAGAGGTGTTCTATTTCTCAGTCCTGAAGACATGCAAGAAGCAAAGAAATCTATGAAAGAAAAGGGTATTAAAGCTGAAGATGTTAAGAATTTACCTCCTATTGAAGAAATACATGGTCTTAATTTACCGCCTGTTGAAGAAATATGTGATCCTAATCCATTACCTATTGAAGAAACACATGGTCTTGATAACCCGACACAGGTAGTAAAGGTAAATTCTCTCTATAGATTTGATGAAGCTGATATTCCTCACTATAAGTCTGCTAGACAATGCTTAGAAGAGTTTGATAATTTTATTGTCAAACAAGAAAACTTCAATGCTTATTTTGGTAGACAATTGAAATACAATTCCGATACTCTTGAACACTTGGGCGATTATATGTCTAGAGTTAAAGGTGAACTTAAACTCATTAGTAAACATGCTTCTATGGTTACCACTCAAGTAGAACATGTACTTAAAGCTCAAAATGATTTGCTCAATGAGTTGAATAGTAAGAAAAATGATTATGCAGTTAGAGTGGCTACTAGAACTGGTAGAATGACTCAGGAACCTTTGTATCCTGAAGGCCACCCTAAGAGAATTGAGCAAGATTCTCAGAGAAATAATATTGAGGCACCTAGTTCTTCTAAAAAGAAGAAAAAGAAAAATGATAGGACTTTGCATGCTTCTAGCACTACAGGAATCAGCTAAGTATATGAAAGATATTGTTACAAATAAAAGAAAGATACCAGAAGCTGAAATTTCCACCATGCTTGCTAATTATACTTTTAAAGGTGGAATACCAAAGAAACTTGGAGATCCAGGAGTACCTACTATACCATGCTCCATTAAAAGGAACTATGTGAAAACTGCTTTATGTGATCTTGGAGCCGGTGTTAGTGTTATGCCTCTCTCTTTATATCGTAGACTTGATTTGTATAAGTTGACACCTACTGAAATATCTTTGCAAATGGCTGATAAATCAACTGCTATACCTGTCGGTATTTGTAAGGATGTGCCTGTTGTGGTTGCAAACGTTACTATTTTAACGGACTTTGTTATTCTTGATATTCCTGAGGACGGTAGCATGTCTATTATTCTTGGAAGACCTTTTTTGAATACTGCAGGGGCTATTATTGATTGCAACAAAGGCAATGTCACTTTTCATGTTAATGGTAATGATCATACGGTACACCTTCCAAAGAAACAACCTCAAGTCCATAGTATCAATTCTATTGGAAAAATTCCATCAATTATTTTTGGAGGTTTTGAATTTCCTCTTCCTACTGTCAAGAAGAAATATGATATTCTTATTATTGGGGATGTGCATATCCCCGTTGAGGTAACATAGTGTTATTCGAAATTTCTCCGGTTCCATGATATTCGAAATGAGTTTGTTAACAAGACTTGATCAACCTTGTTAGTGGATTCCTTTTGATGAGCATGAGATGGATGAAACTAGAAGGCACAACCTTCTGTACCCTCTCTCTACTTTATGTTATTTAGTTGAAATTGAGTAAAAATAGTATTTTTCTGTCTGTTTCCTGTTTTATCCGTGCAATATAAAAATACCCCGAAAATAAAAGTTCTCCAAATGCCCTGAAAATGGAATATGATTTTTTCTGGGATATTTGAGAATATCTGGCACTGAGAACACAGCAGGAGGGGCAAGCAGCTGGCCACGAGGGTGGAGGGTGTGCCCTACCCCCCTGGGCGCGCCCCCTGCCTCGTGGGCCCATGGTGGCTCCCCTCCACTTATTCCTGGACCCACACACTCCTTCCTCCCAAAAAAATCACCATCCAGCTCAAGCACGAATTCTAGCTCATTTTGCTGCGATTTTCGATCTCCTTGCTCAAAGCACCTCTCACAAAACTGCTTGGGGGATTGTTCCTTGGTATGTGACTCCTCCATTGCTCCAATTAGTTTTTGTTCTAGTGCTTTATTCATTGCAAACTTGTGCTGCCTAGGTGACCATGTTCTTGAGCTTGCATGTCAAATTTATATGGTTCCAAGTAGTTCTAATGCATGATATAGGCTCTAGGCACTTGTAGGAGTAGTTGCTATCAATTTTGTTGAGCTTGGTTCACTTTTATTTGAAGTTACTAAAAATTTCAGAATTTTTTAGAAAATAATGAAGAGATTTTTGAGGGGCTCATCAAGCCGAAGCTCGAAGGAAAAGCAAAGTGAAGAAGCACAGAGGCCCAAATATAATTTGCCTCGCACCGCGGAGGTCCGGCCGTGTGAATGGCCTTTAAATGATTTCTTGAGAGAAGCCGGGATTTATGATGATTTTTATGAATTGGCTGAGAATGCAGGCCTCACCGACTTCCTCCGTGACCAACGCAATCAGTATCTCTTACTCACCAATACTTTTGTGCAAAACTTCTACTATTATCCTAAGGAATCAACTCCTTCAGTGGAGTTTCATTTATATGATGTTGTTAAGAAGATGCCACTAGATGAATTTTGCAAGGTTTGCAAAATACCTTTTGAGGGTAGTTTAGAGGAACCACATCGTAAAGATGTGGACGGGTTTATTGATACTATTACTGTGGGGGAAACTAGGAAGGTTTCCGATGCAAGAATCACTAGCATACATTTTCCTGTTTTATGCTACTTTGCCATATTTGCTAGTCGTTGCTTAATTGGTCGCGGAAACTGTGGAAACCTTAGTGTTCCTGATATTATCATTTTGTTCCATGGTTTATTCTGCGATAACACTGCTAGTATGGGCGGTATTTGAGGGACTCCTGGATTAGTGGGTCCTCGGACAGCCTGACTATATCCTTTGGCCAGACTGTTGGACTATGAAGATACAAGATTGAAGACTTCGTCCCGTGTCCGGATGGGACTCTCCTTGACGTGGAAGGCAAGCTTGGCAATACAGATATGTAGATTTCCTCCCTTGTAACCGACTCTGTGTAACCCTAGCCCCCTCCGGTGTCTATATAAACCGGAGGGTTTAGTCCATAGGACAACAACAATCATACCATAGGCTAGCTTCTAGGGTTTAGCCTCTACGATCTCGTGGTAGATCAACTCTTGTAATACTCATATCATCAAGATCAATCAAGCAGGAAGTAGGGTATTACCTCCATCGAGAGGGCCCGAACCTGGGTAAACATCGTGTCCCTCGCCTCCTGTTACCATCCGCCTTAGACGCACAGTTCGGGACCCCCTACCCGAGATCCGCCGGTTTTGACACCGACATTGGTGCTTTCATTGAGAGTTCCACTGTGTCGTCATCATAAGGCTTGATGGCCCATCTTGTTGTCAAGGACAACATCACTTCTGGGGGAGCCCTGGCTGTAGGCCAAACTCTCCGACTAGGCGGTTTCATCATGACCGCCTGTTCGGCCGCTGCGCCGACGATGACTTCTCGGGTCATCGAAAACAGCCCCCACGTCGGCTCGGAATTCGCCGAGCAGTTGGATCCAACGGAGCTCACTTCCTTGAACGAGCTCTTGGATCGCATCGCCGCCTTGGGAGTCGCTAAGGACTATGATCAGATCGGGCTTAAACCCGACCAAAGGGAGATCAACTCCCCGCCGGTTACCCATCGGATAGCGATGGTGGAGGAGCAATGCGGCGATTCTTCCTCTATCTTGAGGACAAACTATGTCCGGATTCCCGAGCTCTCCGAGCCGGATACCCGTCTATGGGAGGACATGGCCCAAACCTTCAACCTAGAATCAGGCAGCGGGCCAGACCTATTGGGCAACATCCCGGAGCCTGAACTTCCAAGATCGGAAACTCCTCCGCCCCTGGGTCTCAGATCACGTCAGGGTTCGAGCAAGCCATGGATTGATGCTTGTTGGTGGAGGGGGAGTATAAACTTTACCATTCTGTTTGGGAACCGCCTATAATGTGTGTAGCATGGAAGATATCGCCATCTCTTGGTTGTTATGTTGACAATGAAAGTATGCCGCTCAAAATATTATTTATCTCTATTTCAAAACTGAGCTCTGGCACCTGTACAAATCCTTGCTTCCCTCTGCGAAGGGCCTATCTATTTACTTTTATGTTGACTCATCACCCTCTTATTAAAAAGCACTAGCTGGAGAGCGTTGCTGTCATTTGCATCCATTACTATTAATTTATATTGGGTATGACTATGACTGGATCTCTTTTACCATGAATTACAATGTCTAGTCAGTCCTTGATCTTTAAAGGTGCTCTGCATTTATATTTTGCGGTCTCAGAAAGGGCTAGCGAGATACCATCTTATTATATCATATCATGATTGTTTTGAGAAAGTGTTGTCATCCGAGATTTATTATTATGGCTCGCTAGTCTTTGCTGAAAACTTGAATGCTGGCTTTACATATTTACAACAACAAGAGCAAACGGAGTTTGTAAAAGTTTTTCTTTATCACTTTCAGTTTATCAACTGAATTGCTTGAGAACAAGCAAAGGTTTAAGCTTGGGGGAGTTGATACGTCTCCGTCGTATCTACTTTTCCAAACACTTTTGCCCTTGTTTTGGACTCTAACTTGCATGATTTGAATGGAACTAACCCGGACTGACGCTGTTTTCAGCAGACTTTCCATGGTGTTATTTATGTGCAGAAACAAAAGTTCTCGGAATGACTTGAAACTCCACGGAACATCTATTTGGAAAATAAGAAAAATACTGGTAGAAAAAGCCACATCAGGGGGCCCACACCCTGTCCACGAGGGTGGAGGGCGCGCCTGCCCCCCTAGGGCGCGCCCCCCTACCTCGTGGGCCCCCTGATGCTCCACCGACCTCAACTCCAACTCCATATATTCACTTTCGGGGAGAAAAAATCAAGGAGAAGGATTCATAGCGTTTTACGATACAGATCCACCGCCAAGCCCTAAAACCTCTCGGGAGGGCTGATCTGGAGTCCGTTCGGGGCTCCGGAGAGGGGGATTCGACGCCGTCGTCATCATCAACCGTCCTCCATCACCAATTTCATGAGGCTCACCACCGTGCGTGAGTAATTCCATCGTAGGCTTGCTGGACGGTGATGGGTTGGAGTAGATCTATCATGTAATCGAGTTAGCTTTGTTAGGGTTTGATCCCTAGTATTCACTATGTTCTGAGATTGATGTTGCTATGACTTTGCTATGCTTAATGCTTGTCACTAGGGCCCGAGTGCCATGATTTCAAATCTGAACCTATTATGTTTTCATGAATATATGTGAGTTCTTGATCCTATCTTGCAAGTCTATAGTCACCTACTATGTGTTATGATCCGGCAACCCCGAAGTGACAATAATCGGGACCACTCCCGGTGATGACCATAGTTTGAGGAGTTCATGTATTCATTATGTGTTAATGCTTTGTTCCGGTACTCTATTAAAAGGAGGCCTTAATATCCCTTAGTTTCCATTAGGACCCCGCTGCCACGGGAGGGTAGGACAAAAGATGTCATGCAAGTTCTTTTCCATAAGCACGTATGACTATATTCGGAATACATGCCTACATTATATTGATGAATTGGAGCTAGTTCTATGTCACCCTATATTATGACTGTTACATGATGAACCGCATCCGGCATAATTCTCCATCACCGATCCAATGCCTACGAGCTTTTCACATATTGTTCTTCGCTTATTTACTTTTCCGTTGTTATTGTTACAATCACTACAAAATACCAAAAATATTACTTTTGCTACCGTTACCGTTACTTCCATACTACTTTGCTACTAAATACTTTGCCGCAGATACTAAGTTATCCAGGTGTGGTTGAATTGACAACTCAACTGCTAATACTTGAGAATATTCTTTGGCTCCCCTTGTGTCGAATCAATAAATTTGGGTTGAATACTCTACCCTCGAAAACTGTTGCGATCCCCTATACTTGTGGGTTATCACGCCGCAACACCGCATCAAGAGGGTATCATCACCATCATCTCCATACCATCTCCATCTCCTTCTAATATAGTAGTCATTGTGGATTCACTTTTGTACTACTTTTGCGCCATCACCATGTTCATCATGATCCATCCAGCGATGTTTGTACTCTCGATGTGCGAGTAGTTTCCGTAGTTCTAGGGGATATGAAGGAACCCTAGTATGTCTTTGATTGATACTAGGATTTGACATCTTATTTATATGTTTATGTTAATAATCTTCTCGATGTTGGGTGAAGTCGACCATTCAACAAATGCCTCTTTTGAATGGAAGGTTATTACTCTTAACGTGAAGGTCGGTTGAGGAGGTAGGTTAGTGACAGTGCCTATCCTCCTTGCTTCCCAGACGAAGACCGCTTTAGCTGCGCCATGGGGAGACCCTTAATTACCGTTCGGTAACCGGAGTGGGATAAATAGTAGTGGTGTATATGATACGGGGTTGTTGCATGTATGCACACATCTGTACCTGGCTCCGTCCACAAAGAGAAACATATAAAGTGACTTTAGAATTTGACCTAGAATTATGCTCAGGCATCGGTCGTGTTAGATACATACTGGTGGGGAATCCAAACTCCCTGCGAACGTTTTAGTCCTAAATCGTTACTCATGTCTCGCGCTACTTTATTTTACTTTTGCAGTTTACATTTTCGTTCATTACAATCGCTCAATATTTCCAACAGTTTTCCCATTTGCTTTGAATTGCAATTAACTTACAGGAACTATTATTTAAACTCTATGAGAGACAAACACCGATCCATGTGCTCCCTGTGCACTTGCAGGACATCACAATGCAACCCCCATCCACGTCTTTGCTGTAGTAGACGAACTACCCATAGCCGCTGGAGGAGCAACAAAGGCCGATGGGCGGTCTGTAGCGCGGGTGGTGGCCTCATACAGAAACGGGAAAGGAGACTTCAGAGTCGTTGGCAACTAAACGGGCCCATGCCCCCCCCCCCCTGATACGTCCATTTTGCATCATGTTTGCCTACTATTATTTATGATGTCTTTATCCATAATAATGCTTTTTGGAGTAATTCTAATGCCTTTTCTCTCATAATATGCAAGGTACACACAAAGAGGGAGAATTCCGGCAGCTGGAAATCTGGACCTGGAAAAGCTACGTCAGGCCACCTATTCTGCACAACTTCACATGAGCTTAAACTTCACGAGGATTTTCTATGGAATAAATAAGAAATACTGGAGCAAATAACCATCGGAGGGGGGCACCTGGTGAGCACAAGACACCAGGGTGCGCCTGGCCCCCAGGCGCGCCCTGGTGGGTTGTGCTCACCAGGTGGCCCCCCCTTTGGTGCCCATCTTCTGTTATATAAGTCATTTTGACCTAGAAAAAATAAGGAGAGGACTTTCGGGACGGAGCACCGCTGTCTCGAGGCGGAACTTGGGCAGGAGCACTTTTGCCCTCCGGCGGAGCGATTCCGCCGGGGGAACTTCCCTCCCGGAGGGGGAAATCATCGTCGTCATCATCGCCAAGAACTCTCCCATCTTGGGGAGGGCAATCTCCGTCAACATCTTCAACATCACCATCTCCTCTCAAACCCTAGTTCATCTCTTGTGTTCAATCTGTGTACCGGAACTATAGATTGGTGCTTGTGGGTGACTAGTAGTGTTGATTACATCTTGTAGTTGATTACTATATTGTTTATTTGGTGGAAGATTATATGTTCAGATCCAATATGCTTTTTAATACCCCTCTGATCTTGAGCATGTTTATCACTTGTGAGTAGTTACTTTTGTTCTTGAGGTCACGGGAGAAATCATGTTGCAAGTAATCATGTGAACTTGATATGTGTTCGATATTTTGATAGTATGTATGTTGTGATTCCCTTAGTGGTGTCATGTGTACGTCGACTACATGACACTTCACCATATTTGGGCCTAAGGGAATGCATTGTGGAGTAGTTATTAGATGATGGGTTGCGAGAGTGACAGAAGCTTAAACCCTTGTTTAGGCGCTATTCCGTAAGGGACCGATTGGATCCAAAAGTTTAATGCTATGGTTAGAATTTATTATTAATACTTTTCTCGTAGTTGCGGATGCTTGCGAGGGGGTTGATCATAAGTAGGAGGTTTGTTCAAGTAAGAATAACACCTAAGCACCGGTCCACCCACATATCAAACTATCAAAGTAGTGAACACAAATCGAATCAACATGATGAAAGTGACTAGATGAAATTCCCATGTACCCTCAAAAACGCTTTGCTTATTATAAGAGACCGTTTTGGCATGTCCTTTGCCTCAAAAGGATTGGGCTACCTTGCTGCACTTTTGTTACTATTATCGTTACTTGCTCGTCACAAATTATCTTGCTATCAAACTACTCTGTTGCTTACAATTTCAGCACTTGCAGACATTACCTTGCTGAAAACCACTTGTCATTTCCTTCTGCTCCTCGTTGGGTTCGATACTCTTACTTATTGAAAAGGCTACAATTGATCCCATATACTTGTGGGTCATCACCCCCACGTATCAAACTGTCGAGCCAGTGTTGATGGGGTTCATCATTGGCGGAGCAAGGATTGAACGACGCAGTGGTGGAGCAGCATCAGTGAGACCAAAGCGACGGTCAGATAGTGATGTGTGAATGAGATTTGGACAACTAGGGGAGAGATGGGTGGGGGTTATGAAGGATTCGAGATGTCCCGCTCGTCTCCCGTGCTTCCCCGGGCGCGCAGGTCAGGGGCATGCGTGGCTCGCTGGAGCCTGGCTCTGGAAAAATGTCTGATTTGGTCGTTCCCCCTCGGCTAGGCCTAGGGGTGCTTTGAGGTTCATGTGGGCCACGAATATGATGTAGTCTAGATAACCAAACATGCCAAAGTTGCATCACCAAGGACTGGTTGGGTTGGATGCAACCTACCAAATACGTCATAAGTGAGTGATTCCCCCTGCTTCTAATTATCACATATTGTGTGCTTCAACGTTATCAAAATTATTGTAGCTGCTAGATTACTCGCTTGATCCACTAGCATCCGTTTGATCTACGCAGGAAAATCTTCGACCATGCAACATGAATTAGTGCATTTTAAGTGGATTTTGAATCACATTGTATTTAATTACAACGTGCACCACTTTTCATGTTAACATTTTCTTGTACTTATGCAGAAATTCTCACGTAGTTGAAATCGTAAGGATTGAATTACTACCTCCGTTCCAAATTATACGATATTTTGCATATTTTAGTATGAACTACATAGAGACTCAAATGAATGAATGAACACACTAAAACGTGTTTACATACATCCAATTGAAGAAAAAGTTCGAACATCTTATAATTTGGAACGGAGGAAGTAGTATTCTACACAATATTTAAAAGATATATATCCAATTCTACGACAATGCATGGGTGTCATCTAGTAGATATAATTTAGAGGCTCGATGACATTATAGCATCTCTAACGCGGACCACTAAACCACTCGCAACCGTCCGGACCAAGCGGTCAGGACGTGTTTTGCCATCGAACACGGTACCACATCAGTCCGTGGACCGGTCCGGATGTTTGTTTTCACACAAAAAAGAGGCAAGCCAAGGGAGCTTTGCAGGAGTCCGGACTGCTGCCACACGCGCATCCGACAACCCAGTCCCACCCGAAAACCCTCCTACACGAAGCGCTTGTCGTGCATTCATGTCGGTCAGAGTCACTCGAGAGCGAACTTGGTGGACCGGCATTGATGCCGGTCAGAGCGACATGACCGGACGAGCGAGTGGTGTCGGTTCAATCCAAACGTGGTGATTGAGAAGCCTACTCCGGCCGCTGCACCGCATTGAAGCCATCATCAAGTCCCTCGCCTGGCCGCCGCACCTATTTAACCAGGAATCCAGCCCTGTCTGTCCACACCGCACTGCTCTTCGACCCTCTCCGCTCCTCTCTGCTCCGGCGCCGGCGACACCATCATCTCCACACCATGCCGAAGTCATGGTTCTCCACGTTGGTGGTGGCGGCGGCTCTGAATCGTTGCGTCGCCACCGTTGCTCTCCGAGGTTGTCTTCCTCAGCAGGCGTCGCAGCAGCCACGCCTCCTTCTGACAAGGAGAACATCATCTCCTCCGACGACATGGAGGACTAGGTAACACCGCAACAGCCACGCCTCCTTTCCGCACTTGCCGCCGCGGGGCATCGTGAAGGAGGAGCCGCACTCCTCGCCGCACTACCGCGTGAAGCAGGAGTCGGCGTCGCCTCTCTGCCGCATAAAGGCGTGAAGTAGGTTTTTCTTAAGTTTTTAGCGAAACGGGTGAAATATTGTCTATTTTATGTAAATTATGTCCGAAATATGTTGGATTCTGTTGTGTTTGATGAAATTTATCCAGTGTATTCAAATTTATTTTAAAATGAATGCGGACACAGTTCGATAACCGGCTCCCATTGTTCCACATCATTGTCCGGGAATTGATCCTTACGAGCCCGCGGACGGATACCGTGTCTGATTTAGGGCTCAGGGCCCTTGATTCTCCTACTTGTGAATAAAGGAAGCATGAACACCCGTTCTTGCATGTACAGCAGTACCCCATATTTTTCGTTCTTCTTTTGCCAGCAAATATGCCCCATTTGAGAGTCCACCTGATGAGAGCATCTCTAGCCGATCCCCCAACATGCCCTTCCCAGGCGATTTTCCGCGCCGGCGCCGAAAAATCGGCCTAGTCGCGTCCCCAGGAGCCCGTTTTTCGCCGGTTTGGGCTGAAACTGGCGCCGGCGGACCCAGGCCGAACCCGGCGCGCTGGGGGCACCCGGGGCGAGTGGTTTTGGCGCGAAAGCGGATGGGCCCGCCGAGTCAGCGAGACGCCGCTTCGTTGCCCTCATCGCCTCGGTTCCCGCGGGAATCAATGCGAAGGCTGCCGCGCTGCCGCGCCGGTCAGCCTCCATTGATGCCTCACAGGCGGTGCAGTGAACGCGTCGCGACGCGCGTCCAACCACGCGTCGCGCGGCATGCAGCCCGTCGCCGCCCAGCCACGGCTATAAAAGGGCGACCTCCCCGCCGGTGGACGCCACAACTCTCATTTTCCCCCTCTCCGGCGCAGAAAGCAGCTCTCTCCCCCCTTCCCGCCGACGAGAAAGATGGACGAGAGGTACCCAGGCGACGGCGCGGCGGCGCACGGCTTCGGCCACCACCACCTCCAAGAGCCGGAGGCGCGGCTGCTGTACGAGGCGGAGTACCCGGCGCTCCCGGACATGCGGGTGCCGGGGACGTGGAGGCTGAGCGCCGGCGGCGTCCCGGTGCCCGAAGGGGCGGTGCGGCGGGCCGAGATCGCCCGCATCCGCTCGTCCCTGACGGAGGAGCAGCGGAACGAGCCGCGCTACGCCGCTGACAGCCACACCCTCTGGACCATGTACTTCCAGCGCCGCCGCGAGGAGCAGATCACCTCCACCAACGGCGTCATCCCGCGGGGCCGCCTCAACACCGACGGGCGGCGCGAGTGGTGGGGCGTGCCCGGCCGGACCCTCGAGGCCGTCCTCGACCACATCGAGTGCGGCAACGTGCCGCGCCTCGAGTAAACGCCGCGGCCGTCCTTCTCTCGCCGCCATGGTAGCTCCTAGACGCCGCGGCGGATGGAGCCGGGGTCGTCCTCGTCGTCGGGCTCCGGCTCGCCGGCCGCGCTCCGCCCCGTCAAGCCCGAGCCGGAGGAGACGCCGCTCGGGTGCCGCACCCGCAGTGGCGCCCTCGTCATCAACGAGGGTGCCCGGCCCTCCCCGCCTGCTCCGGCTGCGGGAAGGCGCTCCCTCCGCCTGGCCCGGCTGAAGCCCGAGCCGAGGCTGCTCCCGGTGAAGCCGGAGCACGCCGAGATGGCAGCCCCCGACGACGAGTCCGCCCTCAGGTGGGCGAAGGAGGACTACGTCCGGGAGCAGGTCCGCCGCCAGCGCCGGGCGTACGCGGAGCTCCAGGCCAGGCGCCGCGGGCGCGAGGAGGGCGACGTCATCGTCCTCGACAGCGACGAGGAGGACGAGGCCGGGCCGTCCAGCGCGCCACCGCGCCTCGGCGACCCTGGCCAGGGCTGCAGCAGGGACGGCGCCGGCCCAAGCCAGCCGCGCGACAACGACGATGACGACGACGATGACAGCGACAGTGGCGACTACACCCGCTTCTACTGGCTTCTCGGCATGTAGACGGCGGCGGCGGCGGCTAGGCGTAGTTTGGCATAGTTTAAGCGTAATTCAGTCGTAGTTTGCATGGTTTGATGTTTTTTTACAAATTTTAACAAAGTTTCACCGAGTTCATGCAAAAATTGCCGAGTTTGCACATATTTTATACGCGACGTCATCGAACTCGGGCGACCTGTGGGCCGGCGACTAGGAGCTACGTCGCCCCACGCGCCAATCTAGTGCCGGCTCGCCCCCAGATGGCTCTTTTTTGACGCCCTGGGCCGAACGGCTGGAGATGCTTTGAGCCGGCCGGGGATAAGGTGCGATCCACGGTGGATCGAAAACCATTCTCATCAGTACATTCTTAGAAGGTTCCCTCCCCAAGCTAAAGCCTACCCTATCCTGCCCTAGGGTTGCAGAATCTTCCAACGCATGCGCCCAACACACTCATAAAGGCGGACCGCCACGTCACTCGCATGCCCCACCGAAAACCCAACGCAGACGCAACGTCGGACACACCGAGCCGCTCCGTCCCGTTCCATTCCGTTCCATCCAATGGCCTGCCGAAATATAAAACCAACGGCGCTCCTCGATCGCATCGACGGACCAGACAACAGCGATCATGAGCCGCATACACCCCAACGCGGAGGCCTCCAGGCGTCTCCTGCGGGACGGCGCCGGCGCCGGCGCCGCCGAGGCGGCGCCGGCGTGCTACACGGTCTGGATGAGGTCCAGCATGGGCTTCCAGGGCACCGACGGCTTCTCCGTCTACGACGCCGGCGGCGAGCTGGCCTTCCGCGTCGACAACTACTCCCGCCGCCGGAAGATCTTCGCCGGCGAGCTCACGCTCATGGACGGCCACGGCGCGCCGCTCCTCTCCCTCAGGCCGCAGGTCAGGCTCTTCCCATTCGACGAATTTGAAAGAGACGATTGTTGGCTTCATCTCTTATCTCAGCGCTGGGGTTTTAGTTTTGTTAAACAATCTAGGGGTTTGATCGAATCGACTGAACCTCTGATGGATGCACACAACATATTCGTGCTATTGCCTCCACGAGGTGCCTGTGACACATCCACCGGCTAGTTGTTTGGGACGCATGCCGTTTCAATTTCGAATTCATAACGTACACATCTGAAAATGAGTAGAAGAAAAAAAAAAGCCAAACTTCGTCTCCTATCTGCACTGTGCTCTGTCAATTTCTTCAGTCTGTATGTAATATAACTGAAGAACACATCTGAAACTTTGTATCCTATCTGCACGGGAGCCGCTGTCATTTTCTCAGTAATTTTACCAACATTTAGCAGACTAAATTAATAAAACAAGAATGTGGGTTTGTACTTGGTAACCCCATTTCCTGTCTCATTTTGGGGAGGAATTTCATGAAAACAACGACAACTAGTTGGAGTAACAGCTGACAGAGTTCCGTTGTGCCGTAACAGATCATCAGCATGCACGACCAATGGAACTGCTACAAAGCACCAGAAGAAGGCCAAGCAAAGAGGGCAAGATCACAGCAGCTCTTCTCGGTGAGGAAATGCTCGGTCCTGCAGAACAACCGTGAAGCAGAAGTTTACATGTCTTCAGCCTGCACCACCACCACCACCACCACCACCACCGACGCATCAGCATCAGACCATGGCACCACTGGCCACCAGTCCCCCGGCTTCTGGATCGAGGGCTGCTTCCGGAGGAGAAACTGCAAGATCCGCAGGGCTCACGACGGCAAAGAGGTGGCGAGGATCGCGAGGAAGAAGGCGAGGACACCTGCGACGCCTGACACGGCGCCTCTGACACTCGGCGAGGACGTCTTCAGCCTCGTGGTGCAACGGGACGCCGATTGCACGATGATCATGGCCCTCGTCGTCGTTCTGGACCGGATCTGCTGGAGGCCGTATACGCCGTTGATATGTTCTTCGTAGCCCGCGCTGAGGCGGTGATCGACGAACCTCTGTTCGTTTTACACAAGGAAATGTAGATGCTTTTTTTCCAGTTCTTCAAGTGACTGTCGCCTGAAGCAAGCAAGAGCCAGTGGAGATGAAGTGCTGTTCAGTTAGTTGCAGCTGTGGGTTGGCTGAAAGCCTGATCTAACTTGTAGTAAAACGTCGAACAAAGTTCTGACATGCAGCAATGCGGTGCATCAAAAATGAAATCCCAACAATATGAATCTCGGACTTGAAATGCCCGTACCATTAATCTGTAGATTATTGTTCCTACATGACGGTGCCATATTAATGGGCCACCTAGTGTTAGTTGCACCGTCAGAGAAAGTGTCAAGGACAGTACAGAAGACAAAATGACAAGTTTGTCGAACCCCAGCAGAGAAGCCTGTGTCTGCTGTGCCATCTTTTCAGTGTCTATTGCATGATTTGCATCTCCTTACATCTGCGATCCCCGTCAGGATGATTCGGAATATGACTGAAATATACTGCAGAAAAGGAGATTCCGTGCTGGGAATTTTATTTCTACAGAATATCAGAAGAGTCAAGAAGATGGACGAAGTTGAGGGAATATAGCTGTAAAGGATAGCTCTCTTGTCTTCGCAGTCCTTTCGTATCTAAGCTACTACTTTTGACAAGTTAGCTGGATGCACAATGCAACATGGCAGTGATGAAGGGTACTGCTTCTGTTCGGGAATAGCTGGCGTTTTATACATCAGCACAACCATGCATCTCATTCTGCTAATGTTTGGATGTGTCTGTAAGTTCAGAAGTTATTATACTACAAAATATATATTTTTAGTTGGCATTATACTATAAAATATTGCTCAGGCTAATACAATCGATTGTTTTACCTTACTTAAAATCTAAGTAATTTTTCACGTATCGGAGTTATACAGTTTCTGACTGCGTGCTTCCTTAAAAATCAGGTATTTATATAAGTAAATAGAACCTCCTAATTACAATACTCACTCTGATTCATAATATAAGGATATTTATAATTTGTGCCACTCTAACTTTTATATTTTTCGTTGTTGTTGAGAGGTTAACATCTTTTGGTTTGATCCTCATAGAGAAAAAAACATCTTTTGGTTTGAACATCAATTAATACCACTAGATTTGACATGAAATATATTTCCATAATATATAGTAATCATTGTCAAGAATATAGTAAATATTTTCTGAAACAACATAGTTTTCTTTAACATTTGTGGTTTAAGTGTTACTCTGGATACCATGTCACTATCATAACAAATTATGTGAATCATATAAACCATTTTTTTCATAATTGCAGTTAGTACTTACTCTTTTTTCACAAGTGGTACTCTGAAAGTAGGTTGTATTTGCTATTGAGGTGGTTTATGATAATCTAGTTTTTCCCGTCATTTGTGGTCTTTGTTGAAGAAAGGGTAGACGCCCTGGATTTCATTTCACCGAAATCAACAATAACAAATCTAAAGGGTAAACAAGGGCACCATTAGAATGTACCCACGGGGAAAACAACACACGTCGAACCATTAATGGACCAACAGGCTTAATGATGGAGCAACCAATTACAACATGCCAACATTCAGGCTATCCCGGTCTATATTCACTCCCGGGTTATCCAAAGGATCTCTCGAAAGTTGTTCTCCAAGTGAATGATTCAGCAATCCAAGGTTGATAGATACTTTCACCGGGCACAACTTCCTCTAGCAGTGCAAGCATTGCGCCAACAACGCCCAAAGTCTGGCGCATTACCGCCCCTAAAAGGAGTAACTCAGTTCCACAATGGCACAATAAGGTCAGATGGCGGCAGCGGATGAGCCCAATATTGTGCCAAGAATCCAAAGTCAGGGTCGATCACTCTGTAAGTTACGGATAAACTCCCAACACATGGTCACACCGAGCACTCAAAATACAAATGTGAGACAGATTCTTAAGCAGGGCAAGATGGGCAGGTTTTTATCATTGACATGCTGATACTTAGGGCCAGTTCTTGTAGCTTTTTTCAGCTTCTGGTCAAATTAAGCTAAAAGCCCAAAAGAACTCGAACTGAGGTGTTGGGCTTAGCTTATTTCCACGGCCTCCTCCTTCACAATGAAAATAAGCTGGGGGTAGACCAGCTCCGCGCAGAAGCCACTTACAAACGAAGCGGTATACGTCATTGCCCTTGAAGTTGGTGCAAATTACTGCCAGATTGCCACCGCGCGACCTGCCAGTCTGCCACAGACGAGGAGGAGAGCTCTCCCGATAGGGTTTCCGCCGCCGCCGCCACTCGAGCTGCCTGCAGCGGTCATCCGCACCGGAGGTTCTGCCGCCGCACGTCCTCCCCCAGTTCCTCCGTCGCCGCTGCCATCGATGGGGGTAGGCGTCCCGCCGCCTCATGTCCTCCTCCAGTCCTTCCGCCGCCGCTGCCATCGACGGGGATGGGCGTCCTGCCGCCTCAGGTCCTCCGGCGCCCCCGCCATTCGTGCACCCCCACCGTTCGTCCGCTGGCCGCCGAATGCCGAGGCCGCGTCGCAGCTGGCCGGGAGCCCGAGCCCAAGCAGGAGTATCCCGTTTGATCCACTGGCGCGCGGACGCCGGCGAGCTCCGAAGCGGCGGCGCAGGTGGCCTCCGGCATGTGAGACGACTGGCAGAACCGCGGAAGGACCTCCGGCGAGCACGCCTTTCCCCTGCGTCTCCGTTTTCTGTACATTGAGATGTGAATTTGTTTGATCCATTTTGCTGTACATTGAGATCTCAAATTTGATTGATCCATTTTCTGTACATTGAAATGTGAAATTGTTTGATCCATTTTCTGTACATTCAGATCTCAAATTTGTTTGATCCATTTTCTGCACATTGAGATCTCAAATTATAGTTCAAGGGTATTATAGACAATTCACGTGACATATGAGAAAATAAGCTTAATGACAGAAACTAAAAAGAACTGGATAGCTTATTTTCATGGGCTTATTTCCACAGCAGCTTATCCTGGACTTATTTCCACAGCAGCTTATTTCCAGAGAGCTGCTCAAAAGAACTGGCCCTTACTAAGGACAGCGACTTGTTGTGTATGATCAATACCGCAAAACATGTAGACAAGATGGCACACATATATACAGAATATGTTGTGAATGCGCAGTGGGTATCCTCTGGAAATTAAACATGTTATAGAGTGATTTCACCGTAAAGACACATTCACTGTGAAGCATCCAAACCATTGTATTAGGGTATGAGTCAAGGATACAGATTGCAGGATCATCATAAGATCGTCCTGCCATCGCATAATTAGGGGAGAAATATCGCCTGAAGGAATCGCATAATACGCAGAAGAAATCCTTGTCATCTTCTATTTCTGAATAGTAGCCTCCATTAACTTGTTTCTCCCAGTATGCAAGCATGTCACCTCAGCATGCAAGATGCATGAGAAAAATCTCACCTCAACATGCAACATGCACAGGAAAAAGCTCACATAAACATGCAAACATTCATGAGAATTTCCATTCTATTACGCTATTCATATTTAATAAATATATTACAACTATACAATAATCAAACACAATAAATCGTATATATTTTAGTTTTACTATCATATTATTACTCCAAATATTCATCTTGTGTATAACCAAATCTTATTAAACATTTCTGCAACAATGTGAGTATCATTAGTTTGATAGAATTGAGAAATTCCAGAAGAAATAGATAGAGCAAACACCAAGCCAGTTGTCTTTCCAAAACTGATTGTTCTGCTTTACCCAGGTTGCCACCTTTAACCAACCGTCACAGCGGAAGTGACTCAAATAACTAATTTTCCAAAAAGGAGAAATATTAACATACATGGTCAAAAAAAATTGTGATTTGTTTGTTTGGCTAATCAACTTTTTTTATTTCTTGTGCCTACTTCCTCATGACAGATTATAAAATAGGTTTAGCATACCACAGTTCAAGAGACACAAACTAAGGGCATGTGCCCCTAAAAAAATAAGAGCATGTGCAGTGGGTGATAAGACAGTCTTATCTTAAACATGACACGAAATTTAGAATGACAATAAAAACATGATGTAAAATGGGTTATCACTTGTTTTATCTCTAATAACTATGGTATTTCTAAATATATGTTGAGAGATATGTTGCTAAAAGACCATCTCTTAATTCATAGAAGGCAATTTTTTTTCCTCTGATATCTTTTTCCTCCACTCATCATTTTGTGCCATGTTTAAGATAACACTGTCTTATGACCCATTGCACATGCTCTTAGTTTTTTTTCCTTGACTTTGCTCTTATCCGATGGATGTGGTATCTAGTGTTCTTGGTATACTAAAATGTTATGTGCTTGATTGTGATGTTTATTTTTTGAAACGGAGGCATAAGCTTTCGCCCCATTTATTGATTAAGGGGGAAAAGAGTTTTTGCTACAACAACACCCTTACAAACACGAATGATTAGTCTCCTATAATTATATTCCCTACCTTCTTAGCACCCGCTTTCACACGTAACACAGAAACTAACATACGGGTGTCATGTTTACCTGAAAGTAGACCCAGACGTAGCACACATACATCAATTTACTCACTTACAAGTGGGTCCATCATCGAACCCCAAAACCCGACGCATGAAATGCTAGTCTTAGTAGAAGTAGATACGTGGCACTTCACTAAACCGAGAAAAATTGGCTGTCTGCTGAATAATGGCTTTATACTTTTTTTAGGTGTATAATGGCTTTATACTTTTTCTTTGAGAAAAATCATGGCTTTATACTTTGTCTCCACTGGACGGAGTAGCGACTAGCGACTGAAGAGAGCCGGAGACGGCACTTTTGGGCTTTAACGGGCTGGTGTACGGGCTTGCAACACCGGCCTTAAATACTGGCACACACTCGTTGTCCAGCATGCATGCAAGCCAGGTCTCCATTCCATAATTCCATACCCATCCATCCGCAGCCATCCTCGATCGAGCGCCCGCCCCCTCACGACACCCGCGCCCCTACTCTCGTTCGAACCATTCCACACGCGCACGCACACGTACACCGATCGCAATCGACTCGCGCGCGCGCGCGCGCGCTCGCTTCTCCCTCCACAAATCAGGAGCCAAGCACCACGCTGCTTCCCGCCCATCTCATTCCATTCATCCATCCATCACGCACATCCCGTATGTGCCTGCTGCTCTCCGGCAGCACCAGCGGATCAGCCAGCATGAGCAGGATCCACCCCTCCGACCGCGGCGACGGCGCCCGCCGCGCGGCGCGGACGGCGGCGGAGCGGCAGCGGCAGCAGCCGGCGGTGTACACGGTGTGGAAGAGGTCCAGCATGGGGTTCCAGGGCACCGACGGCTTCTCCGTCTACGACGCCGCCGGGAGGCTCGCCTTCCGCGTCGACAACTACGCCCGCCGCCCCAAGGCCTTCGCCGGCGAGCTGCTGCTCATGGACGGCCGCGGCGCCCCTCTCCTCTCCCTCAGGCCACAGGTACCGTGCATGCATGCATGATCACAACAGCTTCTTCTCACGTAACGCCATCAAACTTTGCGTCTGGTCGTTATTAACTCTCCTTACTCTCTCTGCTCGTGACAGATCTTTAGCCTGCACGACCGATGGAACTGCTACAGAGTTGCACCGGGAGAAGAGGGCTGCCCGGACACGGACAGGAGCTCCTCCGCGCAGCAGCTCTTCTCCATGCGGAAGTGCGCCGCTCTGCAGAGCACGGACGACGCAGAGGTCCACATGTCGTCGGCCTCGACGGCGACGACGTCAGGGCGCGGCTGCCGGGCTTCGCCTTCCCCTCCTCCCGGCTACCGCGTCGAGGGCTGCTTCTCCAGGAGGAGCTGCAAGATCACAAGGAGCGACGGCCAGGAGGCGGCACGGATACTGAGGAAGAAAGCCGGTGGACCTACGGCGGCAGCGGCGTCGTCAAGGCCCGTCGCCCTCGGCGACGACGTGTTCAGCCTGGTCGTTCGGCCGGGCGTCGATGCCGCCACGGTCATGGCTATTGTCGTTGTCATGGACCGGATCTGCCGGAGGCCCTACGCACCAATGGCGTGCTCTTCACAGTAACCAATAGCTACTGTACTAGACGGTGAGCCCACGTCAGTCAAGAGTTTTTCGTCCTTTGGTTGGATGAATCGGAGAACCGCGGCGTTACATGAACGCCGCCCCCCTTCCTGAAGACATTGCGATGTCGAAGAGCTGTTCTTTATCTGTTTTATTAGCGTGGTTTTTAGTCATTTGTACGGGTTGTAAAATAGTAGCAGTACCGTCATGCCTCAAAGTGGCATTTGCTGTCATTTTGTAAGCTGATTTGAGCATCAAATATCTTGAAAATCACTTTGATAAAATCCGGTCGAGTGCGTCACCCGATGCATAGGCGGGGAAAAAAACTTGTGTTGCGTATAAAAAATAAATATACTGACACGCACACTGTGACCTCAGGATGCCAATTCCATTCCCAGTGGAGTTGAGAAATTCAGTGGGATTAGTTGATACCCAATTCCATTTCCAGTGGAGTTGAGAAATGGTTGCCTTTGCCGTGCATCTGCCGAAGGAGGAGGAGACCTACGCCACGTTCCAACCAACATGTTGGGCAACCCAACAGGCGAACAATAAATGGCAAGCAACTGCGCCAAAGCGACGGCCCTAGTTGTTGGCATGCCATTGCCAAGCCCTCCAGGACACACGACCACGACGGGGAGGAAATTACCTGGTGCAGGTTACCTAGTACGGAGGCAACGAATCCAACACTGACCACTCACCGCTTGGCAAAGACACCAGCAGATGTGGCGAATTGCAATCCAGAGCAAGCACAGGGCAGAAATATTCTTCTCCATCAGCACATCCTATCATGTCATGTGGCATCCAGCCAGGGGCATCCGGTGAGACAAAAGCCTTCTTTCCGCTGCCACAAGAACAAAGGTCCTCTTTGGCGTACATACCAGGCACGCAGCGTAAAAGATGAAAATGACCAAAGTCACCCAAGCTCCACAGCCAGAATACGCACAGGATGAAAGGGACAAAAGTTGCCCAGACTCCGCAAGCGAATTCAGCCGTTACCTGAGCTTTCTTCCGCGACGCGTAAAGAAACCCCAAGTGCTGAAATTCAATCAATCAAATACCATGAAAGGATCTACCTGTCCTTCGAGGCTAAGAGCATCTCCAGCCGTTGTGCCTCCCAGTAGGCCTTTTTTCCGCCTCGTGGGGAGGCACCGGCGGATTTTTTGTTCTGGGAATGACAAATTTTCCAGCCGCCCCTCCCACCCCCCACCCAACCGACGAACGCACCAGCACAGGCGACTCCTCCCAGATGGCCGCCGTCGCCGACATACTATGGCCGCGCTCGCCCCGCCTCATCGCTGGCCGGACCTGCCGCGCGAGCTCCGCCCCACCCTGGCCGCCGCGCGCGCCCCGCCGCGCCCCTGGCGGCCACGCGCGCCCCGCCCCGCCGCTTTCGCCCCGCCTCATCGCCGGCCGGGCCTGTCGCTGCTGCTTCTTGACCTCCGGCCGCCGCGCGAGCTCCGCCCCGGCCACGCACAGGGAAGGCACCAGCCGCGGGCGGCGACGCTGTGGGGAGGCACCGGGGCCGCGGGCGGAGCAGGGAGAGAGAAGCGGATGGGGAGAGAGAAGGTGGGGGCCGGGCTGAAAGCGACGGGGGATGGGGGAGATGTGGCTGCAGGTGGGCCTTTGCATGCATAAACAAACCGCCGGCGCTCTCAGATGCCTCCCTGGGGGCTGGGTTTCGGGTGATACTGCCGGCGCTAAAATTGCACGAAACCGGCGAAAAAAACGATCCTGAGGGCATGAGTGGAGACTTTTTTCACTGCCGGCGCTCTCAAAGTTAGAAAAAAGGGCCTCTTGGGGAGCCTAGTAGAGATGCTCTAAGAAACGTGTTTTCCCGTTCGTCCATCGCAAGGAAATTTGATGCTATGATGCTTTACGAGATGGAGAAACAAAGTCCCCCGCAAAAAACAAAGCTTTAATCATGTTTTGTTTGCTCATTGTAATACTGAGAGCGATCAAGTTGCTCATGAAATAGCTAGGTTAGCTAGATTTGCTAGCCCCGGTGCCTGGATGGCGTCACCTCCGGTTGAGGTGGTCTCGTTTATTGTATCGGATACGTTGGCTCTCACATATGAATAAATAAAGTATCGTTTGTCAAAAAGAAAAGTCCCCCGCAAAAAACAAAGCTTTAAACAGTTGGTTTTCTTGTATGCACAAGGCAAGCTCAACTTACGACAGGTTATGAGTGGATTTACGACTTAATTACGACAGGTTATGAGTGGATTTATGACTTAATTGTTTTGCTAATAAAGATTTTATAACAGTGAAGAGTTCACTTTCGGCAAAGCACAAGCTAAATGCTTAGCCAGCTCAGGGAATAAAACTTTAGCCCATAAACACGTAACCTCATACAGGTGATACAGCTCCTCCAGTCCCCATCAAGAATAAGTTGAACTGAGTATTACAAATTCAGTTTTGCTAATGTTGCGCAATGTATCAGCTGTAACATCTTAGGCTTTAAAATGGGCAGAATACTCCCACCCAATTAAACTATCACCTCTGTGCGGTATAACCCTTAATGCACTTTCCAAAGTAATATCAAGAAAATTTGCCTTTCGCTAACTTGAATAGTACAGGCAATGTCGAGCCAAGGTGTAAACTGAAACTAAATGATGCGTCTAGTTGGTTGATATTAATTCGTGATGCCAGTTTACAATTGCAACTCTTGGTATATCCATAGAACAATCTGCAAGAGGCCTAGTTCAGTGTCTTCCACGTATTAAAAGATCATGTTAGGTCCATGCTAGAGCTGTTGCCTATAGTATGGTTACTATAGATAATAGCAGATTTTATCGTTCATGGCATAATCACAAATGTAAAACAAATAATGCTTTTCGGTTGAGAAGTAAAACAGCTAATGCTCCATGCCTAGGAAGCTATTACATACCCTGCAATGGAATGTCTAAACACCATATATCATTTTTGCTACAATCTAGCCACTGTCTTGTGCATCTCATAAATAAATACTTTGCCTGCAGTACTTTTTTCATGTATTAAACCTTGCAAACTAAGAAACATTGCAGGCATTGTAAGGCTCAGAGCCTCGGACGCCTGTGTTTTTCATGCATGTTTGAGATCAATAAACCTAAAGCCATCAATATCCATAAGGCCATAAATTGCGAGGAACAACTGTTATTGCGTACTACTCCTTTTTGTCCATTTTGATGACAAGTATTTTCGGACGGAGGGAGTACATAAGTAACCCACTACCTCAGACTCATCAGTTGATACTCGACATGACCAGGTCAGTGAAAAATAAAATATTCATTGCTACACTCTCGAAAAACAATGCAGAACAAACAGTCCAGAAGTTTATTAAGTGAAAAAAATTTGAAAACAGTTTGTAAGAAATACATCTAGGAGAAAAGAGCACGGTACTCGTTAGCCTCATGACTCATTTCTTCCATGGTTCTATCTTTTCTTTCAACATCCAGATCAAGTTTTTCCTTCAATTCCTTTTCTTTCACATCAATCTATTACAAAGGAAAATAGTAGGATTTAGTGGGAAAAAATCATAAGAAAATTATATGGATGACGAAACAGGTGGTCAACGAACCGCGTCATATATTTCATCATTATTTTCAAAATCTCCCTTCTTCCTGGGGATCACATGGATGTGGACATGCGGAACTGTTTGGCCAGCTTGAGGACCATCCTGTACCAAAAAGCTATCAATAAGGAAATGCTTCTTTTTCATTCATAGGTTATTAAAAGGTAAAAGGCAAACAAGGTAATCAAATCAGCAGCAGATTTGGAGTAAAAGTCCAAAGAACAGACAGGAACCTCATATGGCATTCTAAGTGTAATTTAGGTGATTAGCCTGATCTATTTTGTTCGGAACCCCAGTAGCAGAATCCAAACATCATGCACTTTCAATTGGATGAACTAATTATATAAAATTTGGAAGCATAAGCTATTCAGTACATATATAGCGAGAATGAGAGTTGACCTGAATTGCAAATGTAAGCGAAGAAGCTTTGTGGTACTGCTCAAGCCGTACACCAACTTCCTTTGCAGTCACCCATAAATCGCTTGTCTCATCAGTGCTTAGATCAGTAAAGCGTTTCACTTCACGCTTGGGGCACACAAGGACATGTATGTTTTGTTAAGGAAAAAGACATACAGTGTAAGTAGACGTTTTACAGTTTGAACTATGAAAGCTGCGAACCACGGGACAGCAAAGGGGGCAACAATGGATAGCTACCTCAAGTTAAGTATTATACCATCAGTATATGTAGCACAGTAAATGTTGCAGTATGAGTACATTTCCTGCCTTTCCTCAAGGGGTTAAGCTTTTGGGTGAACTTGTCGGTGCAGGAAGTGATGGACATAACAGTAAATATCATATTTCATAAAAAGATGACGATGTCATCACTCACGAGTCCATCAGGTATAAACAGATTCCAGCAAGAGATAACTATTTGGCTATTTTTATGTGAACCATTCACTTATATAAATAGCTAACCCTAGCATAATTCGCTTGACATCCTTGACATTCAGATTTACATTAGCCATGCATATTTAGAGATCAATGCAAAATGAAAGAGTGATATACTCCCTCCAATCCAAATTAGTTGACCCAGCCTCTATACAATGTCGAAAGGGAGTGCAATAATTCTTTTGATTCTAATATGTGTTTCCTACTGTATGTGTCTTCACCTTGGACACTCTTCAGAAACAAGCAAGTGAAACAAAGTTTATGAACAGTCCGACAAAAAACGAGGTTCCAGGCTTGCCGGCAGTGCTTAACTGTAAACCTCGGCGATGAGTATGCCAAAACAAAGGATATGACCTGCAGAGCAAGATTGGGACATGTTAATACATACAATGTTAACACAACATCGTCAGGGTTTAAATGTGCATGCTACTCCGACGCTATCGTCGATAATTCTGAGTCAGACTTGCGATTATTCACCACACTAAGTATCTAGTGTCAAAAACGCTCTTAAATTTAGGACGGAGAGAGTACAAAATTATAACGAAACAAATTGTGCTAGCGCTGGAAACCTAAAGTGTGATTTATAATAAACCATCAGCCGCATTGGCATCTCCGTCAGACAAAAAAAAAACAATCACAAACAATTCCTAGAAATACACTGTGATTCTGAGGTGGAAGTGAAAATTGAACAGAAATTAGGCAAGGGAAAGTTGGGGCAATCATAGAGATTTTTACCAGGGAGGAGGGGGCGTAGGTTGACCATGGCGTAGGAGAGGGGCGTGGCATGGAAGACCTCCCTCGCGTCGATCCTGTAGGGCCCGAACTTGTACGCCGACGCCTCCATCACCGGCGGCGGCGGAGATGACAAGGAGGAGGTGGCCCGCGGCCAAGTCCGGCGGCGAAGGGTGGCCGTGCCCGTACGAGGCGGCGGGGTCAGAGGGAGGAGGAGGGCACGCGAGCGCAGGGCGGAGCACAGCCCAAGCAGCATCAGCAGCAGGCAACAGTTTTTTTTTTTTTTTTTTTTTTTTTTTTTTTTTTTTTTTTAGGGATAGCAGCAGGCAACAGTTCAGCACCGAGTCGGAGAAGAGCAGAGTAGGGGAAGGTGATAGCTTTTTTTTTTGGGAAACCAGACACTTTATTGATCTATGAAAGAGTTCAGAGGAATACAAGATGGATCATGCGGGGATAACAGCCACAGGTGGCGCCCCTGATCAAGTGAAAGAGAGTGTCTGGCAAGGCAAAGCGCCTCACTAGTTGCTGATCTACGTTCAGAAATAAAGCTATAGTTATTAAAAATAGAGCTTGTGAGAGATATTTCTTTGATCACCGACAGGTAACCTCCACCCGTCCCTCCATGGATATCTGATATCAATCATTTGCAGTCTGAAGTCACCACCACCTTCTGCACCTGTAAGTCTTGAGCTAAGGCCAACGCTTCCCGGCATGCTACTGCTTCCAGTATATTTAGATCAACATTCCCGGAGATGACCAGCGAGGAGGAGCCCATATAAATGTCCTAGATGATCTCGGCATACTGCAGCTGCCGCCACTTTCCCTTGTTCCTGGTCGATACTCCCCTTCACCTGGATTTTCGCGTGACCCTTAGGCGGAGGTTGCCATGCACCAATCGGGATAGCGGTTTGCCTCGTACTGGATGACGATGCTGTTTTCTACAAGACTTCTATACTTTTGAGCTCCTGGATAAAACGCTTAACGAATACATGCGTTGCTAGCGGGCTCTGAAAAACGTCCTCGTGAATGGCCTTCCTTCTCGCCGTCCAAATTGTCCAAAGAGTCACAGATGCTTCCATGAACTGGGCATGTGATAATAACCTTTGCATCTGGAATAGCCAGTGTTTAGCATTCGGTTCCACTATTTCCATCATGGTTTCAACCATGGTTTCATCTGCTAGGGCCCATACGCACCGTGCCATAGAGCATTCAACCAAAGAGTGTCTCCACGAGTCAATGTTACCACATAACTGGCAATTGTCCACCATACTCATGTTTCTGTGTTGCCGAACTTCCTCTGTTGGCACAGATTGCCTAGCAAGCCTCCACAAGAACGATCTGATTTTCGATGGCACTTTGGTCTGCCATTGATTGTGAGGACCACCCCTTCTCGTCCGGAGTATGATCCGATGATGATGCTCTTCCACTCAACAGATCTTCTCCCCTCTTCTTTGTTTCCCAAAGCATCCGATATGCTGATCTTACCGAAAAAACTCCCCTCGTTTCGAACTACCAAGACCAAAAATCTGCCATTGATTGTGTGCACAAAGAAATATTTTGAATTGCTGCACATCTACTGGGAGGAAGAATTGAGATAAAACGTCAGCTCTCCAGGACACTGAAACTAGGTCAATTAGCTCTGCCACCACTCTCGGTGGGTTTTGGCCTATGCAGGCTATTGTCCTCATCGCATGATCTCGCGGGATCCAGTTCTGCGACCAGATATGTGTGGAAGTGCCATCACCAATCCTCCTAATCAAGCCCATCGAAAAAGCATCCCTTCCCTCCATCAGTGATCGCCATACTTGTGATGGATGAGGTCCCAAGAGGGCATTTAAGATGTCACCTTCTGGGAAATAGATAGCTTTCAGAAGTTGAGCACACTGTGGGTCAGGAACTGTTAAGATCCTCCAAGCTTGACGTGCCAATAATGCTAAGTTGAATAACTCAAGGTCTTTGAAACCAAGACCCCCGCATCTCTTCGGTTGTGTCATGGCCTTCCACGATACCCAATGGTGTTTCCGCTGCCCTTCATTGCTGCCCCTGAAAAATTGCCTAATGAGTTTGTTTAGAGCATTACTAGTAGAACCCTCAAACCCTCAAATCCTTAAAGCAGTTTTAAGGGTTGAGAAGTGCCACTTTTTGACACTTTTAAGGGTTGAAAAACAGGGGCAAATACTAGAACCCTTAAACCCAACCCTTAAACTGCTTTAAGGATTAGATTTGAGGGTTCTAGTCTTTGCCTCGACCCCAACCTTTAAATCTATCATTTGACATCTCATAATTTATGACAACAAGAACACAATCAACTTCCAAACAAACTACCAAATGACAATCATTGATGCATGGTTTAATAGTTTACATCACAAAATCATCATCTTCCTCCTCTCATCGGCACCATCACCAAAAAGTTGCACCTCGGCGCCATCTCCTAGACCACAAGCGGGCTCCATCAAGCATCTCCATCGGCACCGGTGGAGTCGTACACACCGCCATCACCACAACTACTCATCGGAGTGTCACCTCGGAAAGTAGAGGACGCAACATGGAACATCCTCTTCCTCTCTGCGATGTCCTCCTTGGTGTCCTTCCACCATTGCAATTGGTCTTGATCCATGTCCTTCTTGGACATCATAATGTGCTCTTTCTCTTCCACCATGAGTTCTTTCCATACCTTTGCCTCTTTGAGCTTGATCATCCTCTCCTCCAACTCGGCCTTGCGCTTTGCTTCTTCACGCTTTGCTTCAACTTGTGCAAGCTTGACCTCTTTCTTCTTCTCGGTGATAAGAAGCTTCGTCTCCAATGTCTTCGTTGTCAATTCCTCTCTTGCCTTCATCATGTGGTCCATCTTCTCCCTTAGGCTTGACGCCTCTTCTTCCATCTTCACCCTTAGCTTGCCCTTCTTGGTTCCCTCGGGCTTGCCCAAGTTCCTCTCCTCCTCATCTTCACTATCATCCATCCTTAGCATTGCCGACTTCTTGGGTGCGGTCTCTTGATCCCTCAACTTCCACTTGTCAAAGGTTTGAAGAATTGACCAAACATGCTTAAATGGGAATGGCTTGCCCTTGGAAGCGGCCATCTCCTTGTACCTCATGCCGGCAATTGTCTCCTATCAACCACACATAAATCACATAAGAACCCACCAATAGCATAGTGCACACACATAATCAAAATAGTGAAGAAATATGTACTCACATAGTCGCTCTCCACGGTTCCACTAGGTGGTGCATCCCTCACTTGGTCCATGGCCGCACTCCAACGAGCACAAGCGGGCTTGATCAACTCCCACCGGCCTTGAAGCGACCGGAAAGTGCGATGGATGAACCCACTATTCTTCGGCTTCATCCTACAATAGACGTCCTCGATCCTTTGCCAATACCGTTTACCGGTTTGATCGGTGCCGGTGGTTGCATCCATTCCCACAGCTGCCCAAGCACGAACCAAGAGGACATCTTCCGGCTCTGTGTAGTTTGTCGACCGCGCGTGTGGGCGGGAAGCGGCGGTGAATGCCTCCTCCCCTATCTCGGCCACCTCCTCCTCGTCATCCCCTTCATCCTCCTCATCTTCCTCCTTTTCCTCCAAGTCGTCACCAACCCTAAAGGGGTCTAGGGGCGGAGCTCCGAGGTCCACCTCCGCGTTTTGGAGGAGGTCCATGAACGAGGATGGGGTTGCCATTTCCTCGAACACCTCGTGCGCGGCGGGAGGAGGTTCGGCGACGGCGGCGGGCGGGGCCGCGGGCTTCTTCCGCGGCTTGGTCACGGCCGGGGACGAGCCGACGACCTTGGAGGCCGCCCCTCGCGGCCCATGAGAGGCCGCCTTCGGCCGGCTCTTCTTGGTGGCCGGGGCGGGCGCCGGGGAGGCGGCGAGGGCGGGCGTCGGGGCGGTGACGGTGGCCGGGGCGGGAGCCGGGGAGGCGGCAGGAGGAGGTGCGAGGCCCGCCCGCCGCCGCTTGGCCCCGACGTGGGTCGCCGCCACCACGTCGGCCACGGTCGGGTGGGCGGGGGCGGGGGCGGGCGCCGGGGCGGGCGAGGCGGGCGGGACGGGCGGGGCGGGCGGGGCGGGCGGGGGCGCCGCGGCGGCGGGGCCCTCCATGGCCGGCGCGGCAGGAGGCGGTGGGAGGAGGAGGCCAGGAGGAGGAGGCAGTTGGCTCCCGCGCGAGAGAGGAGGAGAAGTGCGGGTTGGGGGGAGGTTTTCCTCTCAACCCCTACTTCTTCAGGTTGCAAAGTGGTTTGAGGGTTGGACCTCTAAATTTTTTTACGGGTTTGAGGGTTTAGAGGTTCTAGTCTACGGCGTTTTTTCGGCGAAAACTGTAAAAAAAGCGGTTATTTTTAGGGGTTTTAGGGTTTGAGGGCTCTACTAGTAATGCTCTTAGGTGTTCACATAAACCCTGTGGCAGTTTGAAACATGACATAGAGAAAACCGGTACCGCTTGAGCCACTGACTTGATCAAAATCTCCTTGCCCGCAGCAGAGATAGCTTTCTCAATCCAACCTTTCACTTTGCTCCAAAGTCTATCTTTTAGATATTTGAAAGCCCCTGTTTTCGATGTCCCTATGTCAGACGGCAACCCCAAGTATTTCTCATTTAAAGTTTTTGTATGTACACCAAGGATGCCTTTTACCTCTTCTCTAACCACCTCCGGGCACCCTTTACTAAAAAAACAGATGACTTACTATTATTGATCCTTTGCCCTGACGCTTGACAATATGAATTCATTAAGTTTGACACCTCTGTCGCCCCCGCACCGTTCGCCTTGAAAAACAGCAGGCTATCATCAGCAAATAAAAGATGGTTAACTGGAGGCGCCGAGGGGGCCACCTGAATTCCACCAACATGCGATGACTGATCTCTAGATTTGAGGTGGCCTGATAGGCCCTCTGCTGCTAACAAGAAAGGGTAGGGTGATATTGGGTCTCCCTGCCGAATACCTCTTGTAGGTTTAAATTCCTCCAACTTTCTCCCATTGAAAAGGACTGAAAAAGACACCGATCTTACCATCCCCATTATTCTGTTGACCCACACTGGTGAGAAGCCCAATTTGAGCATTACCGCTTCCAAATACTCCCATTCAACTCTATCATATGCCTTCATCATGTCTAATTTCAAAGCACAGTGACGATGTTTCAGAGCCTTGTTTCTTTTCATAAAATGCAAACATTCATATGCCATGATGATATTGTCCGTAATGAGCCTACCAGGGACAAAGGCAGATTGCTCCGGTGATATTATCTCTGGCAATATCTCTTTGAGGCGGTTAGCAACGACTTTAGATGCAATCTTATAAAGAACATTACAAAGACTTATCGGACGAAATTGAGATAAAGATGTTGGGCTCTTCACCTTTGGTATGAGAACTAGACATGTTTTGTTGATGCACTCGGCACTCTCTACCCCTTCCACAATTCGGATAACAGTTTTAGTTACTTCCTCACCACAAACATCCCAGTGCTTCTAAAAAAAATGAGCTGGGTACCCATCCGGACCAGGTGCTTTGGATGGAAACATTTGAAATAGAGCCCTTTTGACTTCCTCCCCCGTATAAGCTGCATTTAGGGTTTCATTCATCTATGGCGTCACCTTTGTTGGGACCGTATCTAGCACCTCATGCATATTATGCACTCCTTCCGACGTATACAATTGAGTATAAAACTGAGTTGCCATCTCTTCAAGCTCATTGATCTCTGTAACCACATCTCCATTGGCTCCTAACAAGGATTTTATGAGGTTTTTTCTCCTTCTCATCGTGGCCCTCAGATGAAAGAATCTAGTATTCTTGTCTCCTCCTACCAACCATTCCACCCTCGACCGTTGTTTCCAGAGTATTTCTTCACGATGGTATAACTCTACCAGCTGCTCTGTAATTTCCAGTTCTTGTGCACTTGGCCCCAAACGTCCAGGAACATCCCGTAGAATTTCCAACTCTTGCTTCATGCGCTCGATCTCCCTTCTAACATTGCCGAATGTGTACGATCCCAGGATGATAGGTTCCCGGCAAGCTGTTTTAATTTCTTCTGAAGCTCAAAAATCGTCATGCTTGCTGGTTGATCCTTCCACCCAGTTGCGACAAAAGTTTTTAGCTCCGGGTGGGTTTCCCACATCAGCTCATATTTGAAAGGTTTTGCCCCCTTCTTTGTCTTCAGATCCTCAGAGAACTGCAGCCATATTGGCGTGTGGTCCGAGCACGCTGCTGTCACATGCGTCACACTCGCCATTGGGAACAGAGAGCACCAACTTGGATCTGCAACCGCTCTATCCAAACGCACTCGGGTGTACGACCCACCCGCGACCTTTTTCTCGAACGTCCATTGTTTCCCCACACAGCCCAAATCTGCCAAACCGCAAACATCAAGTGCGTCTCTGAATTTGTCAAGTTGGGCCTGACTTCTCTGACCTACTCCTTCATACCCAGAATGCTTGAGAACCTCGTTGAAATCGCCTGTAACCACCCACGGATCACCCGTTGTCGCTGCCAAATTACACAAAGTGGTCCATGTTTTATGCCTTTCCGGGACCTGCGCTTCGCCATATACACATGAGAGCCTCCAAGGGACAGGGCCCAGCTCCAAAACCCTTGCATCAATATGATATTTCGAATAACAAGAAACCTCCATTTTTATTTCATCATTCCAAAAGATTACAATGCCACCACTCCTTCCGCTACTACTAACCGAGAACGATTTATTATAACCAAAAGAAGCAGCTAAAATTTCAGCACGTGCACTCTGAAGTTGAGTTTCTACTAGGCACAGCACGGCCGGGGCAAATTTGGTCGCTAACTCGCGTACCTCTCAAACTGTCGCGGGGTTGCCCAAACCGCGGCAGTTCCAACATATAATACTCATTGCACCCCGCGGTCTCCCTCGAAGGGAGCAGCCGATGCATCATCAACAGTCGCATTCATATCAATCCTCACTGGCGTACCATCCTCAGCCCTAGATTTCTTTCTGTTGGCATTCTTCTGTGGGGTGCTCATTGGATCAGCCACACTGGTTTCCCCGACACGCAGATCATCTTCTCCTGTGTTAGCCGCACCTTTTGTGCTACCACAATCGCTCTAGATAGCTTTGACTCCACCGCCGTGGGCTCACTCACGGGAGTGGATACTGAATCTACAGCTATTCTCTTGCCAAGCACACCATCGCTCCCCGAGGCTGGTTGGTTGGTCTGACCCTGGCCAGGGTTCACTCTTCCCAAAGCATTGAAACGCCATGGAGCAGGGTACTCATACTCGCCCCTTCCTCTACCTCCTACAGCATCTACATCATCCGAACCACGCCCCCTCCCAAAAGGATTAACTGTATTAGTAGCTCGTCCCCTCCCAAAAGGGTTGTCTGCAGCAGCTGATCGTCCCCCTGGTCGTCGGCCTCCACCTCTTCCTCTTCCTCTACCTCGTCCTCCATCAGCCAGTATAAAATCTCCCCACTCCAGGGTATCCTCGTCATGCTCACCATTGCCACACTCTTCATGCCAGTGTCCCATGAGACCACAGAAACCACAGAACGTAGGCAGTTTTTCATATTTTACTTGGTACCACTCCTTCTTCTCATCCTTTGTTATAGACACAAAACGTGTGATCTTCTTATCCACCCTCATACTGACCTTTACTCTAACGAATTTGCCCACGAAGCCCGCTGGGATCTTGATCTGAACCTCTTTGACATCTCCCATCGGCCTGCACATCCCCCTCACAACCTGTTCATGGAGGTAATTGTCCGGTAACTTGTGAACCTGAGCCCAAACTGTGATCTTATTCAAGACCATCGATCTAGGGTTAGCGAAACCGTCATATTCCTCCATCATTAAAGCGTGGTCGTGGAAAAACCACGGCCCCATCATCATCAACTTATTCCAATCTCCCAGGCAGCCGAATTGCACTGTGAACAGATTATCATCAACACTTCTCCAAATTACATCCTTTGCAGGATTCCAAGTAGATCTCATGTCTGCAAACAAGGCGCTCAGGCTAAAGCCCCTGGTCGTGTGCACTTTCGCAATCGCCAACCACTTGGCCTTCGCCGGCGGCTCCGCCAGTTCCTCCCACACGAAACCCTCGTCTTCTTCTTCATGGAGGTGGAGCCGCTCCAGGAGCCTGTCCACCGGATCGGCAGAATCGCCGCCTTCACCTGTCTCCATCGCGATCGCCCTGAGGAGATCCGATCGGACCCAAAAAACTCACGGCGATAGGGATCGCCGGAGGAAAGAAAACCCTAGCCTTGCGCAAGGGGAAAGAAAACGACTGAGGGGAACGTGATAGTTGTGGGCCTTTGTTGCCAATGTTAGCCCATCTTAGTAGCGGCTAGGCTGCAAATAGCCAAGGCCCGCAGATTTCATCTGTTTTTTTAAGTAACGAAATTCGTCAATTTCAAAAGTTTTGATAAATCTAGTTTGTGTTCAACCTTGTATGTTCATACTGTTGGGGAACGTAGTAATAATTCAAAATTTTCCTACGTGTCACCAAGATCAACCTAGGAGATGCTAGTAACGAGAGAGAGGGAGTGCATCTTCATACCCTTGAAGATCGCTAAGCGGAAGCGTTACAAGAACGCGGTTGATGGAGTCGTACTCGCGGCGATTCAAATCGCGGAAGATCCGATCTAGCGCCGAACGGACGGCGCCTCCGCATTCAACACACGTACAGCCCGGGGACGTCTCCTCCTTCTTGATCCAGCAAGGGGAGAGGAGAAGTTGAGGGAGAACTCTAGCAGCACGACGGCATGGTGGCAATGGAGCTCGTGGCTCCGGCAGAGCTTCGCTAAGCACTACGGAGGAGGATGAGGAGTTGGAGGAGGAGAGGGCTGCGCCAGGGGAAGGGTGTGGCTGCCCTCCCACCCCCTCACTATATATAGGGGGAAGGGGAGAGGGGGCCGGCCCCTCTAGATGGATCTAGAGGAGGAGGCGGCGGCCAGGGGAAACTCTAGATGGGTTTGGGCGCCCCCACCCCCTAGGAAACTTGCCCCCCAAGCCGGGAGGGGCGGCTGCCCTAGGGGTGGCGCCCCCACCTCTCCTGGTTACGTGAGAGGGGTTGGGAGGGGCGCACAGCCCCTTAGTGGGCTGGTTTGCCCCTTCCCCTTGGCCCATAAGGCCCCCCAACGCTTGTCGGGGCCTCCGAAACCCCTTTCGGACATGCTGGCCATAGCCTGGTACCCCCGGAACAATTCCGGACTCCAATACCCTTCGTCCAATATACCGATCTTCACCTCCGGACCATTCCGGAGCTCCTCGTCATGTCCGGGATCTCATCCGGGACTCCGAACAACCTTCGGTAACCACATACTATTTCCCATAACAACTCTAGCGTCACCGAACCTTAAGTGTGTAGACCCTACGGGCTCGGGAACCATGCAGACATGACCGAGACACCTCTCCGGCCAATAACCAATAGCGGGATCTGGATACCCATGCTGGCTCCCACTTGTTCCACGATGATCTCATCGGATGAACCACGATGTCGGGGATTCAATCAATCCCGTATACAATTCCCTTTGTCCACCGGTATGTTATTTGCCCGAGATTCGATCGTCGGTATCCCAATACCTCGTTCAATCTTGTTACCGACAAGTCTCTTTACTCGTTCCGTAACGCATGATCCCGTGGCTAACTCATTAGTCACATTGAGCTCATTATGATGATGCATTATCGAGTGGGCCCAAAGATACCTCTCCGTCATACGGAGTGACAAATCCCAGTCTCGATTTGTGCCAACCCAACAGACACTTTCGGAGATACCTGTAGTGCACCTTTATAGCCACCCAGTTACGTTGTGACGTTTGATACACCCAAAGCATTCCTACGGTATCCGGGAGTTGCACAATCTCATGGTCTAAGGAAATGATACTTGACATTAGAAAAGCTCTTAGCAAACGAACTACATGATCTTGTGCTATGCTTAGGATTGGGTCTTGTCCATCACATCATTCTCCTAATGATGTGATCCCGTTATCAATGACATCCAATGTCCATGGTAAGGAAACCATAACCATCTATTGATCAACGAGCTAGTCAACTAGAGGCTTACTAGGGACATGTTGTGGTCTATGTATTCACACATGTATTACGGTTTCCAGTTAATACAATTATAGCATGAACAATAGACAAGTATCATGAAGAAGGAAATACAATAATAACCATTTTATTATTGCCTCTAGGGCATATTTCCAACACATACATCTGCGGCAAAGAAAGGATAATGTTGCTCCTCAGATTACACGAAAATAAGCTCGTTGGCCTTCGTTGGGAGGCAAACGCTCCAGTGTATTCATTACAAATGCAACTACATTTTGTCATTGAAGTTCATGAAAGAATGTTCTTGTCTTTTGTTGAAACCAAGTTAGTCGCGCAGGCGATACCAACCTACACTATGGGTGTATTCAAGTTGCCCCTCTCTGTGCGTGATCTGTCATGGCTCGTTCGTAATTTTTGGTGGGGTTCAAAGAAAGATAAAAGGAAGTCCCACTCGATGTCTTGAGAAAAGATACTGAGCCCGACTGCAAGGGAGGACTAGGGTCTGTGACTTCCTTCTGTTTCACCAAGCCTTGCTCACAAGGCAAGCTTGGCAGCTCCTCACTTGGTCGGACTTGCCATAGTCCTCTAAGTGAAGTACTATCCTAACGATGTTTTTGAAGACTGATTTTGCAAGGACCGCCTCATCGGCGTGGTACAGTATTCATCGTGGCCCAACCCTCCTAAAAAGAGGTCTTGAATGGCACGTCAACAATGACAAACAAGTTAGGATCTCGAGGGATCCATGGCGACCTCGACCTACCTCCTACACACTGGTGTTGCCTGTGCGGCACCTGCTAGCTTTGGTGACTAGCAGAGCTCTTGGGAGAGCACATGGGGTGGAATATTGATCTTACCTGACCACACTTCCTCCCGATTGATATGAAAACCATTCAATAATAAAGTCGTGATGACGTCAACTCTATGAAGTCCTTGCATGGGCTTTAGATCTTAAGGAGAACTTCAACATATGCAGCACCTAACGCTTGCTCACGATGAGCTTATCCCCACGTCCACATGCGCCACGAGCAAGGCATCTGATGAGACACGTGTTGTCTGGGAAACATTGTGGGAGTGTCCTGCCCCTCCCAAGGCACGTATATTTGTGTGGCATCTCGTCACTAACTCAAGGGCTATGATATAAAATAAAGTTAAAAGAAACATCATGGTATCTCATGAATGTGTTGGGAGGAATGCAAATGACACATTCCATGTATTTTGCGGTTTTACAATGGCGCATGGGCTTTGGCATGTGCTGAACGAGCACCTGAGAATGCCAAGGCCAGAGGAGATCAAGAACATGAGGCATGAGTGGCTCATGCACCTACTACACCATTGAACCGACGATTACCGACTAGTTGTCCTGATGACGTTGTGGCGGACTTGGCACCTACGCAACGAGGTGACTCATGACAAACTAGTGCCATCAATCATTGCTTCGAGAATTTTCTTGAACATGTTACATCGACTCCTTGTCATGCATCAAGCAACACCCTAAAGTCGACATGAAGAAGGGGAATATTGTCTTATACCATGAGCAAGACCCGCGCAAACGTGCGACCAGGGCCCCGGTTGCGCCCTGTGCTAAACCTCTAGTGCGTTGGAGCTGTCCTCCATTGGGTTGGAACAAGCTCAACATCGATGATTCCTTGAGAGAGCGGGATGAAATGGGAAGTGCGGGCATGATCTTGAGAGACCAAGTGGGCAACATCGTCTTTGCATGCTGCCATTTCATGTCAATCTGCTCGAGCATCCTGGATGCCGAGATTGGTGCATGCGTGCACGGACGAAGCCAAAAAAATGTATGAGGGCCTATTGTTGTTGAATGTCGTGGAGGACCAGTGTCATTAGAATACAATACCCCACCCTTCTATAGATGAGGAGGCCTACTACTCGCACTGCAGTTTGGCTCCAGCATGGACCAGACAAGATTGGCAAGTTGTGCAAGACGGTTGTACTAAAACTCCTTAATCAATGAAAGCTGTCATTCACAAAAAAGGAAAAATACAATATCACTGTCAATTGGTGTTGGGCACCCCTTCAAGTTTAGGTATATGAACAATCACATCTAAGAAGTAGACTTCCATACAATTTGTGTCGTAATCACACACGACGACGAGGGTCGGTCCTCGAATTTCACGCGTGAACCGAAGCCCGCACAGGTACAATAGCTCTATTTAGCGGTATTTTATAATTTAGTCTTTTTTTTTGCAAGAATAAGAGAAGTTTTATTAAACTTCAACGGGATTACAATCGGCTAATGCAAGATCGACAATAAAGCCTGGTCCCTAATGCAACCAACAAGCGGTGCTTTGGGCCGTACGAGCATAACTAGTCAGTCAGTGTCCAACCCTATTCTAAACTCTTGCTATTATCATAGGTTTAAACTCCCTACTCAGGAAGAAATTCTTAATTTCTTTGACTAAATTACCAAAAGGAGACTTAATGAGCGACGTGTCCGTCAAAGATGATCGAGCTATCATAGAATTAGACTGTATAAGTATAGGCAGAGATGACCATTGGAGAGCTCGATTCAAATCTTGCAAGATTGCTTGAATTTCCGCTTCTAGGGCATCGTTGCGGTAGAAGAGGACTTGACATGCCGCGGATACAATTTCTCCTTTGTCGTTCCTTAGGATCATCCCTGCTCCTGTCGAGCCATCTTCAGCTTGAAACGAGCCGTCAAACGACAGAGCCAGGCAGCCATCAGGAGGTGTTGTCTGGGGCGCGGGGGGGGGGGGTACCGGCAATGACGACCTAGTCAGTTGTATTGGTCCCCTATTAGCGACGGTGGACATTATCCTAGCATTCGATAAAACTAATGCAATGATTTTCACTAAAAGAAAAAGGTGGCAGTGGAATGATGTGTGCAGTTGACTTTGTGGAGTGGATATAGGGAGGTGCTAAAGATGTGTGCGCGCATGCATGCTGGCTCCAGAAAGTGGAGGGGCAAAATATGCAGGGGCATTGACTAACAACCAGCACACTCTCTCAAAAAAGAAAAAGAAAAACATGAAGCCATGATGATACACCGTCCAATATCTACAAAGAATGCGATCTAATTAAGTTATCTTAGCAGCCAGTTGGCATGCACAAACGAAAAGCAAGCTGACAAGCAAGACCCAACATGCGTACATCACCTCACTCACCGTGTAACAGAAAAAGGTTCCACTGTTAGTATTGCGAATTTGTTTGGTGAGTTGACATTAGTCAGAAGTCACATGCATATTGTACTGACGCCACAAGTCTAGCTAAGGTTGTTTATTACTTTGTGCTGCTTAGAGCATCTACGGTCGGACTTGACAAATCTGGTCCTCAAACACACGTGGACGCAATCAGGCGCATCCGTGGACACTGACCTGTCACGCCTCATATTTTCTTCTCCACATACAACTTTCTCACATTTATCCCTTAAATTCATACAAAATCATGCAGAATATATAGCTACGTACTACGTTCTATACTACTCAAATTCTGTCGTTGTCGGAGATGGCCTGAGTCGCCTGTGTTGGAGCCGGAGGCGCCTGCGCCGGAGCCTGCGCCGCCTCCATCTGTTGCCGACGGCGACGCCTAGCTCCGCAGCCGACTCCGAGCGGATGGAGTTCAGGATGGCGTGCTGCTCCGGCCACACATCCACGTCCTCCTCCATCGCCGGCGCCTCCTCCTCCCCCACATCCAGCGGCGGCGCCTCCTCCGCCGGCTCCGGCTCCTCCTCCTCTTCCTCCTCCGTCGGCACCTCCTCCTCCACCTCCTCGAAATCCTCCTCTAGTTCCATAGGTAGCCCCGCTTCCCTACGGATCCGGACCTGCTCAAGGAGGAAGAGACGGTGCTGGATCGTGTAGTAGCGGCGGCGTGGGGGCATGGATAACGGGCTTGAGTGGCGGCGGAGGGAGGGAAGAGGCGGATGTGCTAGGGCTGGGGCGGCCGGCCGGCTTAAATAGCCGGCTACGGCCTCGAGCGGGTTGCCGGAGCGGTGCCACGCGGCGACGGTCGAGGCGCCCGTCGGACCGTCGGGTTTCCCGGCGAGTCCGCGTGGGGCCACACCATCAGGCCGACATGGCGGGCATTCCCGGGCGCGTCTAGATTCCCCCATATCCGCCTCATATTTGGGCTGGATATGGGGTGCCGGTCAGTCCGGGCGTTTGAGTCTAGTTTGATAGGCTCGCTTGGGTCAAAATTTTATGACCGGTGAGTGACCGGGCGTTTGAGACGGGTTTAAGGGGTCCCGTTGTAGATTCTCTTACTCCGTCGCTTTAGGTAACGTTACAAATTTGCCTGCCCATTGTCCAAGTAGTAGGAGTGATCATTTGTGGTGCTTGTGCATGCTGCGTAGGTTTTCCATCAACACCATGACTTGTACTTGACTGATAAAGTCCCCATCAACATATGCGCACTACCTTGCCACATGCCTAGGCATATATACTTGCCTGGGATTATTAAACGGCATGAGTCAAATCTACATGGTGTATGTTGTTATCAATACTACTACTACTATACTTACCTTAAGCCATTGGAGTAGTACTGTCTTGTTTTCCAATTCATTCATCGTTTTTATATTGAACCCAACACCGTAGAACAATTGTTCTATGGTAAATAAATTAAAAATAAATATAGTACAATCCCCAGGGGGTAGAAGTTTGGCTAAAGAATTAGCCAATGCCTGCTCTAGGTATGGAGTTCATGATTACAAATTATGGTCTATCTACTGAGAGAATCTAAGTTCAAAATTTTGCTTGATCTTGTGTCTGAGAAGCTTTATATCTTGCTTAAGGTGAAATCTCCAAGATTGTACAAACTGCTGGATTGCCCTGAATACCTTTCCATTTCTCTGAATCCATATGTTCCAGCAACCCAGAATGATGATCTCTGATGCAAACTGCTTTGGCAGGTGGCTTATACCCAGGGTGGTGTCCTCATAAACTGATGTGCCTCTCTGCCTATTGGGGATCAAGGTGTTCCAACATTCTTGTGCAAAGTTACAGTCCCACAGTAAGCACATGGTGGTCTCTTCTGCCTGTTGGTTACAGTTTGGGCAAAAGATGCCATCAAGTTGCATGCCTTTTCTGAGTAAGAGAGCCCTGGTGTTGATTCTGCAATGTGCAACTAGCCAGAAGAAGATTATATGTTTAAGCCTACTGGAGCTACTCCAAATGATGTTAAAAAAGGGATGTTCTTCTTTGTAATCCATCATCTGATTGTAAATATGAATTGTTGTGGGCTTACCTACAGCCCCAATAATACCCCAGTTATCTTTTTTGTGTGGGTGAAGGATGGGAGCAAGATCTTATAACTGGTTCAATTGCTCATAGGCTTCAATGGATAAGGGCAGATGAAAGTGCTCAGTCCAATCATGTTCATGAAAGAAATCCTGCAATGTTAGCTCCTCATTAACTGCAAAGGAGTGAAGATGTGGAAGTGTAATTTGCAGAGCCTGATCATGCCATTTGTCCTTCCAGAACAGCACAGTTTGTCCAGAGCCTATTTTGCATTTGCTAATTTGCTTAAACCTGTCTAAGAGTGCAATATGTGCTTTCCACTAGAATGACTCTTCAACTTTTCCTCTTGGTGCTTCTGTATGATAATATTTCTCCCAGACAAGATTGATCCAAGGTATATCTTCTTTGTTGAGGAACTTGATGAGATTTTTCATAAGTAGGGCCTTATTGTGAAGAGCAATATTTAGTATACCAAGAACTCCCTGCTTTTTTGGTTGACATACTTTGGACCAAGCAATCAGAGTTGTCCCTCTGTCCTCCATGCCAAATTTCCTCCATAGAAAGTTCCTCAAGTATTTGTTGATTTGCTCAATAACTCCCATGGGAAGTGCCAAAGTACACATAAAGAAGATTGGTAAAGCTGCAAATACAGATTTGATAAGAAAAAATCTTCCATCATAAGATAGCATGGTAGAGCAACCAGTTAGCCTTCTCTCAATTCTTTGCATCATTGGGTTGAAATCTTCAATTGTTGGCTTTGTTGTGCCCGGGGGAGGCCCAAATAGGTGAAGGGGAAATGTCCTTGTTGGCATCCCATGATATTGAGCAAGTTGTTGATCTAGGGTTCAGTCACATTAATTGGCACCATGAAGGATTTCTCATAGTTAACTTTGAGCCCAGTAAAGGCAGTACAGTGCAAAATGAGGTTCTTCACTTGAAACACTTGTCTGGCATCAGCAGGTAGTACTAAGATGGTGTCATCAGCATATTGGATAACAGGAAAATCTGGGCAAGCTTGACGGTTAATAGGTGCATGAATCAAATTCTGATGCATTGCCTCATTAAGAATTGACTGAAGAAGATCAGCTACAAGAACAAAAAGTAGAGGAGACACAGGGTCTCCTTGCCTGACTCCTTTTTTGCAATGAAAGAACTTTCCTGGTACACCATTTAGCAGAACCGAAGATGTTCCTGAGGACAGCAGCATTGTGATCCAATTTAACCATCTATCTCCAAAACCTCTTGCTCTCAATATTACTACAATTGCTTTATGATTGAGCAGATCAAAAGCCTTTTCAAAGTCCAATTTTAGCAAAACAATTCGTTGCTTAGACTTTTTTGGCATTGATGCAAGTATTCAAAAGCCCACCCAAGACAATCATGAATTGTTCTGCTCTTAATGAACTCATATTGGTTGGTATGCACAATATTTAGAATAACTGTCTGTAGCTTGTTTGCCAAAAGCTTAGTTATAATCTTGATTGTGCAGTTGAGCAGAGAAATTGGTCTGAAATCATATGCTCTGACTGGATTGTCCTTCTTTGGTATTAAAGTGATGAAGGAAGAATTAATACTTTGAAGAGATATAGCTCCATGATAAAAGTCATCAATCAGCTTGTAAAAATCTTCAACAATTATGTTCCAACAAGCTTTAATGAAATCTCCATTGAATCCATCTAGTCCTGGTGCTTTATCTGAAGGGAGGTGTTTAATGACAGAATCAATCTCTTGTTTTGAGCATCTAGATCCTGCAAACCCTCCATTCTAGTGATGAGGCTGATCAGATTTAGAGGATCTGCAATATTACCAGTCTGACCCAGTCTCTCTTTAAAAGAAGCCCAAAGAATAGCAACCTTTGCATGATGTTCTGAGTGCTCAATCCCCTGATCATTTTGCAAAGATTGCATGAAGTTGTGTCTATATTTAATAGTGGCCTTTGCCTGAAAGAACTTAGAGTTTTCATCACCAAATTTAACCCATCTAATTCTTGCTCTTTGTCTCCAATATATCCTCTGAAAAGATAGAAGCTTCAACAAATGTTCCTTGAGCATTTTCCTTCCATTGTGTTCACTATCAGTGAGCACTCTATATTCCTCAAAAGAGTCCCACATCAAAATCACATTATTGGTAGCCTGCATGCTGCCAGCTAAATTTGAAATGCTCTTACTCCAAATTTTTAAGACATTTTCTGAGCCTTTTGAACTTAGCAGTGATTAACTTAGCACAATCACTAGCCATCAGAGGTTGTTGCCAATTAGCTTGAACTATCTCTTTAAAATCATGATGCTGAAGCCAAAAGTTTTCAAATCTAAAAACTTGAGCCTTTGGTATGCTAGTACCAATTGAGATGACATAAGGGAAATGATCTGAAACAGGTTTGGAAAGGGGAATTGCCATAGTATTGGGATAATTTTAAGACCAATTTTCAGAAGGGAACACCCAATCAATTTTTTCGAGTAGAGGAGCTTGCTACATATTGCTCCAAGTGTAACTTCTACCATTCAATGGAATTTCAACTAGGGCAAGTTGACTGATTTCTACATTGAACTGCATCATATTATTTATGTCTCCAGATCCTATGTTCCTGTTGGAAGGATACCTTATGTGGTTGAAATCCCCAGTGATTATCCAATCAGTTTCTAAAGGCATCTGAATGTTTTTGAACCAGGACAAAAAATTGTGTCGGCCATCATTATCACAAGGCCCATAAATGTTTGTTAAAACCCAAGAATCACCAGTGTGAACTGAGATGAACCTCATAGAGATAGAAAAATAATTTTTGAATAGGCATTCTCCTTGAAACATATTATCATTCCAGGCAATGAGCAAACCACCTGAAGCTCCCACAGAAGGCAGGAAATCAAATTTATTGATCCTTTTGGGGCAAAAATTATTAATATAGGAGCTATCAAAAGATTCTCTTTTTGCTTCTTGCAAACAGATAACTAAGCTTTGGGCTTCATCAATTTTCTTTGAAATAGCTAGCCACTTATCACTTGAATTTATACCTCTAACATTCCAACTCAATATGTTCCAGGATTTATTCATTGTAAGTCAAACAAACAAAGCAACAGAGATTTATAACAGCACTCTTGCACTTAAAGTATATCAGACAGTCACCACTGTTACAAACCCATAGCAAGCAAAGTCTTTGGAATGCAAGAAAAGCAGAAAGTGTGCCAATTACAAAAGTGAACTGATGTAAAGCTCCATTACATAAACTGCTTAAAACACCCAAAATGAGACCTCCTACTAGGTCTAAGTCCCTCTCTCTCACAAGCTTTAGTCTTTCCATGCTGGTTGCTTTCCTCCCCTCTTAGCTTTCTTCTGTAGAAGGTTCTCTTCTGTGCACACCTTTGGATCCACCTTGCAATAAGAGGAATTTAAATTTTTTATGACTTTGGTGTTACAGACAGGGGGCTTAGCAGAACAAGCCATATAGTTGCTATCGTGACAAGCTTTCTTTTTATATCCTTTATGAAAATATTGCAACCTTTTGAAGGAAATATGCCCTAGAGGCATTAATAAAGTTGTTATTTATATTTCCTTATATCATGATAAATTTTTATTATTCATGCTAGAATTGTATTAACCGGAAACTTAGTACATGTGTGAATACATAGAAAAACAGAGTGTCACTAGTATGCCTCTACTTGACTAGCCCGTTAATCAAAGATGGTTAAGTTTCCTAGCCATAGACATAAGTTGTCATTTGATGAACGGGATCACATCATTAGAGAATGATGTGATTGACAAGACCCATCCGTTAGCTTAGCACTATGATCGTTTAGTTTGTTGCTATTGCTTTCTTCATGACTTATACATGTTCCTATGACTATGAGATTATGCAACTCCCGAATACCGGAGGAACACTTAGTGTGCTATCAAACGTCACAACGTAATTGGGTGATTATAAAGATGCTCTAGAGGTGTCTCCAATGGTGTTTGTTGAGTTAGCATAGATCGAGATTAGGATTTGTCACTCCGATTGTCGGAGAGGTATCTCTAGGCCCTCTCGGTAATGCACATCACTATAAGCCTTGCAAGCATTGTAACTAATGAGTTAGTTGCGGGATGATGCACTACAGAACGAGTAAAGAGACTTGCCGGTAACGAGATTGAACTAGGTATGATGATACCGATGATCGAATCTCGAGCAAGTAACGTACCGATGACGAAGGGAACAACGTATGTTGTTGTGCGGTTTGACCGATAAAGATCTTCATAGAATATGTAGGAACCAATATGAGCATCCAGGTTCCACTATTGGTTATTGACCGGAGATGACTCTCGGTCATGTCTACATAGTTCTCGAACCCGTAGGGTCCGCACGCTTAACGTTTGATGATGATATATATGTATTATGAGTTTTGTGATTTGATGTACCGAAGGTTGTTCGGAGTCCCGGATGTGATCACGGACATGACGAGGAGTCTCGAAATGGTCGAGACATAAAGAATGATATATTGTACAATGTTATTCGGACACCGGATGAGTTCCGGGGGTCACCGGATAAATATCGGACTTCCGGAAGGGTTATCAGAACCACCGGAGAAGTAATGGGCCTTATTGGGCCTAGGGGAGAGAGAGAGGGGCAGCCAAGGGCTGGCCGTGCGCCCCCATGGGCCTAGTACGAATTGGACTAGGGGGAGGGGCGACGCCCCCTCTTTCCTTCTCTTTCCCCTCTCCTTCCTTCTTCTCCTAGTTGGACTAGGAAAGGGGGGGTCCAACTCCTACTTGGAGTAGGATTGCCCCCCTTGGGCGCGCCCTATAGGGCCGGCCGGCCTCCCCCTTGCTCCTTTATATACGGGGGCAGGGGGCACCCTAGAACACACAAGTTGACAATTTTTTTAGCCGTGTGCGGTGCCCCCCTCCACAGAAACACACCTCGGTTATATTGTCATAGTGCTTAGGCGAAGCCCTGCGTCGGTAACTTCATCATCACCGTCACCACGCCGTCATGCTGATGAAACTCTCCCTCGGCCTCAGCTGGATCTAGAGTTCATGGGACGTCACCGAGCTGAACGTGTGCAGATCGGGGAGGTGACGTGCGTTCGATACTTGATCGGTTGGACAACGAAGACTGTGTAACTTAATGCTTCCGCTTTCGGTCTACGAGGGTACGTGGACACACTCTCCCCGCTCGTTGCTATGCATGTCCTAGATAGATCTTGCGTGATCGTAGGAATTTTTTTGAAATACTGCGTTCCCCAACAGTGGCATCCGAGCAAGGTCAATGCGTAGATGTTATACGCACAAGTAGAACACAAAGAGTTGTGGGCGATAATAGTCATACTGCTTACCAGCATGTCATACTTTGATTCGGCGGTATTGTTGGATGAAGCGGCCGAGACCGACATTACATGACCGCATTCATGAGACTGATTCTACCGCCGTGCTTCGCACACAGGTGGCTAGTGGGTGTCTGTTTCTCCAACTTTAGTTGAATCGAGTGTGACTACGCCCGGTCCTTGTTGAAGGTTAAAACAGCACACTTAACGAAATATCGTTGTGGTTTTGATGCGTAGGTAAGAACAGTTCTTGCTAAGCCCGTAGCAGCCATGTAAAACTTGCAACAACAAAGTAGAGGACATCTAACTTGTTTTTGCAGGGCATCCTGTGATGTGATATGGTCAAGACGTGATGATATATAAATTGTTGTATGAGATGATCATGTTTTGTAACAGTTATCGGCAACTGGCAGGAGCCATATGGTTGTCATTTTATTATATGAAATGCAAACACCATGTAATTGCTTTACTTTATCACTAAGCGGTAGCGATAGTCGTAGAAGCAATAGTTGGCGAGACGACAACGATGCGTCGATGGAGATCAAGGTGTCAAGCCGGTGACAATGGTGAATGATAATCCCCAAGTGCAGGGAATCATCGTAGCAATTCCCAATGGTGGAAGTGATAAGTATGGAGTGTCGAACCCACAAGGAGCTAAAGGTAAGATCAATATTCTCTCAAGTCATATATGCCACTGATACGACTCTACATACACCGAACGTTTGCTTCCAACTAGAAACGAGAAATAAAACTACGTTGTGGGTATGAAGAGGGTAACTTTGCATGATATCAGACCGAAATACATATTTTGAAAAGTTGAAAAATTTAGAACAAAAATCCCGCGTGTATATCCGGACATTTTATGTGCGTGCACAAGGTTTCGGTGAAAAACGACGTTTTTTGTGGCTTGTGTAAAAAAGATAAAAAAAATGCCTCGTGAATAGTTAGAATGAAGCATCAGAAATTGTCTTTTTTACACAAGCCAAAAAAACGTCATTTTTCACCGAAACCTTGTGCACGCACATAAAATGTCCGGATATACAAGCAGGGTTTTTGTTTCGAATTTTTTAACTTTTCAAAATGTGTATTTCGATAATGGGTGCATATGCACCTAGGGACCAAAGGCAATTACCGGTGCTGTTATCATAAAGTTAGAATATATTACTAAATATTATAAATAGTGAGTGTGGAATAATGATGGGTCGGTGTGCGGAATTATCCTAGGCAATTGTTAACAAGACCGGTAGTCGTCGTTGCAATTTCATATGAGGGAGAGGCATAAGCTAACATACTTTCTCTTCTTGGATCATATGCACTTATGATTGGAACTCTAGCAAGCATCCGCAACTACTAAAGATCATTAAGGTAAAACCCAACCATGGCATTAACATATCAAGTCCCCTTTATCCCATACGCAACAACCCCCTTACTCAGGTTTATGCTTCTGTCACTCAAGCAACCCACTATAAGCGAATCATGAACGTATTGCAACACCCTACAGCGGGAATCCCTCACGCATACGCGACACGGAGGGCACAATAGGACAGCACCAAAATAAAACATACAACTCATACCAATCTAGATCATCAATCAACCCAAAGGCAAAGGATATCTACTCAAAACATCATAGGATGGCAACACATCATTGGATCATAATATGTGGCATAAATCACCATGTTCAAGTAGGGATTACAGCGGGGTGTGGGAGAGTGGACCGTGTAAAAAAGATGAGGATGGTGATGTTGATGAAGACGATCACCGCGGCGATGATTCCCCTCCCGACGGCACTCCGGCGCCACCGAGAGAGAGGAGGAGAGGTTCTCCCCCTTGTGCTTCCTCCTCCATGGCCTCCCCCTAGATGGGGAGAGGTTCTCCCTCTGGTCCTTGGCCTTCATGGCGATGATGGCCCCTCCGGGATCCTCCTCCATGGCCTCCGGTGATGATGGCCCTCTCCGGCAGGGTGCCAGAGAGGGCCTAGATTGATTTCTCGTGGCTACAGAGGCTTGCGACGGCGGAACTTCCGATATAGGTTATTTTCTGGGGGTTTATGTATTTATAGGAATTTTTGGCGTTGGTTTCACGTCAGGGGGGTCTCTGAGTCGTCCACGAGATAGGGGGGCGTGCCCTCCACCCTCATGGACGGCTCGGGACTCTTCTGGTCCATCTCCGATGCTCCGTGGGCTTCTTCTGGTCCATAAAAAATCGTCAAAAATTGGCACGTCAATTGGACTCCGTTTGGTATTCCTTTTCTGTAAAACTCAAAAACAAGGAAAAAACAGAAACTTGCACTGGGCTCTAGGTTAATAGGTTAGTCCCAAAAATCATATAAAATAGCATATAAATGCATATAAAACATCTAAGATTGATAATATAATAGCATGAATACTTCATAAATTATAGATACGTTGGAGACGTATCAACATCCCCAAGCTTAATTCCTGCTCGTCCTCAAGTAGGTAAATGATAAAAGAAATAATTTATGAAGTGTGAATGCTAGAAAGTGCCTAAATTTGATCAATGATTGTTTCAATCACTTTTTCTAGCATCATTATATATCATAACAGTTCCTCAACTCATAAAACTTCTCATGATCAAGTAACAAGCTATTCACATATTAAAGTATAGATCATAAACTTTCTTGAAAACTAACAAACCGTGCCCTTAGTCATCAAACAATTGCAATTCATCTTATTTTCGGGAAGGGTCTATGTAAGAGCTTTGATTCAGCAAACTCCACATACTCAACTATCATTTAATCTTTCACAATTGCTAACACTCATGTGAGATTTATGGGTTCAAAGTTTTAATCGGACACAGAGAAAGATAGGGGCTTATAGTTTCGCCTCCCAACCTTTTACCTCAAGGGTAATGTCAACAATAATAATTTATGAAAACCTACATCCAAGTGGATATATATATCCGGATCGCTCCAACACAAAGTGCTTGCCAAAGGAAAAAGTGTAAAAAGGAAAGGTGATGATCACCATGACTCTTGTATAAGGGTAGAAGATAAAAGTAAAAGATAGGCCCTTCGCAGAGGGAAGCAGAGGTTGTCATGCGCTTTTATGGTTGGATGCACAAAATCTTAATGCAAAAGAACGTCACTTTATATTGCCGCTTGTGATAAAGACCTTTATTATGCAGTCCGTTGCTTTTATTTCTTCCCTATCACAAGTTCGTATAAAGCTTATTTTCTTCGCACTAATAGATCATACATATTTAGAGAGCAATTTTTGTTGCATGCACCGATGACAACTTACTTGAAGGATCTTACTCAATCCATAGGTAGGTATGGTGGACTCTCATGGCAAAACTGGTTTAAGGGATGTTGGGAAGCACAAGTAGTATTTCTACTTGGTGCAAAGAATTTGGCTAGCATGAGAGGGAAAGGCAAGCTCAACATGTTGGATGATCCAAGACAATATAACGTTTCGGATATAGGAAAACATAACCCATTAAGTTGTCTTCCTTGTCCAACATCAACCTTTTAGCATGTCATATTTTAATTTTTAATGAGTGCTCACAATTATAAAAGATGTCCAAGATAGTGTATTTACATGTGAAATCTCTCTTCCTTTAATATTCTTTCATGAATTGTTCAAGTGACCAATTCTGCATTTGCTAACTTTCAACAAGTTTACTACCTATACTTATTATGTGTGAAGTCATTACTCCCCATGTTATAAGCATATGAAACGTATATAAATTCAGATTTATGATATTCAATTCATTCAACCATTTACTCATAGGATATACGTGAAGCACGTGAGTAAATGACAAACTACTCCAAAAATATATAAGTGAAAAACACTAAGTAGTCAAATAATTAACTAGCCATGGGAGGATTCTTTCTCATTCAAGATTTCAGATCCAATGATTTTATTCAAACAGCAAGTACAATTGAAAATATGCTCCAAGCAAAACACATACCATGTGACGAATAAAAATATAGCTCCGAGTAAGGTATACCGATAGTTTTGAAGACGAAAGAGGGGATGCCTTCCGGGGCATCCCCAAGCTTAGGCGCTTGAGTCTTTCTTGAATATTACCTTGGGGTGCCTTGGGCATCCCCAAGCTTAGGGTCTTTCCACTTCTTATTCTGCTCATATCGATATCTCACCCAAAGCTTGAAAACTTCAATCACACAAAACTTAACGAAACTTCGTGAGATAGGTTAGTATGATAAAGAGTAAACCATTCACTTTGGTACTGTCAAAGACAAGATTCATAATTGTTCTCACGCAATGCTTACTGTACCATATCATTTCTACAATTTATATTTAGAAATATAATCCATAGAAACTAGAAAACAAGCAAACTATGCAACGAAAACAGAATCTGTCAGAAACAGAACAGTCTGTAATGATTTGAACAACGACGATACTTCTGATACTCCAAGAATTATGAAATAAATTTTTGGACGTGAGGAATTTGTCTATTAATCTTCTGCAAAAATAATCAACTCAAAAGCACTCTTCTGTAAAAAATGGTAGCTAATCCCGTGAGCGTAAAGTTTCTGTTTTTTACAGCAAGATCACATTAACTCTCACCCAAGTCTTCCCAAAGGTCTTACTTGGAACTTTATTGAAACAAAAAGCTATAAAACATTATTACTACAGTAGCTTAATCATGTAAACACACAAAAACAGTAAGGGTAAATATTGGGTTGTCTCCCAACAAGCGCTTTTCTTTAATGCCTTTTAGCTAGGCATGATGATTTCAATGATGCTCACATAAAAGAAAAGAATTGAAACATAAAGAGAGCATCATGAAGAATATGACTAGCACACTTCCTATGCCTAGGGATTTTGTGAACACATAGTTTATAGGAACAAGAAACAACTAGCATAGGAAGGCAAAACAAGTATAACTTCAAAACTTTAAGCACGTAGAGAGGAAACTTGATATTATTGCAACTCCTACAAGCATATATTCCTCCCTCATAATAACTTTCAGTAGCATCATGAATGAATTCAACAATATAACCATCACATAAAGCATTCTTTTCATGATCTACAAGCATAGAAACTTTTCTACTCTCCACATAAGCAAAATTCTTCTCATTCGGAATAGTGGGATCACTAATTCCTAAAGTTGACACTCTTCCAAAACCGCTTTAGATGATAGTATTATTCATACTCCAAAAGATATAAGTGAAGTTCATGGAGCATTCTACAATTAATATAGACTAACCAATATCCAAGCTCAAAATATATAAGTGAAGCACACGAAGCATTCTATAAAACCATACTCAAAAGATTTAAGTGAAGCACAAAGAGCATTCTATAAGGTCATACTCAAAAGATATAAGTGAAGCACATGAATCATTCTATATATTGATGAAGTGACATCTCATACTAGCATGGTTCTTAAAGAAAAAGAAAAACACAAAGGACACAAATCATGTGAACAAAACAAAAACTGAGGTATACCGATAATTGTTGAAGGAAAAAGATGGGATGCCAACCGGGGCATCCCCAAGCTTAGATGCTTGAGTATCATTGGAATATTTACTTGGGGTGCCTTGGGCATCCTCAAGCTTGAACTCTTGCCTCTGTTTATTCTTCTCACATCGGTAACTCCTCGTTCTTCGAACACTTCATCCACAAAAACTTAACAAAAACTTTGTGAGATCCGTTAGTATACTAAAGCAAATCACTACCTTTAGGTACTGTTGCAAACTCATTCCAATTTCATATTAGCACTTTATATACTGTATTCCAACTTCACCATGGTTCATACCCCCCGATACTACCCATAGATTCATTAAAATAAGCGAACAACACATAGAAAACAGAATCTGTCAAAAACAGGATAGTCTGTAGTAATATGGAAGTTTAGTAAACTTCTGTAACTCCAAAAAAATTCTAACAAAATATGAAAATTTAAAAAATTTGTACATAAGTAATGTGCAAAAAGTTTCAGACCCATTTGACTTTCCAGTAAAAAAATGTAAATTCACGCACTACAGCCAAAGTTTCTGTTTTTGTACTGCACATAGTAAACAAGCAATCTAATCATCCTAAAACCAAAGCTTGGCACATTATTTTTATAATACAATGGATATATACAAGGAGATAATTATTTTCAGAGAAGCTTCCATGAAAAAATTTACATTGTTTCCATGAGCATGAACACAAGTGCTCAAGGTCGACCCTCACTTCTTCAATGCATAATCTTCCAATCACTTGTCTTATTGAAAAACTTTTTAGGCATGAAAGGCAAGTAAATTTTTTTTGTATTTTCATTCTTTTAATTTTTTTTGTATGTTTCACCCACAACGAAACAGAAACAAAAAGGAAAAACAAAATCTACTTAGTGAAGAAAGCAAACAAGCACACACAAGAATATCAACCCCACGCTATTGCTCCCCGGCAACGGCGCCAGAAAAGAGCTTGATAATCCCCAAGTGCAGGGAATCATCGTAGCAATTCCCAATGGTGGAAGTGATAAGTATGGAGTGTCGAACACACAAGGAGCTAAAGGTAAGATCAATATTCTCTCAAGTCCTATCTGCCACTGATACGACTCTACGTACACCGAACGTTTGCTTCCAACTAGAAACGAGAAATAAAACTACGTTGTGGGTATGAAGAGGATAACTTTGCATGATATCGGAGAGCTAAAACATAATAGTAGGTGTTGTTATCATAAAGTTAGAATATATTACTAAATATTATAAATAGCGAGTGTGGAATAATGATGGATCGGTCTGTGGAATTATCCTAGGCAATTGTTAACAAGACCGGTAGTCGTCATTGCAATTTCATATGAGGGAGAGGCATAAGCTAACATACTTTCTCTTCTTGGATCATATGCACTTATGATTGGAACTCTAGCAAGCATCCGCAACTACTAAAGATCATTAAGGTAAAACCCAACCATAGCATTAACATATCAAGTCCCCTTTATCCCATACGCAACAACCCCCTTACTCGGGTTTATGCTTCTGTCACTCAAGCAACCCACTATAAGCGAATCATGAACGTATTGCAACACCCTACAGCGAGAATCCCTCATGCTTGCGCGACACGGAGGGCACAATAGGACAGCACCAAAATAAAACATACAACTCATATCAATCTAGATCATCAATCAACCCAAACACAAAGGATATCTACTCAAAACATCATAGGATGGAAACACATCATTGGATCATAATATGTGGCATAAAGCACCATGTTCAAGTAGGGATTACAGCGGGGTGCGGGAGAGTGGACCGTGTAAAAAGATGAGGATGGTGATGATGATGGTGATGTTGATGAAGACGATCACCGCGGCGATGATTCCCCTCCCGATGGCACTCCGGCGCCACCGAGAGAGAGGAGGAGAGGTTCTCCCCCTTGTGCTTCCTCCTCCATGGCCTCCCCCTAGATGGGGAGAGGTTCTCCCTCTGGTCCTTGGCCTTCATGGCGATGATGGCCCCTCCGGGATCCTCCTCCATGGCCTCCGGTGATGATAGCCCTCTCCGGCAGGGTGCTAGAGAGGGCCTAGATTGATTTCTCGTGGCTACAGAGGCTTGCTACGGCGGAACTTCCAATCTAGGTTATTTTCTGAGGGTTTCTGTATTTATCGGAATTTTTGGCGTCGGTTTCACGTCAGGGGGGTCTCCGAGTTGTCCACGAGATAGGGGGCGCGACCAGGGGGTAAGGCGCGCCCTCCACCCTTGTGGACGGCTCGGGACTCTTCTGGTCCATCTCTGATGCTCCGTGGGCTTCTTCTGGTCCATAAAAATCGTCAAAAATTGGCACGTCAATTGAACTCCGTTTGGTATTCCTTTTCTGTAAAACTCAACAACAAGGGAAAAATAGAAACTGGCACTAGGCTCTAGGTTAATAGGTTAGTCCCAAAAATCATATAAAATAGCATATAAATGCATATAAAACATCTCAGATGGATAATATAATAGCATGAATACTTCATAAATTATAGATACGTTAGAGACGTATCAGTGATCATGACGATGCTTTGGAGATGGAGATCAAAGGCACAAGATGATGATGGCCATATCATATCACTTATATTGATTGCATGTGATGTTTATCCTTTATGCATCTTATTTTGCTTAGTTCGGCGGTAGCATTATAAGATGATCTCTCAGTAAATTTCCAGATATAAGTGTTCTCCCTGAGTATGCACTGTTGCGATAGTTCGTCGTGCCGAGACACCACGTGATGATCGGGTGTGATAAGCTCTACGTTCACATACAACGGGTGCAAGCCAGTTTTGCACACGCAGAATACTCGGGTTAAACTTGACGAGCCTAGCATATGCAGATATGACCTCGGAACACTGAGACCGAAAGGTCAAGCGTGAATCATATAGTAGATATGATCAACATAGTGATGTTCACCATTGAAAACTACTCCATCTCACGTGATGATCGGACATGGTTTAGTTGATTTGGATCACGTGATCACTTAGATGATTAGAGGGATGTCTATCTAAGTGGGAGTTTTTAAGTAATATGATTAATTGAACTCTAATTTATCATGAACTTAGTACCTGATAGTATTTTGCATGTCTATGTTGTTGTAGATCAATGGCCCATGCTACTGTTCCTTTGAATTTTAATGCGTTCCTAGAGAAAGTTAAGTTGAAAGATGATGGTAGCAACTACACGGACTGGGTCCTTAACTTGAGGATTATCCTCATTGCTGCACAGAAGAATTACGTCCTGGAAGCACCGCTAGGTGCCAGGCCTGCTGCAGGTGCTGCTAATGACGTTAAGAACTTCTGGCAGAGTAAAGCTGATGACTACTCGATAGTTCAATGTGCCATGCTTTACGACTTAGAACCGGGACTTCAACGATGTTTTGAACGTCATGGAGCATATGAGATGTTCCAGGAGTTGAAGTTAATATTTCAAGAAAATGCCCGGATTGAGAGATATGAAGTCTCCAATAAGTTCTATAGCTGCAAAATGGAGGAGAATAGTTCTGTCAGTGAACATATACTTAGAATGTCTGGGTACCACAACCACTTGACTCAACTGGGAGTTAATCTTCCTAATGATAGTGTCATTGATAGAGTTCTTCAATCACTACCACCAAGCTAAAAAGCTTCATGATGAACTATAATATGCAAGGGATGGATAAGACAATTCCCGAGCTCTTCGCAATGCTAAAGGCCGCGGAGGTAGAAATCAAGAAGGAGCATCAAGTGTTGATGGTCAACAAGACCACCAGTTTCAAGAAGAAGGGCAAAGGGAAGAAGGGGAACTTCAAGAAGAACAGCAAACAAGTTGCTGCTCAAGTGAAGAAGCCCAAGTCTGGACCAAAGCCTGAGACTGAGTGCTTCTACTGCAAAGGGACTGGTCACTGGAAGCAGAACTTCCCCAAGTATTTGGCGGATAAGAAGGATGGCAAAGTGAAAGGTATATTTGATATACATGTTATTGATGTGTACTTAACTAATGCTCGTAGTAGCGCCTGGGTATTTGATACTGGTTCTGTTGCTCATATTTGCAACTCGAAACAGGGGCTACGGATGAAGCGAATATTGGCTAAGGACGAGGTGACGATGCGCGTGGGAAATGGTTCCAAAGTCGATGCGATCGCCGTCGGCACGCTACCTCTACATCTACCTTTGGGATTAGTTTTAGACCTGAATAATTGTTATTTGGTGCCAGCGTTAAGCACGAACATTATATCTGGATCTTGTTTGATGCGAGACAGTTATTCATTTAAATCAGAAAATAATGGTTGTTCTATTTATATGAGTAATATATTTTATGGTCATGCACCCTTGATGAGTGGTTTATTTTTACTAAATCTCGATAGTAGTGATACACATATTCATAGTATTGAAGCCAAAAGATATAAGTTCAATAATGATAGTGCAAGTTATTTGTGGCACTGCCGTTTGGGTCATATTGGTGTAAAACACATGAAGAAACTCCATGCTGATGGGCTTTTGGAATCACTTGATTATGAATCACTTGATGCTTGCGAACCATGCCTCATGGGCAAGATGACTAAGACTCTGTTCTCTAGAACAATGGAGCGAGCAACAGACTTGTTGGAAATAATACATATTGATGTATGCGGTCCGATGAGTGTTGATGCTCGCGACGGGTATCGTTATTTTCTGACCTTCACAGATGATTTAAGCAAAAATGGGTATATCTACTTGATGAAACATAAGTCTGAAACATTTGAAAAGTTCAAAGAATTTTAGAGTGAAGTGGAAATCATCGTAACAAGAAAATAAAGTTTCTACGATCTAATCGCGGAGGAGAATATTTGAGTTACGAGTTTGGTCTTCATTTGAAACAATGCGGAATAGTTTCGCAACTCACGCCACCCGGAACGCCACAGCGTAATGGTGTGTCCGAACGTCATAATCGTACTTTATTAGATATGGTGCGATCTATGATGTCTCTTACTGATTTACCACTATCATTTTGGGGTTATGCTTTAGAGACGGCTGCATTCACGTTAAATAGGGCACCATCTAAATCCGTTGAGACGACACCATATGAACTGTGGTTTGGCAATAAACCCAAGTTGTCGTTTCTTAAAGTTTGGGGCTGCGATGCTTATGTGAAAAATCTTCAACCTGATAAGCTCGAACACAAATCGGAGAAATGTGTCTTCATAGGATACCCAAAGGAGACTGTTGGGTACACCTTCTATCACAGATATGAAGGCAAGATATTTGTTGCTAAGAATGGATCCTTTCTAGAGAAGGAGTTTCTCTCGAAAGAAGTGAGTGGGAGGAAAGTAGAACTTGATGAGGTAATTGTACCTTCTCCCGAATTGGAAAGTAGTACATCACAGAAGTCAGTTCCAGTGATTCCTACACCAATTAGTGAGGAAGCTAATGATGTTGATCACGAAACTTCCGATCAAGTTACTACTGAACCTCGTAGGTCAACCAGAGTAAGATCCGCACCAGACTGGTATGGTAATCCTTTTCTGGAGGTCATGTTACTTGACCATGACGAACCTACAAACTATGAGGAAGCGATGATGAGCCCAGCTTCCGCGAAATGGCTTGAGGCCATGAAATCTGAGATGGGATCCATGTATGAGAACAAAGTATGGACTTTGGTTGACTTGCCCGATGATCAGCAAGCCATAGAGAATAAATGGATCTTGAAGAAGAAGACTGACACTGACGGTAATGTTACTGTCTACAAAGCTCGACTTGTTGCGAAAGGTTTTCGACAAGTTCAAGGAGTTGACTATGATGAGACCTTCTCACCCGTAGCGATGCTTAAGTCCGTCCGAATCATGTTAGCAATTGCCGCATTTTATGATTATGAAATTTGGCTAATGGATGTCAAAACTGCATTCCTGAATGGATTTCTGGAAGAAGAGTTGTATATGATGCAACCAGAAGGTTTTGTCGATCCAAAGGATGCTAACAAAGTGTGCAAGCTCCAGCGATCCATTTATGGACTGGTGCAAGCATCTCGGAGTTGGAATAGATGTTTTGATAGTGTGATCAAAGCATATGGTTTTATACAGACTTTTGGAGAAGCCTGTATTTACAAGAAAGTGAGTGGGAGCTCTGTAGCATTTCTAATATTATATGTGGATGACATATTGTTGATTGGAAATGATATAGAATTTCTGGATAGCATAAAAGGATACTTGAATAAGAGTTTTTCAATGAAAGACCTCGATGAAGCTGCTTATATATTGGGCATCAAGATATATAGAGATAGATCAAGACGCTTAATTGGACTTCCACAAAGCACATACCTTGATAAAGTTTTGAAGAAGTTCAATGGATCAAGCAAAGAAAGGGTTCTTGCCTATGTTACAAGGTGTGAAGTTGAGTTAGACTCAATGCCCGACCACTTCAGAAGATAGAGAGAAAATGAGAGTCATTCCCTATGCTTCAGCCATAGGTTCTATCATGTATGCAATGCTGTGTACCAGACCTGATGTGTGCCTTGGAATCAGTTTAGTAGGGAGGTACCAAAGTAATTCAGGAGTGGATCACTGGACAGCGGTCAAGAACATCCTGAAATACCTGAAGAGGACTAAGGATATGTTTCTCGTTTATGGAGGTGACAAAGAGCTCGTTGTAAATGGTTACGTCGATGCAAGCTTTGACACCGATCCGGATGACTCTAAGTCACAAACCGGGTACGTATTTATATTGAATGGTGGAGCTGTCAGTTGGTGCAGTTCTAAGCAAAGCGTCGTGGCGGGATCTACGTGTGAAGCAGAGCACATAGCTGCTTTGGAAGCAGCAAATGAAGGAGTCTGAATGAAGGAGTTCATATCCGATCTAGGTGTCATACCTAGTGCATCGGGTCCAATGAAAATCTTTTGTGACAATACTGGTGCAATTGCCTTGGCAAAGGAATCCAGATTTCACAAGTGAACCAAGCACATCAAGAGACGCTTCAATTCCATCCGAAATACATACGGATCTGAATGTTGCAGACCCGTTGACTAAGCCTCTCTCACGAGCAAAACATGATCCACACCAAGACTCCATGGGTGTTAGAATCATTACTATGTAATCTAGATTATTGACACTAGTGCAAGTGGGAGACTGAAGGAAATTTGCCCTAGAGGCAATAATAAAGTTGTTATTTATATTTCCTTATATCATGATAAATGTTTATTATTCATGCTAGAATTGTATTAACCGGAAACTTAGTACATGTGTGAATACATAGGCAAACAGAGTGTCACTAGTACGCCTCTACTTGACTTGCCCATTAATCAAAGATGGTTAAGTTTCCTAGCCATAGACATGAGTTGTCATTTGATGAACCGGATCACATCATTAGAGAATGATGTGATTGACAAGATCCATCCGTTAGCTTAGCACTATGATCGTTTAGTTTGTTGCTATTGCTTTCTTCATGACTTATACATGTTCCTATGATATGAGATTATGCAACTCCTGAATACCGAGGAACACTTAGTGTGCTATCAAACGTCACAACGTAACTGGGTGATTATAAAGATGCTCTACATGTGTCTCCAATGGTGTTTGTTGAGTTGGCATAGATCGAGATTAGGATTTGTCACTCCGATTGTCGGAGAGGTATCTCTAGGCCCTCTCGGTAATGCACATCACTATAAGCCTTGCAAGCATTGTAACTAATGAGTTAGTTGCGGGATGATGCACTACGGAATGAGTAAAGAGACTTGTCGGTAACGAGATTGAACTAGGTACGATGATACCGATGATCGAATCTCAGGCAAGTAACATACCGATGACAAAGGGAACAACGTATGTTGTTGTGCGGTTTGACCGATAAAGATCTTGTAGAATATGTAGGAACCAATATGAGCATCCAGGTTCCGCTATTTGTTATTGACCGGAGATGAGTCTCGGTCATGTCTACATAGTTCTCGAACCCGTAGGGTCCGCACGCTTAACGTTTGATGACGATATATATGTATTATGAGTTTTGTGATTTGATGTACCGAAGGTTGTTCGGAGTCCCGGATGTGATCACGGACATGACGAGGAGTCTCGAAATGGTCGAGACATAAATAACGATATATTGGACGATGTTATTCGAACACCGGATGAGTTTGGGGTGTCACCGGATAAATATCGGAGTGCCAGAAGGGTTATCGAAACCACCGGAGAAGTAATGGGCCTTATTGGGCCTAGGGGAGAGAGAGAGGGGCAGGCAAGGGCTGGCTGGCCGCGTGCCCCCCATGGGCCTAGTCCGAATTGGACTAGGGGGAGGGGCGGAGCCCCCTCCTTCCTTCTCTTTCCCCTCTCTTTCCTTCTTCTCCTAGCTGGACTAGGAAAGGGGGGTCCAACTCCTACTTGGAGTAGGATTGCCCCCCTTGGGCGCGCCCTATAGGTCCGGCTGGCCTCCCCCTTGCTCCTTTATATACGGGGGCAGGGGCACCCTAGAACACACAAGTTGACAATCTTTTTAGCCGTGTGCGGTGCCCCCCTCCACAGAACACACCTCGTTCATATTGTCGTAGTGCTTAGGTGAAGCCCTGCGTCGGTAACTTCATCATCACCGTCACCACGCCGTCGTGCTGACAAAAATCTCCCTTGGCCTCAGCTGGATCTAGAGTTCGTGGGACGTCACCAAGCTGAACATGTGCAGATCGCGGAGGTGCCGGGCGTTTGGTACTTGATTGGTTGGATCGCAAAGACGTTCGACTACATCAACCACGTTACTTAACGCTTCCGCTTTCGGTCTACGAGGGTACATGGACACACTCTCCCCGCTCGTTGCTATGCATCTCCTAGATAGATCTTGCGTGATCATAGGAATTTTTTTGAAATACTACGTTCCCCAACACCTTTCACTTCTCCTTACCTCATATTTAACCACTGGCACTCTGTCTTTCCTTTTTTCCTTTGGGAGCAGTAGGTCTGCAGAAGCTGATCTCCTCTGCAGCAGATGGAGGTGGGACCTCCTCCACTCTGTTTTCCTGCAAGTGAGAACACGAAGGTGTTGCAGTTACAGGGCAGGAACTAGGAATGAAGAATATTAACTGCTGAGACTGCTTGAATCTATCACATATAATGTGCCACATAGGAGATTGCAAGAACATCTTTGCCCAATCAAATTTCTCATGAGTCAATAAAGCAATACAAATGAAATCCACCTAGTCAAATGGTACCTTAACTGCTATGGTGTCCTCTGTGCTGTGAGAGAAGTGCTGCTCCCAGGAAGAGTGGCTTGCCAAACCATGACTAACTAAATCTACATTAGAATCAGCAGGGGCAGGATTAGATAAATATTTTCCTTTGATATTAAAACCTGGTGAGCTGAGCTATTTGAGGATGAGTTACAGGTGTCATTAATACTTTATGGGCCTGAAAAGGGCTTGGAAGATGCATCTGAAGTGCAGTCCAGAATCTCAATTTCCTCATCCACAGTGGTGCTCTGAGCATCCTCTCTATTTATAGCATTCAAATACCCAGAAGGTGAAGCTAACTGAATGACAGGGTCCACTCCTTCAGCAAGATTCAAATTAAATAGAGATCCATCTTCCTCAACAATTTCCTCCTCTAAAATCTTCTCATTAGCCAGCAAGTGAGAGTTTTGTTGAGCTTGGTTGCTGGAAGCAGTAAATGGAGGTGGTGATTGGGGCAAATCCTGGCTGAGATCAATTCCTGTCCTATTTACTTGCTCATCTGGTGGCATGAGGTCGAAGAAGTCAATTGGGGCAACAAAAGCAGGTGGAGCAGGTGCATGAATAATCTCCTGAGGATGAGCTTGCATGGGCCCCAAGGCCAAGTTGAGGGCAGGCATGGCATCTTGGGCCTGGCACATGAAGTTTAAAACTGTATTTCCCTCCTCAATCTGCTGTGCATTTTCCTCTTGCATAGCTATTTCAACACCATTTGACCCCACATAAAGAGTGGGATCACTATGTGGGTCCATCTCAGGAAGATTTGCTTGCATATGCTGCTCATCTAGGGGTTGAAACAGATCTGCTAGCTCCATGAATTCCCCATCTTCCAGTTCCTGATCAATGAACTCATCATCCTATGTTGGCATTGCCCAGTTGAAAGAACATGCGGTGCCCCCATGTTTGGTTTTGGTAATTGATGACAATCTCTATGGACTAATGGTTGCCTTGAGTTATATTTGAATGATTTGTCCATAGGCATTTCTTGAAGTCCATGTGTTGGTTTCAAGGAGTTTATGTGGTGACCAAGGTGTTATTAAGGAATTATCCAAAGATTGGTCATGTGAGAGTTGAGCTTATTGCAAGCATGTCTTGAAGAAGAAGATTGTGTGATCATTCATGTTTACCTTCAAGACATCATCCAAATGAAGAGAGTTGGAAAGAGTCAAGGTTGATCAAGACTAAGTCAAGAGTGAATCAAGTTGATCAACACACAAAGCGCACAAGATGTACCGAGGGATCAAGCGATCCCATGGTTGCGGTGTGCAAAGTTCAAGTGAAGCGGGCAAGTTCAAGTAAAGCATCACGAAGAGATCAAATGCTTCAAGCTTGCCATCCATTGTGGTGACAATGGACTTGTGAAGATGTGCGGAAGGGTGGCTCACCCATAGTGGAGTATGGGGGAGCAATCAACTAGTCTTCATCGAGCCAACGCAATCAAGAAAGGTGGTCCATCTTGAGGGAGTCAAGATCGTCATCATCTAGCTCAAGTGGACCATGTGCAAGGCAAAGGTTTGCTCTTGATAGGTTTTCTATTTTACCGGTCTCATGATGGTAGTTGGGAGACCGGGTTATAGGATCGATTGCCGTACTATCAAGGGGGGGCTCTCGATGAGTAGCTTGATCGTATCGTTCATAGAGAGCTCAAACCATTGCATCCTTGCATCATCTTTATTGGTTCTTGTTTGGTTCTTCTCTTTGTGAGTTTTGGAGCTTATGGTCATCTTGATGATAAGCTCGAGTTCATCGAAAACAGAGTTCACTCGCATCTTCTATGATGTTTTCGATGTTGGAGCTATGCCGGTTCTTCTCGGTTGGAGGTTTCACTCCTCTATTTATTAGGCATACCTCCCCTGCCTCTTCTTACTATAACCAGTCGCTGTTTTGATGCTACTCGTCGTCTTGTATCCAACAAGCTTGAGTTTGCTCAATTCGGAGCTCATATGAAGATGTTTTGGCAGTTCTGTTTTTCTCCCTGCGGTAGTACCGCGGTGGCCGCGGTAGTACCGCTTGTAGCGTCAAGCGGTAGTACCGCTCCAGTACCGCTCTACTACCGCCTCGATTTTGGGTCTGCTCTTTTCATGTCGGGTTCAGCAGTAGTCGCGCGGCAGTAAGGCACGGTAGTACCGCCTATAAGCGGTAGTACCGCTCCAGTCGAGCGGTAGTACCGCTACTGCACTACTGCCACCGTACTTTGCTCTGTCCTACCTCCTTTTGTCCCGTGTTCTGCTCCTCCAGCGGTAGTACCGCTGGGGTGAGCGGTAGTACCGCTTATCGACGGTACTACCGCCCCAATGTTCTTGTTTTGTTGCTCCTTTTCCCTGCTTCTTCCGCCCGAGCGGTAGTACCGCTCGTGTGCGGGTTGAGCACATAACGGTTGGATTTTCCCCCTCCTATAAAAGGGGGTCTTCTTCCCCAATGAACCTTATCTCTTGATCTCGTGTTCTACCCCCATTGTTGACCTTCTTCGAGCTTGCTAACTCTCAATCCCTCCATGGATTCTTGCTAGTTTTTGAGGGAAAAGAGAGAGGAGATCTAGATCCACATTTCCACCAATCACTTTCTCCTCTTTGTGAGGGGAACCCCTTGGATCTAGATCTTGGAGTTCTTGGTGTTCTCCTTCTTGTTCTTCCTCTCATTTTCCTCCCTAGCATTAGTTGCTTCGGTGGGATTTGAGAGAGAAGGACTTGAGCACTCCGTGTGCCCTTGCCATTGCATTTAGTGCATCGGTTTGAGTTCTCCACATGATACGTGGAAGTTACAAGTTGAGAAGCTTATTACTCTTGGGTGCTTGGTACCCTCGAGCTTGTCCTCTTGGGTGCTTGGGCGCCCTAGATGGTTGGTGGTGTTCGGAGCTCAATCATTGTGGTGTAAAGCTCCGGGCAAGTGTCGGGGTCTCCAATTAGGTTGTGGAGATCGCCCCGAGCAATTGACGGGTACCGGTGACCGCCCCCAAGGGTTGCCAAAGTGTACGGGTTCGGTGACCGCCCCCAAGGGTTGCCATTTGTACGGGTTCGGTGACCGCCCTCAAGGGTCCCTTAGTGGAATCACGGCGTCTTGCATTGTGCAAGGGCGTGAGGAGATTACGGTGGCCCTGGTGGCTTCTTGGGGAGCATTGTGCCTCCACACCGCTCCAAATGGAGATTAGCATCCGCAAGGGTGTGAACTTCGGGATACATCGTCATCTCCGCGTGCCTCGGCTATCTCTTACCCGAGCCCTTTACTTATGCACTTTACTTTGTGATAGCCATATTGTTTCTTGTCATATACCTTGCTATCACTTAGTTGTTTATCTTGCTTAGCATAAGTTGTTGGTGCACATAGGTGAGCCTAGTTGTTGTAGATTTTGTGCTTGTCAAATTAACCGCTAGGTTTATTCCGCTTTTGTTCAAGCCTAAACCATAATTATTTTAAAGCGCCTATTCACCCCCCCCTCTAGGCGACATCCACGATCGCTCACCAGTGACCCCAGCCAGGAAGATCCTCCTCCTCCTCATGCTCTGCTTCTTCTTCAGCCTGCTGCATAGGTTGTTGGTGAAAGTTCTGCTGTTCCCCAGCCATAACATCTTGAGCCTGATGCTGTTGAATAGGCCCAATGAAGTGATTAAGCTGATTAGGGTGGTGAAAAGTATTAGCTAGCTGAGGATGAGGATTTCCATCAACAGGTACTGGATGTTCATCTAGTGGCCCCCTCCCAGAGGTTCTTGCTAAACAATAACTACTGGAATCCATGATTCAGCATTTGGATCATCAGACTCTCCAACCACAATGTTGATAGGCACATCTCTCATGTCTTCAACTCTAATTTTAACCATTAGGGTTGCCTGTGTGCTCCTTGCTCTGGCCCATAGCAACATCTTACCAAAGCTTCGATAGCATTTCCAATTCCTGAATATCTCTCTTATCAAATGGAAACCCAATCAGCAAAGCCCAAATATCTCTATTAAGAGCCAGATTTCTCCAGTTAAGACCTTGGTTATGTCTCTGGAAAATGATATGAACATCCCCATGCGCATGAGGGCTTTGGAGCACAAGAGCATCTCTATCAAAAGGTGATCTTAATCTGACGTATGCTTGACCAAAGGGGCATTGACAAATCTCTTGAAACCCTAGATGCTTGACTTGAGTAAGAAACTCACCAATGATCTGCCTCACATTAGGAAAATGAACCTGTTGATTTCTGCATGGGGACAATGGTGACGATTGCCCAGTCTTTGTGCCGAGGCGTGGCAGAGTCAGTGATGACCCGCACTCTTGCCGACCTCCCTTCCACATGGATTGCTTGATGATGCGGTGGAAGAAACGGCGCCGAATCGAAGGGAAAGTTGGCCATAGCTCTCGGAACAAGCTCTCCCCTCAACTCTGAAGATTGCAGGAGCCTACTGACAGTCAGAGGAGGTGGAGGTGGGAGAGAGGTCGAGCGAGCAGGATGAGGCGCTGCAGCTTCAGAATTGTTAGGTAGGGGAGTAATACGGGGCACTTGATTGCCGGAGGACTTGATAGCATTCCTCGATTGAGACACCGCAATCACACCATTATCGGGGGTTGCTGCAGCAGGAGCAGATACCGAGGCAGACAATTGATTTGACAAGGCGAGAGAACGGAAGCCCGAGCGGCAGCCACTGGCAATATGGCCCCACCTCTTGCAATTACAACAGTGGATTTTATTCTTGCAGGTCGGTCGCTCGTGGCCCGTTAACAGATAGCGGACACAGAAAGCCTTGGGCCGGGCCGAGACGGGCCTTGAGTCAGCCAAGGGACCAGGTGTTACTCCTGGGCAATTTTGAATTCGCTGATTTGCCGCCTCATTATTGCCCTCCACTGGAAATTGGAGTCGATCAAAAACCGTAGTAACTGCCATCGTGGATTGAGCTAGGCGAGATCTTTGAATCTGAGATAGATTTGAAGCATGATTGTAAAATCTTGGAGCACGCACAGCATCTGCATAAGAATTTGCATTTCTCGAACGAAAAACCATGGTCCATCCATCATCCTGATCAGGGTCCGGAAGAGATCGAAATTTTGGCCCATTTGAACCCCAAAGGAGGAATCCAAGATTGAATTCAGGCAAGGAGACATTTCCTCCATTGTAAACTGCAAAACCAATGTTGATAGAAGAGACTGAGAACTTGAAAAGAGAATCACTTAGTTTCTGAACTTTGAACAAAGAAGCTCGGCCTCCAAAGCAGGAGAGAAGGATTGTACCTACTGATTCCTCCGTGAGGCGGATCTTTGATCTTGTAAACTCAGCCATCAGAAAGAATTCTTTTTTCCCCGGCTCTGCCATGAAATTGATCGGCAGGGAGTGCCAGACGTGATCTTCAAATGCATGGCCCCTCTCGAAGCGGAGATCTGCTAAAGACATGGTTCAGACAGGAGTGGCCGCCGTGGCCGAAGTGGTGAACGACGAGAACTGCGGCGACCGTCGTGACCGGAGTGGCTAGCGACGGGAGGGCTCCCCAAAGTCTACTCCCCCAGCCTAGTGAAACGGCCGTTGAGAGTAGGCCGATGTCAAGTCGAGTATATTATGTTGCAGACACGCACGAACCAGTACAGTAGCAACATATATGCCAAGCTATATTTGCCGGTTAATACTGCAACATCATGACAGCCAAAAGGCAGCTTAACTGGAGCAAACGATCAAGGCAGGCACATGGGCTGGACTTGTGTTTGTATGGTGTGCCGTACGTGACAGCGCTCGTTGCATCGGCTGCTCCCTCCACAGCGTGCATGCTGCATGCACAATCTATAATAATGTGCTCGGCGTCTGCCCTGTCCACATCCCTGGATGGAGTAGCAAGCAATCCCAAGGTCCGGTGCATGCATGTGTGCCGTGAACAGTACACGCACTGCCCTAGCTACTCAGGCAAAATTCAAAGGCGGTCTCACGTTTCCACCACGCCGTCCGTGGTGGCAGCGTGCACACGCCCAATACGCGGCGAACAGCAGATAGAGTAGCAGTTTGTGAGGTGTCATGCGCGCAGGGAAGTGCCGGGCAGGGCAGGGGTGCTATCCGTTTCGATCTGGCCGGCCGGAAGGCATTAATCTGTCTGTGCATGCCTTTTCTTCATAGTGGGTGAAACAGTTCGCGCTGCCTTATTTAGCTACTGTTGCTCACTAGCAGTGCTACGTTTTTTTAAGCTTTTCTTAGATGGTGTGGGCGTGTTGCGCAGGTAGCAGCGTGCATGCCTCTGTTAGATACCTCAGAATGCGTTTAAGATGATTATAGTGAGGAACCCGAGGATCATGCATATAGAGACATGCTTGTTGAACAGCAAAAGAGATTTCAGGACGAGTAATGGTGAGATATTGGAGAGCACCTGTTAGGCTACGATAGAGAGTAGGATCGGAAAAGGGTTCACCGGTAGCCGAAAGTTTAAAACTAGTATTGACAGGAGTGCGAGATGATTGACAGTCAAGCATACCAGCATGATTAAGAAGATCAAGAATATACTGGCGTTGGGAAAGAAAAAGGCTGGAGGAATCTCGAACAACAGCAATGCCTAAGAAATGATGAAGGAGTCCTAGGTCAGTCATAGAAAAATCTTTATCGAGATATATATGTATTCAGCAGAATTAGCACATGAAATTCAGCTAATTAACTGACTTGGTACTATATATGTTGTCCTGATAGGCAAGGAATGGCGGCTGGAAATATTAGTACTGAAGCATAAACGTGTGCGCTAGTAACATCCGTAACAAATTGACAGAGAATGAAAATTACATGATCTTGGCACAAACCGGAAGATCATATATAGTTCGGTTCAACATAATGTAATTGGACAATGCCAAGGCTTTAAACATCAAGAATATTTACACTATGTACCTAAGTTCATTAGTTACCCGCTTGTTTAGTTCATCAGATTGAGCATTTTCAGATGTTCGAATAATCCAAATATCGAAACATAGAGAAGTTTGCTGCGAGATCAGATCAGTTTCTTACCAAGTTAGTTGTATAACGTTATGTACCCATAATAATGAAAGAAATAGTGCACACGGTAAAATTTGGCACAAAAGCAAAACTAAAATAAATTCAAAATGTTTACTGGACAGCCCAGGAGCTCTGGCTTCCTGCATTGTCCTGCATGGTCTGCATGTGATGAACATAGTCAAATGGCATATAAAATGAATAGTGTCAAGATCTAATCGCTCCATATAGTAACACTTGCTAAAAATGATAATTCAGAATAGCGGGGACCTATTGCATTTATCTAATTATTGTTGTGTAAAATATATTAAAAAACAATATTACAATCTTAAGGGTCTTGATCAAATCATATATATACATACATCATCCTTTTCGATTTCCTTTTGATTGGTATTAAAAGCCAACACTGCTACCAATGGACACTCGTACAACCAATCTATTGTGAATCCACATGTCCCGGCATAACGTATAGTCCAATCAATCTAAGTGCAAAATCCAAACGATCAAACAACTCAAACTTTCAGTTTGGATTCAAACTGATCTACCTAGCTAGCAGAGAAGAACGTGGCTGGGCTCAAATAGAATTGGCAACACACAGGAGCTAAAGTTCCTAGAACCAAGCGGAAATAATCAATTGAAAAGAGAGCCTCACCAATGTGACATTGCTTGGCGGTGACGCGGAAGGCGCTTAGTCTTGGCGGCAGTGGACAATGGTGAGCAGGAGAAAAGGCCGACGACCTTGCACGCGCTGGTCTCCGCTGCGACGTAAGTATCCTGGGCATCCATCAACACAGAAGTGAGCGCCGCGCTGCAGTCGGAAACCTCGGAGTCGGCCAGGATAGGATGCCGTCCCCAGGCCAGACGGTGGTCAGTGACGCGGTCGAACAGCACAACGTCGACTATGATGCGACAGACTGTGTCATCGTCCCTGGATCTAACAGTCTGTGTGTAGTGGGAGATGGACGGGATGTAACCTGAAGTCTCACTGGAGCAGTACCTTGTTCCGGTCAACAACATCACTCACCTCGCCGGCAAGTCGTGTATCCTCAGCAGCAGATTTTGTCTGATACTCTGATTTCCCGGGAAAGACATGGTGCTCTCACCCATCTACCCTAGGGATGGCGTCAGGTACATTAGAGGGGACATGTCATCGGCCCATACATCGTCCTCCCATGTCATCGGCAAGTCCAAAGCAATCGAGTGCCTCCATCAGCCACCTATGTCCCCGCGAAGAAAAAATCAGATTGAAAATAGAGGGAAAACAATACGGCAATAACAACTCGTTAGGGGTTCATGTGGGTAGGCAACGGGAACACTATTGAAGAAATCTGGCGCACTGTCCACCCAACGTCAAAGACCTTGGCGACCGGGCGAGCGAGGAGCTGCCGTGCGGCTGTTGTCGACCTGTGTTTGGTGCTGGTACAGGCTCGTGTGGGTGGTTGCGACATGAGGCAGCCACCGGCGAGTATAAATAAGGACGTGGAGAGATGAAGATGGAGGGATCGAGGGAGGAGTGGGATGCATCTGGAAGTGGATTTTTATGGTTTGGGAATCGGGAGTAACCATGATCCGTGGAGGAGTCATCAGTTACGGAAGGCTAAAGATCCATCCCTTCGGTGACCAGGGGACGACAACACAGGATTTGTGATTTCTTTTAAGAACCACAAAATTTGTGATTGGTTGGTATCTGATGACATGGCATGCTTTGTTGGATCGTTTGCATGTTAAGAGAATACCTTGTAACGAGGAGTAACTTATTAAGAATGTAAGATGTAAGATTACAATTACAGTGGGAGTGGTGCTTCTGTGCGTCGAGACGAGACGAGTTGGCAGAAAAAGACAAGGAGCTAGCACTCCTGGCCGGGACACTGGGTCGACGACGCGCGCATGCGCACACACGACTCGTGGAGACGGTGCTTCAAGTTTCCCATTACTTTGCCTGCATGGATGGCCAACAGCTCTGCTTCGTGTCCGCATGCAGAGGAACATGCAGTTCGATATCCCAAGGCTTCGAGATGCATGCACGATCTTTGCTAAAGTTGCACAATCCCTAGAAATATTTCTACGCGTGCTCCTCGTAGTTGTATGCATATTTCCCCTGAATCTACGTAACTGGCGCTGTGATGGATGCGTGCATCCATCGTTCTGTACTGCAAGTATACGTGCCATGGCATTCATTAACCGGAAATACCTCAAACTGTGTAGCCACCCCTGCCTACTTTATCTTTTTCGGCTTCGATCGTTCTTCAAAGTTGATTACATTGGAAACGGAAGTGTACGATGGATCCACCAGCTGGATGGAATACGTTGCTGGCCGAGCCACAGCCACGTGTACGCATCTCGTGTGTCGTTGGATGGACACTCCATGTGGCGCACATGCTAGCTGACTTAATTCCGGCGCCAAGTTAGCTAGCTACATCTACATGCATGCACGTACGATGTATCTCTATGTCCTGTGTACTACGTACAGTACGTTGAAAGCTGAGTAGGGTGCTAGCTAGCTCGATGCCGACTTCACTCCAAGAGTCGCATGTTTTAATTTCTTTTTCGTTGCTTCAGTATGCGACATTTTGGTCCGAATATGCTACCCAAGTGTGTGTTAATCCGTGATTCATCCAGCTGCCCCTTCCCAAGCAAGTATATATGTACGCTGGATATGCCGCTGAATAATTTCATCCGGATCAAATTGACTTGCTACATATGGAGCATATCCCTGAATTATTTTGCCTGAATCACTTGCTAGATAGCATATCCATGAATAATTTCGTCTGGAGCATATGAACTTGCTGGCATATGCCCATCAAATTCTGATTTGTATAGCGAGCATATGTTCTGTTTTCTGCGTTTCCCACCATGGGAAAAAATTGGTACACGTCAGTTTTAGACCAACAAAGGATCATTTGCAAGTAGGTGTTGGATCGGCGCCACAGAAATTTCTACGCATCCAGGGATCAAACGTGCTGAATCGTGCATGCATGGAGCAATAATTAGGATGCAGTTCGTAGACAGCACCCAAACTAGCAAACTTGCTCTAGTGTAGCTTCTATCTACTTTTATCATCCAATGAATTAACCAGCGGTCGGTATAGGCTAGTGTAAACGGATCATAAAAGTGAGCTACGTAGTACGCTGCGCTACTAGTCACGTGCAAATACGCCATGACAAGAAATTCACGAGTTATATCACCAAAACACATTTTTATTTCCCTCAAAACAATACTCCAGTTGATTAAACTATGACTCCCTCTAGATTAATTATTTTGCGAATTTAATCAGGACATGGAATTTATACGCGCACGTACGTGCTATTCGTACATGCATGCGATGTTTGAGGACCCTCTTTTTTTACAGAATGTTTGAGGACCCTTGCTTTGGAGGCAAGGTATACAACTTTCATTCCTTGCCGCAGCATTCCACCATGGACCATATCACTACGACTTTATCTATCTACACTTTGAGGAGATTACAACAAAGTGATCAAATTTAGCCGGTGCGGTTAGCTATTGCTCAACGAATATGTTCTTTGCACGGCCGCCCAGCCGCCCGCCCGCCCGTCCACGATTTATCCCGATTCCTGGATGCCCCGCGGTAGCCCGTCATTCATATATCCCATGACATCATCAACAAATCGGAAATGTTATATGGTGAGAGATTTGTCGTGTCTTTGATAATACTCCGTCCGTCCCAAAATAAGTGTCTCAACTTTATAAATTTAGTAGATTTTATAAAGTTGACACACTTATTTTAAGACGGATGGAGTAGTTTCGTTATTTCTATGTCCTTTTTTTTGTTTGTGAAATTCCTTATTTCCATGTCGATCAATCAAGAATAATGCTAACGTGCAACTGCCGAGACGAAGAAAGAAAAAAAATGTCCATTGTTGTCGAGTGACAAAAAGGAGGAAAACTCCAATAAACTGAAAAGTAGTCACGCCTAGACAAGACATGCATCCGGTGCTCTACCGTCCACCTCACCTTATTCGGTTATTCATAGCTCAGCCGCCCTCCCGTCCAACCCGACCCTAGCCGGCCGGTATATATCCCCCTCCCGCCTCCCCGATTCTCCTCATTCTCCACCTCTCCTCCAACCTCCTAACCGCAAGCACGCCGGCCAGATCGATCGCGCCCCTCTCCGCGAGCCAAGCTAACTATCTACTCGTACGAGCTAACGGCATGGCAAAGGTGCACCCGAACGTCGCCGCGCCAGAGCTGCCGGCTGGAGGCAGAGCCGTCGTCGAGGAGGAGCAGCCCACGGTGCTGACGGTGTGGCGCAAGTCTCTGCTCTTCAACTGCGACGGCTTCACCGTCTTTGACGCCGCCGGCGGCCTCGCCTTCCGCGTCGACCGCTACGGCTCGTCGTCGAGGATCCGGCGCCGCGCCGAGGACGTCGTGCTCATGGACGCCGCGGGGAAGCCGCTCCTCACCGTGCGGCGCAAGATCAAGCTGAGCCTGGGTCTGGGGGAGCACTGGGTGGTGTACGACGGCGAGGCGAGCGCCTCAACCGCCAAGCCGCTCCTCTCTGTGCGCCGCCACCACGCCGGCCTCCGCCGCCGAGCGTCCGACAAGACGCTCGCGCACGTCACGCCGCTGGGGCCCTCTTCGGCCGGCGCCGACGCGGCCGCCTACGTCGTGGAGGGGTCGTATGGGCGGCGGAGCTGCGCGGTGCGGGACGCGCGCGGGGGTGCCCCCGTGGCGGAGGTGCGGCGGAAGGAGTCGGTGGGGGACGACGTGTTCCGGCTGGTGGTGCCTGACCACCGCCTGGGAACGGCGCTGTCCATGGGCGTCGTCGTCGCCCTCGACCAGATGTTCGGCGCCGCCTCGTCGCGGACGTCGCTCCTGCCCAGGAGCTGGTCGGCGTAGGAGGAGTACACTGGCCGCGGTAGGAGCCAGCTGGTGAAGCCGCTGACCTGGCGGTCCCACACGGCGACAAGGTTCTTCGCAAGGGGGAAGCTACTGGCCCCACCTGTCGGCGTGAGCACAGTTTTAGGTGCAGATTGCCCCGCAGAATGTAGTAGCAAAGCAGAAGAGTAATTCGCATTTAAATTTAGAAAGCAAAGCTACGGAGGCTGGATGCATGCATGCCTTAGGAATCGGTGTATATACAGTCAGCCTCTGAAACTTGTGTTCATGGATGATGCTAAAAAATACTATGTACATGGATCTGTAATGTCAGTGATATACTAAAGTGAGTGCTTGCGTCGCCGATCGTGTAAGGGAATCTTCAACGCCGACCCTCAAACCTCCTGCATCCTTTCGAACCGCACTTTTTAAACCGCGGAAGCCAACCAACGCGATTCTGTATCAGTTCACGACACGGTTCAAACATACTTTCTTCAGTAAACCGTAGACAAACGTGGGGGGCTTTGCGGGAGTCCGGCCTGCTCTCACGCCTGCTTCCAACCACCCAGGCCCACCCAAAACCTCTTCCCTCATTCGCGCGTGTTTCCGCCCGGCGCCAGCTGCCCGCATTCATATTGTTGTAGAGTGCACCGCTCCGCATTGAAGACAGCTCAGGGTGGACGCGAACTCTCACCGCCTCCGCCCTTCAAGCGGTGCGCAAGCCGAAGGCGCCACCCGCGACGCGTCTCCGATGTATGTGCTTGTTCAATGCCGGAGACGCGTGACTGGACGAGATGTGCCAGATATCTACCATGCATGTTCAACGTCATGTCCGTCCGTATGCCGCCATTAAGCAGGCTCGCCGACCGAGAAACCCACTTCGGCGCTGCGCATTGACACACTGGACGCCTGGCCTCACCGGAATCCGCTATTTAAAGGCGGCCACACCCCGGCTAACTCTACTCCACAACACAAGCCGCTCCCCATCCTCCTCCCTTGCACTGTGTCCGCCATGACTGCAGGCAGCGAAGCACTGTGCAAGAGCCTTTTCACTCAGATGAAGCACGTGGTGGCCGCCCTTGCCGCTGCCTGGCAGAGCCGCCGCGCCAGGCGGATCAAGGCCAGCTTGCTGGCCAGCTCGCGCGAGGTCTCTGTCGACGAGGATGACACCACGATAAAGATGGGCTCCGAAGACACCGCCCCAGCTCTCGTGCCTCTTGTGCACGCAGGCTTCACCATGGAGCAGGCGCAGGCGCACTACAACGGCACCATGACGGAGGTGCAGCCTGCGCTGACACCTTTGTCGGTGTTCCAGCAGGCACAGGAGGAACAATGGTACAACTTGTTCCTTTTGGAGCAGCACTGGTTGGCGGAGGGCCAGATCTATAGCGAGCGCACGAGAGAGGAAGTTGTGGCGGCCACGGCCGCGGCGAACCCCAACTTCGTCGTGGAGCAGCGTGCCATCTACGACGTCGTCCGCGCTCAAGCTGCCACTCGCCAGAAAGCGGCAACCACGGAGGTGCAGCTGCAGGTGATCGCGGAGGACAACAATGCCACCTGTGCATCCTACGCGCCGCCGACAAACTATTAGGCGGCCCGGTGGGACGACGACAACGTCGGCGCCACCATTTCCATTGTGGACTTCACGTCCACCGGTGATGGACAGGTCGCATACTTCTTCGAGGATGAGTAAGCCACGGGAGGCGGCAGGGCCTTAAGTCTCGTGTGGGTCGGTCTGTCTCCCGTGTTCTACTCTTCCTCGTCGGAGACCGCACCTGCACTTCACGGGTCTTATCGCCGGTGCTCATGGAGATGGCGGGTGGATGACGACACGAGCTTGGTCGTTGGGCGCCACCACCGTAGGATAAGTTTAGAGTCGGGTCGTTTATTTTTGTTCTAAATGTTCGAAATGTAATGAAAATTCATCGTATTTGTATGAAATCCGCCATGTTTATATGAAATCCGTCCATGTTTGCATGAATTTCATCTGGTTTGTTGAAAAAGTATTTGCAATGCATGCGGCTATGGTTGGATGGCGGCCTCCCGCATCCGTGTCCGCGGACTCCCCCCCCCCCCCCCCCCCCGCCCCCTGGTCCACGGACGGATGCGGAAGGAAAGTTGCTGGTTGCCATTAGAGATGCCCTAATGCAACAACATATGCTACCCTTCGTGGTTCATGCAATGTTTGCTTGGTGCTCCTTCCTAAGGCCTTGTTTGGTTGCAGGGAAACTAATCCTGTTGGTATACGGGAGGATGTGTGCACGGATCTACATATTGTTATTAAAGCTCTTTCACATACATATTTGGGGCATAAGCGATTGTTTCCAGCATCTCATTGACTGTGTCTGCCAACGTATTAAAGGGTGGAAGAAAACAATTCTTTCTATGCAGGGTAAGGAAATTTTGCTGAAGTCATTGGCTCAAGTAATTCCATCATATGCAATGTTAGTTCTTAAACTACCCAAAGGAATTTGTAAACAATTACTGATGATATAACTGGATTTTGGTGGGGTGATAATGGTGAGAGGAGGAAGATGTATTGGTTCACATGGTAGATAATGTGTGTACCAAAGAAGAAAGGGGCCCTGGAATTTAGAGATGTACACGGTTCTAACCTTGCTATATTAGCATAGCAGTGTTGGCGACGTATTCAGAACCCGGACTCCTTATGTGCATGTGTGTTGGGTGCAAAGTATTATCTCGACGGGAACATATTGAAGGTCGGACCAAAGAAGGAATTTTCCTATACATGGCAGAGTATCGTAGCAGGCATCCAAGCTTTTCAAGGGGGTTGCATTTGGCAAGTGGGATCGGATGAACAAATTAATATTTGGCAGGACCCTTGGATCCCATGAAGCCCTTCATAGAAAGTTATCACCCCTAGAGGTGTAACTATGCTCAGATATGTGGAAGAAATCATAGATTCTCACCATGTACGGTGGGATGAAACCTTGATAAGAGATGTTTATTCTCCGGTAGATGCTCATAGAATCCTGCAAATCCCGTTGAATGTTCACCTAGTGAAGGATTTTGTCACATGGATGGGAACCTTATCAGTACAGTCGACATACCATGAAGGATTTGAGCATTAGTATGGCCAACACCTTGTTCGAGGAGATGGTTAGGGAAACGTGTACACAAACACAATTTGGAAGGAGATCTGGAACCTCAAAACCCCAGGAAAAACTAAAAAGGTTGCGTGGAAGACCCTTAATGGATTGTTACCTTGCTATGGAATCCATGCGAACAGACACATACCCTTTATCCCTCAATGTATGTTAGGTGCGGTTGGAGTTGAGGACATAAAACATTGTCTGTTTATTTGCAAAAGGGCAAAAAAAGTCTGTGCAGAGTTGGGTTTACAGAGCATCATCGCAGATGTTGTACGGCAGGATCGATCGGGGCCTGTTACTACTGAGATCTTATGTCAGACTAATTCGGTCAAAGATGGAATCCCTACTGTTGAACTCATGATAGTAGCGGCTTGGTATCTCTAGTAGCAGCGCCGTCAGCACGTGAAAGGAGAGTCAATTCAGATCCCTAGTAGAGCCGCGGTGTCAATTAAAGTTTTGGCTACCAATTTTACTAGAGCTTATACGCCCAATCAGCCAGCAAGAAGTCATGATCACATGCTGAAGAGGCCGAATAGTGATGTGGTTAAAATTAACATTGATGTGGTCTTCCAATACGAAACACTTTCAGGTGCAACATGAGCTATTGCTTGTGATGGACGCGAGAAATTTATTGTAGCAGCAACATGGCTTCTTCCACAAGTTGGCGGTGTCGATTCAGCGGAGATGACAATGGTCAGAATGAGCTATATCTAGCACGAAGAATTGGATGCAACAAAGTGCTCATTGAGTTAGACTTTAGCTTTGTGGTGGATTCAGTCCAGACACCTGAAACCTATGTGGGTTCCAATGTGGTTACGGTGCTTGAGTGCAAGCAGCTAGCTTTGGATTTTGCTAGCGTTTCATATACACATTGCCTACGAGAAGCAAATGAGGTGGCTCACAAATTAGAAAAGAAATCGTTTAGCAGAATGTATTCTATGTTCCGGGAAGCTATGATCCATGATTTTATTTCTCATTCTATTGTAAAAGATATGTCTATTATTTAAGGAATAAAGTGTTTGCTTTAAAAAAAATGCACCAGGCGATTGGGTTGATCCCTCCCTGACACCCAATCCCTTCTATCCTTGTCTATACCCAATATCCGCCCCCCATCCCCTTCTCTAATATCATTTGGTTCTCTCAGATCCACTTCTGAAGATGTAAATGGTATAGAGCATCACTTTTAGCATAGCATCAGATCAACAATGCATAATACTATCAGAAATTGTACAAAAATGACTTGCTACAGAATAACATGATCTACATAAGAATGCAACAGTAGCATGCAAATCAAACTTGACATGAATCAAGCAAGAGAATCATAGAATGCACCGACATAAACTGGCAAACAAACATCTCGTAAACAATACAAAAATCTTCTCTAGCTACATAACATCGTTGATCATTTTGTATAAATTGCTTTGCACATTTTTGTGATTCATTTAAAATGTAAACATCATAGAATGTTGCTTCTGGACACCTTCTAGGACAGTTCCTCCTATGAGCTTCAAAGTCTATGCAGATATATCATGTGGCATATCTGGAAAGTGACATCAAAAGAAAAGTGACTACAAACTCAAGAATGGTAACCACATTACATTAGCGAACAAGAAAGTAAAGTTTGTTATGTTTATTGAAAGTAAACCTTAATTAAAACAGACAAACAAACAAGGAATAGATATGCAAAAGAACATCGAATTAAAATATAAAAGCACAAAAATAAGCTATTTCCATTTCCTTTATTAGAAGGAGTGATGATCAGTAGACCAAGCACTCTATTGCTTATTATAGGTACTCAATGTAAGTTGGGAAACTATTAAGAAAACGAAACAACGATAATATTTTTCTGGCAGGATTAACTATATATTTCTTATTATGTAAAGAGACAAGGCCATTCCATTGAGTGACTCGATAAAAAGATGCTCATACAAAAGTAACTGTTTATACACGGAGGTAATGACCAAGCATGCAAACTTCACAACTACTATCACATCATAGGGGAAAATAATATATATGACAAATGGAGCTACACGTCTAACATCTCTCAGCCATCAACAATATTAACAACATGAGAGAACTCGGGATAGCAGAGTCTACTTACTTTAGCAAATAGAAAATGGTCTAAAGGAGCCGAACCACTAAACTAATCTGCTGCACACAAACAAGTGAAATAAGTCATCTAACAATGATAAAGTTTAGGAAGAGATGAAAGATTGGCAGAAAGATCAAATCCAAAGAGAAAGCAGGCACAAGGCACAAAAAAAGAAGATATGTTTTCCCTTGCCTCCATGGGAATAGTGATACCTAGTTGTATGTAAAGATTGATTGACACCTTGGTTATCTTGTTGCTGTAAAAGTATTGTTTTGTAATAGTAGCCCCAAAGCTGACATACATACATACTCCCTCCATTCGAAAATATGTGTCTCCACTTTGTACTAACCTTAGTAGAAACCTGTATTAAGATTGAGACACTTATTTTGGGACGGAGGGAGTACTTCCCATACATGCCAAACATGTAGATTTGGTTGGATCTTTTTTTTAACACAAAGATTCGGTTGGCAACCAATCCAATATAAGATACCCCACTTTACATACATACATACATACATACATACATACAAATTTGGCAATAAGCAACACAAGATGCCCCCTTTGCCAAAACAAAATAAAATCAAGCAGAAATATTACTCTAAAAAAATGCATCTCTCCTCTAAGCTACTAGGTAGATGATCAAATATCCAATGATCTAAACAATATTTGTCACAAGGTAGGTGCATCTCTTGGACAAAATATTTCGCACCTGTAATAGTTCAATGAAATTTCTCTTTTGCAAAAAATGCCATTTGGTATGTCTCACTATACTGGGTGTTCATGGCAACAACAGCAAACCACTCTCATCTCATGGTTCATTCATTTAGTTTTTCCAAGAAACAACTTGTAAATAATTTGATTTAATTAGCACAAGATAATAATCTCAAATCACATAAGATGGATTCACAACTTGTAAAGATGTTTTGCTCAGTAACTTGTAAATGACATATAATGTTGCGAGGACCTCGCGATGACTCGAGCCTACGACCTTATCTTCTTCGACCCTGGCAACCACCGCCCCGTTTGGCTTGCTGGCGCTGGCTCCAGGCTGTTGTCTTCGTCCCTGGCGTGTGGTGATAAGGCAGAGATTTTGTTTGAGGCCCATGCCAAGATAGATCGGCCTCCGATGACGACGGCCACACCGTCACCAATGCTCGTCGCTCCTCGGATTCTCTTGTCGACGGCAGCGACCTCGATGCCCACTGCTCCATCGATACTGCTTCTGATGACAATCCCTGCCCCGACGACCATCGCTCCACTGTCGTTCTTGCTGACAGCAGCCCCAACCCCGACGCCCACTGCTTTTACCCGATAGTTGATGCCTCCTTCGGAGTTGATTGTACATGCAGATTTGCCGCGTGTAGGCGTATCAGTGCATCTGGGCTGGGGAACTGGCATGGATACTACAGTAGGGATGCAACATCTGCTTCTCCTGTGTGTTGCACACTGACATCTCGTGGGGATTCATTGGAAGAGTGACTCCTCGTCACGAAGCGCCGCCGTTCCCCACCTGTCACGACATCTTGTCATTCCATTTGCAGCGCACGACCGGCTCCCCCATCCTGGGTGAGTGACCGATGTTTACGGTGCCTCTCTAGAGGTTATCGTGCCCGCTCCTGCAAGGACCCAATCCGGTGCACAAACTAGCTCTGATGTGTCTACATCGCTCATTTCTGTCGTGCAAAGCACCGCAATGATCAGACTACGCTGCTCCAACATGATGCTCTGCCGCCTCCCTAGTGTGTGTGCCCGACAATGATGCTATGCCAATAGATGTGTCGATGTAGTTCGTTCTCACTAAGCAGTCCAAGCTACTTTTCGCTCAGAGTTGCAGGACTGCTTAACAAGAGTTGGGAGTTTGTTGGTGAGAGCGAAGGCTGCTCTTGGTAGGCTCATAGTTGTGCCTACTGTGTCTTCGAAGGCCGAGCTCCTGGTGGACTCCGTGGGAGAGCATGAAACATACCTCTATGGTTGTTTCTCTCCTCGTGGTAGATCCTGCCCGTCGTCCTTGCTTATTGTGTCACTCGTGTTGGGGAACGTAGCATGCAATTTCGAAAATATTACTACGCTCACGCAAGATCTATCTAGGAGATGCATAGCAACGAGAGGGGGAGAGTGTGTCCACGTACCCTTGTAGACCGAAAAGCGGAAGCGTTAGCTTAACGCGGTTGATGTAGTCGAACGTCTTCTCGATTCAGCCGATCAAGCACCAAATGTACGGCACCTCCGAGTTCTGCACACGTTCATCTCGATGACGTCCCTCGAACTCTTGATCCAGCAAAGTGTTGAGGGAGAGTTTCGTCAGCACTACGGTGTGGTGACGGTGATGGTGAAGTGATCCGTGCAGGGCTTCGCCTAAGCACTACGACAATATGACCGGAGGAGCAAACTGTGGAGGGGGGCGCCGCACACGGCTTGGAACAATTGATGTGTATTAGAGGCGCCCCCGCCCCCGTATATAAAGGAGGGAGAGGGGAGGAGGCCGGCCCTAGGCGCGCCCCAAGTGGGAGATGTCCCACTTGGGCTCCTAGTAGGATTCGCCCCCCTTCCTTTTATCGGAGGGGGAAAGGGGAAGGAGGGGGAGGAGGAGAAGAAAAGGGGGGTGCCGCCCCCTCCCCTTGTCCAATTCGGACTCCTCCCTTGGGGAGGCGGCCGCCACCCCTTGTGGGCTGGCTTGCTTCCCTCCTATGGCCCATATGGCCCATATCTTCCCCCGGGGGGTTCCGGTAACCCCCCGGTACTCCGATATGTACCCGATACATTCTGAAACACTTCCGGTGTCCGAATACTATCATCCAATATATCAATCTTTACCCCTCGACCATTTCGAGACTCCTCGTCATGTTCGTGATCTCATCCGGGACTTCGAACAACATTCGCTGACCAAATTACATAACTCATAATACAAATCGTCATTGAACGTTAAGCGTGCGGACCCTACAGGTTCGAGAACTATGTAGACATGACCGAGACACATCTCCGGTCAATAACCAATAGCGGAACCTGGATGCTCATATTGGTTCCTACATATTCTACGAAGATCTTTATCGGTCAAACCGTAATGATAACATACGTAATTCCCTTTGTCATCGGTATGTTACTTGCCCAAGATTCGATCGTCGGTATCTTCATACCTAGTTCAATCTCGTTACCGGCAACTGTCTTTACTCGTTCCGTAATGCATCATCCCATAACTAACTCATTAGTCACCACTGGTGCGCGTCGGTCCTAAAGAAACAGTTTTTAACCCCTTTCCGCGATGGCATTTGGAACCGTCGCCAAGTGAGTGTGGGCGATAGGGGGGTCCTTCCCACACGACCCAGAAACCGTCGGGGATAGGGCCCCTATAGTACTCCTACTCGTTTCTGCTCGCATTGCAATCGCGGTCGGTATTCTGTGGTGCTACGTTTATGATGCGCGGCCCATCACAAACGGTTCACTATTATAGAACGTGTATGATGCGCGACCCATCACAAACGGTTCAACGTTAAGAAGATTAGCTAATCGTCGTATGAGTGTCGGACATGATTACGAAACGCCGGACCGTCGTAACATCGTCGTACACGATAACTATCGCACACGCTATTCTGTGGTGCAACATTTACGATGCATACTTCATCAGAAACAGTTCATGGTTGCGAATCGTGTACGATAAAGCAACTAACACAAACGTTTAGTTTGCCCGCAGCGTTTGTGATATTGTCTGACATCGCACACGCTTTGCAAACGGCAACTGTGTGCATGCTTGCACACCTTTCCTCTTTGTGAACCATCTCGGATTATGGTGCATATCGCAAACGTTTGTGTTTTACCAACCGTGTGTGCCATAACAACCTGGAGAGCGTAATTTCACCGTAATTTAATTGCTGCTTTTCCAAATTGTAGTGGATTTGGATTTGAATTTGAATTTGAATGTATGCTACAGCTTTATTCATATCCATCAGGTTCAAATAACCAATGCATTATTCGATTCATAGGTACATATGTTCACGAATTACATAAGAACCAAATAAAGAATGATGAACCGCAGTTGTATACTTGTACTATTAAAGACGGTAAAGAAAGAGGCGAAATATATTCTGGTTGCTGAACAAGGTGAAGTGGAATGCCCATATTGTGCCCTCCTCCATGCAGAAGGCACGCACGACTCTAGTCCAACCCCTTGTGATGGCCGACCGCCCATCCTTGACGGTCTTCATGAAAACATCTAGATAATCATCGTGTTCTGGTAGAAATACTTTAACCTTTGCATGCCCACCAATCATGTAGTTTGAGAGGTAATCTTGAGTAAACTGCTTTGGCAACCACTGCAAAGGAAAAAGATTCAGACATTGTCATCTAACACAACTCATTATGGGCAATAAAAAGAAGGCTGCAGAGTTCTTACTTACCATCCTGCAATTCGTTGTTGTCTTGGATAAAGTGTAAACAAATAGTTTAATTGCCATCTTTGGACCCATTTTACTAACAATCTTTATCAGCTTCCTCACTTGATGTTGGTTCATCGATATCTCATTGCCCCATATGCAGAAAGGATCGAAACGCGGATCTTTACCAATGACACATGTACGTAAAAGCACAAAGTTAATATTAGAAGCTAAACAGCAATTGCACAATGATGTAGTACAACACTCTTTTATAATATGTCTATATACATCCGTATGTGGTAGTCCATTTGAAATCTCTAAAAAGAAAAATATTTAGGAACGGAGGGAGTATCTTATAACATCCAATATACTCACATATTAGATGAATTAACATCTTATATTATGGGCCGGAAGGAGTTTAGTTCATTCTTACACAATTATCAGTTGATTAACTGCTGCCGTATCCATGGGTTACAGTTAGTTTGAGCTAGTTCGGGCTCAAATAGCCCTAAAGTATATCTAAACCCGAGGGCTATTTTGAGCTAGTTGCATCTATAACCCACCCAAAAAAACTATCCAACCCAAGAGGTGCTAATTGGAGATAGTTCTCCTAGTGTATTTATTGTCAATCTAACCCTGCCATCCAAACAACTCTTTGGATGGAGTTAGTTCAGGGTTAGTAATGAGCTAGAAACTAAGTCTAACCTCTAGCTAAGTTGAGTATCCAAACAGGGTTGTGTTGTTGTTGTTGTTGTTGCTGCTGCTCTTCTACGTATATCTAGACATCATTAGAACATTAATGTAACACTCTTCCTTGTTGCTATGTAGCCTAGGATTGCATATTTAGACATTAAGTACAGTGCATCACTACTGCAGGATGCTGCTAACGCGACACTACGATCAGAGACCCTTCGAGAAACTGTGTGCGATGCCATAATCGCAAACGGTGCTGTATGAAAACCGTCAAAAAAGTGAAAACGTTTGCGATGGAGGATGCATCAAACACGGTTCAGATTTTAGTTGCATGTGCGATCCAGGGCATTCGGTTCAGTCCAATGAACTGTTTGCGATGAGGCGGAACAAAAGAAACAGGCAGCCTGATGAAGGCGTGTGCGATATAGAGCATACGGTTCACTCGGATGAACTGTTTGTGATTAGGCAACACTAAAGAAACGGGCAGCCAGATGAAGGTGTGTGCTATATACAGCATACGGTTCACTCGGTGAACTGTTTGTGGTTAGGCAACACAAAAGAAACGGTCAGCCAGATCAAGGTGTGTGTGATTGAGGGCATATGCTTCAGAAGGATTAACTGTTTGCGATTAGGCAACATAACAGAAACGGGTAAGCCAGATCAAAGTGTCTGCGATTGATGGCATACAATTCACATGGATGAACTGTTTGCGATTAGCCACAACAAACTGAAACATTTAGATAGATCAACGTGCGTGCGCTAGACGGGCACACACATTCTAATTAAAATACATGTGCTGACATTGCCTATTGCGGTGCACCCTATGGTGCAAATGCCACATATGCGGCCAAGAAGGCGTACGTGCCCACGTTACGCCTTTCGGGAATAGTGCCGCACTTATAACCGTCAGCAAATTTTGAGCATGCGTCCCGTCACATTCCAAATTGCAAACCTGTCCACACCGATCAAAACCTAAATAGTTTCCCACTTAGGAGCGTATTACTACGCGGTTATAAATACTACTACTCCTAGATGACTGCACATTCCTCCTCAACTCCTCATCCACAAAAAGTCAAAAAACAAACAAATCATTCATCATCGTTCCCTTGCGTCCGCCATGGCCAGCGTGAGTTCTGGGTCGAGAGATTGCAACCAGGGAGAGGCGAGCCTGGAAGCAGGAGCACGAGAGATGTCCCGCCTCGCCGCGATAGCAGCCAACATGTCCCGCCACACGGTCTTAGCAGCAGAGAGGTCCCGCCGCGCCGCCGAAGCAGCACGGAGGACCCGCCGCGCCGTCGATGCAGCAGACTGGTCTGGCCGCGCCGCGGAAGCAGAAGAGATGTCCCGCCGCACTGCGAATGCAGCCGAGATGGCCCTCCTTGCTGCGGCGGCCTGGGAAAAAGCCTCGCGGGCAGGCGAGGACTCTTACAGGCGCATGCGTGCCCTCGTCCATAGGCAGATGGATCAGATCTCCAGGTGGGCGAGGTTGCAGGATGACCTGCAAGCCTCGTTTGAATAGTCTACCGACGTCATCCCGCAACTAAATGGGAGCAATGCGAAGCTCCGGGCCGAGCGCGACCTGCTGAGGGCGAAGATCGTCGGAAGTGCGGAGCAGCAGGAGCAGACCACTGCCTTGTTGGAGAGGACCGGCATCATCGTCGAGAAACTTATGGACGAGAATAACAAGCTGCGCATCGAGCGCAGAAGGCTGGTGGAGGAATCCGTGGATGCTCTCGAGCAGCATCTTGAGGACAAGAAAGAGCTCGTCGCCGCTCGCCGCGGAGACTAGTTCCCGCGGTGTGCAGCAACGCATCAAGAAAGTAGAGATCAGCGAGCCAGATCGTTGTCTTCCTTCTTCTTTTGCCCTTGTGTATTTCGGGCGTTGCCGCATGTGGCTCTTTTTAATTATGTTTCTAAATATGTAAGACAATTATAATCCACTGTCATCGTCCTTATATTCATCATGCTTGCTATAAGTCATAGTCGATGCTATATAGGTTAGTCGGATCTTACATCAAGATCTGTGCAAAACTTTCTTTTTAGATTTTTATTTTTCTCTCTTAAATCTCAGTCCAGTGAGACATATAGCCACGCCGTAGAACAGGTGCTCGGGCGCCATTAGTGGAGACGTTGGGAGGGAGGTGCGCGGCGGGTAGCGGTCAAAGGTCTCTCCTCCCGATGAGCACGCGCATGGGTCTGATCGCACGCCTCCCGTACTCAAATAGCTACCCCGCACGGCACCTCCTAGCCAATAAAAAAAGGGACGCGTGGCCGCACGTAATTGGTAAGTCCAACGCCCACGGTTTCAATAATACTTGTGTTTCGGATCTGTAACGTGACAACACTTGTTCCAAAATGACTTTGTTGATTGTTAATGTGTGGGACTTCGCAAATCGGACAGAAAAATTACCACAACATGTTGGTGCTTTGTCATGAGACCATGCCAAGTTTCATGATTTTCAGGCGTGTTTTGGAATTACAGGAATTAAAAAACCAAGTTTCTCAATATCTCCGGTCGAGCCACGACGCCCAGATGTTTGAATTTCACTCCCATCTCTTGCATGGGACCTAGAAATTCACCCAAGGTCACACATGTGATTTTTCAAACAACTTTGGTGCACTGGAGCATGTGCTTGTAGTTCAAATTTGAATTATGCACATTAAATCCCCAGAAACTCAATTAATGTATAAAAAAGGTGAAACGAGCCCGGAATAATTCCAAAATTTAGCACGGTACTTCTATTTGGTCTAATCTGGTTGTGTAAAAAAATAAGGCGGTAGAAGGCAGTGTACGTATGTTGTTTCGCACACGGAGGTGACACGTTCCCTCTCGGAACCAGGAGCCTTCTTGAGGGAAGCTCCAGTTTGCAAGAAGCTTACACCAAAGCTTGTCCCAATTCGGCCAAAAATATTAACGCAGCATGTTGGTGCCATGTCATAACACCATGCCAAGTTTCATGATTTTCAGGCGTGTTTTGGAATTACAGGAATTAAAAAACCAAGTTTCTCAATATTTCCGGCCGAGCCACGATGTCGAGATGTTTGAATTTCACTCCCATCTCTTGCATGGGACCTAGAAATTCACCCAAGGACACACATGTGATTTTTCAAGCAACTTTGGTGCACTGGAGCATGTGCTTGTAGTTCAAATTTGAATTATGCACATTAAATGTCTAGAAACTCAATTAATGTATAAAAAGGCGAAACAAGCCCGGAATAATTCCAAAATTTAGTACGGTACCTCTATTTGGTCTAATTTGGCTGTGTAAAAAAAATAAGGCGGGAGAAGGCAGTGTACGTATGTCGTTTCACACACGGAGGTGACACGTTCCCTCTCGGAACCACGAGCCTTCTTAAGCTCCTGTTCGCAAGAAGTTTACACCAAAGCTTGTCCCAATTCGGCCAAAAATATTACCGCAGCATGTTGGTGCCATGTCATGACACCATGCCAAGTTTCATGATTTTCATGCGTGATTTGGAATTACAGGAATTTAAAAACCAAGTTTCTCAATCTTTCTGGCCGAGCCACGACGCCGAGATGTTTGAATTTCACTCCCATCTCTTGCATGGGACCTAGAAATTCACCCAAGGACACACATGTGATTTTTCAAACAACTATGGTGCACTGGAGCACGTGCTTGTAGTTCAAATTTGAATTATGCACATTAAATGCCCAGAAACTCAATTAATGTATAAAAAGGCGAAACGAGCCCGGAATAATTCCAAAATTTAACACGGTACTTTTATTTGGTCCAATCTGGATGTGCAATAAAATTAAGGCGGGAGAAGGCAGTGTACGTATGTCGTTTCGCACACGGAGGTGACACGTTCCCTCTCGGAACCACGAGCCTTCTTGAGGGAAGCTCCGGTTTGCAAGAAGCTTACACCAAAGCTTGTCCCAATTCGGCAAATTTACTGCAGCACGTTGGTGCCATGTCATGACACCATGCCAAGTTTCATGATTTTCAGTTGTGTTTTGGATTTTACAGGAATTAAAAAACCAAGTTTCTCAATCATTCCGGCTGAGCCACGACACCCGGATGTTAGAATTTTATTTCCATTTCTTGCATGGGACCTATAAATTCACCCAAAGACACACATGTGATTTTTCAGCAAACTTTGGTGCATTGGAGCATGTGCTTGTAGTTCAAATTTGAATTATGCACATTAAATGCCCAGAAACTCAATTAATGCATAAAAGTGCCAAACGAACCCAGAATAATTCCAAATTTAAACACGACACTCATGTACTAGTTGCATGTTTACTGTACATAAATGTTCTAGCAATTCAAACACCATCCTTTCCCTCCGTAACACCATTTTGTCTTTCAAAACATAATAAAAAAATCAGGTATACCACAAATAGTTTACTAGAAAGAATCGTGTGGGATGCGATATAAAATATCTTGGCGCACCGTCTTGTCTAGCTTACGCAGGAAGCTTCGTCGTCTACAGTCCACCGTCCCCGCTTGAACCACACTTGCGCGCCAGTTTCTCGCGGCACCGAGCGAAATTTTTTTGCCACCGCGGAAATACCTATCTCCCCGCTCCCTCCCTCCTACCAAAAGCCACATTTCCACTGTTCCTCCTTGCTTTACAAGTTCATACTGGCAGCTCAGCCTCCTCGCCGGCAACCCTTCTTCTTGCAGCACCGCCTCCTCGCCGGCTACCCTTCTTCTTGCAGCGCCGCCTCCTCGCCGGCGACCCTTCTTCTTGCAGCGCCACCTCCTCGCCGACGACCCTTCTTCTTGCTACGCGGCCTCGTCGATTTGGTCAGGTAATCCACACCCCACCCACACCAACCTCCTCATTTCTGTCCCACATGCCCCGACTGACGAAGCGACACCTTCCACCGAAATCACTGCCCCCTCCTCCAATTAAGCGCCGCCCTCAGGCATTTTACATTCAGTATAACATGGAGTTGAGTAGCATGTGGCCGCACGCGCGAACGAGGTCGCTATGGCTGACATGCGTGTCGACCGCCAGATCTTGGAGGAGCACCTCGTCTTCGAGGCCACCGTCCACACCACCGCGCGGTTGTCTACTTTAAAATACAGTTCGTGATTTTTTCTCGAGGCCACCGCCAGTGCCTTCTAGTGATTTGTCCTCTGTAATGTTAATATGCAATCTGATGTTCAGTTAACAGTTTGGTCCTCTGAAATGTAATGTTCAGTTAACACTTTGGTCCAACAATTGCTATTTCATAGTACTGTTCTCAAGCATTCACTACAAAAAAACACACTTCCGTGATGATACGTGTTTGTCACAGTAGGTCGCGTTTTTTTGTCATGCATGTACATCCATGACGATTTTATGACAGAATCAAGATAGTCATACCTGTGCTGTCGTAGAAGTGTTCCATGACATTACCAAAATTATCATCACGGAAGTGTCCACTTCCATGACGATAAATCGCGCGTCACAGAAGTGCTTTCGTCAAGGGTGACCGACACGTGGCATCCACCGTAACGGAACGCCGTTAAGCTATCGGGTCGGGTTTTGGATCCGATAACCCGTTAACAGCCCCGACCAATGGGAAAATTCCACATGTAAAATTCTTATTGGCCGGACGAAACACGTGTCAGCTAGTTAGTGGGTCAGATAGGCGCCTATGATGTGCCGACACGTGCCACGGCCCACCACTGGCCCATTTAGCTTACAAAGCCGGCCCGTTTGACTTGGTCAAAAGTTAACGGGCTGGCCCATGAAAAGCCTGTTAACGGTCTCTTTGCAAATAGCCCATTTTACGGCCCGTTAACTCACGGCCCGTTAGGCCCTAAAGGAAATCGGCCCAACAACGTCATGTGGGCCGTCGAATATAACACCAGCCCATTTCACTTTCGGCCCATGTATGGCCCACGACGTCTTTCGGCCCATATGAAGCCTTCGTATCTTTCGGCCCTTTACAGGCCCACGGTGACTCTAGCCCATAATGAACAGTAATTTTCTTTATACCCGTTAACGGCCCGTGATTTACATGGGCTGTTTCCAGCCCATGTTAGCTTTCGGCCTATTGACGGCCCATACGTTCTTGGGCTCCTTTTCGGCCCTCGATTACTTCCGGCCCGTTACTGGCCTGTTCCCCTAATGGGCCAAATTCGGCCCATGGCAAGAGTCGGCCCGTTACTGGCCTGTTCCCCTAATGGGCCAAATTCGGCCCATGGCAAGAGTCGGCCCGTTACTGGCCTGTTACCCTAATGGGCCAAATTTGGCCCATGGCAAGAGTCGGCCCGTTTCTGGCCTGTTAACCCGTTGCGCCGTTTCCAGCCCGTCCTATATTCTGGCCCATTAACGAACCGTTATGCTTGTGACAGAATTAAGCCTTTGCTGTCCTACGGCCTGTTAACGACCTGTTACCGTGCTGGGCCGATACCAATTACGCCCGATTACGGCCCATGTAGACCCATTTATCCGACGGCCCGAGGCCCACCGATTACAGGCCCATTTATCGATGGCCCGTAGGAGACCCATGGATCCTACGGCCCGTATATGGCCCATGGTAGTTGCGGCCACTAGCAAACCAGGGAAAAAGAAGACTAGGAAATAAATAAGGCCGAAACTAACGCTAGGCTATTAAGGCGATTGCACAGATTACATCCACTCGGCATCAAAAATCGCCACCAGTGCAAATATAGGGAACACCCTACACTATACAAAAATGGCTTGCTGTTTTCTTCAGCCGGTGGCTGCACGTTAAGAATAAATTTTGTATCGCACCAAAACAAATTACAACTATATAACAAAAGGAAGGTTGGCATAAAACTTAATAGTCTAGCAGATAAATGCACCACCAGAAGTTCAGAAGCTCAGTTCATTTGACCCGACTGTTACGTTTTCATGCTGTATTGTCCGATGGAGCACAATAACCCTCGCCTTCATTTCCCCTAGGCTCCTGAACAATATAGCAAATGTCTGATAGTCTGGTTTCAAAACCATGCATATCTTGACGACATTGAGCAATGTTTCTCCTTGTTTCACAAAGGGTCTCTGTTAGGGAATGGACTTGTGTCTGGAGCGCAGATACAACATTGCTTTGAGCTTGCATGTCTTGATCATGAGGCAGTTTGGACGATATTGCCTTAACAACCAACCTAGTATTACGCAGGAACATGCTTTTGGCACTGTTAGTGGACAGGTACTGACCCACTGCAGCAAGAGCTGACATTGCGGTTATAGTTGCCTCGCCACCTTCAGAAGGTGGCGGTTCCACCATTTTTCCATAGCTTGCCGAAAAGTTGAGGTTTTACATTAGTAGTACCAGAACAGAAGATATTAAGGAGGCAGCAAAACCAAACAAAATAGCTTTGGTCTATATACAGAACTTATTCTGGTGAACCCATGTAAAATATTAGTTGTATTTTATTGCAAAGTACATAATAAAACCAGGTTCCAAACATATGACCATGTACCATTGCTAATGTATTGTCTATTTCTTCACATTGTATTGTGGGCTAAGGATAAAGAGACGAAGTTTATAATATGATAAGCATAGTATGACATCATTCATATCACAAAACAACTAAGAACAGACAAACAAGCAATTGTAACATTGTGTGGGCAAGTCCAGCACGGAACTAGATTATGGGTCAAGATCAAAGGAACATCACTCCTCTCTTTTAAACCTTGTAAGGTGCAATGATACGCTAAGACAATTGTGTATAAAATTGAAAAGAGTAATAGACATTGGCTGCAAACCATGCAGTTCAAGGCACAAGTCAGAGTAAGTAGTAGTTAAAAGGCATGAGGATTAAAGACTTACAACAACGGCTTTGACTGGTGTAGTCATGCCCTTCTTCTTGCTGGTGTGATAGTCCGTGAAGATTTCCACAGCATTTGGTTCAGGTACTTTTTGGTCCTTGCGGGCTTTCCTCTGCCTTTCGAACAAGTCAATATAGATCTGATAATATGGTACAGCGAAAAGAGTGAAATAGCAGCTAATTACAAGAGCCTCGCAGTGTGCAATATAGCTACGAGATCCTGTCGTCTGTTGGAATTTCACTTTCGTACGGCTGGCCTTGTTCTTTGAACAGTTCACCTACAAGAAGATAGATTTGTGTGGTACATGCGTAAATAGGACTTCAACATGTGATCTGATCATATATATATAATGTACCTGATACTTCGGATCAGATCAGTGTTTAACAAGGCCCCTCCAGTCTTCATCCCATATATTTTCCACTGGAGATGTTTGGGAAAGTTCACTGTTAGCCTTGCCTTCAAAGTGAGTTTTCCTCAAGTTATACCGATACTGTCATAGAGCAGACTTGAAAACATGGGTGCAAGCTTGTCTGGTTGCATCATCTTGGCTATCCAACTTGAACCTCATCTGTTGAAAATTATGGGAGTCTCATTATCAGCAACCTAGAAAGTATGGGACAGAGCAAGACGATATTACTAGTTTCCATACATAACCATACTTACAGATAAATGGTCGAGGAAGGTGTTGAACTGGGTTTCGTCTTTGTCATTCCTGTACTGAATCCATGTTGGGAGGATACGTACATGACACCTAACGGCAACCGCTGCCTCTGATACTAACTTGGCTGACTCTGTAGCATCACGTGGCCTTTTTAAACCTGCCTCAAAACGGATCTCCATTCTTCCTCCTCTAGATTTAGTTAACCTATCGAGCATTATCCCTGATGTTTGTTTCCTCTTGCGCCTAGGTGCTAGTCCAACAACGAACATAGGAAGTGTTAGTGTACATCAAACTGTGAGACTACATATAAAGAAGCATGCAACTGTAACTTGACTCCAGCAACTACCTTCTTGTTGTTGAAGCTCACAAGGTTCATCTGATATTGCCAACTCGTCTTGTGTCAAGAGTGCTTGGGAAGTAGTGTCAGGTGGCAAGGGAGCTTGGGAATGTGCTGCTAGCTCAGTTGACGCACGAGTAAGTCGTGCAGCTGGTAGTATTGTGGTAGGTGTTGCAAGAACTAGGGCTGTCTCTACTTGTTTGGTGGCAGCTATTTGTTTCTGTTTGGCTTTTTTGCAACTCGTGTAGCATGGGATGCCGTGTTTGTAGAATTTTCCGCTGGACTTTGACCTTCTATTGCACCATCAGTACCAGCAGAATCTGCATGATTCATCCGCCTCATTCCCTGCCATTCTGTGTTTCTTCCTCTTTCTCTGTGCCATGTTAAGTCAAGCCGACAAGAAAAAAGAATAACAATTTAGTTCTTCAAAACAAATTGATGCGTGATGCAGACGAACTGAACTTTGATGTTAGACAACCACATCATAGGAGGATGTAATATGTATGAAAAACAAGACGGAAGAGATAACCAGAACTATGATGTGTAAACTAAGAAGAAGACATTTCACCAAATTAGAAGCAATGCAATGGAAGGTAGACACCATATGAAAGATGCTACAAATATCGCTCTGCCAAGTTAACAGTGTGTGATGAGGACATCAATACCATTGTTACACCCACAACCCCTGCTACTATACATACTGGACCGATTACTAGAGCTCGCGCACGCCAATTAAATTACCAGGTACTTTCGTTTCTTGGTAATGATTCTAATGTTCATGAGAATATGATGCTGCCTAAATTGGATACATTTGTTTTGCTTACAAATGAAGGGCCTAGCTTGGAGAAGGATGAACATTGGAGCAAGAACAAGCATGGAGTTGATGGCATGCGCAAGGGAGACAAGAACAATGTTTCAAGTGATGATTTCAGGACTTTGAAGCCACCATAATGAGTGCATGAAGCCTTGGACGAAATATACAAGATGCCACTTCATAATTTTCGTCCAGAGGCTATTCTAGGTGCTGCGTCACCTTATTTTGGGCCAGGCCCATGTAATTTCGAAATACTTCAATATAGGCTGTTTTTAGAGTCCGTATGTGTGGGGAAACAAGAGTTAGGGTGGGTTTCAGACCCCTCCTCCAAGGGCCACGAAATTCCCCCCCTCTTCCTCCATATATACAGCCCCTAGGGCATCGTTTAGACTTTGGGTTTTGTTTAGATTAAAAGTTCGCCATAGCCGCAACTTCGCGTACTTCGTTTGTGTTCAACGACCAGACAAAGGTGTCACAGAAACCCACCTTGATCAATAAAGCTTTCCTCTTATATTCGCAATATCCAGATTGCAATCTTAGTTTCTTTCTTGTTCTTCGTTTGCCTGCAGGAAACAGACCTTCGTGGTCAGGTTGATCGTGCTCTGGCGTGGTCAATAACCTCTCGGAGTTGGTTTAGCGATTGCTAAGGCGCGACGTCCTCGCACGTTCGTAGTCGGATCGTCAAAGTCGACTTCCTCCAAAACGATAGCCACCATCTCATCGAAAGACGGGACACCTTTGCCTCTATCAAGTGGTATCAGATTCCAGGTTGCTCGGTGAGATTTTATAGTTTTTCGTAGTTTAGATCGAGTCTGTTCTTCATACCTATAGTCCACGAAAAAGCCAAAAAAATATTAGGGTTAGTTCATCTTATCCGAACCAATCTGAGCCTTTGCATAATCTTTTCTGTATTTGCTTTGTTGAATTTGCGGTTGCATCGTCGTGTCAAGTTGCTGGTCCTAGCATCTAGTACTTTAGAGTTTCGAGTTCTGTTCACAAGTTGTCACGCCGCCGCCGCACCATCATCATCACCGCTGCCATATACCACCATCGTCATCACCGCTGCCATATACCACCATCGTCATCGCCACTACCATATACCACATATCCACCGCCATCACGCTAATCCGAGTCCACCTCCATCACAGATTCGCCACCAGTCCGTGTTCCATTGCCCTGCAAATATCCGCCACCAGTCCGAGTTTCCACCAGATTCATCTCCGCCACCAGTCCTAGTCCGAGTCCAGTAATTATTGCTTTCTTCTCGATTTCCAGATCACGCGATACTCCGAGTCATGACAGAGTAGGACTCCCCAACTTCCGAGCCATCTGCAGAAGAAAATAGTTCCAGTTTCAAAAAAAAACTAAGTCTGGAAAATTCTGGCTAGGCAGTTTTTAGGACATTTGTAGACTTTTTCGAAAAAAATTGTTGCGGAGCAAAAAAAAAGTGCAAAAAAAAGTGAAAAAGAAAAAAAATCTGAGTGTGCTCCTCCCTTGTTTACGTGCAGCGCCGTGATTTTGTTAGTGTTCTACGCTCGCGTCTCTAGTACGGTCTAGCCTAGGACCGGCACAGTACCGTCGTTGAGCGTTTATTCAACTTTGCATCTCTGAATTGATTATTGCTGATCCTTTTTGCTACCATATTATAAGCCTTCCCAGCTCCACATACATCTACATCGTGCGTTTGACTCTCCTTGGTAATCGCTCTATCCAAGCTTTGAGAGTTTTGACTACATCGGTTGCCGATCACCGCCTGCTGCTGGGTAAGAACTGGTAAGTATTTGAGATTTGCTTGACGGATTTGTGACACCCACCACCACCACCACTTGTTAGTAGTCTATAGGATCATATTTTTGTGTGTTTCTATTGCTGCTAACCATGCCAGGATCACAAGCCGACGAGATTGACTGGGAGAACTTAACGAACAAGGAGCTTCATGATAAGTTTCAGCAAATGATGACTCAACAGGTGTAAGATGTGCTGAACAATTTTGAAGAGGCCATGGAGAAGATCACTAGCCTTGAGAAGACGTTCGAAACAAAGCTCGATAACAGATTTAATGAACTGCTTGCGTGTCTTCCACCACCGGCTGCACCTGCCGCACCTCTACAACAACAACAACGACGACGACTACCTCCACGTCGGGAAACAGCCCTTCGCCGAGCGAGTCGTGTCCCTCTTCAGCCTGGCCAAACTGCTGGTGCTACTGTTGATACTTCTGTGGCTCCTGCTGCTGATGTGGAGGAGGATGATTATGCGGGAGATTACGAGGATGAGGTTGATCAAAATCAGAACTACGTGCAACCACCAGCACCACAACCACCAGGTCGTCCACACGCAAATAATGGCAATGTTAGGGCTCCCCCTCAGGTACGAGATCATGACTATCTCCCTAAACTGAAATTGAATATTCCACCATTTGAGGGTAGATATGTTCCTGATATATATCTTACTTGGGAGTTAGAAACTGAACAACGATTTACATGTTTGCAATATCCTGAGGAGAGACGTGTTCCTGCTGCTGTTTGTGCTTTCACTAGCTTTGCATGTGTTTGGTGGTCTGAACATTGTAGATTATATCCTGTTCCAGCTACTTGGGCTGCTTTGAAAACTGCTATGCGTACTTGTTGGGTTCCACCATATTATCAACGTGAATTACTTCAAAAATTGCAGCGCTTAAGACAAGGAAAAAATTATGTAGAAGAATATTATCAGGAATTACAAATTGGCTTGATTAGATGTGGTATTGTTGAGGAGAATGAAGCTATGCTTGCACGTTTTATGGGTGGATTAAATAGAGAGATTCAGACCATTCTAGAGTATAAGGATTATAATAATATCACTCGTTTATTCCTTCTTGCTTGTAAAGCTGAACGTGAAGTGCATGATCGACAGGGATTGGCGCGAACTAACTTTTCTGCAGGTCGACCTTCATCATGGACACCACGTGCATCATCTACTTCCACTGCACCATCACCTCCTTCAGGTGCCACCTCCAACCGTGATACAAGAAAGCAGGCACAACCACCACTATCTACCAAGAGCACACCTGCCGGGCCTGCACAGAGCTCTTCTTCTTCCATGGCGTCAACAGGGCACACAAGTGATATTATTTGTCGTCGTTGTAAGGGAAGAGGACATTTTGCGAGAGAATGCAAATCTCAGCGTGTGATGATTGCTACTGAGGATGGTGGGTATGAGTCCGCTAGTGACTATGATGAGGAGACTTTGGCTCTTATTACACATGAAGAACACGGTGGAGATGATTCTGATCATGAGACGCAATACATGGCTGCTGAAGATGCTGACAGGTATGAATGTTTAGTTGCTCAACGTGTTTTGAGTGTGCAGGTTACACAAGCTGAGCAAAATCAGAGGCATAATTTGTTCCATACAAAGGGAGTTGTGAAGGAACGTTCTATTCGCGTCATCATAGATGGAGGGAGCTGCAACAACTTGGCTAGCATGGAGATGGTGGAGAAGCTATCTCTCACCACAAGACCACATCCACATCCTTACTACATCGAATGGTTCAACAACAGTGGCAAGGTTAAGGTAACACGTACTGTTCGGGTGCATTTTAGTATCTCTACATATGCTAATTATGTTGATTGTGATGTGGTACCTATGCAAGCATGTTCCTTATTACTTGGTAGACCATGGCAATTTGATAAAAATTCTATACACCATGGTAGAAACAATCAGTATACTCTTGTTCATAAGGATACAAATATTACTTTGCTTCCTATGACTCCTAATTCCATTTTGAAAGATGATATTCATAGAGCTAATAAAGAAAAATAGGAGAAAAATAAGAGTGAAAATCAGATTGTGGCAAAAGAATTTGAGCAACAAATGAAGCCTAATAATAAACCATCTAGTGTTGCTTCTGAAATTAAATTGAAAAGTGCATGTTTACTTGCCACCAAATCTGATATTGATGAGCTAGTTTTTAACAAATCTGTTTGCTATGCTTTTGTGTGCAAAGAGGCATTATTTTCATTTGAGGACGTGCTTTCCTCTTTGCCCCCTGCAGTCACTAACATTTTGCAGGAGTTCGCTGACGTCTTCCCACAAGACGTGCCACCGGGATTACCACCTATTCGAGGGATCGAGCATCAAATTGACTTAATTCCCGGTGCATCGCTACCCAACCATGCACCATACCGTACCAATCCAGAGGAGACGAAGGAGATTATGCGTCAAGTACAGGAGCTGCTCGACAAAGGTTATATACGCGAATCTCTTAGTCCTTGTGCTGTTCCTATTATACTAGTGCCTAAAAAGGATGGTACGTCGCGTATGTGTGTTGATTGTAGAGGCATTAATAATATTACTATTCATTATCGTCATCCTATTCCTAGGCTAGATGATATGCTTGATGAATTGAGTGGCTCTACAATGTTCTCCAAAGTTGATTTGCGTAGTGGATACCATCAAATTCGTATGAAATTGGGAGATGAATGGAAAAGAACATTTAAAACTAAGTTTGGTTTATATGAGTGGTTAGTCATGCCTTTTGGGTTAACTAATGCACCTAGTACTTTCATGAGACTAATGAACGAAGTTTTACGTGCTTTCGTTGGACGATTTGTGGTAGTCTATTTTGATGATATACTGATTTATAGCAAATCTTTGGAAGAACATTTGGAACATTTACGTGCTGTTTTTATTGCTCTACGTGATGCACGTTTGTTTGGTAACCTTGGGAAGTGCACCTTTTGCACCGACCGAGTATCTTTTCTTGGCTATGTTGTTACCCCACAGGGAATTGATGTTGATAAAGCCAAGATTGAAGCTATTGAGAGTTGGCCGCAGCCCAAAACGGTCACACAAGTGTGGAGTTTTCTTGGACTCGCTGGTTTCTATAGGCGTTTTGTGAGAGTTTTAGCACCATTGCTGCACCTCTCAACGAGCTTACAAAGAAGGATGTGCCTTTTGTTTGGGGTACCGCATAGGAAGAAGCCTTCACGGTATTGAAAGATAAGTTGACACATGCTCCTTTACTCCAACTTCCTGATTTTAATAAGACTTTTGAGCTTGAATGTGATGCTAGTGGAATTGGATTAGGAGGTGTGTTATTACAAGATGGCAAACCTGTTGCATACTTTTCTGAAAAATTGAGTGGGCCTAGTCTGAACTATTCTACTTATGATAAAGAATTATATGCTCTTGTTCGGACTTTAGAAACATGGCAACATTATTTATGGCCCAAAGAATTTGTTATACATTCTGATCATGAATCTTTGAAACACATTAAATGTCAAGCAAAACTGAACCGTAGACATGCTAAATGGGTTGAATTCATTGAGACTTTCCCTTATGTCATTAAACACAAGAAGGGTAAAGAAAATATTATTGCTGATGCATTGTCTCGTCATTATACTATGCTTTCACAACTTGACTTTGAAATATTTGGTTTGGAGACCATCAAAGATCAATATGTGCATGATGCTGAATTTAAAGATGTATTGCGGAATTCTAAAGAAGGTAGAACATGGAAAAAGTTCGTCATTAACGATGGATTTGTGTTTCGTGCTAACAAGCTATGCATTCCAGCTAGCTCCGTTCGTCTTTTGTTGTTGCAGGAGGCGCATGGAGGAGGACTAATGGGACACTTTGCCGTGAAGAAGACGGAGGATATACTTGCTACATATTTCTTTTGGCCAAAGATGAGACGGGATGTTGAGCGTTTTGTTGCTCGCTGCACTACATGTAAAAAAGCTAAGTCACGACTCAATCCTCATGGTTTATATATGCCTTCGCCTGTACCTAGTGTTCCTTGGGAGGATATATCTATGGACTTTGTTTTAGGTTTACCTCGAACAAAGAAGGGGAGGGATAGCATATTTGTTGTCGTGGATAGGTTCTCGAAAATGGCACACTTTATACCATGTCATAAAAGCGATGATGCTGTTAATGTTGCTGATTTGTTCTTTCGTGAAATTATTCGCTTGCATGGTGTGCCAAATACTATTGTTTCAGATCGTGATATTAAATTTCTTAGTCACTTTTGGAGATGTTTATGGGCTAAGTTGGGGACTAAACTGCTTTTTAGTACTACTTGTCACCCCCAAACTGATGGTCAAACTGAAGTAGTCAATAGAACATTGTCTACTATGCTTAGGGCTGTTTTGAAGAATAATAAGAAAATGTGGGAAGAATGCTTGCCTCATATTGAATTTGCTTATAATCGTTCGTTGCATTCTACTACTAAGATGTGCCATTTTGAAATTGTGTATGGTTTCCTACCTCGTGCACCCATTGATTTGTTGCCTCTTCCATCTTCGGAGAAGGTTAATTTTGATGCTAAACAACATGCTGAATTGATCTTAAAAATGCATGAGTTAACTAAGGAAAACATTGAGCGTATGAATGCTAAATATAAACTTGCTGGAGATAAGGGTAGAAAAACATGTTGTCTTTGCACCTGGAGATCTTGTTTGGTTACATTTGCGTAAGGATAGGTTTCCTAATTTGCGCAAATCAAAGCTAATGCCACGTGCTGATGGTCCTTTTAAGGTGTTAGAGAAAATAAATGATAATGCATATAAACTTGAGCTGCCAGCAGATTTTGGGGTTAATCCCACTTTTAACATTGCAGATTTGAAGCCTTATTTGGGTGAGGAAGATGAGCTTCCGTCGAGGACGACTTCATTTCAAGAAGGGGAGGATGATGAGGAAATCAATACCATTGTTACACCCACAACCCCTGCTACTATACATACTAGACCGATTACTAGAGCTCGCGCACGCCAATTAAATTACCAGGTACTTTTGTTTCTTGGTAATGATTCTAATGTTCATGAGAATATGATGCTGCCTAAATTGGATACATTTGTTTTGCTTACAAATGAAGGGCCTAGCTTGGAGAAGGATGAACATTGGAGCAAGAACAAGCATGGAGTTGATGGCATGTGCAAGGGAGACAAGAACAGAGTTTCAAGTGATGATTTCAGGACTTTGAAGCCACCATAATGAGTGCATGAAGCCTTGGACGAAATATACAAGATGCCACTTCATAATTTTCGTCCAGAGGCTATTCTAGGTGTTGCGTCACCTTATTTTGGGCCAGGCCCATGTAATTTCGAAATACTTCAATATAGGCTGTTTTTAGAGTCCGTATGTGTGGGGAAACAAGAGTTAGGGTGGGTTTCGGACCCCTCCTCCAAGGGCCACGAATTTCCCCCCCTCTTCCTCCATATATACAGCCCCTAGGGCATCGTTTAGACTTTGGGTTTTGTTTAGATTAAAAGTTCGCCATAGCCGCAACTTCGCGTACTTCGTTTGTTTTCAACGACCAGACAAAGGCGTCACAGAACCCCACCTTGATCAATAAAGCTTTCCTCTTATATTCGCAATATCCAGATTGCAATCTTAGTTTCTTGCTTGTTCTTCGTTTGCCTGCAGGAAACAGACCTTCGTGGTCAGGTTGTTCGTGCTCCGGCGTGGTCAATAACCTCTCGGAGTTGGTTTAGCGATTGCTAAGGCGTGACGTCCTCGCACGTTCATAGTCGGATCGTCAAAGTCGACTTCCTCCAAAACGATAGCCACCATCTCATCGAAAGTCGGGACACCTTTGCCTCTATCTGTGTCTCATCATAAATGGCGTTTAAACAAATGTGAAGCAGTACAAGAAATAAATCATATGCAAGATGCAAACAACATCACACTACCATGTTAGAGGTCTCTCGTCATTAGTGCCATTGCATATTCACAACATTGCATATTCACAGCTTATGATGTGTAAACTAAGGAGAAGGAATTTCAACAAAATAGAAGCAAGGAAAGCTAGACACCATATGAAAGATGCAACGAATATCACTCTACCAAGTTAAAACTGTCTCGTCATAAGTGCCATTTCAACAAATTAGTAGTACAAGCTAGAAAAGAATGTGAGATGTAGCCTATATCACACTTCGAAGTCAAACGTGTCTTATGATAAGTGATTGTTGCAGGTTACACAACAGTAGTAATTTGATGTAAGAACATGGTGTGATAGACAGATATTGTATGTTCTAGAAACAGGAATACGTGTCTTATTCAAGTATAATGTGTAAAGTAAGCAGATGGAATTCAACAAAATTAGAAGCAATACAAGCTAGACATCACACATAACATGCAACCACATATAACAGTGCCAAGTTAGAGGGAGCATCGGTGATGCTGCACTAGGGGAGACGTGCTCATCATAAACACAGCTTTGTTGAGTGTCTATGCATGTGTTGTCTTGGAAATCATCTTGTGGGTGTGGAGGAGTAGAAACTGTAGAGGCCATCCGTTCGGAAGGAGCACCTTTATCCGCTGCCTTGCTAACTTCCTTCCACTTTATTGATTTTGAATTGTCAAGTAAAACCGACAAGAAAAAGTAATAAAATTCTCTCTTCAGAACTCATTCATGCATGATACTGACAATCACTACTTTGATGTAAGGCAAACACATGATACCAGGATGGAATATGTACGAAAAACAGGACGACATGGCATGTTCACAACTGTTTGTGTAAACTAAGCAGAAACCAATCCAGCAAATAAGAAGCAATGCAAGCTAGACACCACATGAAAGATGCAACCAATATGACTCTGCCAAGTTAAAAGCGTCCCATCATAAATGGAATTTCAACAAATTAGAAGCAGCGCATGCTATAAATCATATGAAAGATGCAACTAATATTGCACTGCATATACTAAAGGTGTCTCGTCATGTTGATTGATGCGGGATACAAAAAAACAATAGTTTTATGTAAGGACATGCTTAATAGACAGATGTACTATGTACTAAATACAGGAAGGCATGTCACATTAACAGGTATAATGTATAAGCTAAGCAGACTAGCACATGCAGTTTAACCAGATTGGAAGAATTACAATCTAGACAACATATGCAACATGCAACCACATATCACGCTGCCAAGTAAGAGCAAGCACTTGCGATGCTAGTGTAGGGGAAATGCTGTAATCAACTACAGAGCTACGTTCACTATCTTCATCTAGCATTTCTGTTTCTTGAGAATCATGTCGGGAGGCTGACGCTGCATTCTTTAAATGAGGAGTAGTCCCCTTGCCTGCCTGCCTCGTCATAAGTGATTGATGAGGGATACACAAGAACATTAGTTTGATGTAAGAACATGGTTAATACATAGATGTACTAGTATGTACCAAAAACAAAAAGACATGTCATATTCAAAGGTATAATGTGTAAGCTAAGCAGATGCAATTTAACCAAATTGGAAGCAATACAAGCTAGACATCCGGCTGGAGTGGTGAGCATGATCATCTAGGACCTGAGAGCCTGGTGGGAGGCGGGCTGCTTCGCCACCATTGCAGCTTTTTAGTTGGCTTCCAGGTGATGCCTATCTTTGCTGGGCTTGTCACTGGCTCGGCCAGTGCCCTGACTAGCTATTTGTCTTCTGGTGCTCACGGGATGGTGGTTCATGTAAAAAATATCTTTCCTTATCTTACCGACTTCGGCCTTTCGAATACAAGCTAGACACCATATGGAACATGCAACCACATATGACACCGCGAAGTTAAAGCAAGCACCTGGGATGGTGGTTCATTGCGAGCGAGGTCATCAACTCCAGAGCTACGTTTACCGTCTCCATCTGCTGACACTGCACCCTTTATAGCGCTGTAACGTGTCTTGCCTACCCGCACACCAAGCTGGAGCGACTTCTCTCTTTTCTTTTTGGCTTCTCTCATGGCAGCAGAGTCTGAAATACCCTTGCATAAAAACACAATAGTGAGAGTAAGGGTGAAGTGTGTGCAGAACTAGTGCACTGTAAAAGTAGCAGATAGCAGGTGGCTGAAAAATAAATGACAGGAGACATATGATAGCTCTACAACATTGCATGGCAAACATAATTAGATTCTACTCCATATGATTTTGTAATATATGAGCACAGGAAATGCAGGTACTCCTCTAGCACACCACCACATGTGGTCATATCTAAGATAACAGTCAACTGAAAATAAATAGGTCAGTCAATTTTTTTAATGAACCGTCCGATCTATAAGGAACGGCCAGATGGCCTTCGTCTACCTCCCGACAGTCACTGTTGACGATCTTTCTCGAACCGCCAGCGACCACCGGCCCAGACCCCTGCCTCCGCCGCCCCGCCCTCCCATCGTCCTCACACCACTGCCGTGCTTGGCAGCGCCCCCAGGCCATCCCTTAAATCCTGGCCGACCTCCAGATCGGGCGCCAGTAGCTCTAGGCCGCACACGCCCCTAGGATAAACACCAAGGCGCTGCTTCCCCGGCGTAATAGGCGTACTAGCGCCTGTTACGCCGGGGAATGCTTCCGTTAATTGGGAATCAACTGGCCAGAAATTGAAATTCAGGGGGGCGACGGACCTCTAGCTGAGGTGAAATAGTATATGAGGAGAAACCTTGTGCATCGCGAGTTACTAGGAACATCTAGTATCAAGAAGAAGCGGTCAACTAGTGTCTTCTGTGGGATGAATACCGTGCAAGCAGAGACATAAGATTTGCACGAATAAGGGAAGAGGAGTACCTTTTTCGGTTGCCGGTGTGGTCACCTCCACATGTCACGCCGATCTTCTTCTTTTTACCGGGGAAACCGATGTTCTGGAGGGTGCAGGCTTAGAGGAACCCATGGCCAAATTGTTGACTGTGTTGCCGTGGCCGTATGTCGGCGGAGGGGAAGCAGATCCGAGGCGGCGAAGGACGGCGTAGCAGGAACAGCTCCGGTGCGGTGGAGGGTGGCGAAGTTGGAGCGGCAGCGGTGAGGCGCATGACGGCGTGGTTGAACTGGCTCGGGTACGGACGGCTCGGCCTCGGCTTCAACTACTAGCCGTGGAGGACGTTGCGGTTGAGGTTGCGGTGGACGACGACGTCGGGGTATCGGCTCCGGCGTGATGGAGGAGGGCGGCGGTTGATGGGTGGGATGGGGTGGCGGACGGAGGACGCCGGGGTTTCGCGACTGGTGGAGAGGTAGTTTTGGCGCCCACGGAGTATGAATGGGGAATCGGACAGGTGGGGGGGAACCATGTTTCGGTCTGGGACGCGCTTGTTTTTGGCTTTTTTGAACAGAAGATGGGACGCGCTTGTTTGAAATTTGGGGAAAGTACAAACTTTGCCCCCCTCTTAAATTTCCGACCTACTGTGGGTCGGGGGTAGGATGGTAATCCCAGGTGTCCCAAATAGTGGGCGGGAGCGATTTCGGCCGCGCGCATGTGTGCTTAGGTGGCCATTGTGTATGAATGTTTTTCGGATGCGGTTGCGCGGCGTCTAGATGAAGCTACAAACCTTACCCGGTTTAGACCTTTGGACGTCGGGCCGGTAGGTTTCACGGGTCGGAGTTATTAGAAAAGTAATTTCCTTGTACTACCAAACATTGGTCTCACGTGGTTTCGGGCGAGTAGAGGCTCTTTTGGCGCTTCGTTCGAAATTTTGAAACACAAGCATTCACGTTTAGAGTACTCTTGAACTATGAGGATTGACCTAAATAGACAACGTTATATTTGACCTTGTATGTTTGAAAACCTCATTAAATTATCCGCTTCTTTTTGAATTTTTGACACTTGAAAATCCTATAACTACGATTATTTTGGAATGGAGGAGCTAAATTTGAATCTATTTTGTACACGACTACATATGCTATTATGTACAAAATCAGAGCAAAGATTGGTGCCCCCATAATTTAGGTATGGTTTACAAATGCCATGATATCAAATTCAAATAATTGAATGGACTTCATGTTGAATTCGATTTTTTTAAACCACCTTAAGTTGAATTCAAATGTATGCTAGTTCATAGGTAGCTATTTATAATGTCCATTGTGTAACTTTCGTATGTATAATGTGCTTTACACACACAACATGAACTATACTCACGTTTATATTCGATTGCTAAAGCAATGCATTGTCTGGAGTTCAAAATAATAACTATGTGGATCAATTGTGTCGAATAATAACATAGACATGCTCAAATTCAATAGAATCTAGATGTCTGATGGATCAATGACCGCTCCTTACGTGAATTGCAAATATCATGATCCCATCCTAATATTTGGATACAACTTATATCTTTAATCAATGTGTAGAGCAGTCTTTTACGTGTAGTTTCACTCTCCATCGGTGGTCTCTCACACATGCTCACACACTCTCTCCCGAGGTGTCTTTCTCGCACACATGCTCTAGATATAACCCTCCCTCCCTCTCGTAACCATTTACAACTGTTTTCACTAACCTTTATCACAAGCACTCTTCCTCTTGCAAACATACATACGCACAATCCTCATCGACCCTTTCTATATACATGGACCTGCCTACGTGTCTCATGTACGCACATTATCTTTACGCCTGTCTCTCACGCATTGTCTCACACCTCTCTTCCTAATCGACGAGTATGATTCTAGCAGAGCATTCTGTAGGATGCCCCTTAAAGTTAGGTTGGATGAATAGTAATATCAGAGATAAAGGGGTTACCTTAGTCCGAGAACCTAGGTTTACAAATCCTAGCCGGCTTTGTCAGTGGACATAGAGTCCTTCACAATTCTGCTATCTTTGTCTTGTACGACTAGTCATCCATGGGTCTTCCTAAATGCGTCACGGGCCGACCAGTGTGGCACAGGTCGGAACCGAACGAAGGGCCTCACCTCGACCCACCGGACCTCACGCGGTGACACACCCTCTGCCCCCACGTCTCATTATCTTCTCACACCCACACATACCAACACAAACACCACACACACAGAAAATTTCTCCTGGTGCCTCTATTCCCTCCCGCCTTGCATATACACACTCAAGGGAATGGAATCTCTTGTCGTGACGTCATATTCGTCTCTCTCTCTCTAGACCACTCTCATTTCTCGTGCTATCTCTCCCACGCCCCCCCCGTCGGCCCCTCTATCCATGCCTCTCTCGAATACGTAATACACACACATACCTCTCTAGGCCCCGCCAAATGCATCAACTACACATTCACACTTGTTACATCACGTACCCCATTGATCTAAAAAGCCCTCTCTTCACGTTTATTTCGCATACAACATTCCTTTTGAATAAAGTGTGGCCAAAAAATTATTTTAGAGTTTCTACACATATACAACATTACAAAGTTATATGGAGGAGTACGAACACTAATTTGCATTGCATGGTGCCCACAATGATATTTATTCCGCACTGTGAATTTGCATATTTTTATACTATATACAAAGTTAGTCATAATAAAGAGAAACGAAGAGCATCTCTCTCTCCATCGCATACCCCCCTTACGCAGCTTTCACGTATGCACACAAAACTATCTCCAGGTCCTCTAAAAGTAAGCCCCCAAAATTCACGCATGTTTCATCTTTCTCTCGCGATATATGCAATGACGATCATTGTATTTGAAGCGAAAGCACGATACATACATTGGACTTCAGAATCCACTCATTACGGTCACCATTTACGTTTAGTGGTTATTATACAGTCACGGGCTCACCGTACAACTCTGTATTTGCTCATGACATGACTAGTTGACCAGTTAAACGCTCCACGTGGCACCTCTAGTGTTGCATCACATTATCTCACTACCATCATGCCCACCTGTCGACTTGTATCTACTCTACATCTACACTCTTATAAAATACATAAAATACACTCTTATAAAAAACAGAGTTGGTGATGATGGTGTGCCTGCCATCCTGCAATATAGGCCGTCCGATTTATATCTGACGGATAGGAAAGAAACTATGGCAATTTTGCAAAAAGGTACCCACACACCTCTCCACATTTGTAAATAAGGCCTTCCCTCGTTCATCCTTTTCTCTCACAAGATAAACAAGTCATACAAATGCATCTTGATGTTACGTGCAACGCACGGGCATCTTGCTAGTAAGAATGAAAACAAACGACAAAAAAATATTTGGACGGTGGTTCGAAGTCATGACCGCGGGCACACCGGACAAGGTGGCCTTGTATTGGTATGCTGAGCCGTCTGTTTTAACACACAGGAGCTGGTGTGGTGATTATACACACACGCACGCATGCACACGAACTGCATCCACTCAACACTCACACAAACACATACACCCACGCACGCACGCAACACTCACACGTACACACGCAGCCACGCACGCATGCAACACTCACACGCACGCATGCATGCACACACCAGTACACCACACGACCAACACACACTCTCACGCTCAAGTGCTCAACCTACACGTGCATGCGCACACATCAGGCCCTGACAGACACATACACAACCAGGTGATTCCTGCGCACGGGTTGGAGCCTTGTCACGCCTGCGTAAATTTGTGTTTATCTGACCTTTTTCCTATGCGAACTGACAGGTGGGACCCACAAGGAACGTGGTCAATTTAACTAGTCAACATGGCGCCACGCAGACTATTTGGCTGGTCAACAGAGTGCAATCCGATGCTGAACTGTGAGCAAGTGACCGTATAATCACCGCAAAACGTATATAGTGACCGTAATCAGCTTATTCTGAAGTTCGGTGACCGTATTGCGCTTTCTCTCTGTAGGCCCTCCAAAACTACATCTCTACACGTTCTCGCATATTACATCTAACAACTCTGCAATACAACACTACTACTACACTCTAACACAATAAATCATATGTGTTTTTAGTTTTACTAGATATCATATTGTTACTTATAATTATTCAGTTTGCATACATTAAAATTGCCTTTGAAATGTATGGCCAGTATCATCTACCGCGCGGGAAAAATCCCGCCCTTTCCTGTTTAATCGGGTTTGTATCGATGGATCGTGCGAAACAGCAAAACTATAGTACTATACAGTACTACAAGTGACAGTTCACTGGGCCGTCGTGTCGTTTACTCCTCCGTCGTAAGAGTGGAGCGCTCGCTTTCATAAATCTTCTAGTCCCTTTCGCCGACATGTGGGACATCAAGCTACCGGGTCCACGTGCCATACTGGAATACAGTGCAGAGCAGCCAGGGTGAAGCACCCCAGTCATGGCGCCGGCGTAGTAATGAGCAATGAGGCGTCAAATCACAAGTTGCACCTTTGCCGCAGTTAAGTTGGAGGGACGAAGCAACCATCATTTCACTCGTTGCTGAATCCGCTTCTCCCTCATCTTCTTCAACTTAACCACGTGTTGCTTCTGCCGTTGTTCTGCCTCATGTGGGACGTGGATCGGCTTGGTAAAGCACTGACACATGGGACCGCATGTTAGCAAACCGCCAGGACAACGTCCTCCGAAAATAAGAAGCCTAATCCTAGACTTACAAAGGGCTACGTAGCTGCTACGTATACTTTTCATCTAATCTATATATGCCCCCCTGATTTTCAGGTGGGGTGGGCCTAATCCTCTCCTTTAATCCAATCAAATAGTCCCACATCACATCAGTTCGTAACTTTACGTAAACCATTATGTGGATGTAGCATTGCTCAAATAAGAAACCTCCCCCGCCATCCGCGCGGCAAAATCACCTCCTTTTTACTAATCTTGATTCTATAATTTTTTAGATCAATATACTTGAGATTTGTATAGATAGCACACAGGAGCAAAACCAAGTGGTACGGTTAAGGGCATCCACAATGTGTAGCCAAATGTGAAAATACCTTTTGGCATCGTGGGAACCATTGTGGACGGTGTTGCCAAAGCCAAAAAGATGGAACCGAAGCTCCCTGATTGATTGAAGGAATAGAACAATGCAACGTCTCTCCTCTTTCTCCCATGCTTGGACGCATGTAGTACAGTATAGAGCACAGAGTCTACTCCCCTGTCCCTTCTATCACAAATCACAAAGCAGTGAGGCGTCAAATCACAAAAGCACGGACGAAGCAACCATCATTTCACTCTTCGCTTACTCCGCTTCTCCATCGTCTTCTTCGAGAAACCATCTCACTGCACTAGTACTCCTAGTAGTACTAGTAAAGGACTTCCTGGATGCAAATAAGGCGGTTGTCTCGGCTTGCAGGCGGCACTTGAGAACGACTTACCGTGGTCTCCCTCAATGGTGTTCTCCGTCGAACGCACTTCGCCAAACCACCAAAAAAAAAGATATCGTCGACGTCACCGCAATGGGGAAGGAAGTCAAATATAGTTACTACCTCCATTCTTTTTGTACACAAGGCCAGTATATCAAAATTACAATTTGCAAAGGGCCACTAACACTAATCGAGGCAAAATTGATGGGGTTAGCAACCAAGCACATTAATATCCCCTGCATGCATGCGGAAGTGAGAAGGTTGGTTTGCATGGCGCTGCATTAATCAAGTGATGAGGAGTGAGACGGTTAGCTCTTTGGTCTTTGGAGAAAAAAATACGCATTAATTGACACGTGAAACGAGGATTTGTATCGATTAAATCCCGCGAAGGAAAACCCCGCCTTTCTTTTTTAACACTGGTACTCCTAGTACGTACGTACTTATCCTGTTTGGGTCTAGGCCTTGCATTGCCAAACTTCGCCATACATTCTTGCCAAGCTTGCCTAAAGTTTTCAAAATGAGAAGGAGGTACACTTGCGCACGGCTGTCGCGGCCGCACCGCACCCTCACACGGTCGCTCCTGCACGGCGCGGTCGCACCGCACCCTCACACAGTCGCTCCTGCACGCCGCAAACCCAACCAAGGGAACGCACCCTCACTGACACGTGCTGTCGCATGTGAACAAACCAAACTCAGCCATCCTATCGCTGACACATAATTTTCGTTCATAGAGTATGTTTATCCAACCGCATATTGGGGAGTATCCGTACGGCCCGTGCGGTGGTCTGTTGGGGAAGAAGAAGAGGTGAGGAAGAAGGAAAGAAGGGTTAGGAGACGTAGGATATTCATCCAACCGCCTGAAATGGTAGACTGACCCAAGTCAGGCGACTTGCATAACAAATATATGTTTTTACACAGCAAAAGATCCATCAAAACAACAACATAAAGAAAAACTATCACTGCTCGCGGAAAGAGAAGGCCTCGTCGTCTTTGGCTGCCGGCGCGAACCAGCCGTCGCTGCCGACGTGTGTCTCCGCACCGTGGTTGTCCTCGGCCTCCAGCTACTCGTTCAAGTGGAGCGTGCGGGCGCTCTGCATGGACGAGAGCACAGCCCGGTTCAAGTCGAGGACGTCCGGTTCCGCCTGCAGGAGGGCCTCGATGGCAGCGGCATCCGCGCGCTCCGCGTCGAGTCGAGCCTCCGCCGCCCGGTTCAAGTCCAGGACGTCCGGTTCCGCCTGCAGGAGGGCGTCGATGAGAGCGGCATCCGCGCGCTCTACGTCGAGTCGAGCCTTTGCCGCCCGGTTCAAGTCCAGGACGTCCGGTTCCGCCTGCAGGAGGGCCTCGATGGCAGCGGCATCCGCGCGCTCCGCCTCAAATTGAGCCTCTGCCGCCCAGTTCACATCCACGACATCCGGTTCCGCCTGCAGGAGAGCCTCGATGGCAGCGGCATGCGCGCGCTCTGCGTCGAGTTGAGCCTCTGCCTCCCGGTCCTCCTTTAGTATCGCCATGTTGAACTGCTGGTCCGCCTGCACCATGGGGGACTCGGACGCCGGCACGAAGTCGACGTCCATCGTCTCATACCCATCGGGGGCCTTCTGCGCCGCGACCTCCGCCATGAACATTGGATCGGCTTCCTCCTCCTCGTAGCTTGGCTCCAGAGAACTCGGGGATTGGCCCGCCGCAAAGCGAGCTTGGGAACGGAGGTCTGTGGCGCCGACGGCCGCCGCGATTTCTGCGCGGCGCTCCGGCGTCAGCATCTTGTAGTAAGTGATCTTGCGGCGCACCATGGCTTTCCGGCGAACTAGGGGACGCTTGATGCGGGCTAGGGGATCGAAAGGTGGGGGAATGGGCTGGAGATTTGGTGTGGTCTTAGGGCAGTGGCTGGCATAGGCCGAGCAGCGAAGGTTCTGGTGTGAATAGTGGTTCCGATGACGACCGGTCAATCGGTTTCGACTGTACATCGCTCTTGCCGCGTTCGCGTTGCAGCCCGGCATGCTGGACCCTCCACGTCGCTCACCGAATGGAACGCGCTTCATCTTGCATTTTTGCTCGTTTGTGGGACCGTAGTTGAGAGCAAACCGACGTCCCTCCCCCTCCCCCGCCCGCGTCATTTATTATACCACCACTCCCTCCATTTTATGCGGAGTAAATAAAAACAGAGGGGGTATACTACGGATGAGGATCCCCTGACGTGGCCGAACCCATTGAGTAACTGACATGCGGGGCCTAGCAAGCATGGGGTCCGCCAGTAAGTGACCGGAAGGGAGGGTAAGGCAGGGATACCTACGTCAGAGGATCCACTTCCACTATACTACTTTGACCAAATGTTAGAGTAATAATATATGACATGCAACTTACACAAATGTTAGAGTAATAATATATGACATGCAACTTACACAATGCATATAGGGTCTAATGCGTTTTTCGAGGCTAACTTTGACCAAATGTTAGAGTAATAATATATGACATGCAACTTACACAAAGCATACGGTCAAATTCGTATGTGAAAGGAGTTCCCAATGATATAATTTTCACATTATACATCTCATGTACTATTAATCTTGTCAATAGTCAAATTGGAAACCATCTCGAGTTCAAATCTAGGAGTACGTACGAATGTAACAATATTAATTGGGCGTTGTTGAATGTTGATACCTTTTTGATCAAAGTAGAGATACTTTGACTACACATAAAACTTATATGTAAACTAGAAAAGATAGGGGGAGTATATTGTACGTTCAAAAACGAAACAAACATTGAATACCCTTTATATATGATTTGCGGATGCTATGATCACCGGTTCAAAATTTTGAATCCGCCTTAGGTATCTCGTGCCCCCACTCGTTCCCTCTCGATTTCATCTCGGGGTCCGGAGATCTATTGAAAGAGGACTAGGGTGGGTACATGCAAATGATACTCGGCGGAATGTTCAAATGAGGCATGCGGGAGGATGGACTCGACTGGAGGGCGACATGATCGATGGAGAAGAGGGTTGGAGAGGAATGAGAAATAAGCAAACGCCACATGACTATACTTGAACGGCTCAAATAAACAATAAGTTGTCTCGCTTGGCCTACATAGTGAAAGGCCTAATGTGCAACGCGGAGCACTGACGCTCGAATATGGCCGGGAAAACAGGGAAAACGACATGTGGGGCACACACGTCAAGACGACGTAGCGCAGACTAGTCCAATGGAGGAGCTGGCCCACGACCTCCTCGCCACCGACAACCGTTCATGTGGGTCGTTGGGGCCAACAACGGGGTGCAGCTCCAGCACCGCCTCTGGACACGGCGACCGCGGTAAGCGACACGCTCATATCGTCGCTAGACACGGTCGGTTTCAGTGTGACGAGGGTGGCGTTAGTGCTGTGGCACGACCAATGGTATGTTTGGTTTGTGCCCAAGGTTGCCCCATCAAAGCATTGGGTAGCCAAAATTTTGGTTGAGGTATTGGTTGCCCATGATTTGGCCGACATTGGCAAGAAAAATGAACTAGAGTTGGCTAGAGTTCATTGGCATGCCAAAGAAATGGCAACCATCCAAACAAAGACCAATCTTTGGGTCATGACCAAAATTTTGGTTGAGGTATTGGTTGCCCATGATTTGGCTGACATTGGCAAGAAAAATGAACTAGAGTTGGCTAGAGTTCATTGGCATGCCAAAAAAATGGCAACCATCCAAACAAAGACCAATCTTTGGGTCATGACCAAACTTTTGGTAAGGTGCACTTTGGCCACAATCCAAACACACCCCAACACCCGGCTCGTCGAGGATGCACGGGGCGCCGCGACGCGTCCGCGGAGTGGTGTCGCGTGGCCAACTGCATCCTCTGGACCTGAGACCATGCCGGGTCGTCTTGCTTTTTCAATGACATGCGGGGATTGCATGTGAGAAAAGGGCATCTCCAACGTTGCCACGACCGCAGCTGACTACCCTGGCACACCAAAACCCTCGTCCCTCGCGCCGTCACGCGGTGCGTTCCCAGCCGGCGCCAGCTGCCCGCATTCATGTCGTCCGTTCGTATGTCGTCGTTAAGAGGCTCGGTGCCCGAGGAACCAACTCCGGCGACTTAATGACGCACCCGGACGCTTGGCCTCACCGGAATGCCCTACTTAAAGCGGCAACGCCCAGCTAACCTCCACACCATAGCGCATCGTCCTCCTACCTGGCACCACATCCGCCATGACCGCAAGTGCGAACGCTCTGCGGGAGAGCTTGTCTTCGGGGATGAAGCTCGAGGTCGCCGCCCTCGCTCAAGTCGCCTCTCGCGACGCAATAGTGGCGTAGCCGTACATGGATGCGACCGCACAAGCGGTGGCCACGCTGGCGGCCGACGACGGGAGCACCGTCAGCCACGCGTCCTACTTGCCGCCGTCCAACGTCCGGCACCGCCGAGGTCGGGGACTCCTCCGAGGATGAGTAGGGCATGGGAGGCGGCAGGGCATGGTGTGCCAACTGGCCGGTCTGTATCCCGTGTTCTACTCTTCCTCGCTGGAGACCGCACCTTCACTTCACGGGTCTTGAACCCCGCCCCCGTACATAGAGATCGCAGATGGAGGACGTCGGTCGCCGCCGTAGAATAGGTTTAGGGTCGGGTTTCTTTTATTTTTTGTCCTATAAAAGTTCGAAATGTAATGAAAATCTGCCGTGTTTGCATTAATCTCGGCCGGTGTATATGAACTTTCGCAATAATATACATATTGTAGGAGTAGCGTTGCACGGAAGATCAAGATCTTGTAGGAGAAAAGGATGAACGAGGGAAAGCCTTATCTGCAAATGTGGAGAGGAGTGCGGGTAAATTGTCATAGTTTCCTTCCTATCCGTTAGATATAGATCAGACGGCCTATATTGCAGGATGACATGGACACCATCATCACCAACTCTGCTTTTTATTGAACCGAGACAAATCTAACATGCAAAGTAAAATAAACACATAGGGTCTGTACATACACAAATTATCTTAGGCACTCCAATAGTACGTCCACTACACATTCACGCATTTCACATCTTTCTACATCTACGGGAACCTACGAAAGGGTTAACGTAAATTGCCTCTCTCTCTCCTCCCCTGATTTTCATGGTGGTGGGCCCCTCCCTCCCCCCAATCTACGATCAACAGCTCACACGTTTCACAGTACGTTAATTACGTAACTGGGATTACGTAGGTGTAGCATTACTCGTCCTAAAAAACCCAACTAAGCCAACCTCCCAGCATATTGCGCGGGAAAAGACCCGGCCGCGCCGTTTTAGTCGGGATTACTGGATTACTAGTAGTAGTATCGATGGATCGCGCGAAGCAACAAATTTTTTGAGGGGGCGAAGCACCTAGTTTAAAAGGAAAAAAGGCGGTACACTCACAGCACTCCTGTCGCGGTCGCATTGCACCCCACACACGTTCGGTCCTGCACACGGCTCACGCAAACGGAACGCGCTTCGGCTTGCCTCTTCACTGACACGTGGGACTGCACTTGGAGAAACTGACCATGCGCCAAACTCCCCCCGCCCACCGTGCGAAAATCCTCCCCCCCACACCCAAAAATTCCCCCCAAATCCGATTCAACCGCCCTTCGGCCAACTAGCCAATAATATTCCCCAAACCCCCCTCCCCCCTGTCCCCCTCCACTCCATTCGCTCCGCCAAAGCCGCCCTCCCCGCAGCGCCGATACGTCGGCGCCGCGGTTCGGCGATCCTCTCGCTCCCACAGTACGCTCTCGTAGACTGCCGTCCTCTAGCCGCGCCGCCACCTGTAGCTACATTCTTGTGGAGGCGCACGGCGGTCAGTGCCGCCACCGCTGGCGACGTTCGTGTGGAGACGCACGGCGGTGAGCTTCTCCCACGGTACGCGCATTCTAGACTGAGGCCCCGTTCATGCCGGTGTAGCGCTGAATGTTAGCTGATAGACGCTGTTAATCTCACTGTTTGCCGAAGTAGTTTACTGTCAATATGCTCTGCTTAAGAAGCTTCCTTGCCCTGTTCTGCACTCAATCTGCTTAGCTGAGATGGCATGCCAAGGCCGATTAGTTGCTAAAATATCCTGCCATATATTTATTGTGACGTAGATTGCCATGATCTAGTAGCCAGTCTGTTAGGTGAAATAGCTCTACACCGTTTTATACTCGATCTTTGTTGCTGCGATGGCCTTCGATAGTTCGATGGCTGTGTGCTCGGCCTCATTGACTGCTGAAATAGCCTGCCATAATTTGGCACTCAAATCTGTTTGCTGAATTAGCTTTACATATATTTTGTTACTTAGATCTGCTCGTCCAAATATCTTGCCATAGCTTTAGACATCGACCTAGGTATTTTTTTCTTGACTTCATAAAAAAGCATATATGTTTTTCCTGTAATATCTAGTAGAAGAACTAATTTGTATGTCTAACAGATGGACAGGACTTGGATAACTTCTGCTCGAAGATTCTCCGCTGCATATGTCGAGGGGGTTGAAAACTTCATGAACTTTATTAGAGCTGAGTACGGTGGTCCGAAATCAGATGTGCTCTACCCGTGTAGCAGTTGTATGAATTCAATTACAAGACCCCAGTCAACTGTGCAAAATCATCTACACTTGTATGGGATGTCGGTCACATATACTAGGTGGGTTCATCATGGTGAAGCTGTGAACGTCAATGTTATTGACTACGTGGAAGTAGCAGATCACCATCTTGATCTGCCTGATGCTCAGGTGGAAGAGGAGGAGGAGGTGGTGGTGGCGGAGCCAGTGAGTTTGACCAACGTTGAAACAATGCCACGAAATGCTCGTGCATTCCGTGAACTTTCACCTGCAGAAGAAAACGGTGGGCCCGCATGTTGGAACAATGCAACGTTAATGTCACCCCAGGAAATAAGCTGTCAGTATTCTCAGCTATGGTCACCTTTCTTAAGGTGAAGACATCTGAGCGGATGACCAACAAATCATTCGATGCGATGTTGGCTGCTTTCCGCGAATCTTTCCCAGATGCGTCTGAGCTGCCACACACCTACAGTAAAATGAAGAATTTCCTTCGTGCAGTTGGAATTGGATATGATATGATCCATGTTTGTAAGAATAATTGTGTTCTATTCCGAAAGGATTATGCCAACTTAAGTGAATGCCCGAAATGCAAATCATCAAGATGGAAAGATGGCGGTGCTGTGAAGAGGATTCCTCATAATGTTCTGAGACATTTTCCAATTATACCAAGATTGCAGAGGTTGTTTCATGATGCTGAAACAAGAGAGGATGTACTGTGGCATTCTAGGAACCAGGAGTACAGAGATCAGAATGTAATGAGCCATCCATCTCAGGTAGTGAGTGGAAAAGCTTCAATGATAAACACAAAGAGTTTGCTGCTGACCCGAGACACATTAGACTTGGCTTAGCTTCAGATGGATTTAACCCATTTGGCCACCAGAGCGCCACATATAGCATGTGGCCAGTGCTTGTTATCCCTTACAACATGCCTCCAAATGTCTGCACCAAAGAATCAAACTACATGATGGCCTTGCTCATCCCAAGTCCAAAAAGTCCTGGAAAGGATTTTGATTTCTTCATGGAGCCTCTTATGGAGGAACTTCAACAGCTACGGAGGGGTGTTCTCACTCGAGACCTATATAGCAGCCCACCAGCTGATTTCTTTCTGTGTGCTGTTATAATTTGGTGCATCCATGATTATCTGGCTTTGGGCACTATGTCAGGGCGAACGACACATGGTTACAATGCATGTGTTCGCTGTGACAGGAATCCGCTGTCATACGCAATACTTGGCAAGATCTGTTACATTGGACACCGCCGTTTCCTTGCCAAGGACAAGCCGCATCCTAGAAAATACCGAAGACATGTGTTTAATGCAAAGCATGAAAACCGTGATGCGCCAAAGAGGCTCGCCGCCGATGAGTTGCAAGTGGAATTAGAGAAGGTCAGGCATATTACACCAGGAAACCATCCTGGTAATGGTAGCGGGAAAAGGAAGCGTGGCAGGGTAGAAGAGAGGTTATTGTTTACCCGCAGGTCCACTTTGTGGGGCTTGGAGTATTGGAAAGATTTGGATCTACGGCATAATCTTGATGTGATGCACGTCGAGAAAAATATATGTGACAGCATTATCGGCACACTTCTTAATATTGAAGGCAAGACGAAAGATACCTTAAAATCTAGGATTGATTTGACACACCTGGGTATCAGAAAGGATTTGCAGGTGCAAGATGAAGGTAAACCACGGGATATGGCACCAGCTGTGTACGACTTGGACAAGGTAAAAAGAAAAGAATTCTGCGAGGTCCTGTCACGTGTGAGATTCCCACATGGATTTGCTTCCAACCCTGAAAGGAGAGTCAGTGCAGATGGAGACAAGGTACAAGGGTTGAAAACTCATGACTACCACGTCCTACTTCAAAGGGTTTTACCTGTTATCCTTAGAGGATTGGGCCGCCCTGACTTATACAGAGCAGTTGCAGAGTTGGGACAATTCTTCAGGGAACTCTGCAGTAGGAATATCAGGATAGATGCTTTGGAGCATCTTAGAGACAAGATACCAACTATCCTATGCGACCTTGAGAAGATATATCCTCCAGCCTTCTTTGATGTGATGGTGCATTTGGCTGTTCATCTACCTGATGAGGCACTACTTAGAGGTCTAGTACAGTATGGCTGGATGTACCCTATTGAAAGGCGGCTAGGCACTTTCAAGGGCTATGTTAGGAACAGAGCTAGACCTTCCATTGCAGAGGCCTACATTGCTACAGAAGCGTTGACATTCTGCTCAAAATACGTTGAAACAGCTGATCAGCTTAGCAAAGAGGTGGGTGAAGACAATCCCGGGCTCAATGTTTTCAATTATTCTGTCCGAGTTACAGGGAAGAGTCGACAAGAGGACAAACCTAAATATTTGGACAAAATGGTTTGGTATGTGTTGAATAACTGTCCTGAGATACTACCTTATATCAAGTAAGTGTGCAGTACTGCAGCTTATACATCATAATCTACTAAACTTGCAGCACATTCTTATATATTTAGATGTTTGACGTGATCACTATGTTATGCAGCATATACAAAGAGGAGTTACTGCCACAAAATCCAAGAAACATTGACAAACTGGTTATGGCAGGATTTGCGAAATGGTTCAAGAACCATGTAAGCTTTTGAAGTGCACTGTCAGTTTTTTTAATATATTGAGTACATAAGATGATCAACTTGTCTATTTTCTAACCATAGGTTAAGAAGATGCGGGAGGATGGGCAGGCAGTTGATGATGCCCTTTACTCACTAGCAATGGGTCCTGATACTCGGGTAAGACATTACGAATCTTGCGTTGTTGGAGATGTGCGCTACAACACCCTTGCACGAGACGAAGGCAGGAAGACACAAAACAGTGCAATCATGAGCACGGATTCGTATGACAAAGAGACAACTGAAATGTATGCTAACATAACAGACATTGTTCAGTTGCAGTATATCTCCAGTTTCGAGGATCATCGGTGTGTGGTTCTGTTGTGCTGTCGTTGGTATAACCTGTTTTCCAGGATCGCAAAACCCAGAGCTGATGATTATTTCAAATCCATCAATGTCAAGGCGGCGTACCAGACCAACGAGCCTTTTATTTTGGCAAATCAAGCAACACAGATATTTTTCTTGGAAGACACATTTGCACGTAGCGATGACTGGAGAGTATTGCAAATGTTTGAGCAGAGGAATTCGTTTAATGAAGTTGCACAACAAGATGATGCTTACACTGCTCCTGATGTACAAGATAACACAGATGTTCATAATATCTTTGAGAACCATCACGTCAATGACGCCGGCGAAAAGATTGCCTGTCGTGCTGTGGACATACAAGAGTTGATCAAGAAGAAGCCAACGTTCAAGGACGTTGAGGACGAAGAAGAAGATGACACCGTGGGGAATTACGATTCAGACTGATACACATGGCGAAGATGTTGACGCTGCTGCTGCGGATGATGATTACATTGCTTTTGTCGTATTTGCCTGTCAGAAGACGTTTTTTATCTACTATGTGAAATTGTGTTTGCTATGACAACTGAAACCTGATGAACATGTTGTTTAGTATTTTGCTGTGAGAACATCACTTGTTATATATGCTGATTTGTGTTTGGTGATTGCATGACAACTAGAACATGCATGATGACATTTTTGTTTAGTTGTACTCATATTTGGCTGTGAAACTTGAATTTGATGACATAGTTTGCTGTTGGACTGCAATTTGCTCGACGTCTTCGAATGAGAACAAAGCTGACCCGACAGGGCCTCTGCTATTTATTTATTTATATGAGCAAAAGGGGATAACCCCTTATTTCCGTTAATAGAAATCATTAGATGTTCACAACACTACGCCCAGCCTGCTACACAGGTTTCATTCATTACTAGTTTCAGCAAAGTGCTCATGTCGTAGCCACTGAATACATCACGAGTGCTACATACACTGCAAATAAAGAGACAATCATCCTACAGAGCACATCGATTTTGCCCATTATCTTCACGAGCTCTTTCATCTCCTCATTGCTGTCAAGGCCGTTCAGCAGCTGTTGCTTGGCCATGATCAGAGGAACTGCATCTTTAACCTTCTGCTCTGCATCTTCCTCTTCTGTCGTTCCTTCAGTTACTTGTCCAACACCCCAACCTGCTGGTATTGGGATTCCTCGGCTAACCAAATAATTAGCGTAGTTGCATTCCCCCACATCAGCAACTTCCCAGAAATACAAATCACACGAATCTTCCCTTTTCTGCACGAATCAAATTGGAAGATCATCAACCAAACTATTAAAAAAATCAGCAACTGAAAGCAGCAGAACAACACTTAAACATATTATTACCCTATGATTCGGGCATTTGTAGAAGACTCGGCCAGGGTTGCAGATTGTGGTTGAGACGCGACGGATGACTCTGTGTGATTTGCAGCAGTGGCACCACACCAACGGTAGCGGGTTGCGATGAGCAATCGGCTGCGGTGCGCGTGCCGGCGGGGGGTGTGATGAGACCCATAGGCGATGGTACGGGTGGCAACTTGGCGCATATCTGGTTGTTGCCTGCTGAAGAGCAGGTGGACGAGCAGCCAGCGGACATGGTTGCTGCGGCCAGAGCTTCTGATGCTAGGCAGAGTAAGTAGAGAAGAGGAGAAGCGAACGTTGGATATGTCAGTTTCATTACTTGCAGAGTAGCATAGCACCATATATAGTCATAGTCTAGGTTTGGATTCGAACCAGCTACAGGAGGGACCTCCTTGTTTTGCGAAAATTTTTATTTCTCCACCTGACAGCTGGGACCCACCGGCTCTATCTTCGCACGGAAGGAAGTGCCTCCTTGTTTTGCGAAAAAAATTATTCATCCCGTTGACAGCTGGGACCCGTCAGATTTGGTGACTGACTTGTGGGCCTACTAAGCGGACGTGTACGCACGGCTTTGTAACCTTAATCAACAAATGATTCTAGCAGCTGGACCGTTGGATGTTAATCCAACAGCCGTGCTCCTTCTTCAACCTCTGTTCTAGCTCCTGTCTCCCGTGGGCGGCACCGCGGCTGTGCTGCCGCGCACCCGAACCAGTGAAGTTTCCCACTCCTCTCCATCTGCGACTCCACTGCCCCGTCTTCCCCATCTCCGGGTCGTTCCAGTCTGGCTGCGCTCGGCACGATGTGGTCAACATGGTCAACAACCGAGAGTCATCGGAAGATGACTGTACGTGAGAGGCTGACAGTGGGGACGCACCATGGCCATGGACGCATGCATGCAACGGAACGCGGCGAGGTCAACGTGGTCAAGGAACGACTTCCATCGGAAGTATACTGTACGTGGAGAGTCTCAGCTGGGTCCACGGCCGCAGCAAGTAAGTGCCTCCTTATTACGCGGAAAATAATGATTCCTCCAACTGACAGCAGGGACCCACTGGACGGGCCACCGTATTTTGCGAAAAAAACGTTTGCCCCCTGACTGCTGGGGCCCACCTGACGGGCCACCGTATTTCACGAAAAAGACGTTCCCCCCGCTGTCAGCTCGGACCCATCGGAAGTGCCTCCTTATTACGCACAAAAAAATGAATACTCCCCTGGCTAGCCGGGACCCACCTTGGTGGGAGGCTGACTTGTGGGCCTACTAAGTTGACGGGGACGAAGGGCTTTGTCAACTTAGTCAATATGAACGATTCTAGCTCCAGTGACCGTACGATGTCCATCCAACGGCCGTAGTGCTTCTTCAACCTCTGGTCTTCTTGCTCCAGCCGCCCAAAGCAGCGTCGGTCGTGCCGCAAGCTCCTGCCTCCCGTGGCCGGCTGTGCTGCCGCGGAGGCCTCACCGCCCCTACTATTCCCACCGCTGGCCAGGCCCTGCGGCGACGGCAGCCTCACACCGCAGCCGAACCAGTGAACCCTCGTACTCCTCTCCGCGCGGGCTTACACTGCCGCGTCTTCCCCGGCTCCGCATCGTCCCCTTCCTAGGCCTCGCCGTCGTCCACCGCCGTGGTGCTCTCCGCGTGGCGTGGTCAACGTGGTCAAGGAACGACTTCCATCGGAAGAGTACTGTACGTGGAGAGGCTGACAGCTGGGTCCACGGCCACAGCCCAGTTTTTTGTGATTTGCCAAGTAAGTCGCTTTGTCAGGCCTGTTGGGCTGCAAATCTTTCAAGACGGGGAGAGCTTTCATTCGGCTGGCCGAGAAAATGGTCCATTAGTAATGAGAAATGGGCTGTACATTTTTAAAACACATCAAACCGGCAATTAATTTCAAATATCTTTTTTTTTTCATTTCGACATTTTAAATTACATTAATTTTTATGCGTGGAGAATTTGTTGGATTTTATATTGATATACATTTATTTTTAAAATCAGTTTGAATGTGAGTCAAAATTTCGGGATTAAAAATAGTTCGGACCGCACCGAAATATGCAAAAATTCGTATAATTTTTAACCGTGGCCACAATATGGGCTGTAATGCTAACAAAAAGAATATGGGCTCCAAAAAAACCTTAATAATTAGCAAATGGGTTGTAAATTATTAGAAATAATGGCAGATGGGTTGTATGCTGTTTTCCATAGATTTGAGGCTTTCATAAAAAAAAGGTTGACGCACAAGCAGTGACTGTTGGATGGCCATCCAACGGCCGTCGTGCTTCTTCAATCTCTGATCTTCCTGCTCCAGCCGCTCAAACAAGCGCCGGCGGGACTGCCTGCTCCTCCTCCCCGCGGCCGGCTCTGCTGTCGCGCAGGCCTCACCGCCCCACCGTACTCCCATCGCTGGCCTAGCCATCCCTCTACTCACCCACACCTGCTGTTATTCTCCGTCGACGGCAGACGGACCAGTAAACCCTCGTACAGTCGTACTCCCCTCCGCGTGGGAAACAACTACCTAGTCTTTCCTGCCTCCGTGTCGTTCCCTTCCTAGGCCTCGCCGTCGTCCACCACCCTGGTGCTCTGGGCGCGGCCTGGTCAACGTGGTCAAAGACCGACATGCATCTGAAGTGGACTGTACATGGAGAGGCCGATAGCTGGGTCCACGGCCGCACGCAAGGAAATGCCTCCTTATTTCGCGCAAAATAATGATTCCTCCACCTGACATCAGGGACCCACCGAAAGGGCCTCTGTATTTCGCGAAAAAAATGTTACCGCCGCTGACAGCTCGGACCCACCAGCTATATCTTCGCACGCAAGGAAGTGCCTCCTTATTACGCACAAAAAAAATGAATACTCCCCCAGTTAGCTGGGACCCAGTATAGTGGCAGGCTGACTTGTGGGCCTACTAAGTTTACGGGGAGGGAGGGCTTTGTCAACTTAGTCAATATGCACGATTCTAGCTCCAGTGGCCGTATGATGTCCATCCAACGGACGTAGTGCTTCTTCAACCTCGGGTCTTCTTGCTCCAGCCCCCCAAACCAGTGCCGGTCGTGCCTCGTGCTCCTGCCTCCCGTGGCCGGCTGCAATGCGGCGGATGCCTCACCGCCCCTACTACTCCCACCGCTGGCCAGGCCATCCCTCTACTCACCCACACCCCCTGTTATTCTGCGGCGGCGGCAGCCTCACACCGCAGCGAACCAGTGAACCCTCGTACTCCTCTACGCGTGGGCATCCACTGCCGCATCTTCGCCGGCTCCGCGTCGTCCCCTTCCTAGGCCTCGCCGTCGTCCACCGCCCTGGTGCTCTCGGCGCGGCATGGTCAACATGGTCAAGGAACGGCTTCCATCGGACGTGGACTGTACGTGGAGAGGCTGACAGCTGGGTCCACGGCCGCAACAAGGAAGTGCCTCCTTATTACGTGCAAAATAATTATTCCTCCACCTGACAGCGGGGACCCACCGGACGGGCCACCGTATTTCGCGAAAAAAACGTTTGCCCCTGACTGCTGGGACCCACCAGCTACATCTTCGCACGCAAGGAAGTGCGTCCGGGCAAAAAAATGATTCGCCCCCCTGACTGCTGGGACCCACCAGCTACATCTTCGCAGGCAAGGAAGTGCCTGACAGTCGGGACCCACCTGGTCGAAGCGTACGTAGCGTTGTCATTCTTGTCGCGAACATGTACGTACATATATACTGGTGGATGTAGATGCGCGCACGTGTCGTAGTAGAGGCGCGTACGTGTCGTAGTAGAGGCGCGCACGTAGCATGTACACGTACGTACAGCGGCCAGGGTGCAAGAAAGAAAATATGGCCACGTATGTGTACATACGGGCGGGGTCTCGAACGCCTACTCGCGCATACGTACGGCCAGGGCTCGTGTAGATGGCTGGGTCGGAACGGAGAAACAGCGTCGTCGTCGTGTTCATGGGGAGGCAACGGAATGCGTCGTGTTCATGGGGAGGCAACGGAATGCGTGGTGTTCATGAGAAGGGGTGTGGCGTACCGCAAAACGGAGGAAACGGACCTCCTATGGTCGAAACGGGGGTCCTGTTGATCGGGAGGAGTGTGGCGTACCGCAAAACGGAGGAAACGGACCTCCTATGGTCGAAACGGGGGTCCTGTTGATCGGGAGGGGTGTGGCGTACCGCAAAACAGAGGAAACGGACCTCCTACGGTCGAAACGGGGGTCCTATTGATGGGGAGGGGTGTGGCGTACCGCAAAACGGACGAAACGGACCTCCTACGGTCGAAACAGGGGTCCTGTTGATTGGGAGGGGTGTGGCGTACCACAAAACGGACCTCCTACGGTCGAAACGGGGGTCCTATTCATCGGGAGGGGTGTGGCATACCGCAAAACGGGACTCCACGGGATACTGTTCATCTCCACCGTCGACCTCCTCCAGCCTCCACGGGCTACCGTCGACCTCCTCCAGCCTCCACGGGCTCCTGTTCATCCAGCCTCCACCGCGCGCTACTCCACCGGCTACTATTCAACCACCCCTCCACGGGCACCCCTCCATCGTCTACTGTTCATCCAGCCCTCCACACCACGGGGTCCTGTTCAACCACCCCTCCACGGGCACCCCTCCATTGTCTACTATTCATCCAGCCCTCCACACCACGGGGTCCTGTTCAACCACCCCTCCACGGGCACCCCTCCATCATCTACTGTTCATCCAGCCCTCCACCACACCACGGGGTCCTGTTCATCCAGAGGCAACGCCACCGCTCATTGTTCATCCAAACCCCCCCCCCCCCGCAATGCTCACTGTTCATCCCAGAGGCAGCATCGATCGGCTTCAGTTAGTAGCAGTAGCGAAGGAATCACTCGATCGGGTTCAGTTAACAGCCATCGATCGATCGCTCGGGTTCAGTAACGCGTAGCCTGCAGTGCAATCGCTCGGGTTCAGTTAGAGCCCAACGCCTTGCTCGGGTTCAGTTCGAGCCAACGCCTCGCACACACGCGCGTACGTGTACGAGAGAAACGCGCATCGCTCGGCCCCCGGCCTCCCACCGTAACCGGGAACTCCCCGAAATTTTCCTCGCCCTCGCTTCTACCACGGCTTTTTCCGTCATGGACGGCCCAAAGAATGTCATGCAGCCGCGTCTCCGGCCCGCCCAGGACGAAAAGCCCATTTTCTGTCATGATTTTTTGTCATAGAAGTAGGAGCCCACCACATCTATGATGATACCGGGTTTTGTCACAATTATCGTCATAGAAGTGTCATATGTATGACTGAAAAAAAAATTGTTCGGCCCAAAATGTCACGGATGTGTCTTTTTTTTGTAGTGATTCTTTGTTTGGTTAACTGTCTTATCTTCTAGTACATGTTTCTATTCTGCAATGTCGTGCTCAGTTAACAATTTTGGTTCATTTGGTCTGCTGTCCATTTAACTGTTTGGTTCAGTTCTGCAATTTGATTTTCATTTGCTGTGGGTACAATTTTGTATTGTTATGCATGTGACACCAATCGAATTTGGCTGTACACAATACATATTCTACTGATAGTATGGCAACTCTCAGTTAACCTGATCAAGATCTTCCTTATGTGTGTTGCAGGGAAACAATGGGAGACACTGTGGTTTACCATCGAGGTTTGTTCAAGCAGGGTCCTTTGGCTAATAACACATTATTGTGCAGTTGCAGGAATCATTCTAATATTTAGGTTTCTTACAATTTGGTCTTGCACATGTAGGTCCTGCTGTCAGAGGCTTAGACCAACTATTCGACCCATTTTGCATATGAGGAAATGAGATGTCCATGAATATCAGTCAAGTCAAGAAACTCAGAAAGATTGTTAGGATGAACAAACTTGTGATGAATAACAACAAGATCTTTGTTTGCACAATGATGAAGACATCAGTCAACTATAGGATGGTACCAACTCTTTTACCTTGTTTTTACCCCTTGCGCCATTTCAAAATTTACAACAGCGATTTATGCATAGCTTTGTTTTCAGTACTTTTCAAAGCAGTTCACCGATGATTACGTCTCAAACCACCTGCATGGTCAAGAGGCGAGGAAGGTATTCATTCTACACCCACGGTACAATATTGGAGTCTTGCTGAAGAGGACGAAGGTTGGACGGGCAATTATCCATAGCCACTGGCCTAAAGTTGCAAGGACATTCAACATCATTGAAGGCTCAATATTTGCCTTTCGCTTCTGCAGTTTCCCAAATGAGATTCATCTGTCTATTTACCTTGTATGATGCTACTTTCCAAAGGTTTTTGATGTTGCATGTGAAGCTTGGTGCTGCTGTGTAATGGCGTAACTGAGTGCCGAAGCTATCTGATGTAATTCGATTATGAAATTCTGGTTGCTTTTATACGAATATGAAATATCTGGCGTGTTTTATAAGAAATATCAGTTTGATTAGTACATGGATTATCAATAATAGGCTAATTACCCTACTTATTGGGGTTCTCTATTGCAAACGTTTACTCAGACAGCACCGTGGGCGATGAACTCAAACAACCCGCATGGTTTCTAGAAAGTAAGCGTGTTCGATCAACTAACAATCACACACGGCTTCCGGCAGCGAACTGTTTGCGTTAGGCCACCTTGCACACACGTTTCCACACAAAGAACTATGTGGGATGTACATACCTACGGAAATGATTTTCTAGGATTCACCGTGTGGGATGTACATACATACGGAAATGATTTCTGGGATTCATCGTGTGGGATGAACATACCTACGGAAATGATTCTTGGATTCACCATGTGGGATGTACATACCTACGGAAATGATTTCTGGGATTCACCATGTGGGATGTACATACCTACGGAAATGATTTCTGGATTCACCGTGTGGGATGTACATATCTACGGAAATGATTGGGTTTCCATGCCTCGCCCGATCGCACACGACCCCATCCTGGGTCCCACGAGGGCCTATCCCCGACGATTTCTGGGTCGTGTGGGAAGGAACCCCTATCGCCCACACTCACTTGGCGACGGTTCCAAATGCCGTCGCGGAAAGGGGTTTTAAACCGTTTGTTTAGGACCGACGCGCACCAGTGCATGTTGCTATGTAGCCTCAGATATATTACATATGGCCCTAGTTAACCTAACGAAAAATGGGTTGCAGATATATTCTGTTAAAAGTACGATTGACCGATTAGTCCCTTATCAGCCACCGGCCTATATGGTACCAGCTACCGATATCTGAACAGTGAGCAGATATAAGCCATGGGATGAAACTAACCTCGATAGAAAACAACAGTCGTTCCCAAAATTGTCCTGTGTAGGTACATCGAGAAGCATGTTAAGCACAACAGGCTAAACATCAACCAAAATTATACATGGCAGACAAAATAATCTCCAAAAGATAGCTTCCATGTGCAGGTTTAAGCACGCTAGTAAAGCAAACCAAGTGGAAAGGTGTGCTAACTGCAACAGGCCTAACATTTAACAACAAGCAAACATAGTCATTCAAACTAGTATTGTGCCGGTCCAAGTACACTGGTTATGGTTAAATAAAAATGGAAAGGCGTGTTAACTACAAGATGCAGCAACCAAATGTAGTCACTCATAGTGGTATTGTTGAAATTGGTACTGATGAAATTGAACTGCACAGTTCATACTTGCACATATAGAACATCACGTTGTGAATAAGTGGAATAAACAAGGCATACTACGAACAACCAAAGATAGCATTTGAAACTGAACATATGCTAACTACAAACAACCGAACAATCAAAAAACTTTAAAAGAGGCATATGCTAGCTATAACAGGCTTAACAACAAGCAAATATATGCATTCCTATCGGTATGTTTAAAACTGGATTGATGAAATGTACTGCATAGTAAATAATTGCACATATAGAGCATCACATTGTGAACAACTGAAATAAACAAGGCATACTGCAAACAACTAGATATAGCAATTAAAACTGGACATATTCTCACTACACTACAAAAGGGACTCGACAAAACAAATCATGGGTTTCCCCCTGTGAAGAGGCACGGCAAAACAAATCATGGGTTTCCTCACTTGTCACAGATGGGCTCGTTCCCGTGTGAAGAGCACAGACCCTGGATGCGCTCCATGTTGTCGCAGATGGGATCCTTCCCCTTGGAAGAGCACGGCTGTAGGGTGCCCTCCCTGATGTCGCGGACGGGCGCTTTCCCCTTGGAAGAGCAGATGGGCTCTTTCCCCTTGGAAGAGCCGGAGAGGGTGCCCTCCTAGTGGTCGCCGTCGATGAGGTCTAACTTGGAAGCTGTGGATCCCAAGCCAGCGTCGCAGAACGTGTCCTTCAGAAATGACAAAAGGGGCTCAATGGCGATGTAGAATGGCAAATTGGTGACAGCGAGCTAGAGGAGATCAGCGGCGGGGCCATGGATGAGATTGACAGCGCTTGAACCCGAGGGGTTGGGGGCGGGCCACTCAACCTGTGACACAGCCCGCCTCAGGCCGTCGCTATCGATGACCTTGATGTCGTAGCCGGCGGCCAAGACATGCCCACATACTCTAGCCCGCTGCTTGAGTGCCTGCCGCCTGTAATGGTCGTCAGCTTCCTCGGCGGCGCCGGGCGAAGAGACCGCTATACACCTCTTTTGGGCCAGTCGCTCCTCGAGCTCCACGGGAAGCGTAGCCGGCTTAAGCTGCAACGCTCTGGAGTGGGGGATGGGGATCTGTGGGAAAGGGGGTGTTTGGCAGGCGTCATCTAAGAAACTCAGCGCGGCCTGGGTATGGAGATCGGTGGGTAAGCTGCACGGGCAAACCGGCAGATGTTGACAATGGAGGCCTTGCGGCGGCAGCGGCAGCGGCGGCGGGGACCTTGCTAGGGTTTCGAGCGAGGGAGGGTGTGTGTGTGTGTGTGCGCATGCCCGAGGAGGTTTTGGTGTGTGTGTGTGTGTGTGTGTGGAGGGGGGGTGCAGGGTGTTTGAGGAAATGATGCGGGTATGGAAAATTTTACTACGCGGGAGTGAAATGCCGGGCTATTGAAAATTTTCATGATAGTGCATCGCACACGGTCCGGAGATAACAACCGTGTGTTATGAAACAGAAAGACCCTCGAGGCGGGCAGATTTTTTCTAGGGATGCAGGCGGGATTGGGAACAAGAAACATCGCACACGGTCCAGAGATAACAACCGTGTGTTATGAAACAGAAAAACCCTCGAGGTGGGCAGATATTTTCGAGAGGGGGAGCCTCGTGGAGCCCAATGTACTGTGTGGATGTGTACGTGACAGGTGCACCGGCGTGGCACACGGTTAATTTGAGTGAACCGTGTCTGTTGCGTCATCCGACTTGTCTAATGTTCATAAATTTGGTGAAAAATGACGCGGGAAAGGGTCAGAGCACGAACACACTTGCATGTGGACCAAATTTATGTATCAAAAGGGTGGTTTGATTTTCAAATACCAAATGCAACTTCGATGTGGCACCTCTCTCACAAAGCGCACGGTATTGCTTGCCCCACCCCACCCCCCTCGTGTCGGCACGAAGGAAATCCTAAGCTATGAATTCATGCCCCCTCCCCCCCAACCGAGGTTCACCTAGCAAAGTGCGAAGTAGCTAGTAGCCCCCCTCCTCACTCGTGTCGGCACAAAGGGATCCTAAGCTATGAATGCATGCCCCCCAACCGAGGTTCATTCACCTAGCAAAGTGCGTAGTAGCTAGCAGCCCCCCTCCCTCGTGTCGGCACGAAGGGAATCCTAAGCTATGAATGCATGCCACCCCTCCCCCCAACCGAGGTTCACCTAGCAAAGTGCGAAGTAGCTAGCAGCCCCCCACCCCCCCTCGTGTCGCCACGAAGGGAATCCTAAGCTATGAATGCATGCCCCCCCAACCAGGTTCACCTAGCAAAGTGCAAAGTAGCAACCCCCCCCCCCCCCCCCGCACACACTTTCAGTCGGCGGGCCAGAGAGGCATATATCTCACCAAGATGGATCGTAAAACGGACCAAGAATAATCCACCTTGGTCGTACAACCTCTCTCTTGTTGTTGGTCAAAGTGATGGCCGTCCATGCGACCCCGGAGATGGGCTAGCTCACAAATAATCACGCAAGTAGCTAGTCCCCGAAGACAACCACTGCATGCGTGTGGCCCAAACATATGTATGAAGAGGTGTGTTTTTGAGTAACAATGGACCAACTTTGATGTCGCACCGTGATTTCGAACTAGAAATCCCCACACTGAGTGAGGGTTAGGTTGACGATGCATATGTATGTTACACCACACTTCCAGCCAATGATACGTCTCCAATGTATCTATAATTTTTTATTGTTCCATGCTATTATATTATCTGTTTTGGATGTTTAATGGGCTTTAATATGCTCTTTTATATTATGTTTTGGGACTAACCTATTAACCCAAGACCCAGTGCAAATTGCTGTTTTTTGCCTATTTCAGTGTTTCGCAGAAAAGGAATATCAAACGGAATCCAAACGGAACAAAACCTTCGCGAGGATCTTTCTTGGAACAAACGCAATCCAGGAGACTTGGAGTGGAAGTCAGAGAAGCGACGAGGCAGCCACGAGGCAGGAGGGCGCGCCCAGGGGGGTAGGCGCGCCCCCCACCCTCATTGGCCCCTCATAGCTCCATCGACCTACTTCTTTCTCCTATATATACTCTTATACCCTGAAAACATCCAGGAGAGCCACGAAACCACTTTTCCACCGTCGCAACCTTCTGTACCCGTGAGATCCCATCTTGGGGCCTTTTTCGGCGATCTGTCGGAGGGGGGTTCGATCACGGAGGGCTTCTACATCAACACCATAGCCTCTCCGATGATGTGTGAGTAGTTTACCACAGACCTTCGGGTCCATAGTTATTAGCTAGATGGCTTCTTTTCTCTCTTTGGTTCTCAATACAAAGTTCTCCTCGATGTTCTTGGAGATCTATCCGATGTAATACTCTTCTGCGGTGTGTTTGCCGAGATCCGATGAATTGTGGGTTTATGAATTTTATTATCTATGAATATTATTTGGTTCTTCTCTGAATACTTGTATGCATGATTTGTATCTTTGCAAGTCTCTTCGAATTATCAGTTTAGTTTGGCCTACTAGATTGATCTTTCTTACAATGGGAGAAGTGCTTAGCTTTGGGTTCAATCTTGTGGTGCTCGATCCCAGTGACAGAAAGGGAACCGACACGTATTGTATTGTTGCCATCGAGGATAAAAAGATGGGGTTTATATCATATTGCTTGAGTTTACCCCTCTACATCATGTCATCTTGCTTAATGCGTTACTCTGTTCTTATGACTTAATACTCTATATGCATGGTGGATAGCGGTCGATATGTGGAGTAATAGTAGTAGATGCAGAATCATTTCGGTCTACTTGACACGGACGTGATGCCTATATTCATGATCATTGCCTTAGATATCATCATAACTATGCGCTTTTCTATCAATTGCTCGACAGTAATTTGTTCACCCACCGTAATACATGCTATCATGAGAGAAGCCACTAGTGAAACCTATGGCCCCCTGGTCTACTTTACATCATATAAGTTTCCAATCTACAATTCTAGTTTACTATTTATACTTTGCAATCTTTATTTTCCAATCTATACAACAAAATACCAAAAATATTTATCTTATTATCTTTATCAGATCTCACTTTTGCAAGTGGCCGTGAAGGGATTGACAACCCCTTTATCGCGTTGGTTGCAAGGTTCTTGATTGTTTGTGCAGGTACTAGGTGACTCGCGTGTAGTCTCCTACTGGATTGATACCTTGGTTCTCAAAAACTGAGGGAAATACTTATGCTACTTTGCTGCATCATCCTTTCCTCTTCAAGGGAAAACCAACGCATGCTCAAGAGGTAGCAAGAAGGATTTCTGGGGCCGTTGTCGGGGAGATCTACGCTCAAGTATAGGCATACCAAGTACCCATCACAAACTCTTATCCCTCGCATAACATTATTTGCCATTCGCATCTCGTTTTCCTCTCCCCCACTTCTAAAACGATTTTCAAAAACATTTGCCTTTTCTTCGCCTTCTCCCCATATGTATCTTTGTTTGTGTTTCTATGTGCCTTCTATTTGCTTGCATCTTTGCTTGCTAAAAATCTATTGATATGGATCCACTTAAAGTGTTCTACTTGGATCATCTTCGATCCATATGCGCTCGTGCTGAAACCCCAACTAGCCTAGTTGATGGGAAATCTTTAGGTCAACATGCTCATTTTGTGCGTCACCGTTTGTCTGAAAAAGGGAGACTTTTATGGGATCAAATAAACAGATTGCTGTGTTATGCTTGGAATCTTTGTAAAATTTATGATTTTACTTGTTGCTCTAAGAATCCTAAAAAAGACCTCCCATACCTATGTGAGTTTAATGATAATGAAATCTTATCTTCTTATGCAAAGGGTGTTTATAATTACTACGATATCAAACAAATTGAAGAATTTGTTGCTTTTAAGGTTGCTTATGAAGTTGCTTGTTTGATTGAAAAGTATGATATTACTCTCTACGAATCTAAATTTTTTGACATACTTAAATATTGCTATGAAAACTATGCTCATAATGTCTATGTCAAAGAATTTATTGAAAGAATGACTGTTGCTTTGGAAGAAAATAATGATATGCATGAATCTATAGATAATTATGATTCCAATAATTTGATTGAAATATCCCTTGATGAACATGATGCTTGCTATTCTTATGGCCATGATGCCAATATTTATGAAGATAAATTTGCTATAGTTCCTTATGTTAAACATGAGATCGTTGCTATTGCACCCATACTTGATAGTTCCTTCGATGAAAAGCGTGATTGCAATGATGTTATTATAAATTCTATTAATGTCAATTGTGTTAATGATATGCAAAACCCTAAGCTTGGGGATGCTAGTTTTGCTATGTCCACTACTTGTTGCAATGATCATGATTGGGGTGATTCTCATTACGATCTTGAAAATTTACTTACTCCCCATGATGAATATGAGATTGATAATAATGTTTGCAATAATATTGAAAGTGCGTTTGGAAGAGTGTCAACTTTAGATCCCACATATTTGGAGAATGTTCAATCTTATGAAGTTTTTGATAAAAGTGGGTTTGGAGAGGTCATGACTTTAGTTAATGATATTCCCACTATTTTGGAAGAGTGTCAACTTTGCATGCTTGTGGATCATGTAGTGAAAATTTTATGCGAGAGATATATTGTTGAATTTGATTATGGTCCTACATGTAATTATTATGAGAGAGGAAAATATGGTTGTAGAAATTTTCATGTCACTAAATTTCCTCTCGTTATGTTGAGATTGCTATTGTTTCTTTCTTCTTCCTTGCATATGCTAGATCTTGCTTGTCTTGCTAATTTGTTTTCCTATAAAATGCCTATGTATAGGAAGTATGTTAAACTTAGATGTGATTTTCACATGTTTTATGATGCTCTCTTTGTGTTTCAATTACTATCCTTCATGTGAGCATCATTAAAATTATCAATGCCTAGCTAGGGGCGTTAAACGATAGCGCTTGTTGGGAGGCAACCCAATTTTATTTTTATTCCTTGCTTTTTGTTCCTGTTTACTAATAAATAATTCATCTAGATTCTGTTTATACGTGGTTTTATGTTTTAATTAGTGTTTGTGCCAAGTAGAACGTTTGGGAAGACTTGGGTGAAGTCTTTGCGATCTTGCTGTAAAAAAACATAAACTTTAGCGCTCACGAGATTAGATGACATTGTTTACTGGAGAGTTATTTTAGGTTGATTATTTTTGCAGATGATTAATAGACAAATTCCTCACGTCCACCAATTTATTTCAGAATTTTTGGAGTTACAGAAGTATACGTTTGACACAGATTGCTACAAACTGTTCTGTTTTTGACTGATTCTGTTTTTCGTGTGTTGTTTGCTTATTTTGATGAATCTATGGCTAGTATCGGGGGGTATGAACCATAGAGAAGTTGGAATACATTAGGTTTAACACCAATATAAATAAATAATGAGTTCATTACAGTACCTTAAGGTGGTGATTTGTTTTCTTATACTAAAGGAGCTCATGAGATTTTCTGTTTGAGTTTTGTGTTGTGAAGTTTTCAAGTTTTTGGGTAAAGATTTGATGGGTTTTGGAATAAGGAGTGTCAAGAGCCTAAGCTTGGGGATGCCCAAGGCACCCCAAGGTAAAATTTAAGGACAACCAAAAGCCTAAGCTTGGGGATGCCCCGGAAGGCATCCCCTCTTTCGTCTTCGTCTATCGGTAACTTTACTTGAGGCTATATTTTTATTCACCACATGATATGTGTTTTGCTTGGAGCGTCTTCTATGATTTGAGTCTTTGTTTTTTAGTTTACCACAATCATCCTTGCTGTACACACCTTTTGGGATAGACACACATGAATCGTAATTTATTAGAGTACTCTATGTACTTCACTTATATCTTTTGAGCTAGATAATTTTGCTCTAGTGCTTCACTTATACCTCTTTAGAGCACGGTGGTGGTTTTATTTTATAGAAATTATTGATCTCTCATGCTTCACCTATATTATTTTGAGAGTCTTTTAGAACAGGATGGTAATTTGCTTTGGCCATAAAATTAGTCCTAATATGATAGGCATCCAAGATGGATATAATAAAAACTTTCTTATAGAGTGCATTAAATACTATGGGAAGTTTGATACTTGATAATTGTTTTGAGATATAAAGATGGTAATATTAGAGTCGTGCTAGTTGGGTAATTGTGGAATTGAGAAATACTTGTGTTGAGGTTTGCAAGTCCCGTAGCATGCACGTATGGTAAACATTGTGTGACAAATTTGAAGCATGAGGTGTTCTTTGATTGCTTTCCTTATGAGTGGCGGTCGGGGATGAGCGATGGTCTTTTCCTACCAATCTATCCCCCTAGGAGCATGCGCGTAGTGCTTGGTTTTGATGACTTGTATATTTTTGCAACAAATATGTGAGTTCTTTATGACTAATGTTGAGTCCATGGATTATACGCACTCTCACCCTTCCATCATTGCTAGCCTCTTCGGTACCGTGCATTGCCCTTTCTCACCTCGAGAGTTGGTGCAAACTTCGCCGGTGCATCCAAACCCCGTGATATGATACGCTCTATCACACATAAGCCTCCTTATATCTTTCTCAAAACAACCACCATACCTACCTATTATGGCATTTCCATAGCCATTCCGAGATATATTGCCATGCAACTTTCCACCGTTCCGTTTATTATGACACGCCCCATCATTGTCATATTGCTTTGCATGATCATGTAGTTGACATCGTATTTGTGGCAAAGCCACCTTCATAATTCTTTCATACATGTCACTCTTGGTTCATTGCACATCCCGGTACACCGCCCGAGGCATTCACATAGAGTCATATTTTGTTCTAAGTATCGAGTTGTAATTCTTCAGTTGTAAGTAAATAAAAGTGTGATGATCTTCATTATTAGAGCATTGTCCCATGTGATGAAAGGATGATGGAGACTATGATTCCCCCACAAGTCGGGATGAGACTCCGGACGAAAAAAATAAAAATAAAAAAAGAGGCCAAAGAAGCCCAAATAAAAAAAGAGGCCATAAAAAAGGAGAGAAGGCCCAAATAAAAAAATGAGAGAAAAAGAGAGAAGGGGCAATGTTACTATCCTTTTTCCACACTTGTGCTTCAAAGTAGCACCATGATCTTCATGATAGAGAGTCTCTTATTTTGTCACTTTCATATACTAGTGGGAATTTTTTATTATAGAACTTGGCTTGTATATTCCAATGATGGGCTTCCTCAAAATGCCCTAGGTCTTCGTGAGCAAGCAAGTTGGATGCACACCCACTTAGTTTCTTTTGTTGAGCTTTCATATATTTATAGCTCTAGTGCATCCTTTGCATGGCAATCCCTACTCCTCGCATTGACATCAATTGATGGGCATCTCCATAGCCCGTTGATTAGCTGCGTCAATGTGAGACTTTCTCCTTTTCTGTCTTCTCACACAACCTCCATCATCATATTCTATTCCACCCATGGCTCACGCTCATATATTGCGTGAAAGTTGAAAAAGTTTGAAAAGGCTAAGTATGAAACAATTGCTTGGCTTGTCATTGGGGTTGTGCATGATGGGAGCATTTTGTGTGACGAAAATGAAGCATGGCCAAACTATATGATTTTGTAGGGATAAGCTTTCTTTGGCTATGTTATTTTGATAAGACATAATTGCTTGGTTAGCATGTTTGAAGTATTATTATTTTTATGTCAATATTAAACTTTTGTTTTGAATCTTTTGGATCTAAACAATCATGCCACAATAAAGATAATTACATTGAAAATTATGCTAGGTAGCATTCCACATCAAAAATTCTGTTTTTATCATTAACCTACTCGAGGACGAGCAGGAATTAAGCTTGGGGATGCTTGATACGTCTCCAACGTATCTATAATTTTTGATTGTTCCATGCTATTATATTATCTGTTTTGGATGGTTAATGGGCTTTAATATGCTCTTTTATATTATTTTTTGGGACTAACCTATTAACCGAAGGCCTAGTGCAAATTGCTATTTTTTAACTATTTCAGTGTTTCGCAGAAAAGGAATATCAAACGGAATCCAAATGGGACGAAACCTTCGCGAGGATCTTTCTTGGAACAAACACAATCCAGGAGACTTGGAGTGGAAGTCAGAGAAGCAACAAGGCAGCCACGAGGCAGGAGGGCGCGCCCAGGGGGGTAGGCACGCCCCCACCCTCATGGGCCCCTCGTAGCTCCATCGGCCTACTTCTTTCGCCTATATATACTCTTATACCCTGAAAACATCCAGGAGAGCCACTAAACCACTTTTCCATCGCCGCAACCTTCTGTACCCGTGAGATCCCATCTTGGGGCCTTTTTCGGAGATCTGCCGGAGGGGGATTCGATCACGGAGGGCTTCTACATCAACACCATAGCCTCTCCGATGATGTGTGAGTAATTTACCACAGACCTTCGGGTCCATAGTTATTAGCTAGATGGCTTCTTTTCTCTCTTTGGTTCTCAATACAAAGTTCTCCTCGATGTTCTTGGAGATCTATCCGATGTAATACTCTTCTGCGGTATGTTTGCCGAGATCCGATGAATTGTGGGTTTATGAATTTGATTATCTATGAATATTATTTGGTTCTTCTCTGAATACTTATATGCATGATTTGATATCTTTGCAAGTCTCTTCGAATTATCAGTTTAGTTTGGCCTACTAGATTGATCTTTCTTGCAATGGGAGAAGTGCTTAGCTTTGGGTTCAATCTTGCGGTGCTCGATCCCAGTGACAGAAAGGGAACCGACACGTATTGTATTGTTGCCATCGAGGATAAAAAGATGGGGTTTATATCATATTGCTTGAGTTTACCCCTCTACATCATGTCATCTTGCCTAATGCGTTACTCTGTTCTTATGAACTTAATACTCTAGATGCATGGTGGATAGCGGTCGATGTGTGGAGTAATAGTAGTAGATGCAGAATCATTTCGGTCTACTTGACACGGATGTGATGCCTATATTCATGATCATTGCCTTAGATATCATCAAAACTATGCGCTTTTCTATCAATTGCTCGACAGTAATTTGTTCACCCACCGTAATACATGCTATCATGAGAGAAGCCACTAGTGAAACCTATGGCCCCCAGGTCTACTTTACATCATATCAGTTTCCAATCTACAATTCTAGTTTACTATTTATACTTTGCAATCTTTATTTTCCAATCTATACAACAAAATACCAAAAATATTTATCTTATTATCTTTATCAGATCTCACTTTTGCAAGTGGCCGTGAAGGGATTGACAACCCCTTTATCGCGTTGGTTGCAAGGTTCTTGATTGTTTGTGCAGGTACTAGGTGACTCGCGTGTAGTCTCCTACTGGATTGATACCTTGGTTCTCAAAAACTGAGGGAAATACTTATGCTACTTTGCTGCATCATCCTTTCCTCTTCAAGGGAAAACCAACGCATGCTCAAGAGGTAGCAAGAAGGATTTCTGGGGCCGTTGTCGGGGAGATCTACGCTCAAGTATAGGCATACCAAGTACCCATCACAAACTCTTATCCCTCGCATAACATTATTTGCCATTCGCATCTCGTTTTCCTCTCCCCCACTTCTAAAACGATTTTCAAAAACATTTGCCTTTTCTTCGCCTTCTCCCCATATGTATCTTTGTTTGTGTTTCTATGTGCCTTCTATTTGCTTGCATCTTTGCTTGCTAAAAATCTATTGATATGGATCCACTTAAAGTGTTCTACTTGGATCATCTTCGATCCATATGCGCTCGTGACTCGCGTGTTTGTGCGGGTACTAGGTGACTCGCGTGTAGTCTCCTACTGGATTGATACCTTGATTCTCAAAAACTGAGGGAAATACTTACGCTACTTTGCTGCATCACCCTTTCCTCTTCAAGGGAAAACCAACACATGCTCAAGAGGTAGCAGCCAACGACGGGGATTCATGCATGCATGCGTGCATAGTATATGCTCTCAAACTTAATTAGGTCTGAATCTCAGCATGACCTATATATACTATGACAACACGAACCAAATGAAGAATCTGCCATGGTAACCTATCTTGTTGTTGGTCAAGGTGATCATGGATGTCCACGCGGGCCCACGAATATATAGGCTTGTCGCCGATAACCACGCGAGGGAGTGTATCGTTCGAAGGCAACCACTACATGCATATGTATGGAGGTGATGCGTGCATGCATGTTTGAATACACAACATTGATGTGGCGCGTGTGTCAAAAATCGTACACTAGCTCCCCACACAGAGCGAGATCGGTTCATGATCTGTCGTTGTACTAGCCACTTCGACTCGATGGGAGGGATTCATGTGTACACATGCATGTGTGTGTGATCAAACTGTATCATGCATGTCATCCCAGAGCAAAAATAATAATCCCCTCCTAAGTCAAATTAACCTCTCTTGTTGTCAGGCAAAAAGTAGTGATGGACCAAGCGGACCCACAGATGGAAAACATCGATATCGCTGATAACCGCTTAAGTGGGTGTGAGAGGACAACCACCACTGCTTTGCATGTGGGCCAAACATATATATGTTGAATACCCAAAATGCACAACTGTGATGTGCCACATGCCTCAAAAACCGTAAATCATGCACCCACACAGAGTGAGGTTCATATCAAGCGTACTACATATGATGGTCCCCTTCCCCCCTCTTCACGACATACTATATATGCTCCTGCCTTAATATATGTGAAACCCAAAAGAATCATCATCAATGGTGAAATTAATTAACCTCTCCCGATGTAGGTCAAAGTGATGCATGCATGCATCGACGATGGCCTCGTGGGCCCACAGATGGAAGCGTCACACGTGAGTGTCCTAGCTAGGATATGCATGTGGCCCAAAAAGGTGTTGTGTGATGTTTGAATAACCAATTTTAAAATTTTGATGTGGCACGTGCCTCGGTAACCAAAAAGTCCCGACACTGAGTCAGGTGTACTTGTTCACGGACGCGTACGTATAGTATATATGCTAATCCCCTCCCACCTCTTTGACGCGTACTATATACCACCATAACAGAAACAAAAAAGATTCTACCTGGCTAGTCAAATTAACCTCACTGCCGGTTGTTCGTCAAAGTGATGGGCGACGACCTCGCGGGCCCATAGAAAGCGTCACACGCGAGTATCGAGTGTCGTGTAGGACAACCATCGACTGCATGTGGCCAAAACATTTATGTATGAAAGGGTTGTGTAATGTTTTAAATAACGATTTCACGACTCTGATGTGGCACCGGCCTGCCTAACAAAACGGCCAACCCACACGGTGGCTCACAACTCGTAGTGTACTGCGAGCGACCTGCCACCCCAGACGCACACACCCACACACACACACCGCGAATCCACCGCAACTACGATGCATGTTAAATTGATTATCCCACGGTGAACATACATGTTACCAAAGGAGGGACGTTTTAATTTCAAAAAAATCACAAAGATCATTAAGACGTTTTAGTACATTGATTGATTGATTTTCTACGGGTATAATGTGCAAAAATAAAATTTGAGCTATATGCACACGTGACAGTGCACCTAAATGGATTGCAAAAACACATGTGTCTCACTGGGTGCATGTTTACTCCCCGTGCAACAAATTTCAAACATTGAGAATCTTAATTTTTAAATTCTAGTACATCCAAAACTTATTTGAAGTTCATGAAACTTATCGTGTTGTCATATGGACACCAATACAAAGTGGCACTGTACTTTTTCTTGTCAAATTTGAGACCAGTTTTGATGTAATCTTTATCTAATTACAGACGGGAGATTATTAATAATTGGGAACCAATATCCCAAATAGATTATTTATTCGAACCGTGAGCGTTAGACCAACAATGGATACGTGCCATGCTTCGGTTAAGCAATAAAGTGGCAGCATTAATCATCCAAATAGAAAAACAATATACGTGCCGCCGTGCGACCCGTGTGGCGTGCGAGCAGGCGTGAGTTGACGGAACGCATGCGAGCAGTCCGACGCGCAGGCAGAGGGGAGGCATGCGTGCAGGTGTGTGAATTGGTAGAGGCGTGCTCGTTGCGCGGTGTCATCAGGAGGCGTGCGAGTAGCTGTGTGAAACTTTGGTAGGCATGCTAGCAGTCCGGTGCGCAGGCTCACCGGGAGGCGAGCCATCGGTTTGACCGCCGCCCTCCTCTCTCCCACAACTCCCACTACTCCATATTAATGGTGTGCCTGAGCGGCCGCACCCCCCATCCTCGCAACGCACACACAATCCTCTCTCTCCGCTTGCATCCTTGACGCCGCTCTCAGTCCTCAAAGCCGTCAGTTTATGAGGATCCACCGAAGCGCCCCATCGGAGGGAGTGGCGACGCCGGGGCTACTAAAGCACCGGAGCACGGCGTGGAGATGGAGACTGAGGTTGCCGTCACCGCCGGCGAATTATCGCTGCACCCTGACGTCGTCGACGGCGTCGCGCTTCCACAGCCGGAGGCGGAGTTCCACACCGACTCCGACGACCACTCCGGCGACGACTCCGATGACGAGGACAGCTGGTTAGTCATCTATACTCATTTATGTGTCAAATAGATCATAGGGTTTTTCTGGTTACTCCCGCCTCCCCCTTTTTGGAATAGAAATCCTATGGTTATGTTCTCCCAATCCATGAAATCTGAATAAGTTTTGTTAGATCCGTGTAGTGTATTGATTGTTTGAATGGTACATGTGATAAGTGATTAGTTGTTTCATCTGTGTGCAAATGATTTCTTCTAGTAATCCGACTAGGATTAGTGTTCGTGTTAATATTTCCTAGACAGGGCTTGACAATTGATTTTGAATGACCTACATATGTTTGTGCCATTATTTTCTTCAAGATTGGTCTGTACATAGATGAGTGTGCTTAAATATCGAACCATAATCTCTGGATATGTATAAATAAATAGCCATAAATTCCTAATCCTACTTCACGGCATGTAATCATTGATTTGATGCCAAATTTGTTTTACTATTTGTATAGTTGCTGTCTGACGATGTGGACAGCGAGGATGAAGATGGCCAGAGGAGGTACAAGAGGCAAATCCTGAGGAAGCTTTATGCGGGAATGCATAACAGGCGTATTAGGACCTGGAACGGCGGCTATGGATGCCCATTTTGCAACCAGAAGCTTCATGATGCATATCTAAGTGTTCTGGCGCATGCAAGAGGACAGGCCGTTGGCTCCTTCGAGCAGAAGTATTCTTGCAGGGTGGCGCACGGCGCGTACGCCGAGTACCTGGAGAAGCTTCAGGATCGTGCCGGCCGTATGTGAGATGAGATGTGGGATGGACCGAACGATGTACGCTTGAGTATGCTTAATGACAGTTGAACTATGCTTATGTACGTGTACGCTTATTATCTATGTCTGAGTATGTTAAATATTTCGCCAAATTTTGGTAAAAATTACAATGAGGGACCAATAAACCAGGACGGAGGTAGTACGTCAATCACACACGGTTCCCAAAATTGGAACCGTGTGCAATGGCTTTCATTTTGCCTGCTGCGTCAATCACACACGGTTCGCTCTAGCAAATCGTCGCCCCCAAAATTCTTTGTGGGACAGAAAACCCTCACCACCCAATCCAAAAAAGAAAAAAGAAAACCCTCACCATCCCCACGTCACAAAAACCCTCACCCCGCCCCCACCCCCTCGGCCCCTCTGGTACGTTCCCCATTCACACCTGCACAAACTCCTCCGCGTCTATGCCATGGCACCACCTATCGCGGCGGACTAGCGGTAAACACTTAGCTCGACGCATGCCGCCGCTGCTAGGCTGCTGGCAAAGCCCACCGCATTTCGCCACTTCTGCTTGCCGCCGCCTATCGCCATCGACATTCTCGACACTACTCGCGTCGACCCAGCTCCGCTCGGTTGGGGAATCTACTGTACTGAGGGTTCTTTCTCATGGACGACAAGGTAACTAATTTAACAAGATATTATCTCATCTCTTATCCCAGTTCATCTGCCTCCTTTAATCACCCAGCGGAAATTGCCGTGAATTCATTTTTATTCGAGCTGATTTGAGGGTTTTCTTTCATTCATAGAATTACAGTGCGCTGACACTTCAGGACTTTGCGACCACCGCCATAGATTCCATCTCTCGGTACCAGATCACTTGAGCACGCGCGCGGTATGTTCAATCTCACCCTAAATCGGTTGGCATGGCCTACTTTCCTGAACATATTCTAAATATTGCTACATTTGGATAAAAGGTGCCACATGCACCATATACGTCAAAGGGGATTTTCCCCTCTTCTTTCTATATTAGGCAAATTAATGATGTATTGTTCTTTCGATTACTCTCATTTTTCCATGACATCATGTTTACCCTATCTGTTTAATTATAGATTTTTGTCCTTCGATTTCAACTGCTGTATAGTTCTTTCAATTTGGGCCCATATTTGCATGTTACCATATTTTCTTTAACAGTCCTACCATTTTCTGCAGGACATCCCTCGCTATGCAACAGATTATGTAGTGCACAATTTTTCCCTTGACATAGATCAAGGCTCCACGGATGTCATACTGCACACAAACCATGGATTTACAATCGTTGCTACTGTAAGACTTGATGAACGTGGTGACTCCTATTTTGGCACTGGCTTTTGGAATGAAATTGCAAAGTTTTATGTACTGAAAGCTGGCACTAAAATTGCACTTCACATAAAAGGGCCTCGTCATGAGATATATGCTAACTTCCCCGACAAAATCATCCGTCCAGATTTTGTTCGAAGTAAGTTTTCTTTTCAACTATATGCATTTAACTTACCCAGCAATGTCAAATGAATTGTGTAGTATTTAAGCAACCAATTGTTATCCCCTTTTCTTACTATATTCCTACCTAATAACTTCTAGTTACCAATACACTTTTCTATTGCCCTCTTTTAACTAAATCTTCCTTGTACTCCCATTTCTATCAGAAAGCGCCGATGACAAGGAGACTCCAGAGGTGGAGAACGGGGCTGCCAACAAGCGGGGGCGGGGCGAGCTAGAACCGCAAGCGACTCCAGCAGGCCTAGACTTAATCAGCAGCCTCCCCAATGATATGTTGAGAGTCATCATCTCCCTCCTCCCAATCAAATATGGGGCGCGGACAACCCTCCTTTCCCAGCGGTGCCGCCCCCTATGGAACTCCAACCCTCTCGACCTCATCGACACTCACGAGCTCTGCCATGGCTATTGCAAAAGCTTGGATGCGTTCTCCAAGATCCTCGGCAGTCACCTTAGCCCAACCAAAGGCCTTAGAATGGGCAAGTTGCATTCCAACGGCAAGGACCGAGCCAAGCTTGACGACTGGTTCCGATCCCCCGCCCTAGATCAGGTCGAGGAGCTCACTTTTGATGATGGACATATGCGGTTGCTGCCAACGTCCGCACTCCGCCTCGCCCCTACGCTGTGCGTCGCCAAGTTCAGGAACTGCCATTTCCCGCCCCTTAATGACGCGCCCGCTCTTATTCTACCACGACTAAAGCACCTCAAGCTCGTTGTCGTCTGCCTCTCAAAGGGTGACATGGAGCACCTGCTCCGTGGCTGTACTGCACTCGAGTACCTTCGTCTTCAGGCGATCAATGGGTTGAGTACCTTCCACATCACCTCCATGACTCTCTGGACTATTTATGTGTGTTGCTGGTGCGGCAGGAAGACATCACAAGATGTGTACCACGGTATAGTCATCCAGGACACACCTGCACTTGAGAGATTACTTGTAGTTGATCAAGAAGGTCCAACAAGAATCAATGTCATTTCTGCGCCGAAATTGACAGTGGTGGGCTACTCGTCTGACAAATGCTCCGAACTTGTTATTGGATCCACACTCATTCAGGTACAACAGCCGCCTTCTACCTCTCCTTCTACAAATTAACATTATTTCTAATTTTGAAGATGTTTGTTCGTCTGTCATTCAGAAAATGATTCCGACAAGATTGACACCTAAACTGCGCACAGTGAAGGTCTTGGCACTAGAATCTATCAGGCCCGACCTGGAGCAAGTTGTCAGTTTCCTGAGATGCTTTCCGTGCCTGGAGAAGCTATATATCAAGGTGATGTTCCTTTCCTGTTAAATGTTAACCATAAGGGAGTTCAATTTGTGACACCTTTTTCCAAGTTTACAATGACAATGTACTACGATTTCTGAAGGTTATTTTGGAGGATTACAGTACATACATGCCCCCCCCCATGTTGGTTGCTTGATCCATATGGTTACAACCAATAAGCATTTCTCCTTTGGATTCATCTGTACTAGTTTTCTTAGGGAACTTTTCATCCAATCCAACCTCTTGTGAAGAAGGCTACATTTTTCTAGAATGTAATCAAATGCCCATGTTAAGCATGTCAGATCGAAGATGACATGTTAGTGCATTTTACAAATCCTGCAAACCAAATAGCTAGGCATGTAGTAATGTTCAAAACTGCATGTAGGCACTAACACGTTTTCTTCTTTTGCAGATAAGATTAGGCCCAGTGGTGGATAATGTGATACAATATAACAATCACGTCGAATGCCTAGATCTGCATCTCTCAGAAATTACTTTGAACTCCTACCGAGGGACCTTACCGGAGATTATATTCGCCAGGTTCTTTGTTTTCAGAGCAAGGGTGCCGAAGGAAATGAGGTTTGCCCTACATTTATTTTGCAAAAATGAATGGTTTGTTGATCAGGGCCGGTGCCTGCGGCAGAATGGAGTAGGCTCCAAAAATGCTGAATTTCATTTTGGAACTTTAGATGACAGAGTAATCAGAAGTCATCATTTCAACCCCATACATGACTTCTCAGTGGCTGACCCCTTTGCAAAAATTGTGAGGTTTCGAAGCCAGACTTAGCGGTGATATTAGTTTGAACCTCTCTGATATCCATGTTCAGCGGATCAACGCGAGCGTTTGCAGCTGATGAGCTAAATTTCATTTCTAATATCAGTTTGAACCTTGTAATCTTCGATTTTGAGCCATATAACTCTGGAATTTGAACCTTGTAACATTTCGAGCTTTTGCGGTACAATCGTTGAAATGGCATCATATGAGACTCGTATATTGCTAGCACTATTTTGACCTAATATGCAATGGTCTTAGATTTTATTAACCATTCTTGAATCAGTTTACCTTGTCGATCTCACAGCACACGATCTGTATAGCTAATTCAACTGCGATCTTCGACATTATTGCACACAATTGGTTTCTTCCACCGCGTGCACTGTAGAGTGCAGAATTAATTATTGCACTCGAGTGTCCATCATCACCCTTCTGTGTAACTTTGACCTCATCACCCAAGGGTAAACTTATGACCGAAGTCATTCCACAAACTTCGTTTTAACAAAGCTTTTTGCCAATAAACGCCCACGGTTTGTCCGTCTTCTAGCCGACGTGGGGCCAAACTAGCTGGGCGGGAAGCTTGTGCGGTAAACAGCACGGTAGCGCGACACCGACGATACATTTGGCACCTCTTCGAGCCCACACATGTGGTGCGGTGTTGTCAAGCATGCACTGGAATCCTCCGCTATGAACACCGTGACAAGACATGACGATTACAGGCCGGCCGGCCCCCATTTATTACAGCGGTCATTTAACCTACCCTTGTGTCTCTTCAACCTTTTGATCGCGCCGCACCATTGCAGGAAGCACACCCACCACGAGAAATTCTTAGAGGGTATCCTGCGCGGCTCCAATGGTGCTCCGAGCGGCTGCTGACGACGAGCAGCGGTTCACCATGCGTGTCGTGATGGACACCCACAGAAGGTTCATGGACCTCTCGGTGGTGTACACCAACGGCCCTGTCTGGGTGGAGCACTCCATCCGCATCATGGAGCTGTTGCTTGCCGCGGAGAAGTACAAGGTGGTCGGGTTCGACCTCGAGTACACCCGCTCATGCCAGGTCGCGTCCCAAGGTCGCCGTCGCCCAGATGTGCATGCGCCACCACGTCCTCGTCTACCACTACTGCCTAGCCACAAGGCCTTGTGAGCGTTTTGCCAGGTTTGTCAACAGCCCCCGCTACATGTTCGCTATGGTGGATATCACCAACGATGTAAAGGCGCTAGAGAATTCGGGCATCGCCTGCCAGAATCTTGTCGACATCTAGGGCCAATACAAGATTTGGGGCAGCAAGGAGCATGAGAAGGACTCACTGGTTCACCTCGCCGAGGCCATCATCGACCCCTACTACAGAGAAATGAAGGATTCGTGCAACAAGGACAAGCGTGCCTGGCACTCGGCCTGGATGGAGAAACTCGACAAAGCTCACGTCGTGTACGCGGCCAAGGAGGCGTACACGAGATACGGCATGTACAGGTGGATCATTGACATGAGGAAGTGCCTCCTTCCCCAAAACGTCCAGGGATCCAGCCGGAAGCAGAGCAATGGCAAGCGTCGTCGCAACAATAAGTAGATGATTAGATCCTCATTTCTCCTACTTTAGTATGCACGTAATTGCTTTCTTTGGTGTGTGGAAATGTTATGTGTGTAGTCACTTGTGTAATTGTATGCTTAATTTGGTTATGCAATGTTGTCTTTTTAAGTATATATGTTGATGCTCTGTAGACAGAGTGTAGATGTTGTGCGGACAAAGAAAATCACATCGCACACGGACTAAACAATGGAACCCGTCGGTGATGTTTTCATCAATCACTCACAATTGTATACCAGCAATCGTTTGCTCACAACACACACGACTTGTTAGCAGTAATCGTCTGTGTTGTTATCGGTCTTCGCACACGTTTCCGATTATAGACCTGTTTGCCTCGTATCACACACATCTTGTTCATTTGAACCGTTTCTGTTCTCATGTCTCAACGCAAACAGTTCATCCGAGTGAACTGCATGCCGTATATCGCACACACCTTTGATCTGGCTGACCGTTTCTTTGTGTTGCCTAATCACAAGTAGTTCATCCGAGTGAACCGTATGCTGTACATCGCACACACCTTCATCTGGCTGCCCGTTTCTTTTGTTCCTCCTCATCGCAAATGGTTAATTGAGCTGAACCGTATGCCCTGCATCGCACACTGGAAGTGCATTATATCGACTAGAGGGGGGTGAATAGGTGATTTTTATGAATTCTTCACTAAGGAATTTAAGGGTGAGGAAATTCCTAAGCGAAGAACTACTTGCAGCGGAATAAGTACTCAGATGCAAACATAACAGAACATAAGCATATCATGATGAAATGAAAACAAGCATTGAGTACAGAAAGCGTAAACACAGGATAAAATAGGATGAAGACAAACAGACTGAAGAAATTGAACTGAGGAAATTGAGAAGGTCTTCAGTCAAAGTCTTCAAACATATATGAACAAGCACACAACACAGTAATGAGGAAATGGAAGAGTTGAGGAAATAGAACCAGTAGGCTTGGTGAAGACAATGATTTGGTAGACCAGTTCCAACTGCTGTGACAGTTGTACTTTTGGTTGGAGGGACTAGGTATTTAAACCTGAGGACACACAGTCCTCACCGTATTCTCCTTGAGCTAAGGTCACACAGACCTTGCCCAATCACTCATGGTAAGTCTTCAGGTGACTTCCAAACTTTCACAAACTCGGTCACTCGGCGATCCACAATTTCCTCTTGGATGCTCAGACCATGACACCTAACCGTCTAGAAGATGCACAGTCTTCAAAGGTAACAAGCGTCGGATCCACGGAGGATCAATCTCTTCAGTGATGATCAATCACTTTGGGTTTGTAGGTGTTTGGGATTGGGTTTTCCTCACTTGATGATTTTCGCTCAAAGTCCTCGGAGGATGGGATGCTCTCAAATGACAAGTGTCAGTTTCTCTCGGAGCAGCCAACCAGCTAGTGGTTGTAGGGGGCGGCTATTTATAGCCTAGGGAGCAGCCCGACATGATAAGACATAAATGCCCTTCAATGATATGACCATTAGGTGGGTAGATATTTTGGGACAGCTGGCGCGTAGCACAGCAACGGTCGGAAATTTGAGGCTCAAATTCCTCAGGGCTATCAGGTTCCTCACTTGTAGGCAATCCACACTGGTGAATTCCTAACTCCTCAGTCAGAACAAATTCCTCAGAGACCAGAAGATCTTCGTCTCTGTCACTGAAGAAATTGACTGAACTGTATGAGATTTCCAATGGCTTCACTCGAAGGGATTGGTAGGTGTAGGATTTTGAGATGAGCATCACTTGGAAATTTTTCCTTAGTATTTCCTCGACCCCCTTTAACAGTACGGTGTTTCCTATGACTCAAAGAAAGAGAAAATGAAACTATTAAAACAAAAGTCTTCACGCTTCATGTTCCTCGTATGAATACCAAGTCTTCATGGTCACACCAATTTCTTCACTTTCAAAGTCTTCAGGAAGTCTTCAGAAATCCAAAGTCTTCAGTCGAAGACATTCATTTTTAGGGTTCGACTTTCTCTGTAAATATCAAACTCCTCATAGACTTATAGACCTGCGTACACTCACAAACGCATCAGTCCCTTAACCTATAAGTCTTCAATACACCAAAATCACTAAGGGGCACTAGATGCACTTACAATCTCCCCCTTTTTGGTGATTGATGACAATATAGGCTAAGTTTCCAACGGGGATAAAACATATGGAGTGTAAACATTAATATTGAGGAATTTGATTGCAAGATATAGAAGAACTCCCCCTGAAGATGTGCATAGTGAGGAATTTGCTTTTGAAGCAATGCACATTTGAAGAGTAGAATCATGGAGATATCCCCGTATATCTTGTAATTCATACACGCATTTAACATATCAAATGAAGAATTTGAAATGCATGATGAAATATGGTGACTGATGTAATTCAGCATGCGTGCATTAACATATAAGAGGAATAAGCATGCAGAAGAACAGAACAAAAGTATCAGACCACCATCAGGTTTAAGTTTACAACTCGATCCAGCAAAGTCTTCAAAAGAACGAGAGTTGTAACTTAGCAAAAAAAGCCCATATATAGACCCGCTTGAAGACTAACTCAAATTTCTCCCCCTTTGTCATAGAATGACCAAAAGGACCGAAAAATGAGGACTAATGCCCCTGAAGAATATCATGTTGATGGAGGAGCGCCAGCGTTGTTGGGGTCGGTTGTTGAAGTAGGGCCTGCCGCAGCATCGTCCAAATCTTCATGCTCATCCGTGTCACGCGATGAAGAATAGGAGCTGGCCACCAAGGAAGGAACTTTGACTTTCTTGTATTTGTTCGCTGGTGGTTGAGACCAGTCAAAGTCCTGCTTGAGACCCATTTGCTTCAGGTCTTCTTCGCCATACAGATGAGACAGAACAACCCAGGTGCGACCAAAGACTTCATGGAGGTAGTAATGGTTTTTCTTCACTGCATTGTGTGTAGCAGTCAAGTTGTGAAGAATTGAACCAAACTGACGCTTAACCCATTTGTGGTTGCGATCGACCTTCTAGTGAAGACTGAGGAGAAGCTCATGATCAGTCAACACCCTTGGAGCTGTGGCTTGAGGATTTTGCTTTGAGGCATTGGCGGCAGAGTCATGAGTGGCAGAGTCATCATTGGTGGAGTAGGATGTGGCTTTGCGAAACTGTCCATCCAATGGACGAGTGCCTTCATCAAAGATAGCACCTTTGCCCTTCTCATCAGATGAGGAAACTGGCCATTTGAATACTTCTATTGGGGGCAGGTAGCTATGATGATTGAGCATATCAGCCTTGTAGTTGATTGAAGACCTTGTTTTGAGGAATCTCATAATCCAGGAAGCGTAAGGCCTCAACTCAAATGGAGATAATGCAACATTGGCCAGAGTCCTCATGAAGAAATCATGGTAGTTGACAGGAACGCCATGAATGATGTTGAAAAGCAGATTCTTGATGATGCCAATGACCTCTTCTTCATTAGAGTCGTGGCCTTTGATTGGACTCAATGTCTTCGTCAGAATGCGATAGACAGTCCGTGCCACATACAACAATTCCTTCACGAGGAATTTGGTCCTTGGGGCTTGGCCGGGCTTCAGTGGCTTCATCAACACTTGCATGTAGTGATCTATAAGCTCAGGTTCATGGTATATACAATGAGCACCTTCAAGGGGAGGACTGACAGGCAGGGCATGAAGCAATTCAGAGGCCGATGCTTTGAAATGAGTATTCTCTGTCATCCAATCCAACACCCAAGAGTTCACATCTGTAGCATCTCCTGTGATGTCCGCTCTTCTCCTATCGGACTAGTCACTTCCCACTCTCCTCAAGTGAATAGCAGTGTTGCATAGAACTGAAGAATTAGTTCTTCATTCCAATCACATATATCTGTGCAGAAGTTGAGCAGTCCAGCATCGTGAAGAACGCTGAGGACTGGGGCGAAGCACGGCAGCGGTTCCATGTCCACATGAGGAATATGCTCATGGTCGAAGACTTTGTCCTTGTTGAAAAGCAGTGAAGATAGAAGTTGGCTTGGCTAGCGGTCCAGAAACGCTTCCTTCTAAGACGAGCAAAGTCATATGGGTTGTACTCTGTGAAGAACACATGCTCATGAAAGAAGTCATCAGCCTTGAAGTTTTGCTTCTTAAAGAAAGGACCCTTTGGCTTGGGCTGAGGAGTTTCAGTCAATTGCATCACAACCTCAGGAATCGCAATTTCAGGAACCACAGGCTGAGGAATTTTAGTTTCTTCTTCAGTTGCAACCTGGTTCTTCAATTCTTCATCAGCTTGTTCATCAACACTAGTGGCTGGAATTTCTTCATGAATGGATGGAGTGGTGCGAGGTTCTTCTGAGCCCATTTGAACTTCAGTATGCACTGGGGACTGAGCTATTTGTCGCAGAGGAGTGAACAAGGGAGAATTGGGGTGCTGACTTTCCCAAAAGTCATCATTCATCACTGGTGTTTTGCTCCCAATGTCCACATCCTCATCTTCTTCACTTAATTCTTCAACGCCTGGCTCTTCAGCTGTGAACTGAGGCACGGGCGATGAGACAACTTGGGTTGAAGGGATTGTATCCACTTCAATTTCTTCGTCCAACTGCTCTGAAGAAGCAGCAGAAGAAACATCTTCATCGGATTTGCTTGGGATCACATAATCTTCATCAAAAGGAATGAGTTCCTTTGATGGCATGCTTGAGACTGGAACAACATCAATAGGATTCTCAAAAGAGCTTGTCAATTAATTCATCTTCTTCGGAGCTGAAGATTCTGATGAAGTTGATGCTCTCCTTTTCTTCACTTATGCATGCTCCGCAGCCTTGGTCTTCTTAGCTTCTGATGCAGAAGGAAGAATTGGAGTTTGTGTAGGTGCAGGAGAAGCAGAGGAAATTGGTTCATTTTCTTCAGGCACAACTGATGCAGTTGCCCTGGCATGGTCAGTTTCTTCAGGCACAGCGGTTGAAGTTTCAGCTGGCCTGGCTATTTCTTCAAGCGCAACACTAGTGGTTGCCCTGGCAGTTTCATCAGCGGCTGGAATGCAGTCATCAGCTCTGGTACTAGCAGTTTCATCAGCAGCCTGATTTTCATCGGCGGTGCTGGCATATTCTTCAGTGGGCTGAGCAGATGCTTCAGCCTGAGGAATTTCTTGTTGCATTGGGTCTGCAACATTTGAGGTGAATCCCTTGGTTAAGTTGATGAATCTGACTTTGGCTCCAAGCCAGTCAGCATAGTAGCGATCAAATTCATCACCGAGATTCTTGATCTCAGATTGCAGAGCTACAAGATCATTAGTTGTCATTTTGACAACATTCTTCTTCAGCAAGCGCTCCTTTTTTTACTGTGCTTTCTTCAACTGCCTGGCCTTCTTGAATTTCCATTTTTCTTCGCCTATGAAGGCGGTAAGGACGTGACTTTGACCAGGTGTAAGATTGAAGTCAGGCATAGGACTGTTGGGGTCCTTGTGCCAGAGATCAATGAAGTCGAGGATCAACTTTGGATCCAAAAGCAGAGGTACATTTGTGCCTTTGGCTCTAGCGGCCTTTTGCAGTCTGTCTCTGATGATTTTGGTGAGTTCCTCATCATCAGCTTCGTCTTCATCAGACGGCACTTGGAAGGCGACCTGGTTCTTGTGAGGACTTGGTCGAGAACCTCGTCCAGCAGTGGCTTTAGTCTTCAGCAGAGTGGGGCCAGTTGAGGAATGCGGAGGAGCTGGAGAACTTGCAGAGGCTCCTGAGGCAATAGAGATTCCTGTTGTCCTTTGGCACGATGCAAGATGTACTGGTGCTGAGGATTTTGAAGGAGGAGCTGAGGGTTTTGCAACTTGTGGAGCTGGAGCAGCTGAGGAATTGGCCGTGAGGGCTTTGCTGAGCTGGACCGTGAGGGCATTGCAGATGAGCTTGGCTGTGAGGACATTGGTGCAGAAGCCTTGGGCTTGTGTGCAGGCTTCTTGGGCATGGCCTTCTTAGGCTTGCTAGCAGAAGCCTCAACAGCAGCAGCAGCAGAATCTTCATTGAATTTCTTCACTGCTTCTTTTGCCACTTTGGCCAGCTTGGCTTGACGCTTGGCCCATTCCTTTGGAAATTCTTCACCTCTTCTGATGCTAGAGGGGCCAGCTCGTTGACCAGGTGCCAGTGGAGGTCTTGGGCATGGAGGATGTACAACAAATTTCTTCATGTACTTAGGGGTTACATATCTGTAATCCCTCCATTCTCTGGCCCATCTCCTCTCAATCTTCTGAATGTGCACTTTGCGCTCATTCTTTGTTTCCTCAGGGGGTGTGCAGTACCCTGCACAGATGTCATCAGGGATCTCAAACGCAGTGTTGACTTCAGCTTTCCTTCCTCCCTTATGAGGTTTCTTGCCATCAGCTATTTTCTTCAGCTCAGGATTTAGAACTATTGAGTTCTCAGATGAGGTGTGCAACTTTTCTTCGAGGAACGCTGCAAATGAGTTAAGTTGATGAGAACCTAGTGATTTAGCAGTGGACATGTGTACCTGTGATCAGAATATAGTTGCGAAAAATTTGGAGAGGTCACATGCGTTCTCAGAAGTTTTTGCAAAAAGAACAAGTTTGAGGAATTTGACCAGATGAGTCTTGAGGAATTTCACTAAGCGTTCTTTGACTTAGGTTCCAGAGTTGTACATATTGAAAATCCACACAATTGAGGAATCTTGAAGAAAAATGTTGCTTAGGGAAACAGATCAAGAACATATGTGTGAGGTGTTTAGTTTGTGAAGATTTGAAGAATAAACACCTTTCGAAGATTTTGAAGAAAACATGAGAATCAACAAGGGCACTAAAAGTAACTTTTAATTACCCTTGACGAAAAACATGACGAACTGTGAAGTGTAGATTTAGAAGTTCGCCAGTTCAGATCTTCCACGCCCTAACTTGGCAGAGGAAGACACCTACGGCAGCGGCGGAGTGAAGAAATCCGCGGACAACGCGAGTACGACGGCGACGAGGTCGAGGCAGCGAAGCTCTTCCTCACCGGCGATGATGGAACTAGCAGCGGCGCTAGGTTTTAAGAGCTCGAGCGAGGGAGTGAGATCGAGCAGAGTAAAGACGAAGTGAGGAGGGGAGGGATATTTATAGCCGAGGTGAAAAACCGCTCGCCCGAGGAGATTGGACGAACGTGCCCCTGACCCTTCTCATTCGTGTGACATGTGTCACCCACGTACTGAGAGGTGGCGATCGTGCAAGATCGTGGGTGAATAGATAATCATATCGTGGAATGTGGAATAGTTTGAGCGACAAAAGCCGAAAATTCAGATAAGATAATTTTAAAGTTTCGTTCGCAATTTCTTCAGCTGACAAGGACACAGTGAAGATTTTGAATGAGTTTCAAATAGAACGCATATGAGGAATTTGTGAATAGACTGGGTTTAGTTTAGCATAGAGGGGCAAGGGTCCGATCACATTCACTTAGCAGAAAAGGTAACATGAAGAATTAGCAATAAGTGAATGTTGTAGATGTTGGAAATGTGCCCTAGAGGCAATAATAAAATGGTTATTATTGTATTTCCTTGTTCATGATAATTGTCTGTTGTTCATGCTATAATTGTATTAACTGGAAACCGTAATACATGTGTGAATACATAGACCACAACATGTCCCTAGTAAGCCTCTAGTTGACTAGCTCGTTGATCAATAGATGGTTATGGTTTCCTGACCATGGACATTGGATGTCATTGATAACGGGATCACATCATTAGGAGAATGATGTGATGGACAAGACCCAATCCTAAGCATAGCACAAGATCGTGTAGTTCGTTTGCTAGAGCTTTTCTAATGTCCTTAGACCATGAGATTGTGCAACTCCCAGATACCGTAGGAATGCTTTGGGTGTACCAAACGTCACAACGTAACTGGGTGGCTATAAAGGTGCACTACAGGTATCTCCGAAAGTGTCTGTTGGGTTGGCACGAATCGAGACTGGGATTTGTCACTCCGTGTGACGGAGAGGTATCTCTGGGCCCACTCGGTAATGCATCATCATAATGAGCTCAATGCGACTAAGGAGTTAGCCATGGGATCATGCGTTACGGTACGAGTAAAGTGACTTGCCGGTAACGAGATTGAACAAGGTATTGGGATACCGACGATCGAATCTCGGGCAAGTAACGTACCGATTGACAAAGGGAATTGTATACGGGATTGATTGAATCCTCGACATTGTGGTTCATCCGATGAGATCATCGTGGAACATGTGGGAGCCAACATGGGTATCCAGATCCCGCTGTTGGTTATTGACCGGAGAGTCGTCTCGGTCATGTATGCATGTCTCCCGAACCCGTAGGGTCTACACACTTAAGGTTCGGCGACGCTAGAGTTGTAGAGATATTAGTATGCAGTTAACCGAAAGTTGTTCGGAGTCCCGGATGTCACGAGGAGTTCCGGAATGGTCCAGAGGTAAAGATTTATATATGGGAAGTCCTATTTTGGCCACCGGAAAATGTTCGGGATTTTTCGGTATTGTACCAGGAAGGTTCTAGAAGGTTCCGAAGTGGGGCCCACCTGCATGGGGGGACCCACATGAACGTGGGTAGTGGGGCAAGGCCCCAAACCCCTGGTCAAGGCGCACCAAGATCCCACCTTAGAAGGAATAAGATCATATCCCGAAGGGATAAGATCAAGATCCCTAAAAAAGGGGGATAACAATCGGTGGGGAAGGGAAATGATGGGATTTCTTTCCCCCCACCTTTACCAACGCCCCAATGGACTTGGAGGGCAAGAAACCAGCCCCCTCCACCCCTATATATAGTGGGGAGGCGCATGGGAGCAGCACCCCAAGCCCTGGCGCCTCTCTCCCTCCCGTGACACCTCTTCCTCCCCGCTTGCGCTTGGCGAAGCCCTGCCGGGATCCCGCTACTTCCACCACCACGCCGTCGTGCTGCTGGATCTTCATCAACTTCTCCTCCCCCCCTTGCTGGATCACCAAGGAGGAGACGTCCCCGCTCCATACGTGTGTTGAACGCGGAGGTGCCATCCGTTCGGCGCTAGGATCATCGGTGATTTGGATCACGACGAGTACGACTCCATCAACCCCGTTCTCTTGAACGCTTCCGTGTGCGATCTACAAGGGTATGTAGATGCACTCCCCTCTCTCTCGTTGCTAGATGACTCCATAGATTGATCTTGGTGATACGTAGAAAATTTTAAATTTCTGCTACGTTCCCCAACAATGGCATCATGAGCCGGGTTTATGCGTAGATTCGATGCACGAGTAGAACACAAAGTAGTTGTGGGCGACGATTTGTTCAATTTGCTTACCGTTACTAGTCTTATCTTGATTCGGCGGCATTGTGGGATGAAGCGGCCCGGACCGACCTTACACGTACTCTTACGTGAGATAGGTTCCACCGACTGACATGCACTTGATGCATAAGGTGGCTAGCGGGTGTCTGTCTCTCCCACTTTAGTCGGATCGGATTTGATGAAAAGGGTCCTTATGAAGGGTAAATATCAATTGGCATATCACCGTTGTGACTTTTGCGCAGGTAAGAAACGTTCTTGCTAGAAACCCATAGCAGCCACGTAAAACATGCAACAACAATTAGAGGACGTCTAACTTGTTTTTGCAGGGTATGCTATGTGATGTGATATGGCCAAAAGGATGTGACGAATGATATATGTGATGTATGAGATTGATCATGTTCTTGTAATAGGAATCACGACTTGCATGTCGATGAGTATGACAACCGGCAGGAGCCATAGGAGTTGTCTTAATTTATTGTATGACCTGCGTGTCAATGAAAAATGCCATGTAATTACTTTACTTTTTTGCTAACCGTTAGCCATAGTAGTAGAAGTAATAGTTGGCGAGACAACTTCATGAAGACACGATGATGGAGATCATGATGATGGAGATCATGGTGTCATGCCGGTGACGAAGGTGATCATGCCGCGCCTCAAAGATGGAGATCAAAAGGCGCAAGATGATATTGGCCATATCATGTCACTTTATGATTTGCATGTGGTGTTTGTCATGTTTACATCTTATTTTCTTAGAATGACGGTAGCATAAATAAGATGATCCCTCACTAAAATTTCAAGAGATGTGTTCCCCCTAACTGTGCACCGTTGTGAAGGTTCGTTGTTTCGAAGCACCACGTGATGATCGGGTGTGATAGATTCTAACGTTCGCATACAACGGGTGTTGACGAGCCTAGCATGTACAGACATGGCCTAGGAACACAAGCAAAACACTTAGGTTGAGTTGACGAGCCTAGCATGTACAGACATGGCCTCGGAACACAAGAGACCGAAAGGTTGAACATGAGTCGTATAGTAGATACGATCAACATGGAGATGTTCACCGATGATGACTAGTCCGTTTCACGTGATGATCGGACACGGCCTAGTCGATTCGGATCATGTATCACTTAGATGACTAGAGGGATGTCTATCTAAGTGGGAGTTCATTAAATAATCAGATGAACTTAATTATCATGAACATAGTCAAAAGGTCTTTGCAAATAATGTCGTAGCTTACGCTTTAGTTCTACTAAGATATGTTCCTAGAGAAAATTTAGTTGAAAGTTGATAGTAGCAATTATGCGGACTGGGTCCGTAAACTGAGGATTGTCCTCATTGCTACACAGAAGGCTTATGTCCTTAGTGCGCCGCTCAGTGTGCTGAACCTCGAGCGTCGTCTGTAGATGTTACGAAACATCTGACATACACGTTTTGATGACTACGTGATAGTTCAGTGTGTGATGCTAACGGTTTAAAATTGTGGCACCAAAGACGGTTTTGAAACGTCGCAGAACATATGAGATGTTCCAAAGACTGAAATTGGGATTTCAGACTAATGCCCACGTCAAGAGGTATGAGACCTCTGACAAGTTTCTTAAGCCTGCAAACTAAGGGAGAAAAGCTCAATCGTTGATCATGTGCTCAGATTGTCTGAGTACTACAATCACTTGAATCGAGTGGGAGTTAATCTTCCAGATGAGATAGTGATGGTTCTCCATAGTCACTGCCACCAAGCTATTAGAGCTTCGTGATGAACTATAACATATCAGGGATAGACATGATGATCCTTGAGCAACTCGCGATGTTTGACACCGCGAAAGTAGAAATCAAGAAGGAGCATCAATTGTTGATGGTTAGTAAAACCACTAGTTTCTAGAAGGGCAAGGGCAAGAAGGGATACTTCATGAAACGGCAAATCAGTTGCTGCTCTAGTGAAGAAACCCAAGGTTGAACCCAAACCCGACACTAAGTGCTTCTGAATGAGGGGAACGGTCACTGAAGCAGAACTACCCTAGATACTTCATAGATGAGAAGGCTGGCAAGGTCGACAGAAGTATATTGGATATACATTATATTAATGTGTACTTTACTAGTACTCCTAGTAGCACCAGGGTATTAGATACCGGTTCGGTTGCTAAGTGTTAGTGACTCGAAATAAAAGCTGCGGAATAAACGGAGACTAGCTAAAGGTGAGATGATGATATGTGTTGGAACTGTTTCCAAGGTTGATGTGATCAAGCATCGCATGCTCCCTCTACCATCGAGATTGGGGTTAAACCTGAATAATTATTATTTGGTGTTTGCGTTGAGCATAGACATGATTGGATTATGTTTATCGCAATACGGTTATTCATTAAAGGAGAATAATGGTTACTTTGTCTATTTGAATAATACCTTCAATGGTCTTGCACCTAAAATGAATGGTTTATTGAATCTCGATCATAGTGATACACATGTTCATGCCAAAAGATATAAGATAGTAATGATAGTACCACATACTTGTGGCACTGCCACTTGAGTCATATTGGTATAAAACGCATGAAGAAGCTCCATGTTGATGGATCTTTGGACTCACTCGTTTTTGAAAAGATTGAGACATGCGAACCATGTCTATTAGTATATATGCATGAAGAAAGTCCATACAGATTTGAATCACTTGAGACATGCAAATCATACCACATGGGCAAGATGACTGAAAGGCCTCATTTTCAGTAAGATGGAACAAGAGAGCAACTTGTTGGAAGTAATACATTTGATGTGTGCAGTCCAATGAGTGCTGAGGCACGCAGTGGATATCGTTATGTTCTTACTTCACAGATGATTTGAGTAGATGCTGAGAATATTTACTTGATGAAACACAAGTCTGAATTATTGAAAGGTTCAAGTAATTTCAGAGTGAAGTTGAAGATCGTCGTGACAAGAGGATAAAATGTCTGTGATATGATCATAGAGATGAATATCTGAGTTACGAGTTTGGCACACAATTAAGAAATTGTGGAAATTGTTTCACGACTAATACCACTTGGAACACCATATTGTGATGGTGTGTCCGAACATCATAACTGCACCCTATTGGATATGGTGCATACCATGATGTCTCTTATCGAATTACAACTATTGTTTATGGGTTAGGCATTAGAGACAACCGCATTCACTTTAAATAGGGCACCACTCAATTCTGTTGAGACGACACCGTATGAACTATGGTTTAGAGAAACCTAAGCTGTCGTTTCTTAAAAGTTTGGGGTTGCGACGCTTATGTGAAAAAGTTTCAGGCTGATAAGCTCGAACCCAAAGCGGATAAATGCATCTTCATAGAATACCCAAAACAGTTGGGTATACCTCCTATTTCAGATCTGGAAGAAAAAGTGATTGTTTCTAGAAACGGGTCCTTTCTCGAGGAAAAGTTTATCTCGAAAGAATTGAGTGGGAGGATGGTGGAGACTTGATGAGGTCATTGAACCGTCACTTCAACTAATGTGTAGCAGGGCACAGGAAGTTGTTCCTGTGGCACCTACACCAATTGAAGTGGAAGCTTATGATAGTGATCATGAAACTTCAGATCAAGTCACTACCAAACCTCATAGGACAACAAGGATGCGTACTACTTCAGAGTGGTACGTAACCCTGTCTTGGAAGTCATGTTGCTAGACAACAATGAACCTACGAGCTATGGAGAAGCGATGGTGGGCCCGGATTCCGACGAATGGCTCGAGGCCATAAAATCCGAGAGGATCCATGTATGAAAACAAAGTATAGACTTTGAAAGAACTACTTGATGGTCGTAAGGCTGTTGGGTACATATGGATTTTAAAGGGAAGACAGACAATGATGGTAAGTGTCACCATTAAGAAAGCTCGACTTGTCGTTAAGATGTTTTCCGGCAAGTTCAAGGAGTTGACTGCGATGAGACTTTCTCACTCGTAGCGATGCTAAGAGTCTGTTAGAATTATATTAGCAGTTACTGCATTATTTATGAAATCTTGCAGATAGGATGTCAAAACATTGTTTCCTCGACGATTTTCTTGAGGAAAGGTTGTATGTGATACAACCAGAAGGTTTTGTCAATCCTGAAAGATGCTAACAAGTGTGCAAAGCTCCAGCAATCCTTCTAAGGATTGGAGTAAGCATCTCGGAGTTGGAATGAACGCTTTGATGAGATGATCAAAGTTTTTGGGTTTATATAAAGTTCATGAGAAACTTGTATTTCCAAAGAAGTGAGTGGTAACACTATAGAATTTTTGATGAGTATATGTTGTTAACATATTGTTGATCAGAAATGATGTAGAATTTCTGGAAAGCATCCAGGGTTATTTGAAAAGTGTTTTTAATGGAAAACCTGGATTAAGCTACTTGAACATTGAGCATCAAGATCTATAAGGATAGATCAAAAACGCTTAATAGTACTTTCGAATGAATACATACCGTGACAAGATTTTGAAGGAGTTCAAAATAGATCAGCAAAGAAGGAGTTCTTGGCTGTGTTACAAGGTGTGAGTATTGAGTAAGACTCAAGACCTGACCATGGCAGAAGAAAGAGAAAGGACGAAGGTCGTCCACTATGCTTTAGACGTAGGCTCTACAATATGCTATGCTGTGTACCGCACCTGAAGTGTGCCTTGCCATGAGTTAGTCAAGGGGTACAATAGTGATCCAGGAAGGGATCACATGACAGCGGTCGAACTTATCCTTAGTATCTAGTGGACTAAGGAATTTTCTCGATTATGGAGATGGAAAGGGGGTTCGTCGTAAAGGGTTACGTCGATGCAAACTTTGACACTAATCCGGATGACTCTGAGTAGTGAACCGGATTCGTATAGTAGAGCAGTTATTTGGAATAGCTCCAAGTAGCGCGTGGTAGCTGCATCTACAAGATGACATAGAGATTTGTAAAGCACACACGGATCTGAATGTTGCAGACCCGTTGACTAAAACTCTCTCGTAAGCATAACATGATCAAACCCTAGAACTCATTGAGTGTTAATCACATGGTGGTGTGAACTAGATTATTGACTCTAGTAAACTCTTGGGTATTAGTCACATGGCGATGTGAACTTTGAGTGTTAATCACATGGTGATGTGAACTAGATTATTGACTCTAGTGCAAGTGGGAGACTGTTGGAAATATGCCCTAGAGGCAATAATAAAATGGTTATTATTGTATTTCCTTGTTCATGATAATTGTCTGTTGTTCATGCTATAATTGTATTAACAGGAAACCGTAATACATGTGTGAATACATAGACCACAACATGTCCCTAGTAAGCCTCTAGTTGACTAGCTCGTTGATCAATAGATGGTTATGGTTTCCTGACCATGGACATTGGATGTCATTGATAACGGGATCACATCATTAGGAGAATGATGTGATGGGCAAGACCCAATCCTAAGCATAGCACAAGATCGTGTAGTTCGTTTGCTAGAGCTTTTCTAATGTCAAGTATCATTTCCTTAGACCATGAGATTGTGCAACTCCCGGATACCGTAGGAATGCTTTGGGTGTACCAAACGTCACAACGTAACTGGGTGGCTATAAAGGTGCACTACAGGTATCTCCGAAAGTGTCTGTTGGGTTGGCACGAATCAAGACTGGGATTTGTCACTCCGTGTGACGGAGAGGTATCTCTGGGCCCACTCGGTAGTGCATCATCATAATGAGCTCAATGTGACTAAGGAGTTAGCCACGGGATCATGCGTTATGGTACGAGTAAAGTGACTTGCCGGTAACGAGATTGAACAAGGTATTGGGATACCGACGATCGAATCTCGGGCAAGTAACGTACCGATTGACAAAGGGAATTGTATACGGGATTGATTGAATCCTCGACATCGTGGTTCATCCGATGAGATCATCGTGGAACATGTGGGAGCCAACATGGGTATCCAGATCCCGTTGTTGGTTATTGACCGGAGAGTCGTCTCGGTCATGTCTGCATGTCTCCCGAACCCGTAGGGTCTACACACTTAAGGTTCAGTCACGCTAGAGTTGTAGAGATATTAGTATGCGGTTAACCGAAAGTTGTTCGGAGTCCCGGATGAGATCCCGGACGTCACGAGGTGTTCCGGAATGGTCCGGAGGTAAAGATTTATATATGGGAAGTCCTATTTTGGCCACCGGAAAATGTTCGGGATTTTTCGGTATTGTACCAGGAAGGTTCTAGAAGGTTCCGAAGTGGGGCCCACCTGCATGGGGGGACCCACATGAACGTGGGTAGTGGGGGCAAGGCCCCACACCCCTGGTCAAGGCGCACCAAGATCCCACCTTAGAAGGAATAAGATCATATCCCGAAGGGATAAGATCAAGATCCCTAAAAAAGGGGGATAACAATCAGTGGGGAAGGGAAATGATGGGATTTCTTTCCCCCCACCTTTGCCAACGCCCCAATGGACTTGGAGGGCAAGAAACCAGCCCCCTCCACCCCTATATATAGTGGGGAGGTGCATGGGAGCAGCACCCCAAGCCCTGGCGCCTCCCTCCCTCCCGTGACACCTCTTCCTCCCCGCTTGCGCTTGGCGAAGCCCTGCCGGGATCGCGCTACTACCACCACCACGCCGTCGTGCTGCTGGATCTCCATCAACTTCTCCTCCCCCCTTGCTGGATCAAGAAGGAGGAGACGTCCCCGCTCCGTACGTGTGTTGAACGCGGAGGTGCCGTCCGTTCGGCGCTAGGATCATCGGTGATTTGGATCACGACGAGTACGACTCCATCAACCCCGTTCTCTTGAACGCTTCTGCGCGAGATCTACAAGGGTATGTAGATGCACTCCCCTCTCTCTCGTTGCTAGATGACTCCATAGATTGATCTTGGTGATACGTAGAAAATTTTAAATTTCTGCTACGTTCCTCAACAGTAGAGGACTTAAACTCATATATATATATATATATATATATAGCCAATGAAGAACAACAACAGAAAGAGTGAAGACAATGCAAAGTTGAAGAAATTTACCAACTGAGGAATTTCAAAAAGAAGAGAAACTCATATTGATGGTTTTCAACTTTTGGTGGTGGCGTGACCCACCGTATAAGAATGATGATTTCAGACACCGCATCCAATTGTCGTAGGGCTCTGAGAATCAAATTCTTCGTTAATTTCTTCACACTTGGAGTGTTAGTCTTCATTGATTGAAGAAAAACGTTTCTTCGTGTGTTGCACATCTAAGTCATCAATTTTGCATAAGTTTTAGGATGTGTGTCCTTTTCAAAGGACATTCAAAGATTCTAGGATATTTAGCTCACACCGCGACTTGCTAAATCTCTTCTCATCCAAGGGCTTTGTGAAGATATCGGCTAGCTATTCTTCAGTCTTCACATGCTCAATAGAGATGTCGCCCTTCAACACATGATCACGAAGAAAATTATGACAAATCTGAATGTGCTTTGTCTTCGAGTGCTGAACTGGGTTATGAGCAATATTGATGGCACTCTCATGGTCATAGTAGATAGGCACATTCTTCATGTTGATGTTGTAGTCCTTGAGGGTTTGCTTCATCCATAGCAATTGAGCATAGAAGAACCAGCAGCAATGTACTCAACTTTAGCAGTAGACAATGATACGCAGTTCTGTTTCTTCGAGGACCGACAGACCAAGGATCGTCCGAGGAAATGGCATGTGCCTGATGTTGACTTGCGGTCCACACGATCACCAGCATAGTCAGAGTCTGAATATCCAATGAGATCAAAAGCCGAGCCCTTGGGATACCATAATCCAAGTGTTGGTGTGTGAACTAGATATCGAAGAATATGCTTCACGGCCTTATGGTGTGATCCCTTCGGCGTAGCTTGAAATCGGGCACACAGGCAAACACTAAGCATAATATCTGGCCTAGATGCACATAATAAATACAATAAAGAACCAATCATGGAGCGGTATACCTTTTGATCGAAGTCAATACCATTTTCATCAGTGCATAGCTGGCCATTTGTGGGCATAGGGATTTTGACGCCTTTGCAATCTTGCATGCCGAAGTTCCTCAATACATCCTTGTGGTATTTCTCCTGAGATATGAATATGCCATTGCGCCGTTGACGAATTTGAAGACCTAAGAAGAATTTTAATTCTCCCATAATAGATATTTTATATTCTTCACTCATCATATAGGCGAAGTCATCACTATAACGTTGATCAGTACAGCCAAAGATAATATCATCAACATATATTTGGCACACGAATAATTCATCATCATAGGTTTGGGTGAAAAGAGTTGGGTCAAGTGAACCGGGTTTGAAGCCTTTCTTCATGAGGAATTCCTTCAAAGTATCATACCACGCCCGAGGGGCCTGCTTGAGGCCATAGAGGGCCTTATTGAGTCTGAAGACTTTGTCAGGATGCTTTGGATCTTCAAAACCTGGGGGTTGAGAAACATATACTTCTTCCTCAAGCTTACCATTGAGGAATTCACTTTTCACATCCATTTGATATAAGATGATATTATGATGGTTAGCATAAGCAAGTAATATGCGAATAGCCTCAAGTCTAGAAATAGGTGCAAAAGTTTCCTCGAAATCAATTCCTTCAACCTGTGTGTAGCCTTGAGCTACAAGTTGTGCCTTATTCCTCACCACAAGGCCATTTTCATCTTGCTTGTTGCGGTAGATCCACTTTGTGCCAATGATATTGTGCTTGTGAGGATCTGGACGTTTAACCAGTTCCCAGACGTTGTTGAGCTCGAATTGATGTAATTCCTCTTGCATAGCTTGAATCCACTCAGGCTCCAGAAATGCTTCATCTACGTTAGTGGGCTCTGTGATAGAGACAAAGGCAAAGTGCCCACAAAAGTTAGATAAATGTGAAGCTTTTGAGCATGTGAGAGGACCCGGTGTGTCGATGTCGCTGATGATTTTCTCAATCTGCACTTCATTTGCAACGCGAGGATGAGCGGGTTGTCGTCGAGGAATTGGAACAGCATTTTCTTCAGCACCATTTTCCTCAGGTGCATCAGCATGATGTTCTTAACGTTCTGGAATGACTTCTTCAGCAGATTCTTCAGTAGGAATGACATCCTCAGTAGCTTTGAACTTGATGGTTTCCTCAGGTAATTTTTCATCTAGCACAGGAGGTAGGTGCTCTCTTTGCGAGCCATTAGTTTCATCGAACCGCACATCTACAGTTTCAACAACTTTGTGGTGGACGTTGTTGAAGACTCTATAGGTGTGCGAGTCCTTTCCGTAACCAAGCATAAAACCTTCATGTGCTTTCGATGCAAATTTGGAATTGTGATGAGGATCTCTAATCCAACATTTGGCACCGAAGACTTTGAAATAACTCACATTGGGTTTCTTGTCAGTGAGGTGTTCATATGCAATCTTCTTGAAGAATTTGTGAAGATATACCCTGTTGATGATGTGGCATGCAGTATCAATTGCCTCAATCCAGAAATGACGAGGCGTCTTGTATTCATCAAGCATAGTGCGAGCCATCTCAACAAGAGTCATGTTCTTGCGCTCCACGACGCCATTCTCCTGAGGAGTATAAGGAGCAGATAACTCATGAGTAATACCAAGTTCATCAAGATAGTCATCAAGACCAGTATTCTTGAACTCAGTTCCATTGTCAGTTCTGATGTGCTTTATCTTCACACCAAAGTTGGTTGAAGCCCTCGAGGAAAATCGTTTGAAGACTTCCTGCACTTCACGTTTGTAAGTGACAATATGCAGCCATGTGTAACGATAGTAATCATCAACTATGACAAAGCCATATAGAGAGGCTTCATTAGTGAATGCAGAATAATGGTTAGGACCAAAGAGATCCATGTGAAGCAATTCAAATGGTCGAGTGGTAGTCATGATAGTCTTCGCGGGATGCTTGGCCTTGGTCATCTTTCCAGCTTCACAGGCTCCGCACAAGTGATCCTTGAAAAATTTGACATTCTCAATGCAAATGACATGCTTCTTCTTCGCGAGTGTGTGCAAGTTCCTCATGCCAGCATGACCAAGTCGTCAATGCCATAGCCAGCCTTCTGAAGCTTTTGCAAGAAGACATATAGCTGGTTGAGGTCCTGTAGAGAAATCAACAATATACAGATCTCCTCTCCTAAAGCCTTCAAAGACTTTGGAACGGTCAGCTTCCATGATCACAACACAATGATACTTGCCAAAGATAACAACCATATCAAGATCATAAAGCATTGAGACTGACATGAGGTTGAATCCTAAGGACTCGACAAGCATGACTTTGTCCATGTGTCGATCCTTTGAGATCGCAACCTTACCTAGACCCAATACCTTGCTTTTGCCTTTGTTGGTGTAGGTGATATGCTTCAGATGTGATGGGGATAAGGGAGCGTCCACTAATAGATTCTTGTCACGAGTCATGTGATTTGTACATCCACTATCGAGAACCCACTCAGTGGCTTTGGGTTGATCATCCTGCAGATGAATTAGTGCATCTTATGAACTCATATACTTCATCAGTGAAGAATATGACATCAATTCATCAGATCAAATTCATCAAGCAACGGAACACATAAAACAGAATGAGGACGTGAGAAATAAAAATTCATTTCTTCATGATTAGCTCCTTTCAAGCATTTTCAGGTCTCCAGCAAATTCTTCAGACGTTTATGTTCGTCTGGAGACCTGTCCCTGCATAAGAAATTAGTTCCTTTTCTTCACCACCCACATCTAAAGGGGTGGCAAAGAGTTCATCATCCTGCGAGCTCCATAAGAGAAAGGTGGCATAGAATCCAGTCCACTTCGTTTCACATAAGAGGAGTTAGGGTAAGCATATGAATAAGCAGAGAAATTCTTCGAGGACTTATGAACATAATGGTTAGAGGAATAATGCTCATATTCATAGCCCTTAGCTTTTCCCTGCGAAACAGAAGCGTTAGCACGATGATGTTCATATGAGGACTTTGATCCTTTTGAGGAATTTGATCCACGTGAGGAATTTGGTCCATATGAGGACTTGGATCCATATGAAGAATTTGATCTGGGGTTCCTATTCTTCACAGGTGGTGTCATGATGACATTCACCTGAAGATTTTCAAGGCACCTTTTGGGAACCCAGATTTTCTTCATAGGAGAATCGTTCCTGCAGTTAGTGCCAACATATCTAGCAAATACTTCACCATTCTGATTTTTGAAAAGCTTATAGTTCGAGTCAAATGACTCATCAGTAGAATGAGGAGATTCACATGTAAAGCCAGATAAAGTAGATGGATCTACTGGAGGTCCCTTTGCAGCAACCCATGGGGTTTTGGGGTACTGCTCAGGCTTCCAGTATGTTCCATCAGCGTTGAGTTTCCTCTCAAAGGCAATACCCTCTTTCTTAGGGTTCCTGTTGAGGATCTGCTTTTTAAGCACATCACAAAGAGCCTGATGCCCTTTGAGGCTTTTGTACATGCCTGTCATATACAATTCCTTCAGCCCTGCATCGTCAGTGATACTAGAAATATCCTCATATGAGGAATTAGTGATAGCAGAGACAGGTGAAGAATTTGTAGCAGTAGAAGCATTTGAACATTCAGGTGAATAATTAGCAGATTCACGTTCAATGCACTTCAAACATGGAGGAATGAATTCTTCCTGAGCAGCGATGATTTGTTGAGCAAGTAATGAATCACGCTCCTTCTGAAGATCTTCATAACTCACCCTTAGCTTCTCAAGATATTGCTTTCTTTGAAGAAATTCATAAGAAAGCTTCTCATGATCAGATAAGAGAGTGTTATGATGACTTTGAAGATTATCAAACGTGGACTGAAGTCTCTAAAGATTTTCAGTCAAGGTTTTAGTGCGATCCATTTCTTCACCCAACATATCATCACTTTTGTCCAGCATATACTTTGAACTTTTTCCAAAGCTCTTTGTTGTTTAGTGGCAAGGGAAGCAAGTTTGGTATAGCTGGGTCCAAATTCATCACCAGATTCATCATCACTGGACTCAGATAGGTAGCATTCAGTTACCTTGGCACCTTTTGCCATAAGGCATGGTGCAGAGGATGATGATTCTCGCTCAAAAGTCATAGCCTTGCGCGATACCATGAAATCCTCAAACCAGGGATCACGGTCGGATCTATGACCTTCATAGACCTCAGAGAGTCGGTCCCAGATGAGCTTTGCATGGCTAAGATGCATAATGTTCCTGAACTGATTTTGAGACAGACAGGAGCAGATTATGTCCTTCGCCGTGAGGTTGAGAAGAGTGTACTTGTGAATGTCATCAGCTTCCGGCATCTTGCGCAGATCGGTAAGACCAATCTCAGTGATGGTCCACAGCTTGCTGTTCATCGCCATGAGTCGCTTCTTCATCATGGCCTTCCACTTGGGATAATCATGACCGTCAAAGATGGGGCATGACACAGTCTTCATTCCTGCGGTCGACATAACTAAAACTCCAGGCGGTTAAACCAAAATCACACAGAACAAGGGAGTACCTTGCTCTGATACCAATTAAAAGTGCATTATATCGACTAGAGGGGGATGAATAGGCGATTTTTATGAATTCTTCACTGAGGAATTTCAGGGTGAGGAAATTCCTAAGCGAAGAACTACTTGCAGCGGAATAAGTACTCAGATGCAAACATAACAGAACATAAGCATGGTCATCGTGATGAAATGAAAACAAGCATTGAGTACAGAAAGCGTAAACACAGGATAAAACAGGATGAAGACAAACAGACTGAAGAAATTGAACTGAGGAAATTGAGAAGGTCTCCAGTCAAAGTATTCAAACAGATATGAACAAGCACACAACACAGTAATGAGGAAATGGAAGAGTTGAGGAAATAGAACCAGTAGGCTTGGTGAAGACAATGATTTGGTACACCAGTTCCAACTGCTGTGACAGTTGTACGTCTGGTTGGAGCGGCTAGGTATTTAAACCTGAGGACACATAGTCCTCACCGTATTCTCCTTGAGCTAAGGTCACACAGACCTCGACCAATCACTCGTGGTAAGTCTTCAGGTGACTTCCAAACCTTCACAAACTCGGTCACTCGGCGACCAACAATTTCCTCTTGGATGCTCAGACCATGACGCCTAACCGTCTGGAAGATGCACAGTCTTCAAAGGTAACAAGCGTCAGATCCACGCAGGATCAATCTCTTCAGTGATGCTCAATCACTTTTGGTTTGCAGGTGTTTGGGATTTGGTTTTCCTCACTTGATGATTTTCGCTCAAAGTCCTCGGAGGATGGGATGCTCTCAAATGACAAGTGTCAGTTTCTCTCGGAGCAGCCAACCAGCTAGTGGTTGTAGGGGGCGGCTATTTATAGCCTAGGGAGCAGCCCGACATGATAAGACATAAATGCCCTTTAATATATGACCGTTAGGTGGGTAGATATTTTGGGACAGCTGGCGCGTAGCACAACAACGGTCGGAAATTTGAGGCTCAAATTCCTCAGGGCTATCATGTTCCTCACTTGTAGGCAATCTGCACTGGCGAATTCCTAACTCCTCAGTTAGAACAAATTCCTCAGAGACCAGAAGATCTTTGTCTCTGTCACTGAAGAAATTGACTGAACTGTATGAGATTTCCAATGGCTTCACTCGAAGGGATTGGTAGGTGTAGGATTTTGAGATGAGCATCACTTGGAAATTTTTCCTTAGTATTTCCTCGACCCCCTTTAACAGTACGGTGTTTCCTATGACTCAAAGAAAGAGAAAATGAAACTATTAAAACAAAAGTCTTCACGCTTCATGTTCCTCGTATGAATACCAAGTCTTCATGGTCACACCAATTTCTTCACTTTCAAAGTCTTCAGGAAGTCTTCAGAAATCCAAAGTCTTCAGTCGAAGACATTCATTTTTAGGGTTCGACTTTCTCTGTAAATATCAAACTCCTCATAGACTTATAGACCTGCGTACACTCACAAACGCATCAGTCCCTTAACCTATAAGTCTTCAATACACCAAAATCACTAAGGGGCACTAGATGCACTTACAATCTCCCCCTTTTTGGTGATTGATGACAATATAGGCTAAGTTTCCAACGGGGATAAAACATATGGAGTGTAAATATTAATATTGAGGAATTGATTGCAAGATATAGAAGAACTCCCCCTGAAGATGTGCATAGTGAGGAATTTGCTTTTGAAGCAATGCACATTTGAAGAGTAGAATCATGGAGATATCCCCGTATATCATGTAATTCATACACGCATTTAACATATCAAATGAAGAATTTGAAATGCATGATGAAATATGGTGACTGATGTAATTCAGCATGCGTGCATTAACATATAAGAGGAATAAGCATGCAGAAGAACAGAACAAAAGTATCAGACCACCATCAGGTTTAAGTTTACAACTCGATCCAGCAAAGTCTTCAAAAGACCTGTGTGCACTCACAAATGCATCAGTCCCTTAACCTATAAGTCTTCAATACACCAAAATCACTAAGGGGCACTAGATGCACTTACACACACGCAACTAAAATCTGAACCGTGTTTCGTGCATCCTCCATCGCAAACGTTTTGCACCTTTTTTGATGGTTTCTTTACACCACCGTTTGTGATTATGGCATCACACACAGTTTCGTCAAAGGGTCTCTGATCGTAGTGTCGCATTATTAGTATCCTGCAGTGGTGCACATTGCTTGCAAGGCTTATCATGATGTGCATTACCGAGAGGGTCCAGAGATACCTCTCCGATACTCGGAGTGACAAATCCTAATCTCGATCTATGCCAACCCAACAAACACCTTCGGAGATACCTATAGAGCATCTTTATAATCACCCAGTTACGTTGTGACGTTTGATAGCACACAAGGTATCCCTCTGGTATTCAGGAGTTGCATAATCTCATAGTCAAAGGAATATGTATAAGTCATGAAAAAAGCAATAGCAACAAAACTTAACGACCATTATGCTAAGCTAACGGATGGGTCTTGTCCATCACATCATTCTCCTAATGATGTGATCTCGTTCACCAAATGACAACACATGTCAATGGTTAGGAAACTAAACCATCTTTGATTAACGAGCTAGTCTAGTAGAGGCATACTAGGGACACTGTGTTTTGTCAATGTATCCACACATGTATCAAGTTTCCGGTTAATACAACTCTAGCATGAATAATAAACATTTATCATGATATAAGGAAATATAAATAACAATTTATTATTGCCTCTAGGGCATGTTTCCTTCAGTCTCCCACTTGCACTAGAGTCAATAATCTAGATTACATTGTAATGATTCTAACACCCATGGAGTCTTGGTGCTGATCATGTTTTGGTCATGGAAGAGGCTTACTCAATGGGTCTTCCACATTCAGATCCACATGTATTTTCAAATCTCTATGTCTCCCTCCTTGACTTGATCACGGATGGAGTTGAAGCGTCTCTTGATGTGTTTGCTTCTCTTGTGAAATCTGGATTCCTTCGCCAAGGTAATTGCTCCAGTATTGTCACAAAAGATTTTCATTGGACCCGATGCACTAGGTATTACACGTAGATCGGATATGAACTCCTTCATTCGCTGCTTCCGAAGCAGCTATGTACTCCGCTTCACACGCAGATCACACCACGACGCTTTTCTTGGAACTGCACCAACTGACAGCTCCACCATTCAATATAAATACGTTCCGGTTTGTGACTTAGAGTCATCCGGATTAGTGTCGAAGCTAGCATCGACGTAACCATTTACGACGAGCTCTTTGTCACCTCCATAAACGAGAAACATATCCTTAGTCGCTTTCAGGTATTTCAGGATGTTCCTGACCGTTGTCCAGTGATCCACTCCTGGATTACTTTGGTACCTCCCTGCTAGACTTATAGCAAGGCACACATCAGGTCTGGTACATAGCATTGCATACATGATAGAACCTATGGCTGAGGCATAGGGAATGACTTTCATTTTCTCTCTATCTTCTGAAGTGGTTGGGCATTCAGTCTGACTCAACTTCAGACCTTGTAACACAGACGAGAACCCTTTCTTTGACTGATCCATTTTGAACTTCTTCAAAACTTTATCAAGGTATGTGCTTTGTGAAAGTCCAATTAAGCATCTTGATCTATCTCTATAGATCTTGATGCCCAATATATAAGCAGCTTCACCGAGGTCTTTCATTGAAAAACTTTTATTCAAGTATCCTTTTATGCTATCCAGAAATTCTGTATAATTTCTAATCAACAATATGTCATACACATATAATATTAGAAATGCTATAGAGCTCCCACTCACTTTCTTGTAAATACAGGCTTCTCCAAAAGTCTGTATAAAACCATATGCTTTGATCACCTCATCAAAACATATATTCCAACTCCGAGATGCTTGCACCAGTCCATAAATGGATCGCTAGAGCTTGCACACTTTGTTAGCACCTTTAGGATCGACAAAACCTTCTGGTGCATCATATACAAGTCTTCTTTCACAAATCCATAAGGAATGTAGCTTTGACGTCCATTTGCCAGGTTTCATAATCATAAAATGCGGCAATTGCTAACATGATTCAGACAGACTTAAGCATCGCTACGGGTGAGAAGGTCTAATGGTAGTCAACTCCTTGAACTTGTTGAAAACCATTCGCAACAAGTCGAGCTTTGTAGATAGTAACATTACCATTGGCGTCAGTCTTTTTATTGAAGATCCATTTATTCTCTATGGCTTGCCGATCATCGGGCAAGTCAACCAAAGTCCATACTTTGTTCTCATACATGGACCCCATCTCAGATTTCATGGCTTCAAGCCATTTCGCGGAATCTGGGCTCATCATCGCTTCCCCATAGTTCGTAGGTTCGTCATGATCTACTAACATGACTTCTAGAACAGTATTACCATACCACTCTGGTGCGGATCGTACCCTGGTTGACCTATGAGGTTCGGTAGTAACTTGATCTGAAGTTTCATGATCATCATCATTAGCTTCCTCACTAGTTGGTGTAGGCATCACGGGAACAGTTTTCTGTGATGAGCTACATTCAATTCGAGAGAAGGTACAATTACCTCATCAAATTCTACTTTCCTCCCGCTCACTTCTTTCGATAGAAACTCCTTCTCTAGAAAGGATCCATTCTTAGAAAAATGATCTTGCCTTCGGATATGTGATAGAAGGTGTACCCAACAGTTTCTTTTGGGTATACTATGAAGACACACTTCTCCGATTTGGTTCAAGCTTATCAGGCTGAAGCTTTTTCACATAAGCATCGCAACCCCAAACTTTAAGAAACGACAAAACCACAGTTCATACGGTGTCGTCTCAACAGACTTAGATGGTGCCCTATTTAACGTGAATGCAGCTGTCTCTAATGCTTAACCCCAAAAAGATAGTGGTAAATTGGTAAGAGACATCATAGATCGCACCATATCTAATAAAGTACGGTTACGACGTTCGGACACACCATTACGATGTGGTGTTCCAGGTGGCGTGAGTTGTGAAACTATTCCACATTGTTTTAAATGAAGGCCAAACTCATAACTCAAATATTCGCCTCCGCGATCAGATCATAGAAACTTGATTTTCTTGTTACGATGATTCTCCACTTCATTCTGAAATTCTTTGAACTTTTCAAATGTTTCAGACTAGAGTTTCATTAAGTAGATATTCCGATATCTGCTCAAATCTTCTGTGAAGGTCAGAAAATAACAATACACTACTGGAATCAGCTTCTTTGCCGTCCGCCATGGCGGACGGCAAATGCGTAGATAACGGACGGCAAAACTCTTTGCCGTCCGCTAGCGGACGGTAAACTGTCCGGATGAACGCCTGCCAGCAAAGGCCTTCTTTGCTGTCCGCTTCTTAAAAACGGACGGCAAAGGATTACGCCGCCCACCATCCTAGGCCAGCAGACGGCAAAGCCTACGGACGGCAGCGCGGTGGCGTGAGAGCCGTTAGGGGTTTAACGGCGCTCTTTGCCGTCTGCCAGCGGACGGCAAAGAGCTCAGCTAGGCAGTACTGGGAAGTTGCCACGTGTCCAGCTATGTCGTCCGCCGGCAGACGGCAAAGAGGTATGAATCTTTGCCGTTTGCTGGCTGACGACATAGCTGGTCACTTTGCCGTCTGCCGGCAGACGGCAAAATGACCAAATAGGCAGCCAGTGTTCCCAGTTTGTACAGGTGACTGCCACGTGTCCTCTTTGCCGTCTGCTAGCGGACGGCAAAGCTCTTTGCCGTCTGCTAGCAGACAGCAAAGAGGCTATATATCCCCTGTTTTTATTTAAATCCCATTAATTAGACATGGTTTCAAACACAGATATACATGCATACATATCCAACATATCCAACAGCATGTCCAATAACATATTTCATCCAATCCAACAACATAGTTCAACAAAGTCCAACATATCCATATATACATAACCAGAAACAAGTTTCCAACAACATATCCATATAGACATACATATCCAAACAAGTTTTCATAAACAACAAGGAAGCACCACAAGAATAGTACACTCAATGAATCCAAGCTTCCTCATGTAAAGCGAAACTGCAAATTGGGAAAGATGGAAGTTAGAAGAAGAAGAAGAAGAAGAAGACTAGTTAGAAGAAGAAGAAGAAGATTTTTTTCTTCTCTTTCTTTTTCTCCTGTCCTCTTCTTTATCTTCTTCTTCTTCTAACTAAGGTAGGTAAAAATGTCATTTTATTGCTAAGCTAGGTAAAAATGCTAAGTGTAGGTCATTTTGGAGCTTAGTAAGGTTATTATGTCATTTTCGAGGAAAATAAGCTAAGTCTATATCATTTTGGAGCTAACAAAGATTATCATGCCAGTTTTTACCTAAGTATGCTAAGTATGTCATAAATGAACTGAATAAGCTAAGTATAGCTTATTTTTATCTAACTTAGGTAATTATGCCATTTAGGAGGAAAATAAGCTAAGTATCTATTTGTAAAGCAAAACACTAGAGAAAACTTACCCTCATCACAACAAATGTGATGAAGATCGTAACTAAGGTAACAATTGATCCAACGGCATAATGATACCAAGCCTCATTATCAATGGCATATTTTCTAATCTTCTTAAGCTTCAGGCGCATTGCATCCATCTTCAAGCACATTGCATTCATCTTCATCTTGTGATCATCGATGGCATCGGCAACATACAACTCCAATGTCATCTTCTCTTCTTCAATTCTTTTAATTTTTTCTTTCAAATACTCATTTTCTTTTTCAACTAAATTTAACTTCTCGACAAGAGGGTCTGTTTCAAATTCCGGTTCACATACCTCCTAGACTAAAATATCTCTATGTCAACTTGATGGCCATAATTGTCATAAATGTGCAATGCAACAAATAGTTATGAAAGAGAATTTACCACATCCGAATCATAAAGCGGGCGAGGGCCGACCGGGACGGAAATTAAGACCATGGCACTTTGTATAAGAAACAATCGTACAAAGTAAGAAAATTATAAATACCAACTATATAAATCATACAATCATACAAATAACTATATAAATCAAGTACAACATTAAAATTTGAATACCTAATAATCATTATCGGTAATGATGTGCTCGTCATCATCATTAATAAAACCATCATCATCATCACTATCAGTAATGACGTGCTCATCATCATCATTAATAAATGCATCATCATGTGGAAGGCCACCTTTACGTAATCGTTCAAGCATTGACAGGTCATCTGCAGCAGTAACTTCTTCTTCTTCCAGCTCTTCTTGTTCCGGCTCAGGGGTGAAGTCGGATTCACTATCGTTGTCTACTTCAATGTTCTGGGGTGGAGTAGAGCGGTTCTTGAAACGTTTTTTGGAAAGACGTGTTTCTTCGAAGAATTCTCCTTCATCATATGTGTCTTCGTTAATGTGAGGTTCATAATCCTTTTCATTGGGGGGAGGTGGTCTAACACGTGGCGGCACTTCATAAATGACGTCCCGACCACTGAGATTTGGATCACTTTGACAGGCCCAAGGTAGATAGAAAACTTGGGTTGCCTGTTGAGCCGTAATATAGACATCAGGAACATCCAAATGGGTGCTTTGTTTGATTTCGACTAGCCCTATATGTTCATCAGTCCTTCTAGTCTCCCTCGGCTGGAACCAATAACATCTGAAGACTACGACGTTTGGTGGGTTTTCACCATAGAATTCAAGTTCATAAATTGCTTCAGCTCTTCCATAATACTCGATACCTCCTTCGCCGATAGCAGAGACACAACAATTTGTAGACTTTCGGTCGGCCATAGATAGCTCTTTGCCATAGGTACGAAAGCGATACCCGTTGATGTCGTATTTGTCAAATGAACGAACCTTATAATCAAAACCATTAGCTACTTGTCTCAATTCGGCATCCATAATCTCTGAATTAGCCTACAAGTTTAATACGAAAGGATTTTTGCATTAGTCGCAAATTAGTCAAAGAAAAGAAAGGGTCTAATGGAAATTACCATTTTTTTTGAACCAAGAGATGAAACCGGGATATTCGGCTCCTTGTTTTGCCAGAAGCTCGTACTCTTCGACGGAATCCTTTTGGATCACCGCTCCATACGAGAATATGGCGACGTATCGGCTGCATCAAATATCCAGGAATAAGAGAAGTTCAAAGGAATTAGAAGTTGTGAAACAATGTACCGAGATCTTACTCGATGTATGGCCGCACTTCTGTTAGGTTGTTGACGAGATACAGCGAAATGGTCCGCCATTCTTCAACATCCAACCTTACTGGTTTCCAACCACCGGGTGGTGCGAGATTCCCTTTGAATAGGCTGAGGTTGGACTGGCCCTTTTGAGGTTCGTCAGCATTGCACCGAGGCTTCGGATTATGCAAATGACGATTTTTAGCTTCGTAGTGTGCTGTCACGAAGTTTGTCGCCTCCTCAGTGATGAATGCCTCCGCCATCGATGCTTCTATTCTATGTTTATTTTTACATTTTGCTCGAAGCGTCTTCCGCATCCTCTCAGTTGAGTAGCACCAACGATTTTGCACGGGCCCTCCCAATCGTGCCTCGGTCGGGAGATGCAAAATCAAGTGTTGCATTGGATTAAAGAAGCTTGGCGGAAAGATCTTCTCTAACTTGCAGATCAACTCCGGCGCCAACTGTTCCATTTCTTCTAGGAGGCCAGGCGATAGTTCTTTCGCACAAAGAACACGGAAGAAATAGCTCAGCTCTGCCAGTACTAGCCATTCATCCTCAGGGATGAAGCCACGCAACATCACCGGCATTATCCGCTCAATTCATATGTGCCAATCATGACTTTTTAGACCAGATATTTTCAATTTTTGAAGATTCACTCCCCTCTTTAGATTTGCTGCATACCCATCGGGGAACATCAACTGCATTTTCACCCACAAAATAATTTCATTCATAGCTGGCCTTCCAAGATTGAACCATGCCTTTCACTTCGTCCAGTTGATCCCCTTTCCTTTCGGTTCTTTCATGTTTTGTAACGGTCTATCACATAGCTCCTCTTGATCGACTCTAGCCTTAGTATTATCCTTTGATTTCCCCTCTATGCCGAACAATGTACCAAAAATGGCTTTGGCGATTGTAGCGACCAGACCTCAAATGGCCTGTGCTGCTGTGCACCAGTGTCATCCCTGGATCAGTAATGCTGACACGCACAGTACAAATGGAGGATTTATAACAGAATAGCAATCACACACTTATTACATCGAATATCTCCAAAGAGATTAAGTATGATAAACATGGCTTAAGGCCATCTAATAACGATAACAGCGGAAGACTTGGAAGATAAGTGAGTCCATCAACTCCAGCGGCATCACTGAGTATAAGACCACGACCTAAGGCACCTTACTCGTCGTCTGAAAAGTCTGCAACATGAAACGTTGCAGCCCAAAAACGGGTCAGCACATAGAATATGCTGGCAATGTAACACATAGAGAGTAATGAACAATGATAATACTATACTACATGCATATATAGCTGGTGGAAAGCTCTATGGTTACAGTTTTGCGAAAAGCCAATTTTATCCTACTTCAAAGGAATAAATTTTATTTAACTATCATGGTGGTTGTGAAACATTGAGATGGTTGACAGCATCTCAATCCCAATTAAAAAGTCATCAATAACCCAACAAAATTAATTAGTAGTAACATAGTGATGAGATTCACACGATAATCCAAGTACTAGATACTCAAGTTGTCCATAACCGGGGACACGGCTAACCATGATTAGATTGTACACTCTGCAGAGGTTTGTGCACTTTTCCCCACAAGACTTGATCTCCTCCGTTGGATTACTCGCACTGCATGGTGTTTGAGTAACGGATGACCAAGACACAGTCTTTCAGAAGTGTTTGCACCTTACGTATGGGTAGACAGTTACACCTACTTTCCCCTACATCTGCTAGTCTACCACTGTAAGAGTTCACACAACTTAGTCAACTATGCTAGAGCCCATAATAGCTTGCGGCTGCACACAAAAGTTTCTAGCATGAATAATCTCATGATCCCTTTGAACCTGGGTGGCGGTCCAAAAGAAAAACAGGCAATCCTGGAATACCCAGGTACCTCAATCCACCCAGATGTGAGTTTAAGTTGCCACCTTAAGTAAACCATTATTAACAATCTCACATCTGTCATGAATTTCACTCAAACCCAATCCACGTCTACGAGCATAGCATGGCAATAATAATAGCAACGTAGAAGTAACTCCCAAGGGTTTGAATAGAAAACAGGTAATAGGTTCTACCACAACTACTTCCCAATACCCACAATTTAATTAGATCCTAATCATGCAAGTGTTTGAGGAAAACAGATCTAATGCAATAAAAACTGGGTATGGAAGGTATATGATCAAAGTGTTACTTGCCTTGCTCATGATCCGCAAAACCTAGCGATTCGAAGTAACAAGCGGCACACTCCGGGTACTCTATCGCAAACAAACAAGCATACAATCAGTACTCATCTAATGCACAGGTAAAACTCGAATGAAAGATCCAACCAGAAAGTTCAACTTAAGAACTCCGGTTTGCAAAAAGAATCAACTCGAAAGAAGCAACGAAAGTCAAACGGCGAAAGAAAGAAACTTCGTTTACTAATCTGGATCTAGGTCAAATTTTACTGTAGCAAAAACTTGTTTGAGTAGGTTAAACGGAAAGAGAATTTCGAGACGAAACTCTAGGCGCTTGAATCGCCTGATTCCGATAAACGAGCGAGAAGTTAAACAGAATCGAAGATTCGATCAGAAATCGAATCTGAGAAAATCGCAGAAAAATCCGACGAAAAAGAAAAACGGACGAACGGTTAAAGAACGGACGTTCGTTAACAGAGAAAAACCGACGAACGCGTTCGTTAAAACGAACGGTTCGGTCAATGCTCGCAAAATAATAAAACCAAAAAAAAACCGATCTAAGGTTTTTTTTCAAACGAAGAGTTTTTTTTTTAAACGAAAACCGGCAAAGTCAACGGGCGGCGGCAGTACCTCGGGGACGGGCTCCGGCGAGGGGCTCCGGCGGGCGCGGGGCTTGGCGGCGGGGTGCGGGGCTCGGGGGGCGCGGGGTGCGGGCGAGGTGAGGGGCGGCGGCTCCGGCGGCTCCCGGCGGCGGCGGCGGCGGCTCGAGGTGAGGAAGAGAGGGGGGGCTATATATAGGAGGAGGAGGGGGGGCAGCTTGGGGAAGGGGGCGGCCGGGGCGGCTCGGTGCCGTGGCCATGGCGGACTCCGGCGGCGGCTCGGCGCCGTGCGGGAGAAGGAGAGAGGCGCGGGCGGGTCGGCGCTCGGCTGGGCTTCGGCCCGGTCGGGCGTCGCGCAGGTTTTTTTTAATAAGTTCCGCGGAAAATAAATCATAGAAAAATAAATAAAAATCAGAAAAAATATGAAATAAATTTTCCCCGTCTAGTTAGAAAATCTAGAATAGGGTGAACATTTTTTAACACAAAATAAATATTTTGAAAACATGCAATATTTTTAATGCAATAAAAATTGCATATAAAATCCAAATAAATTCCAAATAATGATTTTAACATTTTTCCTCCAGTATTTCAATTGTTTCGGAGAAGTCATATTTTCTCCTCTCGTTTATTTTTAAAAATGAAGTATTTTTCCGGAGAGAAAAATAATTAAAACCAAAATCCTCGTTTTATAATTTGATGAAAATCAAATATGAAAATACGAGAAAATCCCCAACTCTCTCCGAGGGTCCTTGAGTTGCTTAGGATTTATCGAGGATTTCTAAAAATGCAATAAAACATGATATGCAATGATGATCTATGTATAACATTCCAAATTGAAAATTTGGGATGTTACAAACCTACCCCCCTTGAGATGAATCTCGCCCTCGAGATTCGGGTTGGCTAGAAAACAGGTGGGAGTGGTTTTTCCGTAGATCTTCCTCTCGCTCCCAGGTGGCTTCATCCTCCGTGTGGTGACTCCACTGGACTTTGCAAAACTTGATAACCTTGCTGCGGGTAACTCGGCTGGCATACTCGAGAATCTTAACTGGTTTCTCCTCATAGGTCAAATCACTTTCCAGCTGAATCGCTTCCAGTGGCACAGTATCTCTCAGTGGTATCTCAGCCATCTCTGCATGGCACTTCTTCAACTGCGAAACGTGAAATACATCATGAACTCCAGACAATCCTTCGGGCAATTCCAGCTTGTAAGCAACTTCTCCCATACGTTCCAACACTCTGTATGGTCCGATAAAACGGGGTGCTAACTTTCCCTTAACTCCAAAGCGCTTCACTCCACGAAGTGGTGATACTCGAAGATACACTCGGTCTCCGACTTCGTGAACTGTCTCCTTTCGTTTAGAATCAGCATAACTCTTTTGTATGGACTGGGCTATCTTGAGCCTATCGCGAATCGTCCTCACTTTCTGTTCAGACTCCTTAATCAGATCTGGTCCAAACAACTGACGGTCTCCAACTCCATCCCATAACAACGGTGTTCTACACCTCCTTCCGTACAAGGCTTCGAAAGGGGCCATCTTCAAACTGGTTTGATAACTGTTGTTATAAGAAAACTCCGCATATGGCAAATTGTCGTCCCAACTAGATCCATAATCTAGTGCACATGCTCTCAACATGTCCTCCAAAATCTGGTTGACTCTCTCGGTCTGTCCATCTGTCTGCGGGTGAAATGCTGTACTAAATTCCAGCCTGGTTCCCAACGTTTCATGTAACTGCTTCCAAAACTTCGAGGTAAATTGGGTTCCTCTGTCTGATACAATGGTCCTGGGAACTCCATGCAAACATACGATCCTGGTCATGTATAACTTTGCCAACTTAGCACTGGTGTAAGTGGTCTTCACTGGAATGAAATGAGCCACTTTCGTCAATCGGTCGACTACAACCCATATCGAGTCATAGCCTGAACGAGTCCTGGGTAATCCCGTGATAAAATCCATGCCTATTTTATCCCACTTCCATTCGGGTATCGGCAATGGCTGTAGCAATCCTGCTGGCTTCTGATGCTCTGCCTTCACTCTCTGACACACATCACAAACTGCTACCTACTCCGCAATATCCTTCTTCATTCCGGTCCACCAGAAAGTATTCTTCAAATCCAAATACATCTTGGTATTCCCTGGGTGAATCGAGTACGGCGAATCATGGGCTTCTTGCAAAATCAACTTCCTGATCTCCGGATCATTTGGCACATATACGTGGTCCTCAAACCATAAGGTATCGTGCTCATCCTCACGAAATCCCTTGGCTTTTCCTTTGCTCATCTTCTCCTTTATCTCTTCAATCTCCTTGTCTGTCTTCTGAGCTTCTCTGATCCTTTCCATCAAGGTAGACTGAATCTCCAATGTCGCTATATAGCCTCTAGGGACTATCTCCAAACATAGCTCGCGAAGGTCCTCGGCTAACTCCTGAGGTAACTCTCCTGTCATGAGGGTATTGACATGACTCTTGCGGCTCAACGCGTCTACTACTACGTTAGCCTTTCCAGGGTGATAATGCAATCTCATATCATAATCCTTAATGAGCTCCAACCATCTCCTCTGTCTGAGATTTAACTCCTTCTGCGTGAAAATGTACTTCAAACTCTTGTGATCCGTGTACACCTCACAATGGTTTCCGATCAGAAAATGTCTCCATGACTTCAATGCATGCACCACGGCTGCTAATTCCAAATCATGCGTCGCATAATTCTTCTCATGGGGTTTAAGTTGTCGTGAAGCATATGACACAACTCTTCCTTCCTGCATACGCACTGCTCCAAGTCCTCGACGAGAAGCGTCGCAATAAACTTCATAGTCCTTGCATTGATCTGGCAGAATCAACACTGGTGATGTAACCAATCGTTCCTTCAACTCTTGGAAACTAGCTTCACATTCCTCAGTCCAATTGAATTTGGTGTCCTTCTTCAATAGCTCAGTCATGGGCTTAGCAATCTTTGAGAAATTCTCGATAAATCTCCGGTAGTATCCTGCAAGTCCAAGAAAACTCCGGATTTCTCCAACTGTCGTGGGTGATTCCCAACTTGTCACTATGTCAACCTTGGCAGGGTCTACTGCTATTCCTTCTCCAGAAATAACATGTCCAAGGAATCCAACTTCCTTCAACCAAAACTCACATTTGCTGAACTTGGCATATAACTGATGTTCTCTGAGCTTCTCAAGTACCAATCGTAAATGCTCCTCATGCTCTTCTTCGTCCTTGGAAAAGATTAAAATATCATCAATGAACACTACGACGAACTTATCCAAAAACTCCATAAACACTTTGTTCATCAGGTTCATGAAATAGGCAGGTGCGTTAGTCAGACCAAATGACATAACGGTATACTCATACAATCCATATATGGTGGTAAATGCCGTCTTGGGTATATCCTGCTCTCGAAACTTTAACTGATGGTATCCTGATCGTAGATCGATCTTGGAAAATACTTTAGCTCCTTGTAGGCGGTCAAACAAATCATTGATCATCGGCAGCGGGTACTTGTTTTTGATGGTCACTTCATTCAATCCTCGGTAATCAACAACCATCCTCAGTGATCCATCTTTCTTCTCCACTAGAAGTACTGGGGATCCCCAAGGTGACGAACTTGGGCGAATATAGCCTTTATCCAGTAACTCCTTGATCTGCTTCTTAATTTCCTCCAAATCCTTTGCGGGCATCCTGTACGGTCTCTTAGATCTTGGCCCTGTGCCTGGCAAAAGTTCAATCAAGAACTCAATGTCTCTGTCTGGTGGCATGCCTGGCAACTCTTCTGGAAATACATCCGGATAATCCTTCACCACTGGTACTTCCTCCTGTACAACTCCTGATAAGGAATTTACTTGAGTCCTCTTCGGCATATGTCGAGATACATACTTGATCCTTTTTGCTTCTGGGGTGGTAAGCAAAATCGTCTTGCTGGCACAATCGATGTTTCCTCCATACAACGATAGCCAATCCATTCCCAAAATCACATCCAAACCTTGTGATTCCAAAACAATGAGGTCTGAGGGGAAAACATGCCTACCAATGGCCAATGGTATCTGAAAACATCCTTGGGTGGCCATATACTCTGCTCCTGGCGAGGTTACTAACATAGGGTTTCTGAGAACTTTGGTGGACATCTTAAACTTATTCACGAATCCCCTTGATATGTATGAATGCGATGCACCAGTATCGAAAAGAACGGTTGCAGTAAATGACTTAACCAAAAACTTACCTATTGCTGCATCAGGCTGAGCTTCAACCTCCTCCACGCTCACGTGGTTCACATGTCCTTTGTTGAACGGGTTCAGCTTCTTCCCAGAGCTTCCATTGCCATTTCCATTTTGGGCTTCAGGACATTCATTTGCATAATGTCCATTCTTCTGGCACTTAAAGCAAGTGACTTGGCTCAGGTCCCTCTTGGCTGGGGTAGATGGGTTGGTGCGGTTCTGTCCGTTGCTTCCTCCATTCCCATTACCATTCTTGGAGCCATTATGGTTGTGCGAACTACCTCCTCCATGGGTATGCTAAAACTGTCCTCCCGGCTTTGGGGTAAATCGAGGCTTCTGCTGAGCTCCTGAGTTATACTTCCCTTGTCCATACTTCCTCTTGCGGTTTTCAATCTGCTGTTGCTTCCCTTCAATCATGAGAGCTCTATCTACCAGCTCCTGGTAGTTGTTGAAAGTTGCTACCATCAACTGCATACTCAGTTCATCATTCAGCCCTTCCAAAAATTTCTCCTGCTTGGCAGCATCCGTAGCAACGTCATCTGGTGCATAACGTGCTAACTTACTGAAATCCTCCACATACTGGCCTACGGTGCGTCCTCCTTGGCGTAGGTTACGAAACTCACGCTTCCTCATAGCCATAGCTCCTGCTGAAACATGAGCTGTACGGAAAGCTTGCTGAAACTGGTCCCATGTGACAGTGTCAATAGGGTGCGTGGCTGTATAATTCTCCCACCATGATGCCGCGGGTCCATCGAGCTGATGTGCGGCAAACCGCACTCTTTCCGCATCTGTGCATCCTGCAGTGGTCAACTCCCTTCCAACTTTGCGGAGCCAATCATCTACTACAATCGGCTCGGTGCTACTGGAAAACACCGGCGGGTTTAGCCTCAGGAAACGGGCTAAGTGATCAACAGGTGGTGGTGGTGGTGGGTTGTTGTTGTTGTTGTTGCCTTGGTTCTGAACTAACACTTGCATCAGGGCATTCTGTTGCTGAATCAACTGGGTGATCTCTGGCGGGAAAACAAATCCGGTGTCGCGTCTCGGAGGCATCTGATAGGTTTAGAAAAGATGAGAGTTAAGAATATAATGAGGTCTAGAGAGAAAACACTACCCATATGCTCATGAGACAAATTCAATCAATATCACTCAATCAATTCAAACAAGGCAAAACAATCGATCTAACTAGCGTTACAAAGTGCTTGAACTATACTATTAAATGGGGGAAAACTACTACTGATATGGTGGTCTACTAGAAATTCTGATCCGTTGAAGACTCCATGATGTTTGCTCCAGCTTCATCAACCCATTCGTCTTCACTTGGTTCCGAGTTGGTGTCGTCGATGATGATGTAGTTATCCGGACAAGTGCATTCGTCGACTTCTGCTTTTGGCACTGGATTTCCCACAAATGCTCCAATCTTATTCTCCAGGTCGTCAATCTTCCCTACTAGTGCGTTGATTTCCTCCAAATAATCTTCGCGTGTAGCCTTGAGTTCTTCTTGGAGTTCCTTGATCTTCGTTAATGCCTTCTTTAGTTCTTCCTTGTCCGTGCACATCTGATTCTCCTGGCGACGAATATGTTGGTTTTGCTCCTGGATGAAAGCTGCAATTGATCCATCCTTCTTGGTCTTGATCATCTCCCATTGCGCGTCTCGGCGTCCACAAATTTGGTAAATTGTATCCTTAAGCTCCTGGTGGTAGACTTCTCCAATGTGTCCCATGGCGATGTGTGCGGCCATGCTCTTCCCTAAACTCCAAGTTGGTGCTTCGAAAACCAATCTTATAGGTTCAGTAACTGGCACAAACGTCCTTCCTGGAATGATAACTTGAATCTTCCAGCTCTCCTCTTCAGGTAATGTGGCGTTGTAGGTTCCGGTGATGCTTGGTATTCCTATGTTCAAGTACTTGGTGACTTCCTTCAAATGTCGACCAAACAGCGTGTCTTCATCTGGTTGCATGAACTTGCTCCTTGCATTCGCCATTCCTAAAAGAGTAGAAAGTGGAGAGGGGTCAGAAAATGAGAAGAGAGAATCTTTCTAGGGCTTAAGCTTAGTGGTCGTGTCCTACAGTCAGCGTGTGCTCTGATACCAACTTTGTAGCGACCAGACCTCAAATGGCCTGTGCTGCTGTGCACCAGTGTCATCCCTGGATCAGTAATGCTGACACGCACAGTACAAATGGAGGATTTATAACAGAGTAGCAATCACAAACTTATTACATCGAATATCTCCAAAGAGATTAAGTATGATAAACATGGCTTAAGGCCATCTAATAACGATAACAACGGAAGACTTGGAAGATAAGTGAGTCCATCAACTCCAGCGGCATCACTGAGTATAAGACCACGACCTAAGGCACCTTACTCGTCGTCTGAAAAGTCTGCAACATGAAACGTTGCAGCCCAAAAACGGGTCAGCACATAGAATATGCTGGCAATGTAACACATAGAGAGTAATGAACAATGATAATACTATACTACATGCATATATAGCTGGTGGAAAGCTCTATGGTTACAGTTTTGCGAAAAGCCAATTTTATCCTACTTCAAAGGAATAAATTTTATTTAACTATCATGGTGGTTGTGAAACATTGAGATGGTTGACAGCATCTCAATCCCAATTAAAAAGTCATCAATAACCCAACAAAATTAATTAGTAGTAACATAGTGATGAGATTCACACGATAATCCAAGTACTAGATACTCAAGTTGTCCATAACCGGGGACACGGCTAACCATGATTAGATTGTACACTCTGCAGAGGTTTGTGCACTTTTCCCCACAAGACTTGATCTCCTCCGTTGGATTACTCGCACTGCATGGTGTTTGAGTAACGGATGACCAAGACACAGTCTTTCAGAAGTGTTTGCACCTTACGTATGGGTAGACAGTTACACCTACTTTCCCCTACATCTGCTAGTCTACCACTGTAAGAGTTCACACAACTTAGTCAACTATGCTAGAGCCCATAATAGCTTGCGGCTGCACACAAAAGTTTCTAGCATGAATAATCTCATGATCCCTTTGAACCTGGGTGGCGGTCCAAAAGAAAAACAGGCAATCCTGGAATACCCAGGTACCTCAATCCACCCAGATGTGAGTTTAAGTTGCCACCTTAAGTAAACCATTATTAACAATCTCACATCTGTCATGAATTTCACTCAAACCCAATCCACGTCTACGAGCATAGCATGGCAATAATAATAGCAACGTAGAAGTAACTCCCAAGGGTTTGAATAGAAAACAGGTAATAGGTTCTACCACAACTACTTCCCAATACCCACAATTTAATTAGATCCTAATCATGCAAGTGTTTGAGGAAAACAGATCTAATGCAATAAAAACTGGGTATGGAAGGTATATGATCAAAGTGTTACTTGCCTTGCTCATGATCCGCAAAACCTAGCGATTCGAAGTAACAAGCGGCACACTCCGGGTACTCTATCGCAAACAAACAAGCATACAATCAGTACTCATCTAATGCACAGGTAAAACTCGAATGAAAGATCCAACCAGAAAGTTCAACTTAAGAACTCCGGTTTGCAAAAAGAATCAACTCGAAAGAAGCAACGAAAGTCAAACGGCGAAAGAAAGAAACTTCGTTTACTAATCTGGATCTAGGTCAAATTTTACTGTAGCAAAAACTTGTTTGAGTAGGTTAAACGGAAAGAGAATTTCGAGACGAAACTCTAGGCGCTTGAATCGCCTGATTCCGATAAACGAGCGAGAAGTTAAACAGAATCGAAGATTCGATCAGAAATCGAATCTGAGAAAATCGCAGAAAAATCCGACGAAAAAGAAAAACGGACGAACGGTTAAAGAACGGACGTTCGTTAACAGAGAAAAACCGACGAACGCGTTCGTTAAAACGAACGGTTCGGTCAATGCTCGCAAAATAATAAAACCAAAAAAAACCGATCTAAGGTTTTTTTTCAAACGAAGAGTTTTTTTTTTAAAACGAAAACCGGCAAAGTCAACGGGCGGCGGCAGTACCTCGGGGACGGGCTCCGGCGAGGGGCTCCGGCGGGCGCGGGGCTTGGCGGCGGGGTGCGGGGCTCGGGGGGCGCGGGGTGCGGGCGAGGTGAGGGGCGGCGGCTCCGGCGGCTCCCGGCGGCGGCGGCGGCGGGCAAGTGCTGCGGCGGCGGCTCGGCGAGGCGGGCAAGGCGGCGGCGGCTCGAGGTGAGGAAGAGAGGGGGGGCTATATATAGGAGGAGGAGGGGGCAGCTTGGGGAAGGGGGCGGCCGGGGCGGCTCGGTGCCGTGGCCATGGCGGACTCCGGCGGCGGCTCGGCGCCGTGCGGGAGAAGGAGAGAGGCGCGGGCGGGCCGGCGCTCGGCTGGGCTTCGGCCCGGTCGGGCGTCGCGCAGGTTTTTTTTTAATAAGTTCCGCGGAAAATAAATCGTAGAAAAATAAATAAAAATCAGAAAAATATGAAATAAATTTTCCCCGTCTAGTTAGAAAAATCTAGAATAGGGTGAACATTTTTTAACACAAAATAAATATTTTAAAAACATGCAATATTTTTAATGCAATAAAAATTGCATATAAAATCCAAATAAATTCCAAATAATGATTTTAACTTTTTCCTCCAGTATTTCAATTGTTTTGGAGAAGTCATATTTTCTCCTCTCGTTTATTTTTAAAAATGAAATATTTTCCGGAGAGAAAAATAATTAAAACCAAAATCCTCGTTTTATAATTTGATGAAAATCAAATATGAAAATACGAGAAAATCCCCAATTCTCTCCGAGGGTCCTTGAGTTGCTTAGGATTTATCGAGGATTTGTAAAAATGCAATAAAACATGATATGCAATGATGATCTATGTATAACATTCCAAATTGAAAATTTGGGATGTTACAGCGATATTCTTTTCAGTGTGCATCACGTCGATGTTGTGTGGGCAAAGGAGGTTTTTGAAGTAAGGCAGATCCCAGAAGCATGTCTTGTGAGTCCAGGCGTGTTCCTTATTATACCCCCTGAAATACCCTGGACGCTCTGGATCTGGCTCGAGAGCGTTTAACTGATCTAGGGTCTGTTGGCCTGTCAACGCAGGTGGTGCAGAGTGTTTGACAACTCTACCTTTGATGAAGTTCTTCTTCTCTTTCCTGAACTTATTGCCGGGATGTAGAAACGGTCTATGCAAGTCGAAGCAACTATACTTGCGCCCTGCCGTCAGCCAACGAAACTCAAGAGCTCCCTTGCATGTCGGGCACGGGAACCTTCCATGCACACACCAGCCAACGAATAGCGCATACGCCGGCAAGTCATGCGTCGAGTACATGTACCAGGCATGCATTATGAAGTTCTGTTTGCTAAAGGCGTCGTATGTCTTGAACCCATTATCCCAAGCTTCTTGCAATTCGTCCTTAAGCGGCTGCATGTACACATTCATATTCTTCCCCGCATAGTTGGGCCCTGGAATTATCAACGTCAGGAAAATATTCTTTGTTTGCATAATCTGCCCGGGGGGAGATTGAGTGGAATGACAAACACGGGCCAACTATGCGGAGGAGGCCTTGGATCTGCCTTTTTTCCTTATGTAATGCATCGAATCGCTTCCACGCTTCACCATCCAATGTGTGCACCATCATCACATTCCCATCTGCATCTAGTTCGGTTCTTTTGCCCGATTTGTGCCATGTCATCTGTCTGGCCGTCTCTTCGACCATGAATAGACGTTGAAGTCTAGGTACGATTGGCATATACCGAAGAACATTAACGGGTATTTTGGTCTGCGTCTTCTCACCCATACTGTTGTCTACGACAACATACCTGGAAGAATTGCAAATGGGACAATAGTTCAAGTCCTCATACTGAAGCCTAAATAAGACACATCCTTTCTCACAGGCATGTATCTTCTCATAGGGCATCTTAAGAGCACGGAGGATTTTGTCTGACTGGTACAGGTTTGGAGGTGGCACATGGCCTTTGGGTAGAAATCGTCCGAATACTGTCATCATCGCGTCGTAGCATTCTCTGCCCAAGTTGAATTGAGCCTTCAAAGCCATTATTTGTGAGATGGCATCCAGCTGACAAAGCTCAGTGTGCTCGTGGAGAGGACGTTTTGAGGACTCCAACATTTCAGTGAAGGCCTTTGCAGATTCCTCCATCTCCTCGTCCGAGTCCCGAGCATCGTCAAAGTCTTGCACCATGTCTGCGGTCCCGGTACCATGCTCGTCGGTGTGACGACGAACCTCGGCTCTGGCACGTTGGGCAGACTCACCATGTAATGTCCAGACCATGTAACCAGGCGTAAAACCAAACTTCTGCAGGTCTTTACTCATTTCAAGCTCGTCCCTCTTTTTATAGTTGTCGCAACGGGCATAGGGGCACCAGCGTAATTCCTGGCCATTTGCAAATGCGGCTCTAACAAACCCCTTGGTTTTTGTTAATCATTCCTCGGTCCAAACTTTCTGACTAGTGTAACCGTTGTACATCCATGCATGATCACTCATATTGACTTCCTACTGGACACACAAGAAATATATACATAATTAAGCAAACCATATCCATCAGTTAATGGAGTTTGTCAGTTTTATTACGTCCATGCAACCTACATGCTAATAGGTAAAGATAGGTCCTAATCCCACCCGAGTATGTGTAGATTGGGTTCGTTTTCCCATGCTCTGCTCTGGATCCGACGCAAAATTTCGGCAGCACCTCCCCGCTGTTCTCCTGATACACGTCTCGGCAATAAGCAGAGAGGATGTGTACCCGAAGAACAACAGGGAGGCACTGACGAAATTCTGCATCGGATCCGGAGCAGAGCATATGGGAAAACGAACCCAAACTACACATACTCGGGCTGTCCATGGATAACGTTGGACAATTCGAAAGAATCACGATTATAAATATGCAAATGCATGCATATTTATAGATGTAACCCTTTCGAACTGGAGACGCATAGTGGTTACGCATACTGAGGATTGACACCTATAGGTAGCAATTTTCATCGGGACATGTCATTTGTGCTCACCAACGAACGCAGGGGCGGAGCTTGTCGAACACTAGACCCTCACAACGATGAAATAACTGCACATTTAAATCCAAAGATGAGTAACATAGCGACCCCCTAACCCGCTCGTCCCCAGGTAAACTAAATAGCAACTACTGTCAGTGCAAGTTACATGAGGCGGTCGGCGTTGAACACTAGATCCACATCCCACAAGTGAAGCCGGCGCCCGGCATCCCGCAACAATAGTTCTGGTGGCCGATGACGGTCGAACACCTTGGTGAATTTGTCTGGCAGCCTCTGCGATGAGGATTAAAGCCAAGTTTTGAAATTTCAAACAACCAAACCGACTTGAGTCAGTTTGGGTGTTTCAAGTTTCAACACTTGCCTTTTAATCGTCATCGCAGAGGCTACCAGACAAATTCGCAAGGTTGTTCGACCGCCATCGACGCCGAGAACAGTTGCTTTGGGACGCCGGACGTCGGCGTCACTTGTGGGACGTGGATGTAGTATTCGACACCGACGGCCACATGTACCTCGCACCGACGATACTTGCTATTTAGGGTTCCATCGACACCGAGGAACCCCCTAACCCGCTCGTTCCCGGGCGCCCTCTTTTCCTACTTGTTTTTTTCATCTTCAACTTCTACTTCTTTTTTTCATCATCTTCTTCTTCTACTACTACTTATTGTTCTTTTTTCTTCTTATTCTTCCTCTTCTTCTTTTTCTTTCTTTTTCATCCTTCTTGATTATTCTTAAAAATAGGAAAGAAAACCTAAACAAAACTATAAACTAAATGTAACCTAAAATAAACTAAATTAAGCTAAACTAAACTAAATAACCTAAACTAACCTAAACTAAACTAACCTAACCTAAACTAAACAAATATAAACTAAATCTAAAAAAAAGAAGAAAAAATACTCACCACGATGAGAGGCGGGGCGGCGGTGGGGCTGGGCCGGGCGGTGCGGTCGGGCGGCGGCGGCTCGGGACAGGGGCGGGGCGGTGCGGCGCGGCCGTCGACTCGGGACGGGGGCGGCGCGGCCGGGCGGGCGGAGCGGCCGGCGGCGGCGGCTCGGCTGGGCGGCGACGGCTCGGGACGGGCGGGGCGGGGCGGCCGACGACGTGGGTGGCGAGGGGGGCGGCTCGGCTGGGCGGGCGGGGCGGGCGGCGGCAGGGGTGAAGGGTCGGGGCGGTGCGGCCGGGCGGCGGTAGGGGTGAGGGGTCGGGGCGGCTCGGGCAGGGAGAGAGAGGGAACACACAGATCGAGCGCGGGCGCGGCCCCTTATCTACTAGGTCACAGCTCTTTGCCGTCTGCCAGCCGACGGCAAAGAGCGTACCTAGTGGGGTGGGGCCGGGGGGAGACGGACGAACTAACGGCCATCTTCTTTGCCGTCTGCTGACAGACGGCAAAGAGATTTTGCCGTCAGCCAGAAGACGGCAAAGCAGACGGCCGTTAGGTCCCCTTCGTACGCCTACCACCCACCCTCTTTGCCGTCAGCTAGCAGACGGCAAAGCTTCTTTGTCGTCGGCTAGCGGACGGCAAAGATATGTTGATGGCAAAGCCTTCCTTTGCCGTCCGCTGTCTCTTTGCCATCAATTTTCTGCTGGCTGATGGCAAAGCCTTTCTTTGTCGTCCGCTAGCTGACGACAAAGAATTGGCAGACGACAAAGAAGTGGATTCCAGTAGTGATACCTGCCGCGAGCCTCAACACTCATCGGACCACATACATCGGTATATATTATTTCCAATAAGTCAGTGGCTCGCTCCATTGTTCGAGAGAACGGTGCCTTAGTCATCTTTCCCATGAGGCATGGTTCGCAAGCATCAAATGATTCATAATCAAGTGATTCGAAAAGTCCATCTGCATGGAGTTTCTTCATGCGCTTTACACCAATATGACCTAAACGGCAGTGCCACAAATATGTTGCACTATCATTATCAACTTTGCATCTTTTGGCATCAATATTATGAATATGTGTATCACCACAATCGAGATTCAATAAAAATAGACCACTCTTCAAGGGTGCATGACCATAAAAGATATTACTCATATAAATAGAACAACCATTATTCTCTGATTTGAATGAATAACCGTCTCGCATCAAACAAGATCCAGATATAATGTTCATGCTCAACGCTGGCACCGAATAACAATTATTCAGGTCTAAAACTAATCCTGAAGGTAGATGTAGAGGTAGCGTACCGACGGCGATCACATCGACCTTGGAACCAGTCCCGACGCGCATCGTCACCTCGTCCTTAGCCAATCTTCGTTTAATCTGTAGCCCCTATTTCGAGTTGCAAATATGAGCAACAGAACCAGTATCAAATACCCAAGCACTACTATGAGCATTAGTAAGGTACAAATCAATAACATGTATATCAAATATACCTTTGTTCATCTTGCCATCCTTCTTATCCGCCAAATACTTGGGGCAGTTCCGCTTCCAGTGACCAGTCCCTTTGCAGTAGAAGCACTTAGTTTCAGGCTTGGGTCCAGACTTGGGCTTCTTTCTGGGAGTGAAAACTTGCTTGCCATTCTTCTTGAAGTTCCCCTTCTTTCACTTGCCCTTTTTCTTGAAACTAGTGGTCTTGTTCACCATCAACACTTGATGCTCTTTCTTGATTTCTACCTCCGCAGCTTTGAGCATAGCGAAGAGCTCAGGAATTGTCTTATCCATCCCTTGCATATTATAGTTCATCACAAAGCCTTTGTAGCTTGGTGGTAGTGATGGAAGAACTCTGTTGATAACACCATCATCTGGAAGATTAACTCCCAGCTGAGTCAAGTGGTTATGGTACCCAGACATTCTGAGTATGTGTTCACTGACAGAACTGTTCTCCCCCATCTTGCGGCTATAGAACTTGTTGGAGACTTCATATCTCTCAACTCGGGAATTTGCTTGAAATATTAACTTCAACTCCTGGAACATCTCATATGGTCCGTGACGTTTAAAACGTCTTTGAAGTCCCGATTCTAAGCCATAAAATATGGCACACTAAACTATAGAGTAGTCATCAGACCGCGTCTGCCAGACGTTCAAAGCGTCTACATTAGCGGGAGGGGGCTTGTCACCTAGCGGTGCATCAAGGACATAATTCTTCTGTGCAGCAATGAGGATAATCCTCAAGTTACGGACCCAGTCTGTGTAGTTGCTACCATCATCTTTCAACTTAGCTTTCTCTAGGAACGCATTAAAATTCAAGGGAACGGTAGCACAGGCCATGCATTGATCTACAACATAGATATGCAAAAACTATCAGGACTAAGTTCATGATAAATTAAGTTTAATTAATCATATTACTTAAGAACTCCCACTTAGATAGACATCCCTCGAGTCATCTAAATGATCACGTGATCCATATCAACTAAACCATGTCCGATCATCACGTGAGATGCAGTAGTTTTCAATGGTGAACATCTCTATGTTGATCATATCTACCATATGATTCACGTTCGACCTTTCGGTCTCCAGTGTTCCGAGGCCATGTCTGTACATGTGATACGTCTCCAACGTATCTATAATTTTTGATTGTTCCATGCTATTATATTAGCTGTTTTGGATGTTTAATGGGCTTTAATATGCTCTTTTATATTATTTTTGGGACTAACCTATTAACCGGAGGCCCAGTGTCTGTTTCTGTTTTTTTGCCTATTTTAGAGTTTTGCAGAAAAGGAATACCAAACGGAGTCCAAACGGAATGAAACCTTCGCGATGATCTTTCTTGGACCGAAAGCAATCCAGAAGACTTGGAGTCGAAGTCTGGAACGCCACGAGGAAGCCACGAGGCAGGAGGGCGCGCCCCCCACCCTTGTGGGCCCCTCGTAGCTCCACCGACGTACTTCTTTCGCCTATATATACTCTTATACCCTGAAAACATCAGGGGGAGCCATGAAACCACTTTTCCACCGCCACAACCTTCTGTACCCGTGAGATCCCATCTTGGGGCCTTTTCCGGCGATCTGTCGGAGGGGGAATCGATCACGGAGGGCTTCTACATCAACACCATAGCCTCTCTGATGAAGCGTGAGTAGTTGACCACAAACCTTCGGGTCCATAGTTATTATCTAGATGGCTTCTTCTCTCTCTTTGATCCTCAATACAAATTTCTCCTCGATGTTCTTGGAGATCTATTTGATGTAATACTCTTTTGCGGTGTGTTTGCCGAGATCCAATGAATTTTGGATTTATGAACTTGATTATCTATGAATATTATTTGGTTCTTCTCTGAATTCTTATATGCATGATTTGATATCTTTGCAAGTCTCTTCGAATTATCAGTTTAGTTTGGCCTACCAGATTGATCTTTCTTGCAATGTGGAGAAGTGCTTAGCTTGCGGTGTCCTTTCCCAGTGACAGTAGGGGCAGCAAGGCACATATTGTATTGTTGCCATCGAGGATAAAAAGATGGGTTTTATATCATATTGCTTGAGTTTATCCCTCTACATCATGTCATCTTGCTTAATGCGTTACTCTGTTCTTATGAACTTAATACTCTAGATGCATGTTGGATAGTGGTCGATGTGTGGAGTAATAGTAGTATATGCAGAATCGTTTCGATCTACTTGACACGGATGTGATGCCTATATTCATGATCATTGCCTTAGATATCTTCATAACTATGCACTTTTCTATCAATTGCTCGGCAGTAATTTGTTCACCCACCGTAATACATGCTATCTTGAGAGAAGCCACTAGTGAAACCTATGGCCCCCGGGTCTCTTTCTTATTATATCGCATCTCTTTTATTTACATCGCATCTCGTTTACTATTTTGCAATCTTTACTTTCCAATCTATACAATAAAAATACCAAAAATATTTACTTTACTATCTTTATCTCTCACTTTTGCGAGTGACCGTGAAGGGATTGACAACCCCTTTATCGCGTTGGTTGCAAGGTTCTTGATTGTTTGTGCAGGTACTAGGTGACTTGTGCGTTGTCTCCTACTGGATTGATACCTTGGTTCTCAAAAACTGAGGGAAATACTTACGCTACTTTGCTGCATCACCCTTTCCTCTTCAAGGGAAAACCAACGCATGCTGAAGAGGTAGCAACATGCTAGGCTCGTCAAGTTTAACCTGAGTATTCCGCACGTGCAAAACTGTCTTGCACCCATTGTATGTGAACGTAGAGCTTATCACACCCGATCATCACATGGTGTCTCGGCAGGACGAACTGTCGGAACGGTGCATACTCAGGGAGAACACTTATACCTGAAATTTTAGTGAGGGATCATCTTATAATGCTATCGCCGTACTAAGCAAAATAAGATGCATAAAAGATAAACATAACATGCAATCAAAATATGTGACATGATATGGCCATCATCATCTTGTACCTTTGTTCTCCATCTCCAAAGACTCGTCATGATTCCCATCGTCACTGGCTTGACACCTTGATCTCCATCGTAGCGTCGTTGTTGTCTCGCCAACTATTGCTTCTACAACTATCACTAAGCATAGTGATAAAGTAAAGTAATTACATGGCGATTGCATTTCATACAATAAAGCGACAACCATAAGGCTCCTCCCAGTTGCCGATAACTTTTACAAAACATGATCATCTCATACAATAACGTATATCACATCATGTCTTGACCATATCACATCACAACATGCCCTGCAAAAATAAGTTAGACGTCCTCTACTTTGTTGTTGCAAGTTTTACGTGGCTGCTACGGCCTTCTAGTCAGAACCGTTCTTACCTACGCATCCAAACCACAATGGTGTTTCGTCAAGTTTGCTGTTTTAACCTTCAACAAGGACCGGTAGTCAATTTCGATTCAACTAAAGTTGGAGAAACAGACACCTGCCAGCCACCTTTATGCAAAACAAGTTGCATGTCTGTCGGTGGAACCGGTCTCATGAACGTGGTCATGTAAGGTTGGTCTGGGCTGCTTCATCCAACAACACTGCCGAATCAAAATAAGATGTTGGTGGTAAGCAGTATGACTATCACCACCCACAACTCTTTGTGTTCTACTCGTGCATATCATATACGCATAGACCTGGCTCGATGCCACTGTTGGGGAACGTAGCATGCAATTTCAAAATATTCCTACGCTCACGCAAGATCTATCTACGAGATGCATAGCAACGAGAGGGGGAGAGTGTGTCCACGTACCCTCGTAGACCGGAAGCGGAAGCGTTAGCTTAACGCGGTTGATGTAGTCGAACGTCTTCTCGATTCAACCGATCAAGCACCGAACGTACGGCACCTCCGAGTTCTGCACACGTTAAGCTCGATGACGTCCCTCTAACTCTTGATCTAGCAAAGTGTCGAGGGAGAGTTTCGTCAGCACGACGACGTGGTGACGGTGATGGTGAAGTGATTCGCGCAGGGCTTTGCGTAAGCACTACGACAATTTGACCGGAGGAGCAAACTGTGGAGGGGGTGCCGCACACGGCTTGGAACAATTGATGTGTATTAGAGGCGCTCCCGCCCCCGTATATAAAGGAGGGAGAGGGGAGGAGGGCGGCCCTAGGCGTGCCCCAAGTGGGAGGAGTCCCACTTGGGCTCCTAGTAGGATTCGTCCCCCCTTCCTTTTATCGAAGGGGGAAAGGGGGAAGGAGAGGGTGGAGGAGAAGGAAAGGGGGGCGCCGCCCCCTCCCCTTGTCCAATTCGGACTCCTCCCTTGGGGGGGCATGTTGGGGAACGTAGTAATTTCAAAAAAATTCTATGCACACGCAAGATCATGGTGATGCATAGCAACGAGAGGGGAGAGTGTTATCTACGTACCCTCGTAGACCGAAAGCGGAAGCGTTAACACAACGCGGTTGATGTAGTCGTACGTCTTCACGATCCGACCGATCAAGTACCGAACGCACGGCACCTCCGAGTTCAGCACACGTTCAGCTCGATGACGTCCCTCGAACTCCGATCCAGCCGAGTGTTGAGGGAGAGTTTCATCAGCACGACGGCGTGGTGACGATGATGATGTTCTACCGACGCAGGGCTTCGCCTAAGCACCGCTACGATATTATCGAGGTGTAATATGGTGGAGGGGGGCACCGCACACGGCTAAAATATCGTTGATCAATTGTGTGTTGAGAGGTGCCCCCTGCCCCCGTATATAAAGGAGCAAGGGGGAGGCCGCCGGCCAAGGGAGGAGAGGCGCGCCAGGAGGAGTCCTACTCCTACCGGGAGTAGGACTCCCCCCTTTCCATGTTGGACTAGGAGAGGAAGGGGGAAGAGGTGGAGGGGAGGAAGGAAGGGGGGCGCCGCCCCCCTCTCCTTGTCCTATTCGGACTGGGGGGGAAGGGGCGCGCGGCCCTGCCCTAGCCTCCTCTCCTCTCTTCCACCTAGGCCCACTAAGGCCCATTAAGTTACCGGGGGGTTCCGGTAACCTCCCGGTACTCCGGAAAAATCCCGATTTCACCCGGAACACTTCCGATGTCCAAACGTAGGCTTCCAATATATCAATCTTTATGTCTCGACCATTTCGAGACTCCTCGTCATGTCCGTGATCACATTCGGGACTCCGAACAACCTTCGGTACATCAAAACATATAAACTCATAATATAACTGTCATCGTAACGTTAAGCGTGCGGACCCTACGGGTTCGAGAACTATGTAGACATGACCGAGACACCTCTCCGGTCAATAACCAATAGCGGAACCTGGATGCTCATATTGGTTCCTACATATTCTACGAAGATCTTTATCGGTCAGACCGCATAACAACATACGTTGTTCCCTTTGTCATCGGTATGTTACTTTCCCGAGATTCGATCGTCGGTATCTCGATACCTAGTTCAATCTCGTTACCGGCAAGTCTCTTTACTCGTTCCGTAATACATCATCCCGCAACTAACTCATTAGTCACAATGCTTGCAAGGCTTATAGTGATGTGTATTACTGAGTGGGCCCAGAGATACCTCTCCGACAATCGGAGTGACAAATCCTAATCTCGAAATACGCCAACCCAACAAGTACCTTTGGAGACACCTGTAGAGCACCTTTATAATCACCCAGTTACGTTGTGACATTTGGTAGCACACAAAGTGTTCCTCCGGTAAACGGGAGTTGCATAATCTCATAGTCATAGGAACATGTATAAGTTATGAAGAAAGCAATAGCAACATACTAAACGATCGAGTGCTAAGCTAACGGAATGGGTCAAGTCAATCACATCATTCTCCTAATGATGTGATCCCGTTAATCAAATGACAACTCATGTCTATGGCTAGGAAACATAACCATCTTTGATCAACGAGCTAGTCAAGTAGAGGCATACTAGTGACACTCTGTTTGTCTATGTATTCACACATGTATTATGTTTCCGGTTAATACAATTCTAGCATGAATAATAAACATTTATCATGATATAAGGAAATAAATAATAACTTTATTATTGCCTCTAGGGCATATTTCCTTCAGTATCCCACTTGCACTAGAGTCAATAATCTAGATTACACAGTAATGATTCTTACACCCATGGAGTCTTGGTGCTGATCATGTTTTGCTCGTGGAAGAGGCTTAGTCAACGGGTCTGCAACATTCAGATCCGTGTGTATCTTGCAAATTTCTATGTCTCCCACCTGGACTAAATCCCGGATGGAATTGAAGCGTCTTTTGATGTGCTTGGTTCTCTTGTGAAATCTGGATTCCTTTGCTAAGGCAATTGCACCAGTATTGTCACAAAAAAATTCATTGGTCCCGATGCACTAGGTATGACACCTAGATCGGATATGAACTCCTTCATCCAGACTCCTTCATTTGCTGCTTCCGAAGCAGCTATGTACTCCGCTTCACACGTAGATCCCGCCACGACACTTTGCTTAGAACTGCACCAACTGACAGCTCCACCGTTCAATGTAAATACGTATCCGGTTTGCGATTTAGAATCGTCCGAATCAGTGTCAAAGCTTGCATCAACGTAACCATTTACGATGAGCTCTTTGTCACCTCCATAAACGAGAAACATATCCTTAGTCCTTTTCAGGTATTTCAGGATGTTCTTGACCGCTGTCCAGTGATCCACTCCTGGATTACTTTGGTACCTCCCTGCTAAACTTATAGCAAGGCACACATCAGGTTTGGTACACAGCATTGCATACATGATAGAGCCTATGGCTGAAGCATAGGGAACATCTTTCATCTTCTCTCTATCTTCTGCAGTGGTCGGGCATTGAGTCTTACTCAATCTCACACCTTGTAGTAGAGGCAAGAACCCTTTTTTTTGCTTGATCCATTTTGAACTTCTTCAAAACTTTGTCAAGATATGTGCTTTGTGAAAGTCCAATTAAGCGTCTTGATCTATCTCTATAGATCTTGATGCCCAATATATATGCAGCTTCACCGAGGTCTTTCATTGAAAAACTCTTATTCAAGTATCCCTTTATGCTATCCAGAACTTCAATATCATTTCCAATCAGCAATATGTCATCCACATATAATATCAGAAATGCTACTGAGCTCCCACTCACTTTCTTGTAAATACAGGCTTCTCCAAAAGTCTGTATAAGACCAAATGCTTTGATCACACTATCAAAGCGTTTATTCCAACTCCGAGAGGCTTGCACCAGTCCATAAATGGATCGCTGGAGCTTGCACACTTTGTTAGCTCCCTTTGGATCGACAAAACCTTCCGGTTGCATCATATACAACTCTTCTTCCAGAAATCCATTCAGGAATGCAGTTTCGACATCCATTTGCCAAATTTCATAATCATAAAATGCGGAAATTGCTAACATGATTCGGACAGACTTAAGCATCGCTACGGGTGAGAAGGTCTCATCGTAGTCAATCCCTTGAACTTGTTGAAAACCTTTCGCAACAAGTCGAGCTTTATAGACAGTAACATTACCGTCAGCGTCAGTCTTCTTCTTGAAGATCCATTTATTTTTAATGGCTTGGCGATCATTGGGCAAGTCAACCAAAGTCCATACTTTGTTCTCATACATGGATCCCATCTCGGATTTCATGGCCTCAAGCCATTTTGCGGAATCTGGCTCACCATCGCTTCTTCATAGTTCGTAGGTTCGTCATGGTCTAGTAACATAACTTCCAGAACAGGATTACCGTACCACTCTGGTGCGGATCTTAATCTGGTTGATCTACGAGATTCAGTAATAACTTGATCTGAAGTTTCATGATCATTATCATTAACTTCCCCACTAATTGGCGTAGGTGTCGCAGAAACTGGTTTCTGTGATGATCTACTTTCCAATAAGGGAGCAGGTACAGTTACCTCATCAAGTTCTACTTTCCTCCCACTCACTTCTTTCGAGAGAAACTCCTTCTCTAGAAAGGATCCATTCTTAGCAACGAATTTCTTGCCTTCGGATCTGTGATAGAAGGTGTACCCAACAGTCTCCTTTGGGTATCCTATGAAGACACATTTCTCCGATTTAGGTTCGAGCTTATCAGGTTGAAGTTTCTTCACATAAGCATCGCAACCCCAAACTTTACGATACGACAACTTTGGTTTCTTGCCAAACCATAGTTTATAAGGTGTCGTTTCAACGGATTTTGATGGTGTCCTATTTAGAGTGAATGCAGCCGTCTCTAAAGCATAACCCCAAAATGATAGCGGTAAATCAGTAAGAGACATCATAGATCGCACCATATCTAGTAAAGTACGATTACGACATTCAGACACACCATTACGTTGTGGTGTTCCGGGTGGCGTGAGTTGCGAAACTATTCCGCATTGTTTCAAATGTAGGCCAAACTCGTAACTCAAATATTCTCCTCCACGATCTGATCGTAGAAACTTTATTTTCTTGTTACGATGATTTTCAACTTCGCTCTGAAATTCTTTGAACTTTTCAAATGTTCCAGACTTATGTTTCATTAAGTAGATATACCCATATCTGCTCAAATCATCTGTGAAGGTGAGAAAATAACGATATCTGCCACGAGCCTCAATATTCATCGGACCACATACATCTGTATGTATGATTTCCAACAAATCAGTTGCTCTCTCCATAGTTCCGGAGAACGGTGTTTTAGTCATCTTGCCCATGAGACACGGTTCGCAAGTACCAAGTGATTCCAAAAGTCCATCATTATGGAGTTTCTTCATGCGCTTTACACCGATATGACCTAAACGGCAGTGCCACAAATAAGTTGCACTATCATTATCAACTCTGCATCTTTTGGCTTCGACATTATGAATATGTGTGTCACTACTATCAAGATTCATTAAAAATAGACCACTCTTCAAGGGTGCATGACCATAAAAGATATTACTCATATAAATAGAACAACCATTATTCTCTGATTTAAATGAATAGCCGTCTCGCATCAAACAAGATCCAGATATAATGTTCATGCTCAACGCTGGCACCAAATAACAATTATTTAGGTCTAAAACTAATCCCGAAGGTAGATGTAGAGGTAGCGTGCCGACCGCGATCACATCGACTTTGGAACCATTTCCCACGCACATCGTCACCTCGTCCTTAGCCAATCTTCGCTTAATCCGTAGCCCCTGTTTCGAGTTGCAAATATTAGCAACAGAACCAGTATCAAATACCCAGGTGCTACTGCGAGCATTAGTAAGGTACACATCAATAACATGTATATCACATATACCTTTGTTAACCTTGCCATCCTTCTTATCCGCCAAATACTTGGGGCAGTTCCGCTTCCAGTGACCAGTCTGCTTGCAGTAGAAGCACTCAGTTTCAGGCTTAGGTCCAGACTTGGGTTTCTTCTCCTGAACAGCAACTTGCTTGTTGTTCTTCTTGAAGTTCCCCTTCTTCTTCCCTTTGCCCTTTTTCTTCAAACTAGTGGTCTTATTGACCATCAACACTTGATGCTCCTTTTTGATTTCTACCTTCGCTGCCTTTAGCATTGCGAAGAGCTCGGGAATTGTCTTATTCATCCCTTGCATGTTATAGTTCATCACGAAGCTCTTGTAGCTTGGTGGCAGTGAAGAATTCTGTCAATGACGCTATCATCCAGAAGATTAACTCCCAGTTGAATCAAGTGATTATTATACCCAGACATTTTGAGTATATGCTCACTGAAAGAACTATTCTCTTCCATCTTGCAGCTGTAGAACTTATTGGAGACTTCATATCTCTCAATCCGGGCATTTGCTTGAAATATTAACTTCAACTCCTGGAACATCTCATATGCTCCATGACGTTCAAAACGTCGTTGAAGACCCGGTTCTAAGCCGTAAAGCATGGCACACTGAACTATCGAGTAGTCATCAGCTTTGCTCTGCCAGACGTTCATAACTTCTTGTGTTGCTCTTGCAAGAGGCCTAGCACCCAGCGGTGCTTCCAGGACGTAATTCTTCTGTGCAGCAATGAGGATAATCCTCAAGTTACGGACCCAGTCCGTGTAATTGCTACCATCATCTTTCAACTTTGCTTTCTCAAGGAACGCATTAAAATTCAACGGAACAACAGCACGGGCCATCTATCTACAATTAACATAGACAAGCAAGATACTATCAGGTACTAAGTTCATGATAAATTTAAGTTCTATTAATCATATTACTTAAGAACTCCCACTTAGATAGACATCCCTCTAATCCTCTAAGTGATTACGTGATCCAAATCAACTAAACCATGTCCGATCATCACGTGAGATGGAGTAGTTTCAATGGTGAACATCACTATGTTGATCATATCTACTATATGATTCACGCTCGACCTTTCGGTCTCCGTGTTCCGAGGCCATATCTGCATATGCTAGGCTCGTCAAGTTTAACCTGAGTATTCCGCGTGTGCAACTGTTTTGCACCCGTTGTATTTGAACGTAGAGCCTATCACACCCGATCATCACGTGGTGTCTCAGCACGAAGAACTTTCGCAACGGTGCATACTCAGGGAGAACACTTTTATCTTGAAATTTTAGTGAGAGATCATCTTATAATGCTACCGTCAATCAAAGCAAGATAAGATGCATAAAATATAAACATCACATGCAATCAATATAAGTGATATGATATGGCCATCATCATCTTGTGCTTGTGATCTCCATCTCCGAAGCACCGTCATGATCACCATCGTCACCGGCGCGACACCTTGATCTCCATCGTAGCATCGTTGTCGTCTCGCCAACTATTGCTTTTACGACTATCGCTACCGCTTAGTGATAAAGTAAAACAATTACATGGCGATTGCATTGCATACAATAAAGCGACAACCATATGGCTCCTGCCAGTTGCCGATAACTCAGTTACAAAACATGATCATCTCATACAATAAAATATAGCATCATGTCTTGACCATATCACATCACAACATGCCCTGCAAAAACAAGTTAGACGTCCTCTACTTTGTTGTTGCAAGTTTTACGTGGCTGCTACGGGCTTAGCAAGAACCGTTCTTACCTACGCATCAAAACCACAACGATAGTTTGTCAAGTTGGTGTTGTTTTAACCTTCACAAGGATCGGGCGTAGCCACACTCGGTTCAACTAAAGTGAGAGAGACAGACACCCGCCAGTCACCTTTAAGCATCGAGTGCTCGCAACGGTGAAACCAGTCTCGCGTAAGCGTACGCGTAATGTCGGTCCGGGCCTCTTCATCTCACAATACCGCCGAACCAAATTATGACATGCTGGTAAGCAGTATGACTTATATCGCCCACAACTCACTTGTGTTCTACTCGTGCATAACATCAACGCATAAAACCAGGCTCGGATGCCACTGTTGGGGAACGTAGTAATATCAAAAAAATTCTACGCACACGCAAGATCATGGTGATGCATAGCAACGAGAGGGGAGAGTGTTATCTACGTACCCTCGTAGACCGAAAGCGGAAGCGTTAACACAACACGATTGATGTAGTCGTACGTCTTCACGATCCGACCGATCAAGTACCGAACGCACGGCACCTCCGAGTTCAGCACACGTTCAGCTCGATGACGTCCCTCGAACTCCGATCCAGCCGAGTGTTGAGGGAGAGTTTCGTCAGCACGACGGCGTGGTGACGATGATTATGTTCTACCGATGCAGGGCTTCGCCTAAGCACCGCTACGATATTATCGAGGTGTAATATGGTGGAGGGGGCACCGCACACGGCTAAAAGATCGTTGATCAATTGTGTGTTGAGAGGTGCCTCCCTGCCCACGTATATAAAGGAGCAAGGGGGAGGCCGCCGGCCAAGGGAGGAGAGGCGCGCCAGGAGGAGTCCTACTCCTACCGGGAGTAGGACTCCCCCCCTTTCCATGTTGGACTAGGAGAGGAAGGGGGAAGAGGTGGAGGGGAGGAAGGAAGGGGGGCGCCGCCCCCCTCTCCTTGTCCTATTCGGACTGGGGGGAAGGGGCGTGCGGCCCTGCCCTAGCCTCCTCTCCTCTCTTCCACCTAGGCCCACTAAGGCCCATTAAGTTACCGGGGGGTTCCGGTAACCTCCCGGTACTCCGGAAAAATCCCGATTTCACCCGGAACACTTCCGATGTCCAAACATAGCCTTCCAATATATCAATCTTTATGTCTCGACCATTTCGAGACTCCTCGTCATGTCCGTGATCACATCCGGGACTCCGAACAACCTTCGGTACATCAAAACATATAAACTCATAATATAACTGTCATCGTAACGTTAAGCGTGCGGACCCTACGGGTTCGAGAACTATGTAGACATGACCGAGACGCCTCTCCGGTCAATAACCAATAGCGGAACCTGGATGCTCATATTGGTTCCTACATATTCTACGAAGATCTTTATCGGTCAGACCGCATAACAACATACGTTGTTCCCTTTGTCATCGGTATGTTACTTGCCCGAGATTCGATCGTCGGTATCTCGATACCTAGTTCAATCTCGTTACCAGCAAGTCTCTTTACTCGTTCCGTAATACATCATCCCGCAACTAAGTCATTAGTCACAATGCTTGCAAGGCTTATAGTGATGTGTATTACTGAGTGGGCCCAGAGATACCTCTCCGACAATCGGAGTGACAAATCCTAACCTCCAATTACGCCAACCCAACAAGTACCTTTGGAGACACCTGTAGAGCACCATTATAATCACCCAGTTACGTTGTGACGTTTGGTAGCACACAAAGTGTTCCTCCGGTAAACGGGAGTTGCATAATCTCATAGTCATAGGAACATGTATAAGTTATGAAGAAAGCAATAGCAACATACTAAACGATCGAGTGCTAAGCTAACAGAATGGGTCAAGTCAATCACATCATTCTCCTAATGATGTGATCTCGTTAATCAAATGACAACTCATGTCTATGGCTAGGAAACATAACCATCTTTGATCAACGAGCTAGTCAAGTAGAGGCATACTAGTGACACTCTGTTTGTCTATGTATTCACACATGTATTATGTTTCCGGTTAATACAATTCTAGCATGAATAATAAAAATTTATCATGATATAAGGAAATAAATAATAACTTTATTATTGCCTCTAGGGCATATTTCCTTCAGGGCACCCCTTGTGGGATGGGTTGCCTCCCTCCTATGGCCCATATGGCCCATATCTTCCCCCGGGGGTTCCGGTAACCCCCCCCCCCCGGTACTCCGATATGTACCCGATACATTCCGAAACACTTCCGGTGTCCGAATACTATCATCCAATATATCAATATTTACCTCTCTACCATTTCGAGACTCCTCGTCATGTCTGGGATCTCATCCGGGACTCGGAACAACATTCGGTCACGAAATCACATAACTCATAATACAAACCGTCATCGAACGTTAAGCGTGCGGACCCTACCGGTTCGAGAACTATGTAGACATGATTGAGACACATCTCCGGTCAGTAACCAACAACGGAACCTGGATGCTTATATTGGTTCCTACATATTCTACGAAGATCTTTATCGGTCAAACCGTAATGACAACGTACATAATTCCCTTTGTCATCGGTATGTTACTTGCCCGAGATTCGGTCATCGGTATCTTCATACCTAGTTCAATCTCGTTACCGACAAGTCTCTTTACTCGTTCCATAATGCATCATCCCATAACTAACTCATTAGTCACATTGCTTGCAAGGCTTATCATGATGTGCATTACCGAGAGGGTCCAGAGATACCTCTCCGATACTCAGAGTGACAAATCCTAATCTCGATCTATGCCAATCCAACAAACACCTTCAGAGATACCTGTAGAGCATCTTTATAATCACCCAGTTACGTTGTGATGTTTGATAGCACGCAAGGTATTCCTTCGGTATTCGGGAGTTGGATAATCTCATAGTCAAAGGAATATGTATAAGTCATGAAGAAAGCAATAGCAATAAAACTTAACGATCATTATGCTAAGCTAACGAATGAGTCTTGTCCATCACATCATTCTCCTAATGATGTGATCCCGTTCATCAAATGACAACACATGTCAATGGTTAGGAAACTAAACCATCTTTGATTAACGAGCTAGTCTAGTAGAGGCATATTAGGGACACTGTGTTTTGTCTATGTATCCACACGTGTATCAAGTTTTTGGTTAATACAATTCTAGCATGAATAATAAACATTTATCATGATATAAGGAAATATAAATAACAACTTTATTATTGCCTCTAGGGCATATTTCTTTCAAGTCATCTCTAGCAGCGAGGCTACTGTCGAGGTTGAGGCTCTTGTTCTGGAGATCATACCCGAGCTTCAGGTGTTGTGTGGGGAGCCCGCTTCGCCTCTCTCTATGGTGCTTCTGGAGGCGGACTCAGTCGAGACCTCGGCACCCACACCACCACCGTCAGAGCCTAGTCAGTCGCTTGTCACCGTGGAGTGTGGAGGTTTGCATGATGTTGTCTTTCACTTGCTTTGGTCCATGGTGAAGTGTGGTTCTTGAGGGTGACAAGGTTGTCTGGTGTGCTGACAGCAGTTCCAGGGGATCTCTACGCCAAAGAGCTTTGCGAATTTATTGCCAGCTTGGAGGCCGCTTGCCCTGATTCTGGCAAGATGATTCATTGCCTCCAAAAGACGGTTGGTTTCGCAAGTGGTCATGTTTGTATTGGTTTTCGTCCAAATTTTTCAACAATTAATTGGGCAATCCTCTTCTGCTTAATAATTAATGAATGAATGGGGTAAAACTTCTGCCTCTGTATAAAGAAAACAAGTTTAAACATAATAACAAAACAAAAACATTTTGAGGTTTGGGCGTGTCTAGAGAAAAGTTGAAGCGCGAAAAACCTGCAAAATGCTTTACCGTACGGCAGATTCCGAGAATCAGAATTCATGGCGCCTGATGCTTCAAATGTTTGCTGTCGAAGAAAGTACCTTTGGCAAGTTGCGGTTCAAGAGGAGTTGTTCTCGTGATGCGTAGCTCTTCCGCAGATGATAAAAGAACTAATCGATATGCAGGACAAATTTAGGGTACTGGTGCTCTTTCCGTCCACCTCACCTCACGGGCAGGGCCTCACGGGGCAGGCTTGCACCGGCGACTTGTCTGCGGAAAGCTTCCACGTCGTCGGCACTCCAGCGTTCAAAAAGAGAGAGAGAGAAACGTCGTTTGCACTCCCGTCCCCGGTCACGTTTACTTCCTGTCGTGGGAGAGACTTCAAAGGCGGCCATGCGGCTGCACTGTATGTGCAGATGCTTCCACACAGGGAAAACAAGTTGTCATCACTCCTGTGGTTGCCGTCTGAAGAAAGTCTCAAAGAAGCAGTGCAGTTACAGACGGTTTGAGATTTTTGAGTTGCGGAAGGAAGAAAGAGACACGCTCCTGCTCCTGCGTGCTGTGGGCTGCTGCTGATGTGCACAGCGGCAACAGACAGGCGTACGTCGGGGAAGGAACAGACGCACGGCGCCGACCCAACCATGCGGAAGATGTGCTCCTGCCGGCATTGCGGGTCGAGGCTCGAGCTGTGTCCGCATCGGGCTGCCCTGCCGGCGCATACACAGAGACACACAAAAGGATTACGCCCTATTTGGTTGCTTGCACGTTTTTCGCATTTTCTGGAAGCCTAACTCAGTGGAGCCTGTTTGAGGGCATGGAGACTCCGGTTCACGTTCCTTGTGTTCTTTGATTGTCTGCAAGCATCCCGGTCTGGATCCTTTCCCGTAGTGTAAATCGCGTTACAATGAGCCTGCATCTGAGGAAACGGTTAATTCGGATTTTCCCGGATCATGGTTCAGGGATACCCTGAGCTTCATGCCGTGCAGGTGCAGGCAAGCGTGCGGGTAAGAAAACAACTAAATCTTAGAGCATCTCCAACCTAAACGCCGTCCTCCTCGCGTCCGCGGAGCCGAGCTTTGATCCCGGCGCTGGCGCTCCACCTGCTCGCGGACGTAGTCCGCCTTCGCGGCGGCCATGTCCTCGTGCTCCTTCACGGGGAGCAACCCTGGCTCAGTCTTCGGCCGGACGAGGCGGTAGGAACGAGGGAAGGGCGTCGCTGCGGGTGCGGCGCCCAAGCGGCGTGTTCTGCGGCTCCGGCTTGACGGGCGGAGCGCCGGCGAACCGGAGGAAGAGAGCCAGAGCCCGACGACGAGGAGGTCGCCGTCTCCATTCGCCGCGGCGTCCAGGAACTATCGCGACGGCGAGAGAAGGACGGGGGCGCCGGGTTCTCCAGGCACGGCGTGTTGCCGGTCTCGATGTGGTCAAGGACAGCTTCGAGGGTGCGGCCGGGCACGCCCACCATTCGCGCCGCCCGTCGGAGTTGAGGCGGTTGCGGGGCAGGACCCCGTTTGTGGAGGCGACCTGGTCGGCGTGGCGGCGGTCGAAATACATCATCCACAACGTGTGGCTGTCGACGGCGTACCTCGGCTCGTTCCGCTTCTCCTCCGACAACGACGAGCGGATGCGCGCTATCTCGGCGCACCGTTCAGCACCGGTTGGCACCTTGGGGCACCGGGACACCACCGGCGCTCAGCCTCCACGAGCCCGGCACCCGCATGTCCGGGGGCGCCGGGTAGTCGGCCTCGTAGAGGAGGCGCGCCTCGTCCTCACGCAAATGGCTTCGGCCAAAGCCTTTCACCGTTGTGGCGTCCCCTGGGTAACGCTCGGCCATTGCTCGTCGGCGGGGGAAGAGTGGGAGAGAGGGGCTTCAGTGGCGAGAGGGGCGTTGGTGGCGAGAGGGGCGTCGTGGCGATTGTGGCGTTCACCGGCGGGGAGGTCAGCTTTTATAGCCAAGGATGGACGGTGAGAGGCTGCCCGCCGGGTGCCATGTGGCGGGAGCTAGCGGGACGCGCGTCCACTGCAGCTTCACCATGCCGCCCGTGAGGCATCAATGGAAGGCTGACCGGTGCGGCAGCGTGGCAGCCTTGGCATTGATTCCCGCGGGAACCGAGGCGATGAGGACGATGAAGGCGGCGAGTCGCTGACTCGGCGGGCCCATTCCCGTTCGCGTCAAAATCTGTTTCCCCGGCGCCCCCAGGTGCCCCCCAGCATGTCGGGTTCAGCCTGGGTCCGCCGGCGCCAAATCGGCCTGAGCCGGCGAAAATTGGGCTTCTAGAAGCGGTTGGGCCGAATTTTCGGTGCCGGCGACAAAAGAGGGCCTGGGGGGCCTGTTGGGGACGCGGCTGAAGATGCTCTTAACCCATTAGAGCATGTATGAACCTCTGCAGACAACCAAACATAATTGATCCTACCCAGTTTCTACCCAGGATCCCAACCTAACAACTCCATTTCTATTCAAATTGTGGACTAAATGTTTTTCTAGATGTGGTATTTCTTTAGTGATTGTTTCAAAGAAGCCCTAACTTGTCATATCCGTCTGAATTTCATATTTTCGAATATTTTGCACTTTTTCAAAAACAAAAAATGATGGGAATTCTAAATTAAAATGGTTTGCATTTTTTAAAATTTGTTTGTAATTTCAAATTTTATTTCCATTTTTGGAAAATGATTGGAATTTAACAAATTGTTCGCTTTCCAACAAGTCAAAACAAATTCAATTTTTTTAGGAAATGTTCAAAATTTCAAATGTCTTTTTTTAACAAATAATCCAGAATTTTTAAAAAAATTCAAATTTTCAAAGAAGTTAAGATTTCAAAAAAGAAAACCGAATATTCAAAATCTATTTAAAAATAGGAAATGTTTGGAATCTTCAAAATTTGTTTGGAATTTGTGAAAAATGTTTGGAATTCCAAATATTTGTTCAGAAATTTGTAGAAGAAATTGAAATTTCAATAAAAATGTCCACTTTTAGAAATAAAGAGTATTCGTATTTTCTGGAAACCAATAAATAAAACCAACCGAAAACTTTTTTCTACAGAAGTCAAAAAATCATACACAACAAAAAAACATGACGAGAAGCTTGCTACAATGCTCGGTACACCAGCTAGCGATATTGCGCTGGCCAGCCACGAGGGAGCATCGTGCGCGAGGCCGCCATTTTGGCACAAGCGATGTTGTATATGACCTTTCACCAGGTAGACCTTAGACCACAACCACCTACACTTACGGTGTTAGGGTTTATCTACTCTTGCTGACTTCCTTGGCGTTGAGACTGTCCTCCTCTCCGGCCCCTTCGGAAGAGGATCCGGCGATTGGAGTTACCTAGTTTTTGTTCCTCGACTGATTTTGGAGATGAGGAAAAAGTATGGTGAGGTGGAATCTATGGATTGATTTGGTATCCCACATTGTTAGGCCAACTCCAACCAGCCGACACAAACAAACGCGGGACTTGTCCTTGCTTTGTACGTTTGGGTTATCAAGCGGAGGGCGTTCGGCCATGTCTGCACTCTAGTGGCCGCAACACCCAACAGGGTGATCCATTTGGTCCGCCTGTCCTTTTTTTGCGATAGCAAATATTTTCATCAAACATAGCAAATATATTTAGCAAAATATAGCACTTTCTGCATAGTACCATATGCCATGCCGGCATACAACATTTGGAAGAGCATGGTGCCCCATGTTTGGTTTTGATAATTGATGACAATCCCTATGGACTAATGGTTGCCTTGAGTTATATTTGAAGGGTTTGTCAATAAACATTGCCTGAAGACCATTCGTTGGTTTTAAGGTTATTTGAAGAAGATTATGTGTTGACCAAGGTGTTATTCAAGGAGTTATCCAAAGATTAGTCATGGGAGAGTTGAGCCTATTGCAAGCATGTGTTATCCAAAGATGTGTTGACCAAGGTGTTATTCAAGGACTATTCCAAAGATTGGTCATGTTGGGGAACGTTGCATGGGAAACAAAAAATTTCCTATGCTCACCAAGATCAATCTAGGAGATGCACATCTACGAGAGGAGAGATTTGATCTACATACCCTTGTAGATCGCAAAGCGAAGCATTAAAAACGCGGTTGATGTAGTCGAACGTCTTTACGATCCAATCACGATCCGTCCACGAACTCGTGATCAAGTGCCGAACGGATGACACCTCCAAGTTTAGCACACGTGCGGCTCGGCGGCGTCCGCTCCTTCTTGATGCAGCAAGCAAGAGAGAGGGGGTAGATGAGATCGGGACCAACATGATGGTATGGTGGTGGTGGTGGCAACGGAATTCCGGCAGGGCTTCGCCAAGCACGTACCAATGAAACATGGGAGGAGTTGGGAGAGGTAACGAGCAAGGGTCTGATGTCTACTACGCAAATTTATTCTTGTAGACACGTGTTGGGCCTCCAAGCGCAGAGTTTTGTAGGACAGTAGCAATTTTCCCTCAAGTGGATGACCTAAGGTTTATCAATCTGTGGGAGGTGTAGGATGAAAATGGTCTCTCTCAAACGACCATGCAATCAAATACAAGAAACCTCTTGTGTCCCCAACACACTCAATACAATGGCAAATTGTATAGGTGCACTAGTTCGGCGAAGAGATGGTGATAAAATTGTAATATTGATGGTAGAAATATATTTTATAATCTGAATAAACAAAAACAGTAAGGTAGCAAATAGTAAACGGGCACAAAAATGGTATTGCAATGCTTGAAATGAGGCCTAGGGTCTGTACTTTCGCTAATGCAAGCTCTCAACAGTGCTAATATAATTGGATCATATAACGACCCCTCAAAGTGCAATGAAGAATCACTCCAAAGTTCCTATCTAGGGGAGAACATAAGAAAAAATTATTTGTAGGGTACAAAACCACCTCGAAGCTATTCTTTCCGATCGATCTATCCAAGAGTTCGTACTAAAATAACACCAAATAACTTTACATTCATAATACTCAATCCAACACAAAGAACCTCAAAGTGTGCCCCAAGATTTCTACCGGAGAAACAAAGACAAGAACGTGCATCAACCCTATGCGTAGATTACCCCAATGTCACCTCGGGAATCCGCGAGTTGAGTGCCAAAACATATATCAAGTGAATCAATACGATACCCCATTGTCACCACGAGTATTCATATGCAAGACATATATCAAGTGCTCTCAAATCCATAAAAGTATTCAATCCGATAACAACGGAATCTCAAAGGGAAAAACTCAATTTATCACGACAAGATAGAGAGGGGAAAATACCATATGATCCGACTATATTAACAAAGCACGCGATACATCAAGATCGTGACATCTCAAGAACATGAGAGAGAGAGAGATTAAACACATAGCTACTGGTACAAACCCTCAGCCCCGAGGGTGGACTACTCCCTCCTCATCGTGGTGGCCGCCGGGATGATGAAGATGGCCACCGGTGATGATTCCCCCCTCCGGCAGGGTGCCGGAACGGGGTCTACATTGGTATTCGGTGGCTACAGAGGCCTGCGGCGGTGGAACTTCTGATTTAGGTTAACCCCGAGGGTTTTTGGAATATTTGGGATTTTATAGGGTAAAGAGGGGGTGCGGGTGGCCACCGAGGTGGGCACAACCCACCTGGGCATGCCTGGGGCCCCAGGCGTGCCCTGGTGGGTTGTGCCCCCCTCGGGGCACCCCCAGGTGCTTCTCTGGCCCACTGGTGGTCTTCTAGTCCATAAAAAATCCACAAAAAGTTTCACGGTGTTTGGACTCTATTTGATATTTATTTCCTGCAATGCAAAAAACAAGCAAGAAACAACAACTGGCACTAGGCACTGGGTCAATAGGTTAGTCCCAAAAAATGATATAAAGTTGCTATAAAATGATTGTAAAACATCCAGGAATGATAATATAATGGCATGAATACTTCATAAATTATAGATACGTTGGAGACGTATCAACATCCCCAAGCTTAATTCCTACTCGTCCTCGAGTAGGTAAATGATAAAAGAAATAATTTACGAAGCATGAATGCTAGCAAAGTGCACAAGTTTGATCAATGACAATTTCAATCACTTTTCCTAGCATCATAACAACGATTCTTTCTCATAAAATTTCTCATGTTAAAGTAGCAACCAATTCACATGTTAAGGTTCAAACAATGAATTCTCTTGAAACTCAACAACCTATGTTCTCAGTCACCAAGCAATTGTAACTTATTCAACAGAGTTTAAGTAAGAGCTCCACATACTCAACCATCATACAGTCTTCTATGATTGCTAACACTCACCGCATACACATGAGCAAAACTTTTCAACCAAACACATAGAAAGATAGGGGCTTATTGTTTTGCCTCCCAACATATTCACCTCAAGGGTGATGTCAACAATAATAACTCATGCTACCCATATCCAACTGGATATATGTGCATAGATCTTTCCTCACCACATGATGCTTGCCAAAAGAGAAAAATAAAAAGGAATAGAGAGAAAAACTTTGACTCTTTGCATAAAAGTAAATACTAAAAAGTAAAAAGGCCCTTCGCATAGGGAAGCAGAGGTTGCCATGCGCTTATTTGTATGTGTGCTCAACCTCTTAGTGCAAAAGAACGTCACGTTATATTGCCCCTTGTGATAGCAACCTTTATTATGCAGTCTGTCGCTTTTTTTCTTTGCCATCACAAGTTCGTAAAACGCTCAATTTTCCCTTACACTAAATGATCTAACACTTTTAGAAGCAATTTTTATTGCCTTATTGCACCGATGATAACTTACTTGAAGGATCTTATTCAATCCCTAGGTAGGTTTGGTGGACTTTTGAAAATAAGATTTTGGGTTTAAGGGTTTTTGGATGCACAAGTAGTATCTCTACTTGGTGCGGAATTTTTGGCTAGAAAGATCGAGGGCAGGCACCACATGTTGAAGGATCTATGACAATATAACTTCTATGTGAATATGAACAAACATAAATCATTATGTTGTCTTCCTTGTCCAACGTCAACAATTTTGGCATATAATATTTTGATGGGGGCTCACAATCACTAAAGATTTCCAGGATAGTATATTTGCATGTGAAAGTTATCTTCCTTCTACTAATTATTCATGAATTGCTTGTATGACCAATACTGTGATTGTCAAGCTTCAAAAGATTTCACTTTCTAAACCCAATGTGAAGCTACTACTAGGCATGATATGAACATATAATTTCAACTTCACGATATTCAATTCATTCAACAATTTACTCATAGGATATAAGTGAAGCACAAGAGTAAATGACAAGCTACTCCAAAAAGATATAAGTGAAGATCAAGCGAGTAGTTATGTAAATGGGTAGCTATTTGAGGACTCTCTCTTATTTAAAACTTTTAGATCTAAGAATTTTATTAAAACAACAAGCAAAAACAAAATAAAATGACATTCCAAGAATAGCACACATCATGTGAAGAAGTAAAAACTTAGACTCAACTGTCAGTGTCAAAACCGGCGGATCTCGGGTAGGAGGTCCCGAACTGTGCGTCTAGGATCGATGGTAACAGGAGACGGGGGACACGATGTTTACCCAGGTTCGGGCCCTCTCTATGGAGGTAATACCCTACTTCCTGCTTGATTGACCTTGATGAATATGAGTGTTACAAGAGTTGATCTACCACGAGATCGTAATGGCTAAACCCTAGAAGTCTAGCCTATGTGAATATGGTAATGAATCTGTCCTATCCAGACTACGCTCTCTGGTTTATATAGACACCGGAGAGATCTAGGGTTACATGAGGTCAGTTAGATAGGAGGAAATCTTCATAATAGGTCGCCTAGCTTGCCTTCCACGCCAAGTAGAGTCCAATCCGGACACGGGTATTGTCTTTGGCCTTCGTATCTTCACAGCCCATCAGTCCGGCCCATGGATAACAGGCCGGACGCCCGAGGACCCCTTAGTCCGGGACTCCCTCAGTAGCTCCTAAACCTGGCTTCAATGACGAGGAGTCCGGCGCGCAGATTGTCTTCGGCATTGCAAGGCGGGTTCCCCTTCTTCCGAACCCCAAGGTAGCCTTCGGATGTGATGATTGTATCCGGACCTGTGTATATAATTTGCAGAAAATACAATACTCCACGAGTCCAATCTGCTGACAACTGTTTATGACATTGTATCACGCCTGCCCGGTTATTCTTTCCAACCGTTGGCTAGCCCATCGCCCCACGTCTCGGGAAGCGGTTTTATTGGCACGTCTTGTCAAAGCAGAGATCGTGTCCCCTTATTCGCGGGATTTTCAATAATGCAAGTATGGGTAACCCAACCGTCCCCTGGGTACAACTCTTTGGGGGTAGGTAAGTTTCAAGACCCAGGAGGGGACGCTCGATATTCTGGGCCTTCATATAGGGACCCAGACTTGTCTTCTTCTTTCGTGTTTGCTTCTTCCTCAACCCCAGCCACCTCGAGTTCCAATCACCACCGGCCCCAATCATGTCCGGGTCCAGCCGTTCAGGCCGGTGGGTGGAGTCTTCCGTCACGGAGGAGGATATTACGAAGCTCCGCGTAGCGAGGTACCTGACCCCAGAAATCCTTCTTCGGCTTCCTGCCGAGGTGCAGATTATTCCCACCCCCAAATCCGGCGAGAGGGTAGTATTTGTGTCCCACTTACTCCATGGGTTAGGGTTCACGCTTAACCCCTTCGTCCGGGGGCTCATGTTCTACTATGGGCTAGATTTTCACGATCTGGCCCCGGACTCTATTCTTCTCATCTCGGCATTCATCGTCACGTGTGAGGCCTTCCTCCGGACTCCCCCGCACTTTGATTTGTGGCTCAAGACCTTTGATGTGAGGCCGCGGGTGATAGAGGGGGAGCAGGCAGAGTGCGGCAGCGTTGTAATAAACAAGCTTGCCAGTGCAGTTTGGTTTGAAGGATCCTTCGCCGAGTCTTCCAAACTATGGCAGCAGGGGTGGTTTTATGTCAACGAGCCGCGGGGCTCCAAGTGGGTGGCTACGCCTGCGTTCTGACCCGGCCCTCCGACTCAGCTTGCTTCATGGATCAACAAGGGGTTGGACTGGGGATCCACTAATGAGGTGCAAACTCTGCAAGGTCGCATCAGAAGCCTTGCCGAGAAGGGCATCGATCTTGTGAACGTCGTTCAGGTAATGCTGGTCCGTTGGATCCTACCGTGTCAACGGTGGCCTCTCCGTATGTGGGAGTTCAATCCAGAAGGGCGGCGAACTCTTCAGCACTTCTTCGGTACTACGCACGAAGGAATGTGGAAGTTATATTTCAGGGAGCGAGAGCAATGGCCGGACACCGCCGAAGACGTCGGCCTCGACTGCAATCATCCGGACACTCCGGTAAGTATTCAATCCCCGCACACCTTTTATTCAAGCATCTCTTGACAAGACACTAAACAACCTGCCCTTATACAGGACTGGATAAAGAAAGCGGTGTTAAGCTGGTGTCCAGCGCCCCTTCCCGAAGACCCTGCGTCCGCCCTACTGACGCGGATGTTGATCCCGACACTGTACCTGGTGTCTACAGAGGGGGGCGAGAGCGGGGAGCCCAGAGGAGATGCCCATCCTAAGGGCGTTTTAGGCACTGTGTTCGGGGAAACCGAAACCCTTTTGCCCAGGGGCAAAGGCGTGGAGGGGGCACTTCATGGCAAGAAGAGGGCCGCCTCTGGAGGTCAGGAGGGGAAGCCTTCCAAGAAAGGGAAAATGCCATCGTCGGGCGGCTTGGGCCGGGCAAGCTATGTCGTCGTTGAGCTTGATGATGAGGACGAACCTCCGGCCAGACCGTAAGTGGAGCAGGGCACTTTAACCATACCTCATTCTTATTGCTGAAATAACCCTCTGACATATGTGCATCCTCGCAGGTTAACGCTTGGTGTTTCTCAATCGTCCTCCTCCTCGGGAGACCTTCTTCCAGAGATGATGGAGAGTGACACGCCTTCTCCGGCCTCCTCGCCTAACAGGGCGGATGATCTTGAGGTGACCCGAAGGGCTCCTCCCAACTAGCAAGTAGTGCAAGAAACGAGGAAGGAGCTACCCGAAGGTGGTGCCTCTGCCCCTCAGGGTTCGGGGACCAAGAATGATGGCCCTGAACTGTCCAGTTTACAGCCGGAGACAATGCTGGAGGCGGGTAAGAGGATTCCTTCAAAGGAATGTCGTGCTCCGGCAGCGGTGTCCGAAGACCCAGGAGTGCCGGAGACGCTGACGGACATGCTATGACGAGCGTCCATTTCAGAGGAGCACCGTGCCTTAATGGTTACGGTGGTCGAAAAAGTTGTATCCGTGAAAAGCGGGTTGAACGAGGCCTTTACGAGCCTTCTGAGAGGTTTTGAGGTTTGTGTTGTAATGTTGCCAATTGAATAATATTGACAGAATGCACCTGTTGTGTATGCAGTAGCCCCTGAGACTTGGATCGACTTCCAAAGGAAGTGATCGGAGGATCGAAAAGATATTTTCAGGTACTAACCTTGGTTTAATTTGGAATGCAGGTTGTCTCCCCTCCTGCCACTGCCCGAAATTCGGAGGTAACCGAACTGCAGCGAAAGCTGGATATTGCAGAGGATGACATTGCTTTGATCAACAGGCATCTTGACGACTCGCAAGGTATATATTTCGAGCATTCCTTACACCAATATGCTTGTAATGTAAGCCTGACTCTAAAGAGAGTTTGATATGAAATGTGCATCAATGCAGATGGTGTTGCCACTATGGAAACCCTTCGGGCAGAGCTAGCCCGGGCCAAGGAGCAGGACTGTTTAGTAATGCGGCTGTCGAAAAGGCATCGGCTGAATTGAAGGCCGAACAAACCACGCGGCGCCAGGACAAGGAGGCAATGTCCACCATGGCGCGCGAGTTAGTAATGCGTAAGCTATGACATAATTTGCAAAGACCTTTTGACTATGTTCATGATAATTAAGTTCATCTGATTATTTAATGAACTCCCACTCAGATGGACATCCCTCTAGTCATCTAAGTGATACATGATCCGAGTCAAACTAGGCCGTGTCCGATCATCACGTGAGACGGACTAGTCATCATCGGTGAACATCTCCATGTTGATCGTATCTACTATACGACTCATGTTCGACCTTTCGGTCTCTTGTGTTTCGAGGCCATGTCTGTACATGCTAGGCTCGTCAAGTCAACCTAAGTGTTTCGCATGTGTTCCGAGGCCATGTCTGTACATGCTAGGCTCGTCAACACCCGTTGTATTCGAACGTTAGAATCTATCACACCCGATCATCACGTGGTGCTTCGAAACAACGAACCTTCGCAACGGTGCACAGTTAGGGGGAACACGTCTCTTGTAATTTTAGTGAGGGGTCATCTTATTTATGCTACCGTCGTTCTAAGCAAATAAGATGTAAACATGACAAACATTACATGCAAATCATAAAGTGACGTGATATGGCCAATATCATCTTGCGCCTTTGATCTACATCTTTGAGGCGCGGCATGATCACCTTCGTCACCGGCATGACACCATGATCTCCATCATCATGATCTCCATCATCGTGTCTTCATGAAGTTGTCTCGCCAACTATTACTTCTACTACTATGGCTAACGGTTAGCAATAAAGTAAAGTAATTACATGGCGTTTTCTTTGACACGCAGGTCATACAATAAATTAAGACAACTCCTATGGCTCCTGCCGGTTGTCATACTCATCGACATGCAAGTCGTGATTCCTATTACAAGAACATGATCAATCTCATACATCACATATATCATTCATCACATCCTTTTGGCCATATCACATCACATAGCATACCCTGCAAAAACAAGTTAGACGTCCTCTAATTGTTGTTGCATGTTTTACGTGGCTGCTATGGGATTCTAGCAAGAACGTTTCTTACCTACGCAAAAGCCACAACGTGATATGCCAATTTCTATTTACCCTTCATAAGGACCCTTTTCATCGAATCCGATCCGACTAAAGTGGGAGAGACAGACACCCGCTAGCCACCTTATGCAACTAGTGCATGTCAGTCGGTCGAACCTGTCTCACGTAAGTGTACGTGTAAGGTCGGTCCGGGCCGCTTCATCCCACGATGCTGCCGAATCAAGATAAGACTAGTAACGGCAAGTAAATTGACAACATCGACGCCCACAACTACTTTGTGTTCTACTCGTGCATAGAAACTACGCATAGACCTAGCTCATGATGCCACTGTTGGGGAACGTAGCAGAAATTCAAAATTTTCTACGCACCACCAAGATCAATCTATGGAGTAATCTAGCAACGAGGGGAAGGGGAGTGCATCTACATACGATTGTAGATCGCTAAGCGGAAGCGTTGCAAGAACGCGGATGAAGGATTCGTACTCGTAGCGATTCAGATCGCGGTTGGTTCCGATCTAAGCGCTGAACCACGGCGCCTCCGCGTTCAACACACGTGCAGCCCGGTGACGTCTCCCACGCCTTGATCCAGCAAGGAGAGAGGGAGAGGTTGGGGAAGACTCCGTCCAGCAGTAGCACGATGGCGTGGTGGTGGTTGAGGAGCACGGTACTCCGGCAGGGCTTCGCCAAGCACTACGAGAGGCGAGGAGGGAGGGAGGTAGGGCTGCGCCAAGAGGGAGAGCAAATCATGTGTTGGGCAGCCCCCATACCTCAAGTATATATAGGGGAAGAGGAGGGGCTGCGCCCCCACCTATGGTTCCCTCCCCAGGGGTAGCGGCAGCCCCCAGATCCCATCTGGGTGGCGGCCAAGGGGGAGAGAGGGGGGCGCACCTAGGGTGGGCCTTAGGGCCCATCTGCTCCTAGGGTTTGCCCCCTCTCCTCTTGAGGGCGCCTTGGGCCTTGGTGGGAGGCGCCCCAGCCCACCTAGGGGCTGGTCCCTTCCCACTATTGGCCCGTGTAGGCCTCTGGGGCTGGTGGCCCCACCTGCTGGACCCCCGGGACCCTCCCGGTGGTCCCGGTACGTTACCGATAGCACCCGAAACTTTTTCGGTGACCAAAACAGGACTTCCCATATATAAATCTTTACCTCCGGACCATTCTGGAACTCCTCGTGACGTCCGGGATCTCATCCGGGACTCCGAACAACATTCGGTAACCATGTATTTCTATTCCCTATAACCCTAGCGTCATCGAACCTTAAGTGTGTAGACCCTACGGGTTCGGGAACCATGCAGACATGACCGAGACGTTCTCCGGTCAATAACCAACAGCGGGATCTGGATACCCATGTTGGCTCCCACATGTTCCACGATGATCTCATCGTATGAACCACGATGTCGGGGATTCAATCAATCCCGTATACAATTCCCTTTGTCAATCGTATACTACTTGCCCGAGATTCGATCGTCGGTATCCTGATACCTTGTTCAATCTCGTTACCGGCAAGTCTCTTTACTCGTTCCGTAACACATCATCCCGTGATCAACTCCTTGGTCACATTGTGCACATTATGATGATGTCCTACCGAGTGGGCCCAGAGATACCTCTCCGTTTACACGGGGTGACAAATTCCAGTCTCGATTCGTGCCAACCCAACAGACACTTTCGGAGATACCTGTAGTGCACCTTTATAGCCACCCAGTTACGTTGTGACGTTTGGTACACCCAAAGCATTCCTACGGTATCCGGGAGTTGCACAATCTCATGGTCTAAGGAAATGATACTTGACATTAGAAAAGCTCTTAGCAAACGAACTACACGATCTTGTGCTAGGCTTAGGATTGGGTCTTGTCCATCACATCATTCTCCTAATGATGTGATCCCGTTATCAACAACATCCAATGTCCATGGTCAGGAAACCGTAACCATCTATTGATCAACGAGCTAGTCAACTAGAGGCTTACTAGGGACATGGTGTTGTCTATGTATCCACACATGTATCTGAGTTTCCTATCAATACAATTTTAGCATGGATAATAAACGATTATCATGAACAAGGAAATATAATAATAACCAATTTATTATTGCCTCTAGGGCATATTTCCAACAGTCTCCCACTTGCACTAGAGTCAATAATCTAGTTCACATCACCATGTGATTACACTCAAAGTTCACATCGCCATGTGACCCTCCTTGGTTTGATCATGTTATGCTTGTGAGAGAGGTTATTAGTCAACGGGTCTGAACCTTTCAGATCCGTGTGTGCTTTATGAATATCTATGTCATCTTGTGGATGCTACCACGCGCTACTTGGAGCCATTTCAAATAACTGCTCTACTATACGAATTCGGTTTACTACTCAGAGTCATCCGGATTAGTGTCAAGGTCGCATCGACGTAACCCTTTACGACGAACTCCTTTTCACCTCCATAATCGAGAACATTCCTTAGTCCACTAGATACTAAGGATAAGATCGACCGCTGTCATGTGATCCATTCCCAGATCTCTATTGTACCCCTTGACCAACGCGTGGCAAGGCACACTTCATGTGCGGTACACAGCATAGCATACTGTAGAGCCTACGTCTAAAGCATACGGGACGACCTTCGTCCTTTCTCTCTCTTCTGCTGTGGTCAGGTCTTGAGTCTTACTCAATACTCACACCTTGTAACACAGCCAAGAACTCCTTCTTTGCTGATCTATTTTGAACTCTTTCAAAATCATGTCAAGGTGTGCGTTCTTTGAAAGTATCATCAGGCGTCTTGATCTATCTCTATAGATCTTGATGCCCAATATGTAAGCAGCTTTATCCAGGTCTTCCTTTGAAAAACTCCTTTCAAACAACCCTTTATGCTTTCCAGAAATTTTACATCATTTCGGATCAACAATATGTCATTCACATATACTTATCAGAAATGTTGTAGCGCTCCCACTCACTTTATTGTAAATACAAGTTTCTAACAAACTTTGTATAAACCCAAAAACTTTGATTACTCCATCAAAGCGTATATTCTGACTCCGAGATGCTTGCTCTAGTCCATGGAAGGATCGCTGGAGCTAGCATACCTTTACTACCCTAGCCGATAGAGCGGACATGTTTTGATCTGAAAAATAGCCTTCGTGTAACACGAAGAATCGCTAAAGATTCGAATAAGTCGTCAAGTGGTTGACCAGCTCTCGCCGCATCATGACAGTCAGTTTTCGGCTTTCTCTACTAAGGTGCTCATCCGGTCAAAGCCAGGGCAAAATCGCAGTAGTTCTCCCTTTACTACCCTAGCCGATAGAGCGGAACATAGGGTAGCAAGCACAGGAGCCGGGCAACCCAACTATTGACCAAAGACAATGATTCGGAGTTGATGCATATAAGGCCAAACTTGCGACGCCGAAATATGCTATAGAGCTGTTCGGACTTTTATTGGCGACTCATTTGTTCCCATACTGGGCCTCTGGCATGTTATGCCGAGACGCGTCTTGTGACACAGCCGTTGCGACCGTACTCATTGTAGCAAGAGTATTTTAAGATTAGCTTGGATAAAGTTTACTGGGAGTGGAGCAATATGCCAATGATAAATTCATATATAAAAAAGAAAAACCACAACCCGGCTATTTGACATGCTCGGGGTCGGGAACGGAGGAAAAAGGGCATAGTACAGGCTCAAAATAAAGAGTGCGGTCTACAAAAGCTATTTTGGACCTCCTGTCGCACGTCTGCGCCGCCCGTCCTCTGGGAGGGGAATCCTTAACGGAAGTAGCCCCTTAGGTGAGTGTACGGATCCGAACTTCGATAGAGTTCATTGTAGGTGCTGTCATGTTGGTCACCTGTTTATAATAAAGGAAAGTGAAGGAAACGGATAAAAAAACGTTACGGGAATATTTGCAGGGGTGCCCGTATTGTGTTGCCGCCGACGCCCATGGTATCTTGAGCGCGTAGTGATGTACGCGTGGTGTAGTTCTTGCCAGCATAGTGGGTGGGTGGCGGAAGCCGAACTGCTATTTCCGCTCCGGTAGTGGTCGAACGTCGAAGGGAAACTGTTTCTGGCCCCTGGTGTTCGGCTGGCGGGCCGCTCCGTCGTCTTTACCGCTTGGTGGCATCCTCCCCTTGTATTCGGCGTTAAGTTTGCCTGCCTGCTTAAAGACCCAACAGTTTCTGTTGGTGTGATTAGCTGGCTTATCAGGGTGACCGTGAATCTGACAAGGTTGGTCGAGTATCCTGTCGAGGGCGGATGGTCCATCCTGGCTGGCCTTAAATGGCTTCTTCCGTTGACCGAGCTTCGGATTGTGAAATTCGGCGTTGACCGCTATGTCGTGTAATCTTTCATTATTGTTGCGACTGTTGTGTTTGGTTAGTCGTGGCTTGCCGTTGTCGTCTCGTATTTCGGAAGTGCCCGGGTCGCTGGCGCTGTTGCGCTTACGAGCGAGCCAGTTGTCTTCTCCCGCACAAAAGCGAGTTATTAGAGCGGTAAGGGCGGTCATGGATTTAGGTCCTTCCTGGCCGAGGTGGCGTGCTAGCCATTCATCCCGGTCGCTATGTTTGAAGGCCGCGAGGGCTTCCGCGTCCGGACAATCGACAATTTGGTTCTTTTTGACTAAGAACCTGGTCCAGAGCTCCCTGGCTGACTCGCCGGGCTGTTGGATAATATGACTTAAGTTGTCGGCATCTGGCGGCTGGACATATATTCCTTGGAAGTTGTCACGAAAGGCGTCTTCCAAATCTTCCCAGCTGCCGATAGAATTTTCTGACAAACTGTTTAGCCAGTACCATGCTGGCCCCTTAAGCTTGAGAGGCAGGTATTTAATGGCATGAAGGTCGTCTCCGCGAGCCAAGTGGATATGGAGGAGGTAGTCCTCAATCCATACTGCAGGATCTGTTGTTCCATCGTATGATTCGATGTTGATGGGTTTGAACCCGTCTGGAAATTCGTGCTCCATTACCTCGTTGGTGAAGCAAAGCGGGTGCGTGGCTCCTCTATGTTGGGCCACACTGTGAAGCACCTCGTTTGGATGCCGTTGGCGGCTTCGGGCGTGGCTGTCTTGGTTGAGTCCGGCTGATTGACCATCATAACCGGTCGGGGCATATCTTCGCGATCTGTACGTCGATCTTGTCTGTCCTGCTCCGCCCACTAAACTTTGGCGGATGTCGCCATTGTTTTCCCGAACCGTCTTGTTCTTGTTCTTACGGACGGATTGGTTGGTATGGTATTCTGCTTGGGCTGCTGCTTTATCCGGACCGAACTGTGGTCGACCTGCCGCATTATTCGATGGTGGAACGGGCTCCAGCACGTTGCCATCATGTGGAGGGAGCCACCTGCATTTGGGGTGGCTTTTGTCCGGGCCACTAGGGCCGTATTCTATGGCGGCTAGGACCTCGGTCCATTTATCATTGAGCAGATCTTGGCTTGCTTGAAGCTGTAGCTGCTTTATTCTTAGATTCCTTGCTGTGGCTATTAGCCGGCGTTTAAAGTGCTCCTGCTCGAGAGGTTCCTCCGACATGATGAATTCTTCGTTGTCGAGGCTCTCCTCTTCCTCGGAGAGGGGAAGATAATTGCTATCCTCCGAGTCACCGTACATGACCTGTTCGTCGGGGCTATCTTGCCCGCTTTCCTGGTCCTCCTGTTCGGATCCTGCCTCAACAGGGTCTTTGTTGTCCGGAGTAGTATCACCTCCGTTGCTAGTATTGTTTTCTCTTGGGCGACGTGACCTAGAGCGGCGCCGGGGGCGCCGGTGTTCGGATTGTGTGCCAGGAGGTTTGTCCTCAACTGGATCCTCCTTGTCATCGTCGATATCGTCATTGGGTGTGTCTACCATACACACGTCATACTAGGAAGTGGTCGTCCTGCGTCTAGCGGATAGTAAGCTCTGGCCATGCCCCTCATCGTCGTCCATACCGTCGATGTCTTCGGGGCGGAGGTCAAGCATGTTGGTTGGGTCTTCACAGTGGCTATGAAGTGGGTGGTGGGTGGGAAGCAAAATTCTCCGTCATCCGCCGTAAGGTCGAACCGGACATAGTTCGGCGACGAGCCATCTGCCAGGGATAGGTTTTTTAGTGAGCTTAGTAGATAGCCCATAGGCGAGTGCTGAAAGACATCTGCGGCGCTGAACTTGAATATCGATAACCGATCGAGTTCGGTATCCGCGAGCTCGCAGGGTTCGGAACTCGATATCGGAGACGAGTCCGGGGTTTCGTTAACGCAGGTATCATATGAAGTGGGATCTGCGCGCGGCTCCAATGCCGCAGACTCGGTATCCCCCGTGATGGGGTTGAGTCTCCCATCTTCGGACGTCTTGATCTACTCCGGATCTAAGGCCGGAGTTGTTACAGGAGCTATCTCCTGGATGCGGCCCAATGACAGGTTTAAGCCATGTTCAACAGGGCGAAGGGGAGTGGTTGTCGCGGTCTCAAATCCGTCGAAGATCAAGTCCCCACGGATGTCCGCGATGTAGTTCAAACTTCTGAATCTGACCTGATGGCCAGGGGCGTAGCTATCGATCTGCTCCAGATGGCCGAGCGAGTTGGCCCTCGGTACGAAGCCGCCGAACACGAAGATTTGTCAGGGGAGAAAGGTTTCTCCCTGAACAACGCCACCACCGACGATTGAAGGGGCCATCGAGCCTTATGTCGATGGCACAGTGGAACTCTCAATGAAAGCACCACTGTCGGTGTCAAAACCGGCGGATCTCGGGTAGGGGGTCCCGAACTGTGCGTCTAGGATCGATGGTAACAGGAGACGGGGGACACGATGTTTACCCAGGTTCGGGCCCTCTCTATGGAGGTAATACCCTACTTCCTGCTTGATTGACCTTGATGAATATCAGTGTTACAAGAGTTGATCTACCACGAGATCGCAATGGCTAAACCCTAGAAGTCTAGCCTAAGTGAATATGGTAATGAATCTGTCCTATCCGGACTATGCTCTCCGGTTTATATAGACACCGGAGAGATCTAGGGTTACATGAGGTCGGTTACATAGGAGGAAATCTTCATAATAGGTCGCCTAGCTTGCCTTCCACGCCAAGTAGAGTCCAATCCGTACACGGGTATTGTCTTTGGCCTTCGTATCTTCACAGCCCATCAGTCCGGCCCATGGATAGCAGGCCGAACGCCCGAGGACCCCTTAGTCCAGGACTCCCTCATCAACCGATACTAACCGATAATTGTTGAAGAAGAAAGGTGGGATGCCTACCAGGGCATCCCCAAGCTTAGATGCTTGAGACTTCTTGAAATATTATCTTGGGGTGCCTTGGGCATCCCCAAGTTTAAGCTTTTGTGTCTCCTTAATTCCTCTCATATCACGGTTTTCCTAAATCTCAAAAGCTTCATCCACACAAAACTCAACAAGAACTCGTGAGATAAGTTAGTATAAACCAATGCAAAAACCTTATCATTATCTACTGTAGCAAATCACTAAAATTATTATTGAACATTGCATACTAAATGCCTCTGCATGTTTAATGCTCCTATCCTCAAATAGAATCATTAAACATGCAAACTTGCAAACAATGCAAACATAGCAGCAATCTGCCAAAACAGTACAGTCTGTAAAGAATGCAAGAGTATCAATACTTCTTAAACTCCAAAGATTATAAAAATTTACCACGCTGTAGAAAATTTATCATAGCTTATTTTGCAAAAAGTTTCAACATTTTATCACATCCTGACTTTTCTAGGGAATTTTTGCAACAGCGGTAAACTTTCTGTTTTCACACAGCAATATGTAGACTTGTAAAATAAGCATAGTAAAGGCTATCAATGCCACTTTTATTGAAATAAAAAATGCAAAATATTATTCTAAATAACAGCAAGCAAATCCTAACAAAATAAATTGACGCTCCAAGCAAAACACATATCATGTGACGAATGAAAACATAGCTCCAAGTGAGGTTACCGATAATGTTGGAGACGAAAGAGAGGATGCCTTCCAGGGCATCCCCAAGCTTAGTTGCTTGGATCTTCCTTGAATATTACCTTGGGGTGCCTTGGGCATCCCCAAGCTTAGGGTCTTGTCATTCCTTATTCTCCTCATATCGACATCTCACCCAAAACTTGAAAACTTCAATCACACAAGACCTAACGGAACTTTGTGAGATAGGTTAGTATGATAAAGAGAAAACCATTCCACTTTGGTACTGCCAAAGACAAGATTCATAATTGTTCTCACACAATGCCTACTGTAACTCATCATTTCCATGATTTATATTGAGAAATATAAGCCATAGAAACTATAAAACAAGCAAACTATGCGTTGAAAACAGAATCTGTCAAAAACAGAACAGTGTGTAGTAATCTGTACTAAAACCATATTTCTGCTACTCCAAAATTCTGGAAAATTAGGAAAACATAGATAATTTGTATATCTATCACCTGAAAAAATTCAGATCAAAAGCACATTCCAGTGAATTTTCAAAATTCCTGGACTGAGCACAAAAGGTTCTATTTTGGACAGAATCAAGTCAACTATCATCCACACTATCCCAAAGGCTTTACTTGGCACTTTATTGAAACAAAAGCTATAAAACATGATTACTACAGTATCTTAATAACGTGAACACACAAAAACAATAGGTAAAAGTGTTGGGTTGTCTCCCAACAAGCGCTTTTCTTTAATGCCTTTTAGCTAGGCATGATGATTTCAATGATGCTCGCATAAAAGATAAGAATTGAAACATAACAAGAGCATCATGAATCATAAGTTCCTCTCTCATAATAATTTTCAGTAGCATCATGAATAGATTCATCAATATAACCATCACATAAAACATTCTTTTCATGATCCAAAAGCATAGAAAATTTATTACTCTCTATATAAGCAATTTTATTCTCATTCATAATAGTGGGAGTCTCATATGAAACTCGGATACTATAAATTGTTCCCACATAAAGAGAGTAATGTTCATTAAAAGGATATTCAAAATTATGACAATAATTATCACTACTTTTTATAACATAAGTATCATCACAATATTTATCATAAGTAGGAGCCATGCAATCATCATAGCAAATTTGATCATTCAAAGTAAGGGGATTAAAAAGATCATCTTCATTAAGCATAGCATCCCCAAGCTTGGGACAAACATTAATTGCAGCAAATAAATTCTCAAACATGTCATTCTCATCAAACATAGCATCCCCAAGCTTGTGGCTTGGCATATCATAAGCATAATCACTCTCATCATTAATAATATGAATAGCACCAACGATATAACAATTGCTACCATCATAATTTTCCAGGTTGGTGCCAAAAAGATTTCCAAGATTATAAAAAGTATCATTATCTTCCCAATCATAGTTATCAAAACAAGCAATAGGCATAACAAAATCATCATTAATAGTGCTCTCGGACATTGTGCCATAAGACATAGAAGCAATATCATCATCAAGTGCATCATCCTCCACAATTATTTTTGATTCATTTTCATGAGGAACAACAATAATAGGAGCAACACTTTTTGGGAGAGATACCTTTTTACCTCTATTCTTTCTTCTTCTTCAGCACACCATGTGTGGGTTTAATTAATTTTTTCAAGCTTCTTGTTGAAGAGATTGATTGGATAGGAAGCTCCTCATCGTTACCTATTTCATCATGAGAGACAATAGGAGGGAAAGTGGAAATATTTACCCTTTCATTAGTATTTCTTTTATATTTTATTGGTTTTCCCATCTTTCTATAGTTGGCAATATAAGCATTCTCATTGCAATTTACCATGCAAAACATATAGATATTTTTTAGATTAGTTTCAATGTCATCCGTGAGAATGAATACTTCAAACCAACTATTTTTATGTGTCAATTCTTCACTCCCCATAAATAGACAAAGCTTATTCTAAAGTTCAAGGGTGATCAAATCATTACAATATTTGGCCATGATTCGATCATGAAAAAGTTTGCATTGAAAATTAAGATGACCAACCTTATTGCAAAGTTCACAAGTAATAGGACAAAGAGAACATAATTTTTTAGCAAATTCATCTATCACTTTGAGCAAGGAATTGGTCTATCATGTTTATGCTTCTTGCAAAATCTATCTTCCCTATAAGGCACGTCTTCACAAACTTTATGCACTCCACAAAAATTGACATGCTTATTAAAAACATTTTTGTCATGACTTGTGCAATCATCATTAGCATTTTGGATATTCAAATAATTCATACTAACAACATTGTAACCATGCTCATCATTCAAATATTTTATGCCAAACATTTTATTGACTTCTTCTTCAAACAATTGAGCACAATTTTCTGAACCATCATTTTCAAGAAAAATATTATAAAGATGATCAATAATATGATGCAACCTCAGTTCCATTTTTACGTAGTTTTCTTTTATAAACCAAACTAGTGATAAAACAATAAACTAAAAGATTCAATTGCAAGATCTAAAGATATACCTTCAAGCACTCACCTCCCCGGCAACGGCGCCAGAAAAGAGCTTCGTTGACGGGATGTGAGTGCCGCTTAACTAACTTCCCCGGCAACGGCGCCAGAAAAGAGCTTGATGTCTACTACACAACTTTATTCTTGTAGACACGTGTTGGGCCTCCAAGCGCAGAGTTTTGTAGGACAGTAGCAATTTTCCCTCAAGTGGATGACCTAAGGTTTATCAATCCGTGGGAGGTGTAGGATGAAGATGGTCTCTCTCAAACGACCCTGCAATCAAATACAAGAAACCTCTTGTGTCCCCAACACACCCAATACAATGGCAAGTTGTATAGGTGCACTATTTCGGCGAAGAGATGGTGATAAAATTGTAATATTGATGGTAGAAATATATTTTTATAATCTGAATAAACAAAAACAGCAAGGTAGCAAATAGTAAACGGGCACAAAAACGGTATTGCAATACTTGAAAATGAGGCCTAGGGTCCGTACTTTCGCTAGTGCAATCTCTCAACAGTGCTAATATAATTGGATCATATGACCACCCCTCAAAGTGCGATGAAGAATCACTCCAAAGTTCCTATCTAGCGGAGAACATAAGAAGAAATTATTTGTAGGGTATGAAACCACCTCGAAGCTATTCTTTCCGACCGATCTATCCAAGAGTTCGTACTAAAATAACACCAAATAACTTCAGATTCATAATACTCAATCCAACACAAAGAACCTCAAAGAGTGCCCCAAGATGTCTACCGGAGAAACAAAGACAAGAACGTGCATCAACCCTATGCGTAGATTACCCCAATGTCACCTCGGGAATCCATGAGTTGAGTGCTAAAACATATATCAAGTGAATCAATATGGTACCCCATTGTCACCAGGAGTATTCATATGCAAGACATATATCAAGTGCTCTCAAATCCATAAAAGTATTCAATCCGATAACAATGAAATCTCAAAGGGAAAAACTCAATTCATCACAACAAGATTGAGAGGGGAAAACACCATATGATCCGACTATATTAACAAAGCACGCGATACATCAAGATCGTGACATCTCAAGAACACGAGAGAGAGAGAGATTAAACACATAGCTACTGGTACAAACCCTCGGCCCCGAGGGTGGACTACTCCCTCCTCATCGTGGTGGCTGCCGGGATGATGAAGATGGACACCGGTGATGATTCCGCCCTCTGGCAGGGTGCCGAAATGGGGTCTAGATTGGTTTTCGGTGGCTACCAAGGCCTGCGGCGGTGGAACTTCTGATCTAGGTTAACCCCGAGGGTTTTTGGAATATTTGAGATTTTATAGGGTAAAGAGGGGGTGCGGGAGGCCACCGAGGTGGGCACAACCCACCTGGGCCCGCCCTGGTGGGTTGTGGCCCCCTCGGGGCACCCCTAGGTGCTTCTATGACCCACTGGTGGTCTTCTAGTCCATAAAAAATCCACAAAAAATTTTGCGGTGTTTGGACTCTGTTTGATATTGATTTCCTGCGATGTAAAAAACAAGCAGAAAACAGCAGCTGGCACTGGGCACTTGGTCAATAGGTTAGTCCCAAAAATGGTCTAAAGTTGCTATAAAATGATTGTAAAACATCCAAGAATGATAATATAATGGCATGAATACTTCATAAATACAGATACGTTGGAGACGTATCAAGGTCGAAGGGTGGATGCCCCCAATGCCTCCCCACCTTTTTATAGGCGTGGAGGGGGCTGGTGGATTGCCCTCCAAGGCCCTAGGGTCATTGGCCAAAGGGGGAGGAAGGAAATCCCACATTTCCTTCCCCACCGATCGCTATCCCCCTCTTTAGGGATCCTCATCTTATCCCCTTGGGATATGATACTATTCCTTTTAAGGGAGGATCTTGGTGCACCTAGACCAGGGTTGTGGGGACTTTTCCCACTACCCATTTTCATGTGGGTCCCTCATGCTGGTGGGCTTCACTCTGGAACCTTCTAGAACCTTCCCGGTACAATACTGAAAAAACTCGAACTTTTTCGGGAACCCCGATAACAACTTTCCATATATGAATCTTTACCTCCGGACTATTCTGGAGCTCCTTGTGATGTCCCAATCCCATCCAGGACTCCGAACAACCATCAGACTTTCCATTATTAATATCTCAATACTAACCTAGCGCTACCAAACGTTAAGCGTGCGACCCTACGGGTTCGAGAATCATGTAGACATGACCGAGACTCCTCTCCGCTCAATAACCAATAGCGGGACCTGGATGCCCATATTGATTCCTACATATTCCACGAAGATCTTTATCGGTTGAACCACGATGTCAAGGATTCAGTTAATACTGTATACAATTCCCTTTGTCCGACGATATGTTACTTGCCCGAGATTCGATCGTCGGTATCTCCATACCTAGTTCAATCTCGTTACTTGCAAGTCTCTTTACTCATTCCGTAATACAATATCCCGTGACCAAACTCATTAGTAACATGCTTGCAAGCTTCTTGTGATGTTGCATTACCGAGAGGGCCTCGAGATACGTCTCCGTCATACGGAGTGAGAAATCCCAGTCTTGATCCATGCCAACTCAACATACACCCTCAGAGATACCTGTAGAGCATCTTTATAGTCACCCAATTACATTGCGACATTTGGTACACACAAGGCTCCGGTGTCAGTGAGTTGCATGATCTCATGGTCATAGGAACAGATACTTGACATGCAGAAAACGATAGCAATAAACTTGGTACGATCATATTCTATGTTTATAGTTTGGGTCTTGTCCATCACATCATTCTCCTAATGATGTGATCCCGTTATCAAATGACAACTCATGTCTATGGCTAGGAAACCATAGCTATCTTTGATCAACGAGCTAGTCCGGTAGAGGCTCACTAGGGACATGTTGTTGTCTATGTATCCACACATGTATTTGAATTTCTGGTCAATGAAATTATAGCATGGATAATAAACAATTCTCATGAACAAGGAAATATAATAATAACTACTTTATTATTTACTCTAGGGCATATTTCCAACAGTCTTGAAGAAGAAGATTGTGTGAACATTCATGTTTACCTTCAAGACATCATCTTTATGAAGAGAGAAGATAAGATACAAGGTTGATCAAGAGTAAGTCAAAGAGTGAATCAAGTTGATCAACACACAAAGCGTAGAAGTTGTACCGAGTGGGATCAAGTGATCCCATGATATGGTAAGCATTGTCCATTACGCTTTGTGTACTAACACATGGTCTATGTGAGAGTTCTTTGTGGGGTTACGTATGTTTCCATGGGAGTGCATCAAAAGGAAGATCCCATATAATCCATAGAGGATGACATCAAGTGGTGATAGTCATTGAGATTGCGTTGTGCAAATTCAAGTGGAGTATCACAAAGAGATCCCTTCCTTGAAGCTTGCCGTCCATTGTGGTGACAATGGACTTGGGAAGATGCGCCGAAGAGTGACTCGCCCATAATGAAGTATGGGGGAGCAATCTACTAGTCTTCATCGAGCATGCCAATTAAGAAAGGTGGTCCAACTTGAAGAGGACAAGATCGTCGTCATCTAGCTCAAGTAGACTATGCACAATGAAGATGGTGTCCTTGATAGGTTTTTATTTTACCGGTCTCATGGTGTTAGTTGGGAGACCAGGTTATAGGATTGAGTGTCGTACTATCAAGGCGGGCTCTCGAGTGAGTGGCTTGATCGTATCGTTCGTAGAGACCTCAAATCATTGCATCCTTGGCATCATCTTTCTTTGTTCTTGTCTGGTTTTTTTGCTTTGAGAGTTTTGTAGCTTGTGGTCATCTTCATGACAAGCTCAAATTCATCAAAAAACGGATTTCATATACATCGTCTTTTGTGTTTTCGAGTTGGAGTCTATGACGAATCTTCTCTGATGGAGGTTTCATGCCTCTATATCTTTGACATATTTCTGTTGCCACTTCTGAAGATTTCTAGTCGTGATTTGACGACTCTTGTTACAACATCCAAGCAGCAGTACTGCTCTGGACCACGGTAGTACCGCTAGGCGGTACTTCTGTGACCAGTACCGCTGCCACATCCACTTATTTTGGTGCTTCTGTTGTCCAATCTGCTTGAGCGGTAGTACTGCTCCCCCAAGCTGTAGTACTGCTCTCTTTTTTTGTCTCGTTGGGTTGCGTTGACCGTGCTAAGGGGGTCTTCTTCCCCAATGGTTTATACCCTTAAGATCGTGTCTGTCCTCCATTGTTGACCTTCTTCGAGCTTGCTATTTCTCAATCCCTCCAATGATTCTTACTAGTTTTTTAGGGAAAAGAGAGAGGAGATCTAGATATATATTTCCACCAATCCATCTCGCCTCTAAGTGAGGGGAACCCTTTGGATCTAGATCTTGGAGTTCTTTGTGTTCTCCTCTTGTGTTCTTCCTCTCATTTTCCTCCATATCATTAGTTGTGGTGGTGGGATTTGGGAGAGAAGGACTTGGGCACTCTGTGTCCCCTTGCCATTGCATTTGGCGCATTGGTTTGAGTTCCCGAAAGTGATACATGGAAGTGAAGTTGAGAAGCTTATTACTCTTGGATGTTTGGGCACCCTAGAGCTTGTTCCTTGGGTGCTTTGGTGCCCTAGACGGTTGGTGTTGTCAAAGCTCAATCATTGTGTTGTAAAGCTTCGAGCAAGCTTCGGGAGACTCCAATAAAGTTGTGGAGAGTACCCCGAGCAATTTGTGCGGTTTCGGTGACCGCCCCCAAGGGTTGTCATTTTTACGGGTTTGGTGGCCGCCCTTAAGAGTCCTTTAGTGGAATCACGACATTTTGCATTAAGTGAGGTCATGAGGACATTACGATGGCCCTAGTAGCATTTTGGGGAGCATTGTGAACTTCGGGATACATCATCGTCTTCGCGTGCCTTGGTTATATCTTACCCGGGCCCTTTACTTATGCACTTTACTTTGTGATAGCCATAGTGTTTCATGTTATATATCTTGCTACCACTTAGTTGTTTATCTTGCCTAGCATAAGTTGTTGGTGCACATCGGTGAGCCTAGTTGTTCTAGGTTTTGTCCTTATCAAATTAAACGCTAATTTTATTCCGCATTTGTTCAAGCTTAAACCGTAATTATTTTAAAGCGCTTACTCACCCCCCCCCCCTCTAGGCGACATCCACAATCTTTCAACATTAAACAAAAGAATCACACCCGCATGTGTCCATAGTACATGAAAAACAAATAATATACTCACGCATCTCACTCCATCATGAGCTTTTGCAATCACACCCGCATGTGTCCATAGTACATGAAAAACAAATAATATACTCACGCATCTCGCTCCATCATGAGCTTTTGCTCCCCCCAAACCAAGCTTTTTTGAGGGGCGGGAAGGGTCATCTTGCTCAAGTCGACCCCCATGATCTCCACTTTCTTGGTGATTATACTGAGCTCAGCTTCCTTTTCCTTCAAGTCCACTTCCTTGGCTCTTGACAGTGCATTTTCCTCATTGATCGTGAGCTTCTTCTTTTGAAGGTCAAAGAAGTTCTTCATGGCCTCATCTTTCTCTTTGCACTTCCTCTCTTCCCTCTTCTTACTTGACACCTCCTTTTGGGTTATGAACCCTTTCAAAGTTTCTTGCAAGGCGAGTGTAGAAGCATCACGCTTTGCATCTACCTTGGAGTTGGTCTTCCACCTCGGCCTCTTCTCACTTGGGGTTGACGACTGATGAGGTTGGGACACCTTTTTTTGGTTGGCATATTGGTCCTTACAATTCTTGCAATTCTTGAGTCAACAAATAATGGAACAAGGTAAATGTCTTCATCCCATGTTGGGATGGGGGCAGGTTCGTCGGCCATGGTTGTAGGGCGGGAGGTTTTCGGGAGAGGAAAGGTGGGAATGGAAATGCTATGCCACCAACAGGTGGGCTAGGGAAGGACCCCGTGGTCGTACGTGGTGTATCTGCACGGACCCAAATCCAAACCAAATCTCAACTGAAAATGAGTCGAAGCAGACATGAAAACGGACAAGCATTGTCTGCGTCGATGCATTGGGCTATGTTTTTATCAGCGCGGATCCAAACAGACGCGGATGGACGAAATATGTCGACCCATTGAAGTTACCCTTGTCCTTACATGGGCAAAACCTAATTCCCGTGTAGCAACTTGGATAGCGACCAACTGTAAACCCCTCGTGGAGAGGCTACATGCACATGGGCCGACCCAACTAGCTCACTTATTTTTTGTGTTTTATTTTGGTTTAGTTTTTGCTTTTTCCATTTCGTTTTATTCTTTTCTTTTTTACATTTCTGGTTTTCCATGTTCTATTTTATATTTCTCGTATTTTACATTATTTTATTTTTATATATTTTTAATTTCAAATTCATTAACATTTTACAAATTTGTGTCCACATTTTTAAGTCGGAGAATATTTATTCAAATTTGGAACATTTTTTCGGATTAGTGAACATTCTTTAAAATTCTGAGCATTTTCTAACATTAAGAACATTTACTGAATTCGTGAACAACTTTTGAAATTCCGAACATTAATTAACTTACATTTTTGAAATTTATAAAAATTCGGATTTTTTTTTAAAATTTATGAACAACTTTTGAAATTTAAAATATTTTATCAAATAATTGAACATTTTTCTGAAATTCATAACACATTTTAAAATTAGGAACAATATTTTAGTTTGCGAACAAGTTTTGAAATCCGGACAATTTTCCAAATTCATGAACATTTTTTTAATTGTGAATTTTTCAAAAATTAGTGAACATGTTTATAAATTTAAAACTTTTTTTCAAATTCTTGAACATTTTTGAATGTCAGAACATTGTTTTGAAATTCAAGAAATTATTAAATTGGGAAACATTTTTCAAACTAGTGAACAAATTTTGAAATTTAGATCATTTTCGGAAATCCGTTATCAATTTCTGAAATTTAGATCATTATTTCAAATTGATCAACATTTTTTAAATTGAAGAACATTTTTTTAATTCGTGAACAACTTTTAAAAATGAAACATATTTTCAAATTCTTGAACATTTTACAATTTCATGATATTTTGAAGAACATTTATGAAAATCTTTTTTTAAATAATTGGAACATTTTCTTAAATTCATGAACAATTTTCAATTTCATGATATTTTTTGAAAATTTGGAACATGTTTTGAGTTCACGAACATTTTTTTTTCAAAATTTTGATTTGTGAACATGTTTTGAAGTTGCGACCATTTTTTTGAAATTTTGGATTTGTGATTGCTCAGATTTTAAAAAGAAAAAAGGTAAGGAATAAGAAATGAAAGAATAAAAGCGAAAACAAACAGGGGAACCCCGTCTGCGGTCAACCCAAAGTGTGCGCGTGCATGGGGGGCGTGGGCGTGTGTTTGCTTTCCTCCAATCTACACGTGAAATAGGAGGCCTTCCTTACATGGGAGTACTAGCGGAGTTTCTCACGGGCCAACCTAGGCCATCCCCCCCCCCCCCCCCCCCCCTCCTCAACCCCGACCCATAAGATATTTGCTTTATATCCCTTAGTATCAGGCCTCAATTCCCATTTAAATAAGACCAAAGTCCATTAGTCGCCCCTCAGCTCATCCCCCCCCCTCCCCTAGGTTTTTGGCCCAAGCCATGCCATTGCTTGGGGGTGTTTCATCACTGAAAGGTTCGGTCCTTTGAGTGGCTCCTAATTGAAATGTGTATTCAGTTGAGGAGTGCACTTTATTGAAATCACACTAGCTCATAGCTGGAGCCCAATTTGTGGTGCACCAATGAAGATGCAAAACGACACCAACTTTGGCTATCTCATAGCTGGAGTGTTTCGTCCAGCTATGAGCCAGTGGGAGTGTTTCCTCCACTGGAAGTTTACGTGCTTTGAGTGGCCCCTAATTGAAGCGTGCATCCAGTTGAGGAGTGCACATTGCTGGAATCACACTGGCTCATAGCTGGAGGCCAATTTGTGGCACATCAATGGAGACGCAAAACGACACCATCTTTAACCGTCCTTTTGCCCGTTGTATTTGGTAATCGATCATGAATCCTCGTGTGCCAGCCGTCACAGTCAGGTGAGTGGTCCTTATGTGGCCGGTAACTGAAGATGCCAGACCATACCATCTCGAACCGCTCTTTCGCCAGTTGTCTCCGCCCATCGACTATGGATCTTTTTGAGCAAGTTGTAATTGTTTGCCTCAAAAAGACTCGTTATCTTTATCTGACGAAGGATAGTCGCTGAACTAAAATATCTCGCTCCTAATTATTATTCCCTCCGTAAAAAAATATATGAGCGTTAGAGAGTACCAAACAAAGTAATGGGATGAAGCCAAAGACGATCCCGTTTTTTTTTTTGCCGATTCTTCTAAAATCTTGAGAATCGGACCTCCATTTCCCTGAGATCCAGGCCAGTGAGTGACCATCGGTCGCCTAGCCGTTGCCAAGCCAGCACACACGCGCCGCGCCGCACCGCACCGCACTTTACACCCTGCCATGTGCCGCCCGGGCCCGCTAATCATTCGCCACCACCGCTAAACAATTCCGACCCCGCGCCCCTCGTCAATTCGACCGTTACCCAGCACGCTCCCGCGGCCAGCCCCGCATTCGCGTTCCCTTCTTCTTCCCACCCTCGCCGCCTCGGCCTCCTCCCTCCCTCCCTCCCTCCCCCCATTTCAAACCAACCCCCGTACCACACCACACCACCTAGGGTTTCTTTTCCTTCCAAGGAGCAAGTAGCACCGCCCGATCCGGCGGCGGGCGGCCCATGGACAAGTACGAGAAGCTGGAGAAGGTGGGGGAGGGCACCTACGGCAAGGTGTACAAGGCGCGGGTGGCGGCGACGGGGCAGCTGGTGGCGCTCAAGAAGACCCGCCTCGAGATGGACGAGGAGGGGATCCCGCCCACCGCGCTGCGCGAGATCTCCCTCCTCCGCCTCCTCTCCGCCTCCCTCTACGTCGTCCGCCTCCTCTCCGTCGAGCAGGTCACCAAGCCCTGCGGCAAGACCGTCCTCTACCTCGTCTTCGAGTTCCTCGACACCGACCTCAAGAAGTTCGTCGACGGCTTCCGCAAGGGGCCCTCGCCCAGGCCGCTCCCCACGCAGGTTGTCAAGGTATATCTATCTACCATCTCCTTCGCAACCACGACCTTTTTCTTCAGTATACTGTACTACCATCTTGTTGCGTACCGATTCCTGGTTACTTTCCCACGGAAATCTGCTACCTTGATGCGCGGCGGCTTTGCGACGATCAAAACCAACCGATCCGTGCATCTCGATTTACAGTATTATAATCTTGTCAAATGGTGACGGTGTGAATCGTAAGTGGACAACAAGTAATTTGAAGCACTGATTGATGTTGCTGTGGAGGACGGACAGGTCGTACAAGAATCAGATCAACGCATCAACCTAAGGCCTCATGCCTGTAACTAGAAAGGTCTAATTTTTCGTAAATTCAGGCATATATAGCTGCAACGACCAATTAGGAATGTAATGTGTCAGCATCTACAGTACCTTGCTGGTGATGATCACTCAATTTCTATTTTGAGATCGAATAGAGAAATCTGTCTCATTCCTAAAGTGAAAGAACGCTGTGCTTGCTTTGGAAACATATAACGCATCATCAATCCACCATCGATGTTGCTTGGTTTCCATAGAAACCTTCTACGTACTTGTCTCCACAGTAAAAAAAATCTTCACGCGCTAGTCAGTTTGGAGCCACAGTCGTCACATCACTGGAAGCCTGCTCTAACTGCATGGAGTTCTATCTTCATCCACTGACCATGCACCTGAGCCGCACTTCGTGTTATAAGTTATAACTTGATTACTTCTGCATGAAAATGACAAAGTAACTTTCTTGCTCCTCTTGTAGAGTTTCTTATACCAGTTGTGCAAAGGAACTGCACATTGCCATGGCCATGGCGTCCTTCACCGGTTAGACTTTTCTTCCGTTGTGTTTGTTGCTGTAATTGTCAGCTCGATACAACATTGCATTTGCAACTATGTGGTTAATGCTATCCTGCTTGATTTCACAGCGATTTAAAGCCACAAAACTTGTTGATCGACAAGGAGAAAGGGGTACTGAAAATTGCCGATCTTGGGCTAAGCAGAGCTTTTACTGTTCCCATGAAAAGTTACACCCATGAGGTACCACTTAGTAACAAAGTTCCTAAGATTTTACTGAGCATGCTCTAGTAAGTTCCTCATCATGTTATCTGTTTTGTGTTGTAGATTGTGACGCTCTGGTATAGAGCTCCTGAAGTTTTACTTGGAGCCACACATTACTCAACTGGTGTTGACATTTGGTCCATCGGTTGCATCTTTGGTACGCTGATTGCAATTAGGCTTTGATATTTGTTATGAAATGCCTTATCCTTGTATTCAGAACAAACAGTACAACCCATGTACAACCTCCAGAACAAAAATGCATTAGCAGATAAATCGTCACACTTGTGCAATAATCAGTAAAAGAGAATAAATAGTTTATCTTGTATCAAACACAAAAAATTGATATTTTCATGGATCTTATGAAGCAGCACAATTTACTACAGAAGTAATCTGTAAAAGAGAACATATGTTTTACCTTGCATCAAGACAAAAAAATCGTATTTTTTTTTCATGCATCTTATGAAGCAGTACAATTTACTATAGAAAGCGTTTGCTAATCAATCTAAATTCATGATTACTGTATGTCTTATTTTTATACTGAAATTAAATGTGCAATCTACGTTCAACTTCCTGAGCAAAATACAATAGCATTATGAATTGCCACACTTGATCACAATCAGTTAAGCATTTTGTTTGAAAAGAAGTAAGCTCCAGTTTTCCACAGTCCTTATGTTATCTGAACTGAACAGACCATATTGTGCTTCAAGTTCTTCCCTTGCTTTCTTTGACTTGACACTATACTGCGATTGTCAAGGTCTTCCCGTTTTGATATTGTAACTTTCTAATGCAGCTGAAATGGTCAGAAGACAAGCTCTTTTTCCTGGCGACTCCGAGTTGCAACAGCTGCTTCACATTTTCAGGTACTTCATCTTCTTTTTTCCATGAGCACCAACAACAATATGTAATACTGATAATACCAGTACTTTGTCTGGTTGGTTGATGGGATGGTGTATTAGTATGCGTGATCCTAGTGAACTGTTCTTGTTCTGTCCATTATTCCTTGTTCCAATGGATAAATAAATAACTTCTGACTTGGGAAGTCGATTGAAGTACTTATTACTACAACATCTGACAGTTTATTTCATTCTGTATGCATTTAATCATTTGACTGAAAACTGCTTCTGAAAAGGTTGTTGGGGACTCCTAATGAAGAGAAGTGGCCTGGAGTATGTGCTCTGAGAGACTGGCATGACTATCCACAGTGGAAGCCACAACATTTGTCACGTGCAGTTCCAACACTGGAGCCTGAAGGACTCGACCTGTTAGCGGTAAATTAAGAGAAACATAAAGCGCCGATTTCGTATGTCTGTCCTTGAGGATGTTTGTATCTGAGCTAACAGTTTCTTGCTTCGGTGAACTGCAGAAAATGCTTCAGTTTGATCCAGCGAACAGGATCTCAGCTAAAGCGGCAATGGACCATCCCTACTTCGACAGCCTCGACAAGTCCCAGTTCTAGTTGTTGCTGCTGTCTTGGGAGTTGGGCCTTCGCCATGGAGCGAGGAGATTGGAGATTTGATTTGCTTGCCATCTAGGCAACCTGATCAATCTTGATTTATCAGCTACTCAGTTCTGTTATTGAGTGGGCAATCGATTTGCCTATCTTTTTATATATCACTGTATGGATTCTGGTGGTCGGAAACTGAACTGCCACTCAAGATATTCCCTGATGTTTCTATCTGGTGTGATGCTCTGTTTTATCTTTTAATATTATTATTTTGAAACAAGGCAAAAAGATTTCCATTTTCATTGATTAAAAATATAACACACAGAGCGGGAAAAGAAAAGTAATTACTTCCGTTGCTTGGCACTCTTTGATCTTGTGCACGTCCTCATCATGGGGCGACGAAGTTGCGGAAGACCCTTGCATTTTGCTCGCTCGTTCCAAACTTCTCAAGAGACATCATCAAAGAAGCGACATCCTTGTACCTTGTAATTTTGTAAGGATGGTGTTGGTCCTATTCGCAAAAAAAAAGGATGGTGTTGGTCCACAAATCCTTCACCAAAGTCACATTGGCACAATCACTAGGCATGATGTAATTGAGCCCGAGCCAAGCCTGGATGTCATTCCACACTCTAGTCGTGTATCAGCATCCGGTTCTTGCATTCTTGGACTTGGTTGCTAAGAGGGCAAAGCCCATAATTTGGCGAACCCCTACGCTGAAGTCTATCGGCCGTCCATAACCTATCTTTTGAGATCATTAACACATGTCTCTCCGTTGATTGTACATTAGTAGAGAGCATAGTTAATTTTTTTTTTCTAGAATATGCACGAGCGTGCATATCATATATTGATAGAAGAAGAGTAGGGATAGAACCCTCCACCCAAGTTTACAAAAATCTGGTTACAGACATCTGAACCACCGTGAACTCCACATCTATAGCCGACTACTCCTGAATGGCCCACCTAGCTAGTTCACCAAAGAAAGGTTCGAGATCTCCTTTGAGTAGTCCTGCCGTACGCCAGTTTCCACCTTCCCTATTGATGTTAGAGATTACAGGCTGCGGGGATGGAAGCGCGCCATTAAAGACGACATCGTTTCTATGTTTCCACAATTCCCAGAGGCTGAGAGTGATGATGGCCTTGAGATCCCTCTTGGAGCATTGGCTAGCCGTCCGCGTGGTGCACCAATTCAAAAGAGTGTCGGATGCCGTCGGGGCCTGGTCCGGGCACCTGAGGACCTGCCAAACCTGTCCCTACACTACGCGAGCGAAAACGCAAGTTAGTAATATGTGATTGATAGTCTCTTCGGCTTGATCGCAGAGCGGATAGGCCTGCTGATGTGGTAGGCCTCGCCGGGCTAATATGTCGGATGTCCAGCATCGATTTCTCATAACGAGCCACGTGAAGAAGCGACACTGCAGCGGAGCTCTCAGCTTCCAAACCATGTCAGCGTACGGCGCAACCTGCCGACCAACGAACTTAGCCGCATACGCCGAGCGTACGGAGTAAGTACCAGACGCTTCCCATGCCCAAGTTATCCTGTCCTCGGAATTGGCCTGAATCTCCACCCCTTGCAACCTTTGCCACATCCGCAAGTACTCATCAATGGCTTGTATAGCGGCAGCCGGGCCAATATCCCTTGCCCAGGTGTTTTCCAGCAGGGCTTGTGCCACCGTCTGCGATAGCCTCACACGAGCCGGCACCAGTTTGTATAGCTCTGGTGCGAGGTCCTGGACACGGTAACCCTCGATCCACCTGTCTTCCCAGAAGAGAATGCCGCTGCCGCTTCCTAATTGCACCCGCACAGCCGCCTGATAGATATCTCGCGCCTCATCTGACACAGGGATTGTCAGATCCTTCCAAGGCCTCTGAACATCCGTGTGCTGTAACCATAGCCAACGCGCATGGTTTAGCCATCTCAGATTAGGAATACCCAGCCCGCCTGGCCCCTCGCGCTGCGCACACCACAAAATTTTGGCAGGGAGCTCCATCGCCATCAGAGTGTGGATGGGCATGGAGCAAAGGACCGAGCGTATAAGAAGCAGGCGGCCACTCTTCGGGAAAGAGCTCCCGCACCACGTCGGCAGTTGATTTGCCAGCTTGTCCACAAGGAAACTGAATTGGGCTGCTGAACACTTCCTGATGATGAGCGGAATACCCAGGTACCTGCACGGGTATGTCCCAATCACGCAGCCCAGGAGGCTATGGGTTAAATGCACCTGCTCCGGGGAGCAACGAATGGGCAAGGCCGCGCTCTTCTGAAAGTTCACCTTCAAGCCCGAAGCGAGACCAAAATCGTGGAGTATTTGCGCACATGCCCTGAGCTCCTCTTCCCTTGGCCTGATAAACAGCATCACGTCGTCCGCGAACATCGAGACCCGCTGCTGCAAAGCCCTGTTGGCCAATGGCTCCAACATGCCCAGCGAGGCCGCCCTCGAAAACAGCCGGTGAAGCACCTCCATGATGAGAATGAAAATCATGGGCGATATTGGATCCCCTTGTCGAAGCCCCGCCCTTTGGTAGATTGGTGCTCCTTAAATTCATTTACACATCCAGCGGATGCATGTGATATAGTGCCATTTCAAAAGCAAATTCTTAATAAGGCACAAATTTAGGGGGAGCTTTTCTGTATCATATGATTTTCAAAGCCTCATACTCATATTTTACATCACATGCAAAGCTTTGAGCTATGTTGTCATCAAGTAGCACTAGTAGAAAACTGGGCTTTGGTCGCAGGGCAATATTCACATTAGTCCCGGTTCGTGCGGCCAGGGGCCTGCCGGGTCTCGTGGGGGCATTGGTCCCGGTTCGTCCGGCCCCGTTGGTCCCGGTTGGTGGGACAAACCGGGACCAATGGACCTCGCTCCTGGCCCACCACCATTGGTCCCGGTTGGTGGCTTGAACCGGGATGAGAGGTACCACAAACCGGGACTAAAGGGTTGGTCCTCGTAGCGGTCAGAGTTTAGTCCCACCTCGCCAACCGAAGGGCGCTCACACCTATTTATAAGCCCGTCCCTCTCAGCCTTGTTGAGCTCCTCTCAAAGTGAAAATAGATGCCCTTATACAGGGAATTTGACCTAAATTCACAGTAAATTTCATAAAAATTTATTATGAATTTAGGTTGAATTTCCTCTATAGGCGCATCTATGTTCATTTTTTATAGTAAATAAAATAAATAAACCTTAATAAAATAAAATAAAATAAACTATAGTAACTAAAATAAATAAACCTTAATAAAATAAATAAAAATAGCAGCAGTAAAATAAATAAAAATAAAATAATTAAAGTAAAATACATAAGTAATTAGACATAAAATAAATAAGTTTTTTGTTGTAAGTAGAAACAAAACAAAACAAATAAAGCAAAAGAGAAAACAAAAAACAGAGAAAAAAATTATGCCACCTACTGGGCCATCACGGCCTGAATACGACTTGAAACCCATCCATGGGCCAGGATTCAGGCCCGCAGAAGGCCCAGTAGGTCCCACAGGCAAAGAGAACGGTTAGGCCCGAAAGCCTGCAGTTGAGAGGAGCTCGAGAGGGTGGGCGCAGCAGCGCTTATAAACCACTCTCGAGCCCTCTCAACTAGCGAGGTGGGACTAAACTTTTGACGCGGGGCAGCACAAGGCCTTTGGTCCCGGTTGGTGCCACCAACCGGGACTAAAGGGGGCATTGGTCCCGGTTCGTGGCACCAACCGGGACCAAAGGCCTTTAGTCCCGGTTGGTGCCACGAACCGGGACCAAATAGTTCCCTATATATACCCAATCGCCACAGCAGAGCACTCCACAGTGCTCTGTTTTTTCTGGCCGGCGAGGGGAGGGCATTTGGATGCTCTAGCTCACCTCCTATGCACATGAGGTGTTCGATGAAATGTCTGAGACACACTAGTTAATCTTTATCCTCTCGAAACTCGACCACCGAGCTCCATTTTTCCCGAGATTTGTCTAGGTTTAGCGGTCCGTCACGTCCCGTCCCCGTCTTCACCGCCGTCGATCGCCCGCGCCGATCTCGTCGCCAGCACCACCGTGGTGAGCCTCGTTTTCTTATCTTCTTTCTGAAAGGAAAAAATTCTTACTTTAGATAGTTACTTGTCTAATTTTGTTACTTTTATTATTCCTTCTTATTACATAGTGCGATGGTTTTGGTATCCGCCCCCGTCGGCCCTCGTCCGGTCTATGATTCAGATGTAGTATATATTATCTTTTTATAACTATTTGGTTCATTTATTGTTTATGACAAATATGCCGACCAACGTGACATAGATTTTATTTATCTAGGAGGTGGTTGAACCGGAAATTCTAACCGACCCTATTGTCGATAGGTTAAATTTAGTTGAAGAAGAAAACAATTACTTGAAGGAAAAAATAAAAAAAATTAAGGAGGAGAAGATGATATTGGAGTTGCATGTTGCGGATGTCGTCGATGATCACAAGATCAAGATGGATGCAATGCGCTTGAAGATTAGAAAGATTAGAAAATATGCCATTCATACCGAGGTTTGGTATCATTATGCCGTTGGATCAATTGTTACCTTGGTTGCGATTATGATCGCATTTGTTTTCGCATTGAAATGTTTTACATAGTTTCAATGTATGGTTTAATTAATTAGATGCTCTGGAGAGCTATATATATGTTGTTAGATGAGAACTATGTATGTACTTTGGTTTTAATGTGATGATGAGCTTCTATTAATTTGGTCACTTAATTATCTATTCATGATGTTCTGTAATGGTTTTTGACACACTTAATTATATATAATGCACGCAGATGAACCGACAATGGATGTACGGTGACAGACACACCTCCGAGTACATTAAGGGCGTGCATGATTTTCTCGAAGTGGCTGAGGCAAACAAGCAGAATGGTTTTATGTGTTGTCCATGCCCTATATGTGGGAATACGAAGTCTTACTCTGACCGGAAAATCCTTCACACCCACCTGCTTTACAAGGGTTTCATGCCACACTATAATGTTTGGATGAGGCACGGAGAAATAGGGGTTATGATGGAAGACGGCGAAGAAGAAGAGGACGATGACAACTATGTGCCCCCTGAATACGGTGATGCTGCAACGGGGGAAGCTGCTGAAGATCAAGAGGAACCAGACGATGTGCCCAATGATGCTGCAAGGGGGAAGCTGCTGAAGATCAAGAGGAACCAGTGCCCGATGATGATGATCTCCGCCGGGTCATTGTCGATGCAAGGACGCAATGCGAAAGTCAAAAGGAGAAGCTGAAGTTCGATCGCATGTTAGAGGATCACAAAAAAGGGTTGTACCCCAATTGCGAAGATGGCAACACAAAGCTCGGTACCGTACTGGAATTGCTGCAGTGGAAGGCAGAGAATGCTGTGCCTGACAAAGGATTTGAGAAGCTATTGAAAATATTGAAGAAGAAGCTTCCAAAGGATAACGAATTGCCCGGCAGTACATACGCAACAAAGAAGGTCGTATTCCCTCTAGGATTGGAGGTGCAGAAGATACATGCATGCCCTAATGACTACATCCTCTACCACGGTGCGTACAAGGATCTGAACGCATGCCCAGTATGCGGTGCATTGCGGTATAAGATCAGACGAGATGACCCTGGTGATGTTGACGGCCAGCCCCCCAGGAAGAGGGTTCCTGCGAAGGTGATGTGGTATGCTCCTATAATACCACGGTTGAAACGTCTGTTCAGAAACGAAGAGCATGCCAAGTTGATGCGATGGCACAGTGAGGACCGTAAGAAAGACGGGAAGTTGAGAGCACCCACTGACGGGTCGCAGTGGAGAAAAATCGAGAGAAAGTACTGGGCTGAGTTTGCAGCTGACCCAAGAAACGTATGGTTTGGTATAAGCGCGGATGGCATTAATCCTTTCGGGGAGCAGAGCAGCAATCACAGCACCTGGCCCGTGACTCTATGTATGTATAACCTTCCTCCTTGGATGTGCATGAAGCGGAAGTTCATTATGATGCCAGTTCTCATCCAAGGCCCTAAGCAACCCGGCCCTTTGCGCTGCTGAAAAGAGGGCTTTGGTCCTGGTTGGTGGCACCAACCGGGACTAATGCCTACCTTTAGTCCCGGTTGGTGCCACGAACCGAGACTAAAGGCTTTGCTATATAAGCAAACACTTAGGAAATTTTCACTCTCACCTAGCAGTTGCCGCCCCGACGCCGCCAGGCTGCCCCGACGCCGCCCGCCGCCCCCGCCGTCGCCCGTGCCCGTCGTCGCCGTCGCCGTTGCCCGCGCCCTCGCCGTCAGCCGCGCCCCTGCCCCGACGCGCGCCGCCCCGGCCCGTCCCCGTCGTCGTCGTCGTCGCCCTGCCCCGCCCTTCGCTGCCGTCGCCCCTACCCCGAGCGCGCGCCCACTGCCTCGTCGCCATCCTCGCCGCCGACCCCGTGGTCCTCCTCACCTTGGTCCGGCCGGCGCCCTAGCATAATTTTTTCATATATATGCTTGTTTTTTTTTCGTATATATGCTTGTTTTTTTATATATATGATGATATATATGCTTGTTATCATAATTGTTTTTGTTCATATATATATATGTAATGATTTTTTTATAGAATATGATGTTTTTTTATAGATGATCACATATATGATGTATGCATGGATGTGGATGAAATATGATGTTTTTTTGTTCATAGAACATGATGAAATATGAACAATGAATTAGGCAAAACCTTTACTTTTTTCGAAATTTTCTATTTGAACATTTTTTTATGAATGAGAGGAAGAAGGAAAATAAGAAGAGGAAGAAAGGAGAAGAAGAGGAGAGGAAGAAGAGGAGAAATAAATAAGAAGAGGAAAAAAGAAGAAAAAGAAGAGGAGAAGAAGAAAGGAATAGAAGAGAAGAAGAAAAAATAGAAAAAATTCTATTTTTTCTTCTTCTCTCCTCTATTCCTTTCTTCTTCTCCTATTTTTTTTCTTCTTTTTTTTTCTTCGATCTTCTCCTCTATTCCTTTTCTTCTTCTCCTTTTTTTGTTTCTTCTTCGTTTTCTTATGTTTTATCGGGTCTGTCGTCGTCGATATACCCCTCTCCCGATAACTTCAATAGGGGGGGTCGATATACCCCCTCCCCGATAATATTATTTTCCCATGTACGTTCATTGTCGTTGTCGATATAACCCCCTCCCCATAACTTCAACACGTGGGGGGTCGATATACCCCCTCCCCGATAACATTATTTTCCCATGTATGTATGTCGTCATTGTCGATATATATAACCCCCTCCCAGATAACTTCGACATGATGGACGGTCGATATTTATACCCCCTCTCGACCGTGATAACTTATACCACGGGAGCACCCCCCGGCCCTCTCGCTCGACCAAAACTCTCGAGGACACCCAAACCGTAGAAAAAAACGATGTCGGTCTCCTACCCCCTCCCGTCGCGCCCCTACCCTCGAAGCGTTGCCGAGGCCACCCCAAACCCGGAATAAGCTAGGTCTACGTTTGCACTAACCACCTGTTGTCATGTTTGTGTAATAATTGCCATGTTGTAATATTTGCAGAAACAATGGAGCACGGACGAGACAAGCAAGCAGAAGAGGTGTTGGGGGACATAATCTTAGCCGGAGGTGATATCTTGTCGTTTCTTAACGATTATGATGGTCTGGAAGAACAGGGTGAAGAAGCAGGCTACGGTGATCGAAGAGTGGAGGAGGAAAGACATTATTATGATGGCTCCGGTGACCCAATGCTGGTGCAAGAAGGAGCCCGTGGTGACGGCTCCGGTGACCGAACAGAGTCCGGCCAGGTAAATATATTAGTTAAGCCTGTGCTGACTAGCTAATTGATGCATTCATTGTTTTGGTATGTACACATATTAATTAACACTCGTCTTTCTTCTTTTTTCTAGCCCTCCGGATCGAGCACAACTGCGGTAAAGAGACGAGGCCCGAAGAGAAAGTTGCGCTCGGATGAAAGGTTTGAGATCACAGCAATCGCGCACGACGACCAACCGATTGAACCCATCCGGACAAAGGATGCATTTGCTGCTCAGTGCGGGGTTCTAGTTAGGGACAAGATCCCGATCAGCATCCACCAATGGCACAAGCCTAAGAAGGAAGACCCTGAGGTGTCTTATGTCAATGATATGCAGAAAGATGATCTTTGGACTGAGCTGAAGGCAAATTTCACCCTACAGCCAGAGGAGGATCCGGAGAAGCCAGTTAAAGAGCAATTAATCAAGTCTCATGCTCTTAAGAAGATGGCAGACCTATTCAGGAGGTGGAAGAATGAGCTGAAAACGTTTGTCGACAAAGAAGAGACACCAGAATTCATCGGCCGGTATGAGAAGATCAGAGATCACTGGCCCGCATTTGTGGCCCACAAGACATCGGAAAAGAGTAAGAAGATGTCAGCGACAAACAAGAAGAATGCTGCGAAGAAGAAGCTTCACCATCGCACGGGGTCAGGTGGCTACCTCAAAGCCCGGCCTAAGTGGGCCAAGGGTGAGAATGATCTGCTTGAAAAAGGGATCGAACCACAGACAATAAACTGGACAGACCGTTGCCGGACTTGGTTCTTCGGGGCTGGCGGAACCTTGGACCCTGTATCAGGGAGGTGCGTTTGGACGAACGAGCTTTTGAGAATACCAGTCAAGAAGATTCAGCAATATATCGATGCGGTGCAGGAAGGGACGTTCGTTTCAGACAGAGAGAACGACGAGCTCACAATGGCCCTCGGGAATCCTGAGCACCCTGGACGGACACGAGGCACGCCAGGCTCCGTTCCGTGGAAGGCTGGTTTTCCGGACGCAGGCGGTTACAAAAGCCAGGAGAGCAGGAAAAAATGGAGCCGTCACGGAGTCTCAACATTGCCACCTTATGGCGCAATGGCAGAACTTCAAAGTCAAGGCGGCTGTTGGCTCTGTTTTACCTCCTGAACCCGGCGCAACCTACCACTGCCGGCCGATTCCAGAAGGATATGCTAGGGTGATGGTGGATGAAATAACGGAGGGATTTGAGGACCTCCAGCTTGACCACCCTACCGGTGAAGGGGAGACTCGGCTGGGTTTAGCTCTGAAGACTCCGTGCCTATGGCGGAAGGAGCTCATCAACCTTCCGAACTAGACGGCTCCGACGAGTAAGGGCAGTCGCCTCCTCCTCCGCCTCCTCCTCCGGCGAGTGATCAGGGCACTCAGCCTCCTTCTCCGGCGCGTGGCGACACTCCGCCTCCTCCTCCGCCTCCTCCTCCGGCGAGTGATCAGGGCACTCAGCCTCCTTCTCCGGCGTGTGGCGGCACTCCGCCTGCGCCGGCGCGCCAGAGCAGCCAGCCTCCTCCTTCTCCGCCTCGTCAGCAAGGGCGGAAGAGACCCGCCGCCGCTGCGGCTGCTCCGGCGTGTCGTAGTCCTTCTCCTCCGCCTCGTAAGCAAGGAAAGAAGACAGTCGCAGCCGCTCCGTCTGCTCTGCCGGCGTCTAGCAGTACAGCTGCCAGAGGCGGGAGGCAATACAGATTCGGTATTTCTCTGAAGACTCCAAAGAAGTTACCATACGAGAGGACCGAGGAGGAAACCAGGAAGATCATGCGAGCCGAAGTGACAAACTTCTTTGAAGGGGTGAAAGCAAAGAAACATCCACCTCCGGAGGAGAAGGTAGATCCGGTGAGAGCAAAGCGCACTCTGGCTGCCCTGACAAAACCACCAAAGTCTCCACCGAGAGGCAACTATGAGCGCATTCTTGCAAAGACATATGCCGAAGCGGAGCGGTCGGGAAGTACTGTCAGTGATCAAAGGTTAAAAGAGCGACGAGCTGGGAAAAAAATTGCCCAGCTCGGCGAACAAGCGAACCAATCGTGCCCCCCGCTCAAGGTGTCAAAAGACATCGTCGCTAATGATCCGAGGATGGTGCCCGGTTATAGCAATCTTGGAGATTACCTGCCCGACGATGTACATTATGAAATCATGGAGGTGGACGAACACAAATACCATTACGGGAAGCCTCTCGTCAAAGATGAAAGATCTCTAACAACGATGATGCGAAGATTACATGATTGGTACATGAAAACCTGCAGAGAGTCTGATGGGATGAGTACTTTGACGCTGAGAGTTAAACCGGAGCATGACCTCGTTGGAATTGAACTACTGAATGTTCCATTTGAGGATTTCTTCCAGTTTTACAATCAAAAGGCCCTCGATAAAACAACGATCACTTGCTACTGTCTGTAAGTAGTACTACTTCTGTCATTAAGTCTCTCTATATAGGTCAGCTCTTTCATTGCATGTATTTATAATTATCCTCACTATATTATGCAGATTGAAGATCGCCGAATTGAAGAAAAGACAAATCGGTGATATTGGGTTCATTAACACAAATCTCATAGATGCATATACGGTTGAAAAACATCCCAAAGAAGCCGAGGCCAACTTGCTACGATCGTTCGTATTAAATCAAAACAAAGATATAATACTCTTTCCTTACAACTTCAAGTGAGTGTTACTGTCTTGTGCATATTCGGTTTCCCTTACTAGTCCAGGTTATGGTAATGTAATTGATGACTTATGCATGCATGCGCAGCTTCCACTTTATTCTCCTAGAGATTAAGCTTGAGCAGGGAGTAGTAACCGTCTTAGACTCGAGACGAAAAGATCCCCAGGACTATGCGAACATGACTCAAATGCTCGAGAAGTAAGTTAAATCGATCATTATCCACCATATCAGCAACTTTGTTCATTTCCTGATATCAAGTAATTGTTTTCTTTGTCTGGCAGGGTTTGGAGAAAATTCACCACAAAAGCTCCGGGACTGCCGAAGAAGCTTCAATTTAAACACCCGAAAGTAAGTACTATAGTAGCATGTTCCGCGCATCTCCTAGTGATTCAAGCGCTAGTTTCATCAATACCATTTAGCATGCTTGCTTATCAGTTTGACTGACCTCTATTTCTTGTAAAGTGGTTGTGGCAGGAACCCGGGAATAATTACTGTGGATACTACGTTTGCGAGTCCATCCGCTACACGACCTGTGAGCGGGGCTACTCTGACGAACAATATGAAGTGCGTAAGCAATAATATTCATAATTTTATTTTATTACCATCATTTGTGTTGAGTTTCATTTATTCATATATATATGTATTGACCCCCTTCTTCAAATTAGATGTTTCGGAGGGATGAACTCCTAGCACCAGATCGTATGCGAGCAATTCAAGAGGAATTGGCGGGATTCTTCCTTGACCACGTGATCGCTGAAAACGGAGAATACTATGTGGACCCTGTGTTCTTACAATTTAATTAGGAGATTGTATTGTAAGAGATAATTATTGTATATATGTAGCCGGTAGTGTCGGATAGATATACGAGAACTTGTTGTTCGACCAATCTCTCGGAGAAGGAGAGGTGGTTGATATCACTTCTCTCTATATGCATATGTTCATGATGATCTTCTGTTTCCTTCATTTGATTACTAGCTAGCGTGTCTAGTCCTCTCCATACGTATATAGTACGCAGCGTCGACCAAGCACGGAGATAAGAGAGGACACTTCTCTCTATTAATTAGCTAGCTAACACAATATATGAAACACCTAAATTAACCCCCCAACCCCCCCTTTCAAAAAAAACAAAAACCCCAGCCCCTGAAATGCTGACGCGTGGATGCCTATTGGTCCCGGTTGATGACACCAACCAGGACAAAAGGCCCTGCCTATTGGTCCCGGTTGATGGCATCAACCGGGACCAAAGGCCCACCTGCCTGGGCTGGCAGCAGCGGCCACGTGGAGGACATTCTGTCCCGGTTTGTGTAAGAACCGGGACTAAAGGGTTAGGGCTTTAGTAACGACCCTTTAATCCCGGTTTAAAAATCGGGACAAAAGGCCCTTACCAACTGGGGTAAAAGCCCCTTTTCCTACTAGTGTAGCAAAAAGGGAGAGATTCAAAATGCGTCTTCATCCTCTAGGTGGATTTTGATAATTATCAAATCTATTTCAGATTATAACCCAAAAGACGCGACAAAGGAAATGGTTGGTGAAATATATTACTCTTGTCCCAGCCTGAGCAATAGTACATAAAAGGTTGTACTCCCTCCGTCCCAAAATAAATGACTCAACTTTGTATTAACTTTGTATTAAAACTAGTATAAAGTTGTGTCACTTATTTTAAAATGGAGGGAGTAGATTTTAAAAGACATATTCATATTACTTACATGCCAAAATAAAAGCTTTTAAAGAAATATAAAAGGACGATCGGTGTAACAATATTTAATGATCAACAACTGTGATTTTTCAACGCCCAAAAAATGAACACCCAAATGTCGAAAGGAAATAGTTTTCTAAGATAAACAAAAAGTAACGATCTAGAGGTGCAAATGTGCGAGCCGACCCACTAGTTTCGAATACAGAAAGAGATAGAACCGGTAGCAGCAACAGAGAACATACATTTGCAATAGAATGCTTTTAGAGCATCTCTAGCAGACCCCATTTAATGCCGACCCGCAAACTGCGTTTACAGTTTGCTGCAGATGAGATTTGCGGGTCGATTTCGTGTGCTGTAGATCAGACCCCGTATATGAAATTATAATTTTATTTAAAAAAAGCATTCATGGGAGAAACTTGCAACGACATTGATCATACATTAGTTCATCTACATACTACCTTGATCATACGTAGTTCATCTACATTGATAATACTAGTGGGAGAATCGCGGCAGCTACCAAAAATCAACGAGCTCGCGGCGGTGGCGACGCGGCGGAGGAGCCGGAGGAGCTCAGTCCTCGTTGGAGGAGCCGAGGTCGATGAAGAACTTGGCCTGCTCCGCCTTCATGAAGCATAGGTCCGCCTCCTTGGACACGTGCGCCTGTGACGCCTAACGCCCGTCTGCAGGAACATCTGCTCGTACTCGAGCTCGCGGCGGCGGAGCGCTTCGGCCTCCTCCTGCTCCCTCGCCGACCGCTCCATGACAACGCGCTCTAGGTGTTGCTTCTGCCCCGGGGGAGGTAGTCCTCGGGGCCGATCACTCCTTGACGCGGCGGCGCGGCGGCCTCGAGCTTGACGGCGAGCGGCCCGATCTCCTCCGGCTCTCTCTTCACCGGAGTGAGCCGCGAGCTCGAGGCGCCCGCGAACGAGCTCCCCGCGTCAGAGGAGTCGGAGGAAGCGTGGCGGCGGCGGGCGAGCTCACGCTCGAACTCATCCAGCTTGCAGCGTTCGAACACCGGCGACGGCCCGCTACCGCGGTTGAGCCACCTACGCGCCCCCCGCTTGCGTACGGCGTCGGATCTGGCGCGCAGCAGTGCTCCGCGTCATCCCGAGAGCTCCTGTAGTCATCCATGGCTTTTTCAGGCTCGCCGGCAGCGAGAAATTGGGCGGAGGAGGAGGGAAATCGCGGCGGAGCGGCGGCGGAGGCGGATAGGGTTTGACCCGTATCCACGCGGTGAAGCCGCATATATAGCGGTGCGGAGAGAGTTTTTGCAGGCCGCGGTAAATTTTTTATGGGTCGGGCCACGGATACGGTGTCTATTCTGGCCAGAAAAATGGGTCGAACCCGTATACTCATCGGAATAATACGGGTTCAACCCTTTTAGGGGTCTACTAGAGATGCTCTTAGATTGTAACATTGTGTCGACCTATTAATGCACAAACGCGCTCCCAGACGTGGTTGAGAAAGAAATATTTAAATCATCTAAGAGCATCTCCAACCGGAACCCTACTCTGCAGGTCTCCCCCAATATGTCTGGCGGATGGCCTCGACACTGTTCAGGCCAAAAAAAAGGTCATCCAATGAGACCCTTCCCCCAAACCCAGCCCATATGGTCATATGGTCGGGTTGTTGTAGCGCCCCGGCCATACCCATCGGTAAGTGTCTAGATTGGCCTCATAGACCAACACTAGTCTTTCACACACACTTTTGTGCTCACTTGTGCGTACCCAGAATCAACTTATCAATCAGTCACCCATCCTCAAATTGCTACAAGCCAAGCACGCATAAATCTGATGGTCTTAAATTCCTTGTTGATATGATTAGTCTACCATTTCTATTAAGCTAGGATATAACACACACACCCACTCAAAGAACCCGACGTTCTCGTCAGCCCACAGAAACATTCCCTTTTGGTACACATATGTGCATCCAGTGCCCCTGGCCCGCAGGCGCCCGTGTAACTGCAAGGGTCGGCTCTTATACCAAATGTAGCACCCCGGACAAATCCAGTGTTTCACCCACCAGTTCCTACTCGTTGCGCCTGACTGCCAACTAGGATCTAGGATGGCCCCACAGACCAACACAAGTCTTTCCTGTATACTATGTCCTCACTCGTGCGCACACGGGATCAACTTTCCAGTCACCCATCCTCAAATTGCTCCAAGCCAAACACGCTTAACTTTGAGGTTTCTTTCGGATGGGCTCCCGAAAATGAAGGAATTCCTTGTTCGTATGGGTAGTATATCATTCCTATTAAGCTAGGATGTCACAGTTTCCTAGCAACCCTTGAATCCAACCCATATGCGGAGTGAATTTGAGGCCGTTTGGACGTGTTTGCCATGTCAGATCCGACATGCCGGACCCAAATCAAATCCTTCTGAATTGACCTCCACCCTCACCCGACCTGCCCTCTACATCCACTTTTGTACTTGTTCGCGTCGCCCCTTGCCTAGCTCCATCGTTGTCTCCACCTTAGCTCTGTTGTTATCCCTAGTCCTCTACGCCGCCGCCATCGACCCTCATCCCCCCCGGACGTCCTTGCCGCCCCACACGCTGACCCCGTAGATCCTACTCCATCGAACATACACCTCACCAGCCATGTGTATGACGGAAATGTTAGAGCTGTTTTTAGATTCTTTTTCTCATTTGTAGGCAAGCGATGGATTCACCAGATGATGAGTTTGCTTCCCCGTAGGAGTTCGTTGATTTATTGGATCTGTACATCGATCACGATGAAGACGATGACATGTTGGTGGTGATGAGCATCCTTGAAGAAATGGATAAGAAAGAAGGAGCATGTTCTTAACTTCAAGGGTTCGGTGTCGGGCAGGATAGTTGTTGCCCGCGATAAAAGGCACGTGCAACTACTCATTGGTCTTAAACGTGCAACTACTCCTTGGTCTTATGAAGCATATGTGGATCCACACTGAAATCATCCAGCTTTTGAACTATGCACTCCCAATAATTTTTATGTTTGAATTTTGTAATGGCTGCTTCGCTTTTCTTATCTTAATAGATGATCATGACGATGATACGCTGACTCGGGCATAGTCTAGAAAAATAGTTAGAACGAAATGGAAAATACCATAGGGCGAAAGCACACCCGTGAAATCAATCAATCACTCTCTGATTCTTACTGCAACATCCGAGTGGCAAGACAGCTTACTCATTTTCAAAAAACGGAATTCAACTGTGATATAAACAGGTGCAAACTGCTCCCTGAAACACTTGACCGCCTTCTTTTACATCCTTTCCAGGCTAAACCATACATCCCACTCGAGGCAACTCAATTTGTGCACATCGAATCCACAAACTGCTGCAAATCACATGTGGATTGAGGGGATATTACTGAGAATTTCAGATGTTAGAGGAACAATTTAGGAAACTCAAACAGCGTGTACTTTCACTGATAATAGATCATGGAAGGATTTCACCATCAATTGCATGGGTCCACTGACAGAGAAAACATACCAACTACACCAAGGCCAACAGTTGCAACTACGACACACTTTCATTTTCAGTGTTGGTGCTGCACCAAGTCATGATGCAGAGAGTTACTTCGATTTACCAATAGAACCAGTGGCAAGATTTCTCTCCAAATTCCAGTTCCTTCGCCAATTCTGGACTGCGCTCCTTACTGTGCCTTGCGCCTCGCGGATCTCTGCATCGGTGAATTTGTGCTCCACAATTCCTATTGGACCTGGCTGCAGAACATTGATTACAGTCTCAACATCTCGCTCCACCTGCCTGTCATGATCATCAAGAAATCAAATTAAAACAGATACCCATTCCACGATAATCTGGGATATTTACGATATAGCACAAACTTGCTCAAATTTTAAAGGTGGGATGCAAGTACCTAGCAAACTGGGGCAACCTTTGAGGTAACAGTCTCAGGAAGGACATCACCACAAAAATCCTTGCCTTGATTCAGATTGTTTCCTGCCACTAAAAAAGGCTACAGTTCACAAGAAGAAGAAAGATTACATGACTCAGAGTAGCATGCCGATGAGACATACGAAACTATCCATGTAGTGACCTGTCCTGGTACAGTTGCTATTCACAACGGTAGAGTGAATCCTCAGAATTGACTTAAACTAGTTTTAGCCTGGTGCGATGCAAGGAAAACACATTGGAGCTGATGAGAGTACATTGTCAAGAGCTAGATTTTTTTCTTATCTGAATCCATATGGGTTTGTCCTTGGGCATGCCAACTACAAGGTTTGTTTGCAAGTTGCAGTAGGCGTTCGATCCGATTCTAATAAAAACTTATGGAACAAAATAAGTTGTCATCAATCGAACAGCCATACTATATGAAAGATAATTGTGAATGGATCATAGTAGTAACTGAACTTAAAAGTGTGCTGTCAGGCCACCTTCCATGTTCTTCTTTAACATGATAAACACAGCTGGTACCTTAGCAGCCTAGCACAACAGTACCCTAACATCTGAAATGCCTGCAATTAGGAAATAGATGCATCCACATCTGACATGGTCCCGGGAACAAAAAACAAATTCCCGTGGTGCCAGCTCATATGAACAATGGAGGAATGGCTCGAGTGGCTTGTAGATGTGGGTTCGGCTGAAGCCCCAATTTTCTTTAAATATAAACTACTCCATGGTGGCACTATCCATGGGAATTACCACGAAATACATGGAAATCGGAGGGCATTCCTGCCATCCTATGATGTGCCAGAAAGATTGGAGTCAACTGTGAGATCGATATTGCAGAAGAGGTTCCATCGTAAAGCGATCCACGCAAACTAGGTCTTATGGTCTGGAGAGAGGGGGAAAAACTAGGTCTTCACCATCCCAAATTCCACGCCGCGCGGCTCACCGCATCTCCGCCCCCTGATCGCCGCTCACCTCCACCGTCTAGCCGTCATTTTCCACTTCTCCCGACACAAAAACAGGTTCCGCCATGCATAGGAGGAAACATGGCGCGATAGGGACCGCTACCTGTTCCGTTCCCGGAGTGGAGAGAGGATGGGGGGATGGCCGTGCGCCAGGAAAGGAAGCCGCGCCTCGGTCGCCGGCCGCCGTTTCGCTGGACTGGAGGTGCAAAGGCAGGGAGCGGCCGCTCCAGTCCAGATGTTATTTCGATTTCCCAATGGGAAGATCGGCTTTTCTTTTCCTTTTTGTTTTTTCTACTATGGGGGCAAATCGGCTTTGTGATGTATCTTTTTTTTTAGAGGCTGGCTTTGTGATGTAACTGAGGCTCAAGAGAGTAAAATGGTGTAAATGATAGTTTTCTTAACAAAGAAAATGTAATTGGGTCTCAAAACCTCTTTTTTATGGAAAACGTTTAAAATAAACCGATTGATACAATGTTTCCATAAGCCGCATAACCAGCCGTTGGATCGTTTTCAATCGACTGGACGCACGGAGGTGAGGGAAGCTTCCTGAACGCTAGCGCGTGAAAGTTATCCTCTCACTCGTACTCTCTTATCCATTCGTTTTTCTCCACCCCCTTCCTCATACAAAACACTCCCACACAGTGAGCCATGGCCGTCACCACACCATGACCCGCCAACTCACCAGCAGGCATTGCTCCGACGAGGCTTCCCAAAGACACTGGAAGGATGGATGCCACACGAGTTGCTGCAAGGAGACGCGTCGCTGAAGCCGTTGTGCTGCATGGTCGGCGCGTCATCGCCGCCATCATGCTGCAAAGCCGCTGCCTCTGACGCCCCGGCTTAATCGTGCACTAATCATACACGTAAATGCGCACGATCAAGATCAGAGACTCATGGGAAAATATCACAACACAACAGTAGACACAAATTCAAACATAAAGCTTTATATTACAAGTCAGGGCCTCGAAGGCTCAAATACATAAGTTAGCGGAAGCAACAATATCTAAGTACAGACATAAGATAAACAAGTTTTCCTTAAGAAGGCTAGCAAAACAACATCTAATCGAAAAAGCGAAGGCCTCCTCCCTGGAGCCTCCAAACTACTCCTGGCCGTCGATGGTGTTCATGTAGTAGTAGGCTCCGTAGGGGTAGTAGTAGTCATCGACGGGATCCGCTAGCTCCTAGACTCTATCATCTGGTCGCAGCAATCGGGTAGGTGGAAAAGAGGTAGCAAAGCAATCGTGAGTACTCATCCAAAATACTCGCAAGACTTACACCAGATATACTAAGTATGCATCAGTATCATAGAAATGGGGTTATACCTTTGGACTATACTGCAGAAATGCCAGAATATAAGGGATGGCGTAGCCTATCGAAGACTAGCATCTTGCAGCGTCTTGCAGCATTAGAAGAGTGCAGATTAGCATATTATAAAGTAACGGTATATTGTTGTACCGCCCAGAGATCCTTCATCGACTCCCTGCGAGAAAGCAATCCCGGAGCCATCATATCCATTTAGTGTCTCCAGTATCCAGTTCTAGTTGTAATAGATCGGGATAAAAACTTCGAGCGTCCATTACCGTGGACACTGATAATCCCCAAGTGCAGGGAATCATCGTAGCAATTCCCAAAGGTGGAAGTGATAAATATGGAGTGTCGAACCCACAAGGAGCTAAAGGTAAGATCAATATTCTCTCGAGTCCTATCTGCCACTGATACGACCCTACGTACACCGAACGTTTGCTTCCAGCTAGAAACGAGAAATAAAACTACGTTGTGGGTACGAAGAGGATAACCTTGCATGGTATCGGAGAGCTAAAATATAAAAGTAGGTGCTATTATCATAAAGTCAGAATATATTACTAAATATTATAAATAGCGAGTGTGGAATAATGATGGGTCGATATGCGGAATTATCCTAGGCAATTGTTAACAAGACCGGTAATCACTATTGCAATTTCATATGAGGGAGAGGCATAAGCTAACATACTTTATCTTCTTGGATCGTATGCACTTATGATTGGAACTCTAGCAAGCATCCGCAACTACTAAAGATCATTAAGGTAACCATAGCATTAAAGCATCAAGTCCCCTTTATCGCATACGCAACAACCCTTTACTCGGGTTTATGCTTCTGTCACTCAAGCAACCCACTATAAGCGGATCATGAACGTATTGCAACACACTACAGCGGGAATCCCTCACGCTTGCGCGACACGGAGGGCACAATAGGACAGCACCAAAATAAAACATACAACTCATACCAATCTCGATCATCAATCAACCCAAAGACAAAGGGTATCTACTCAAAACATCATAGGATGGCAACACATCATTGGATCATAATATGTGGCATAAAGCACCATGTTCAAGTAGGGATTACAGCAGGGTGCGGGAGAGTGGACCGCGTAAAATAGATGAGGATGATGATGATGATGGTGATGTTGATGAAGACGATCACCGCGACGATGATTCCCCTCCCGATGACACTCCGGCGCCACCGAGAGAGAGGAGGAGAGATTCTCCCCCTTGTGCTTCCTCCTCCATGGCCTCCCCCTAGATGTGGAGAGGTTCTCCCTCTGATCCTTGGCCTTCATGGCGATGATGGCCCTTCCGGGATCCTCCTCCATGGCCTCCGGTGATGATGGTGTTGGAAATATGCCCTAGAGGCAATAATAAATAGGTTATTATTATATTTCCTTGTTCATGATAATCGTTTATTATCCATGCTAGAATTGTATTTATAGGAAACTCAGATACATGTGTGGATACATAGACAACACCATGTCCCTAGTAAGCCTCTAGTTGACTAGCTCGTTGATCAATAGATGGTTACGGTTTCCTGACCATGGACATTGGATGTCGTTGATAACGGGATCACATCATTAGGAGAATGATGTGATGGATAAGACCCAATCCTAAGCCTAGCACAAGATCGTGTAGTTCGTTTGCTAAGAGCTTTTCTAATGTCAAGTATCATTTCCTTAGACCATGAGATTGTGCAACTCCCGGATACTGTAGGAATGCTTTGGGTGTACCAAACGTCACAACGTAACTGGGTGGCTATAAAGGTGCACTATAGGTATCTCCGAAAGTGTCTGTTGGGTTGGCACGAATCGAGACTGGGATTTGTCACTCCGTGTAAACGGAGAGGTATCTCTGGGCCCACTCGGTAGGACATCATCATAATGTGCACAATGTGACCAAGGAGTTGATCACGGGATGATGTGAGTTACGGAACGAGTAAAGAGACTTGCCGGTAACGAGATTGAACAAGGTATCGGGATACCGACGATCGAATCTCGGGCAAGTAACATACCGATAGACAAAGGGAATTGAATACGGGATTGATTGAATCCCCGACATCGTGGTTCATCCGATGAGATCATCGTGGAACATGTGGGAGCCAACATGGGTATCCAGATCCCGCTGTTGGTTATTGACCGGAGAACATCTCGGTCATGTCTACATGGTTCCCGAACCCGTAGGGTCTACACACTTAAGGTTCGATGACGCTAGGGTTATAGGGAAAGTATGTACGTGGTTACCGAATGTTGTTCGGAGTCCCGGATGAGATCCCGGACGTCACGAGGAGTTCCGGAATGGTCCGGAGGTAAAGATTTATATATGGGAAGTCCTGTTTTGGTCACCGGAAAAGTTTCGGGTGTTATCGGTAATGTACCGGGACCACCGGGAGGGTCCCGGGGGTCCACCAAGTGGGGCCACCAGCCCCAGAAGGCTGCGTGGGCCAAGTGTGGGAGGGGACCAGCCCCAGGTGGGCTGGTGCGCCCCCCCCCCCCCCCCCACCAAGGCCCAAGGCGCATGGGAGAGTGGGAGGGGGCAAACCCTAGGTCCAGATGGGCCTTAGGGCCCATCTAGTGGGGCGCCCCCCCTCTCCTCCCCTTGGCCGCCCCCCTTGATGGGATCTAGGGCTGGCCGCCAGCCCTTGGGGTGGAAACCCTAGAGGGGGGCGCAGCCCCCTCCCCCCCTATATATAGTTGAGGTTTGGGCTGCCCAAGACACATGAGAACGTCTCTCTTTCGGCGCAGCCCTACACCTCTCCCTTCTCCTCCTCTCCCGTGGTGCTTGGCGAAGCCCTGCGGGATTGCCACGCTCCTCCACCACCACCACGCCGTCGTGCTGCTGCTGGATGGAGTCTTCCCCAACCTCTCCCTCTCTCCTTGCTGGATCAAGGCGTGGGAGACGTCACCGGGCTGCACGTGTGTTGAACGCGGAGGCACCGTTCTTCGGTGCTTAGATCGGAATCAACCGCGATCTGAATCGCTACGAGTACGACTCCCTCATCCGCGTTCTTGCAACGCTTCCGCATCGCGATCTACAAGGGTATGTAGATCCACTCCCCTTCCCCTCGTTGCTAGAGTACTCCATAGATTGATCTTGGTGATGCGTAGAAAATTTTGAATTTCTGCTACGTTCCCCAACAGATGGCCCCCTCCGGCAGGGTGCCAGAGAGGGCCTAGATTGATTTCTCGTGGCTACAGAGGCTTGCGGTGGCGGAACTTCCGATCTAGGTTAATTTCTGGAGGTTTGGGTATTTATAGGAGAGGTTGGCGTCGAGAACAAGTCAGGGGGCCCACGGGTAGTACACGAGGCATAGGGGCGCGCCCCCACCCTCATGGGGCCCACGGGACTCCCCTCTGATAGATTTTTGTTCCAGTATCTTTCATATTTTCCAGAAAAATTCTCTGTTGATTTTCAGCGCATTCTGGGAACTTTTATTTCTGCACAAAAACAACACCACGACAGTTCTGCTAAAAACAGCGTCAGTCCGGGTTAGTTCTAATCAAATCATACCAAAATCATATAAAACTATTGTAAACATGGCATGAATACTTCATAAATTATAGATACGTTGGAGACGTATCAGCATCCCCAAGCTTAATTCCTCCTCGTCCTCGAGTAGGTAAATGATAAAAGAAATAATTTATGAAGTGTGAATGCTAGCAAGTGCACAAGTTTGATCAATGATAATTTCAATCACCTTTTCTAGCATCATTATATGTCATAACAGTAGCTCATCTCATAAAACTTTTCATGATCAAGTAACAAGCTATTCACATGTTAAAGTATAGATCATAAACTTTCTTGAAAACTAACAAACTATATTCTCAGTCATCAAACAATTGCAATTCATCTTATTTTCAGGAAGGGTATATGTCAGAGCTTTGATTTAGCAAACTTCACATACTCAACTATCATCTAATCTTTCACAATTGCTAACACTCATGTGATATTTATGGGTTCAAATTTTTAATCGGATGCAGAGAAAGATAGGGCTTATAGATTCGCCTCCCAACCTTTTACCTCATGGGTAATGTCAACAATAATAGTTCATGATAACTTACATCCAATTGGATATATATATCAGGATCTTTCCAACACAATGTGCTTGCCAAAGGATAAAATGTAAAAAGGAAAGGTGAAGATCACCATGACTCTTGCATAAGGTAGAAGATAAACGTAAAAGATAGGCCCTTCGCAGAGGGAAGCAGAGGTTGCCATGCGATTTTAAGGTTGGATGCACAAAAACTTAATGCAAAAGAACGTCACTTTATATTGCCACTTGTGATAGGGACCTTTATTATGCAGTCTGTCGCTTTTATTGCTTCCATATCACAAGATCGTATAAAGCTTATTTTCTCCGCACTAATAGATCATACATATTTAGAGAGAAATTTTTATTGCATGTACCGATGACAACTTACTTGAAGGATCTTACTCAATCCATAGGTAGGTGTGGTGGACTCTCATGGCAAAACTCGTTTTAAGGGATGTTTGGAAGCACAAGTAGTATTTCTACTTGGTGCAAAGAATTTGGCTAGCATGAGAGGGAAAGGCAAGCTCAACATGTTGGATGATCCATGACAATATACTTTATTTTGGATATAAGAAAACATAACCCATTACGTTGTCTTCCTTGTCCAACATGAACTTTTTAGCATGTCATATTTTAATGAGTGCTCACAATTACAAAAGATGTCCAATATAGTATATTTATATGTGAAATCTCTCTTCCTTCAATATTCTTTCATGAATTGTTCAAGTGACCAATTCTATGTTTGCTAACTTTCAATAAGTTTACTACCTATACTTATTCTGTGTGAAGTCATTACTCCCCATGTTATAAGCATATGAAACATATATAAATTCAGATTTATGATATTCAATTCATTCAACCATTTACTCATAGGATATACGTGAAGCACGTGAGTAAATGACAAACTACTCCAAAACGATATAAGTGAAGAACACTGAGTAGGCAAATAATTAACTAGCCATGGGAGGATTCTATTTCATTCAAGATTTCAGATCCAATGATTTTATTCAAACAGCAAGTAAAATTGAAAATACGCTCCAAGCAAAACACATATCATGTGACGAATAAAAATATAGCTCTGAGTAAGGTATACCGATAGTTTTGAAGACGAAAGAGGGGGTGCCTTCCGGGGAATCCCCAAGCTTAGGCGCTTGAGTCTTCCTTGAATATTACCTTGGGGTGCCTTGGGCATCCCCAAGCTTAGGGTCTTTCCACTCCTTATTCTCCTCATATCAATATCTCACCCAAATCTTGAAAACTTCAATCACATAAAACTTAACGGAACTTCGTGAGATAGGTTCGTATGATAAAGAGTAAACCATTCACTTTGGTACTGTCAAAGACAAGGTTCATAATTGTTCTCACACAATGTCTACTGCAACATATCATTTCTACAATTTATATTGAGAAATATAAGCCATAGAAACTAGAAAACAAGCAGACTATGTAATGAAAACAGAATCTGTCAGAAAGAGAATAATCTGTAATGATCTGGACAGGAACCATACTTCTGCTACTCCAAAAATTATGAAATAAATTGGTGGACGTGAGGACTTTTTTATATTAATCCTCTGAAAAAATAATCAACTCAAAAGCACTCTTTTGTAAAAAATGACAGCTAATCTCGTGAGCGCAAAGTTTCTATTTTTTACACCAAGATCACATTAACTTTCACCTAAGTCTTCCCAAAGGTCTTACTTGGCACTTTATTGAGACAACAGCTATAAAACATGATTACTACAGTAGATTAATCATGTAAACACACAAAAACAGTAAGGGTAAATATTGGGTTGTCTCCCAACAAGCGCTTTTCTTTAATGCCTTTTAGCTAGGCATGATGATTTCAATGATGCCCACATAAAAGATAAGAATTGAAGCATAAAGAGAGCATCATGAAGAATATGACTAGCACATTTAAATCTAAGCCACTTCCTATGCCTAGGGATTTTGTGAGCAAATAATTTATAGGAACAAAAATCAACTAGCATAGGAAGGCAAAACAAGTATAGCTTCAAAACTTTAAGCACATAGAGAGGAAACTTTACATTATTGCAACTCCTACAAGCACGTATTCCTCCCTCATAATAATTTTCAGTAGCATCATGAATGAATTCAACAATATAACCATCACATAAAGCATTCTTTTCATGATCTACAAGCATAGAAATTTTTCTACTCTCCACATAAGCAAAGTTCTTCTCATTCGGAATAGTGGGATCACTAATTCCTAAAGTTGACACTCTTCCAAACCCGCTTTAGATGATAGTATTATTCATACTCCAAAAGATATAAGTTAAGTTCATGGAGCATTCTACAATCAATATAGTCTAATCAATATCCAAGCTCAAAATATATAAGTGAACCACACGAAGCATTCTATAAACCATACTCAAAAGATTTAAGTGAAGCGCACAAAGCATTCTATAAGGTCATACTCAAAAGATATAAGTGAAGCACATGGATCATTCTATAAATCAGTGAAGGGATATCTCATACTAGCATGGTTCTTAAAGAAAAAATAAAAACACGAGGGACACAAATCATGTGGAAAAAAACCGAGGTATACCAATAATTGTTGAAGAAGAAAGATGGGATGCCAACTGGGGCATCCCCAAGCTTAGATGCTTGAGTATCCTTGAAATATTTACTTGGGGTGCCTTGGGCATCCCCAAGCTTGAACTCTTGCCTCTCTTTATTCTTCTCATATTGATAGCTCCTCGATCTTTGAACACTTCATCCACACAAAACTTTAACAAAAACTTTGTGAGATCCGTTAGTATAATAAAGCAAATCACTACCTTTAGGTACTGTTGCAAACTTATTACAAATTCATATTAGAACTATATCTACTGTATTACAACTTCACCATGGTTCATACCCCCGATACTACCCATAGATTCATCAAAATAAGCAAACAACACATGAAAAACAGAATCTGTCAAAAGCAGGACAGTCTGTAGTAATCTAGAAGTTTAGTAAACTTATGTAACTCCAAAAAATTCTAAAAAAATATGAAAATTTAAAAAATTTGTAAAGAAGTAATGTGCAAAAAGTTTCAGACCCATTTGACTTTCCAGTAAAAAATGTAAATTCACGCGCTACAGCCAAAGTTTCTATTTTTGTAATGCACATAGTAAACAAGCAATCTAATCATCCTAAAACCAAAGCTTGGCACATTATTTTTATAATACAATGGATATATACAAGGGGATAATTATTTTCAGAGAAGCTTCCATGAAATTTTTTACATTGTTTCCATGAGCATGAACACAAGTGTCCAAGGTCGACCCTCACTTCTCCAATGCATAACCTTCCAATCACTTCTCTTATTGAAAAAACTTTTTAGGCATGAGAGGCAAGTAATTTTTTTGTATTTTCATTCTTTTATATTTTTTTGTATGTTTCACCCACAACTAAACAGAAGCAAAAAGGAAAAACAAAATCTACTTAGTGAAGAAAGCAAACAAGCACACACGAGAATATCAACCTCACGATATTGCTCCCCCGCAACAGCGCCAGAAAAGAGCTTTATAATCCCCAAGTGCAGGGAATCATCGTAGCAATTCACAAAGGTGGAAGTGATAAGTATATAGTTTCAAACCCACAAGGAGCTAAAGGTAAGATCAATATTCTCTCAAGTCCTATCTGCCACTGATACGACTCTACGTACACCGAACGTTTGCTTCCAACTAGAAACGAGAAATAAAACTACGTTGTGGGTATGAAAAGGATAACTTTGCATGGTATCAGAGAGCTAAAATATAAAAGTAGGTGCTGTTATCATAAAGTTAGAATATATTACTAAATATTATAAATAGCGAGTGTGGAATAATGATGGGTCGGTATGCGGAATTATCCTAGGCAATTGTTAACAAGACCGGTAATCACTATTGCAATTTCATATGAGGGAGAGGCATAAGCTAACATACTTTCTCTTCTTGGATCATATGCACTTATGATTGGAACTCTAGCAAGCATCTGCAACTACTAAAGATCATTAAGGTAAAACCCAACCATAGCATTAAAGCATCAAGTCCCCTTTATTCCATACGCAACAACCCCCTTACTCGGGTTTATGCTTCTATCACTCAAGCAACCCACTATAAGCGAATCATGAACGTATTGCAACACCCTACAGCGGGAATCCCTCACGCTTGCGTGACACGGAGGGCACAATAGGACAGCACCAAAATAAAACATACAACTCATACCAATCTCGATCATCAATCAACCCAAAGACAAAGGATATCTACTCAAAACATCATAGGATGGCAACACATCATTGGATCATAATATGTGGCATAAAGCACCATGTTCAAGTAGGGATTACAGCGGGGTGCGGGAGAGTGGACCGCGTAAAATAGATGAGGATGGTGATGTTGATGAAGACGATCACCGCGGCGATGATTCCCCTCCCGATGGCACTCCGGCACGACCGAGAGAGAGAAGGAGAGGTTCTCCCCCTTGTGCTTCCTCCTCCATGGCCTCCCCTAGATGGGGAGAGGTTCTCCCTCTGGTCCTTGGCCTTCATGGCGATGATGGCACCTCCGGGATCCTCCTCCATGGCCTCCGGTGATGATGGCCCCCTCCCACAGGGTGCCAGAGAGGGCCTAGATTGATTTCTCGTGGCTACAGAGGCTTGCAGCGGTGGAACTTCTGATCTAGGTTAATTTCTGGAGGTTTGGGTATTTATAGGAGAGGTTGGCGTCGAGAACAAGTTAGGGGGGCCCACGGGTAGTCCACGAGGCACAGGGGCGCGCCCAAGGGGGTGGGCGCGCCCCCCACCCTCATGGGGCCCACGGGACTCCCCTCCGGTAGATTTTTGTTCCAGTATTTTTCATATTTTCCAGAAAAAATCTCCGTTGATTTTCAGCGCATTCCGAGAACTTTTATTTCTGCACAAAAACAACATCACGGTAGTTCTGCTGAAAACAACGTCAGTCCGGGTTAGTGGTAATCAAATCATACCAAAATCATATAAAACTATTGTAAACATGGCATGAATACTTCATAAATTATAGATACGTGACGTATTAGACACGGCTATTTGAATAGATAAACTTTCTTGCAGGGGTGCACCAACTTACCCAACATGCTCGATTAACTTTGGACGGACATACTTTTCTGGGTCATGCCCGACCTCGGTTGATCCACACACCGTAGTCCTACGTAGGCTCAATAGAGAGGCCAGCATGCCAGTCTACATCTTAAGCGCTCAGGGGTCTTGGGCCCATAGCCCTTTGCACTCATGCGCGTTGCATACGCGGCCTAAAGCAGACCCACCCTCTTATACAAGCGCAGGTGGTTACCGTCCAACCGGGCGCGCGTCGCTAAACTGTTGACGTAAGTGAGCTTTCGGAAGAATCGTAGGACGCCGAGTGCCCATACTTATTCTCGCGTGGTGGTCAGTGTGAAAAGGCCAGAGGCCTACTTAGATCACATATCCAAACCCGTTAGTGTCTTGGGAGCACGTGGAGACGATCAGTGATCATGTCGCCCCGTCTCGAGGACTTAGGCCAAGGGTCAGGCACATCCCTCTCTAGGGTGGTCTGCCTGCCTGTTTGTGCCTCATAATTATCTTGCAGGTCCACCTCTACCGGGGTGGTACCGCCTATCCCATCAGTCCCGTAGAAACAGTAGACGCGGGAACAGGTAAACGTAATAGTGTGTCTATAACATCAAGGGGGAATCCTAGGAATCACCCTCAATGGATTCCCACTCGATGTAACCATCAAGGTGAACTTGGAGGAATCACCCTCGAAGGGTTCACACTTTAGGTGTTGCACAACAGAGTCATCATCGGGAGTGGGTAGGAGGAGTCACCCTCTGTAATCCACGACCGATTAGCTACACTACAGATATATCATCAGAAGTGAGATAGGAGGTATCACCCTCGGCACTCGATAGTAGCTCTGCAGAGTCGTACAACTAAGGGGGTGTGCGGTGATGTGTCGGTCTAGAGGAAAAGACACACCATGGAGCAATGAGTTGGACGAGAAGAAGAGGAGGAGAAATGCCAAAATACACCTAGAAGAAGGATCTTGAAGACCCTAGAAGTTCTAGGCCAATGTTGTGCCAACCCGGGCAAACCTTTTGAAAATCCGGGAAATTTCGTCCTACTAAACTTCTGGCCAGTCACGGAACATCCCACCCTCATGGCGCCAACGCGTGTATATCTTGAGTAATCATCAACAATGATGAAACCATAGAGGCAAGCAGTGGTAGTGAGGGTAGAGTAGTGAGTAGGTCCAAATAAGTCCATGTGAAGCAGTTCGAAGGGGTGTGTCGTCGTCATGATTGTCTTCAAGGGATGCTTGGCCTGAGTCATCTTTCCAGCTTCACAGGCACCACATAGATGATCCTTCTTGAACTTGACGCCCTCGATGCCTATGACATGCTTCTTCCTCGCGAGAGTGTACAAGTTCCTCATGCCAGCATGCCCTAGCCTTCGGTGCCAGAGCCAACATTCTGAAGCTTTTGCTAGAATACATACGGCTAGCTGTGATCCTGCGGAGAAATCTACCATATACAGATCGTCTTTTCGATATCCTTCGAAGACTAGAGATTTGCCAGATTCCATAAGCCCAAGGCAACGATATTTTTCAAATATCACAATCCTGTTCAGATCACAAAGCATTGAGACAGACATTAAGTTGAAACCAAGGGATTCAACAAGCATCACTTTATCCATGTGTTGATCCTTTGAGATTGCAACTCTACCTAGGCCCAATACCTTGCTTTTACCAGTGTCAGCAAATGTGATGTGACTTTTGTCAGACGGACGTAGGGTTGAATCCATAAGAAGACTTCGATCACTAGTCATGTGGTTAGTGCATCCACTATCCATAATCCACTCAGAAGCCTTTGGTGTCGTACCCTACAGTGCAGTTTGGGGGATAGGCTTCACCAAGGGAAATGTGAAGCATAAACATTTGACGAACAAGCATATTATGAAAGTTCAAATCCTGGTTAGGGTAGATAGGATGTTTGTCAAGAAATCCTGGGACGAAATACATAGTAAGACCATTCTGGCATTTTATCTTGCGTCCCACAAGATGTTTTAGGTCTCCAGCATAAGCATCAGAAGCCTTTGAATTCTGGCTGGAGACCTTTCCCTGCAAAAGAGAGTTAATTTTTCTTAACCACCCACATTTTCAGGGGTGGCTTAGAAGCAATGAGTCTAAGTGCAGCATTTGAGAACTTTGGCTTTGGAGCCCTATCAAATAGCCTTTGCAGGAGGTGAATAATACTCATAAGAATAAGCAGAGAAGTTCTTGGACTTATGAACATAGCGGTTTGATGAAACACGCTCATATTCACAAGTCTGAGTATGGTTTCCCTGCAAAACATTGGCGTTAGGGTGACTCTGGTGAGTCCTCTGTCTGTATGAAGCCTTTGGACCATGTGAAGCCTTTGGTCTGGGGTTTGTCTTCTTCCCAGGTGGTGTCATGATGACATTCACAGGAAGCTTCTCAAGACAAATTTTGGGCACCCAGATCTTCTTCAAAGGTGGTCCATTCCTGCAGTTAGTACCAATATACCCAGCAAAAACTTCACCATTCTGATTCTTAAACAGTTTATAGTTTGCATCAAAGGATTCATCAATGATAATCGGGTTAGCACAAGTGAAGCCAGATAAGGTAGACGGATCCACTGAAGGTCCCTTTGCAGCAACCCATGTGGTTTTGGGGTACTGCTTAGGCTTCCAGTATGAACCATCAACATTCATTTCTCTCTCGAATCCAACACCCTCTTTCCTAGGGTTTCGGTTCAGAATCTGTTTCTTGAGGACATCACATAGTGTCTGATGCCCTTTGAGGCTTTTGTACATCCCTGTTTCAAGCAATGTCTTCAACCTGGCATTCTCATCAGCAATAGTAGTGGTATCCTCGGTAGAGGGGTTAGTTACCACATCAGCAGTTAAAGATATTGCAACAGTAGCAGCAGTAGAACATTCAGCAACAGAGACAACATTATCACGCTCAAGACATTTTAGACATGGTGGCTCAAAACCTTCCTGAGCGGAACTGGTCTGTTGAGCGCGGAGTGACTCGTTCTCCTTTTAAAGATCTACATGAGTCGCTCTCAGGTTCTCAAGTTCTTGCTTCCTTTGAAGATAATCATAGGAGAGCTTCTCATGGGTAGCTGAGAGTGTTTCATGACGACTTTCAAGTTCCTCGTACCTAACGTGAAGATTTTTAATGTCTTCAATTAAGGACTGAGTTCGAGTCATTTCCGCGTCCAACAGGTCATCGCTTTTGTCTAGCAACTTTTGAATATGTTCCGTAGCAGTTTGTTGTTCAGTTGCAATTTTAGCAAGTGTTTTGTAGCTAGGTTCAGATTCACATTCAGAGTCATCTTCACTTGATGTTTGAAAGTAAGCATCGCGTGAGTTTACATTGGCACCACGTGCCATGAAGTAGTAGGTAGGAGCAGAGTCATCCTCATCATCAGGGTTGGTGACGAGGCCATTGTCTTCAGTGTTGAAGATGGACTTGGCGACATAAGCTGAAGCTAGAGCCAGGCTTGCCACGCCTGAATCGGACTCCCCCTCAGACTCCACCTCCGCCTCCTCAGAAGCAGACTCCTCTTCTGAATCCATCTCCTTGCCAACAAACGCATGAGCCTTGCTTAATGAGCTCTTCTTGTATGATGAAGACTTTGAAGAAGACTTTGAGGATTTCTTCTTCTTCTTGTCATCAGAATCATATTCCTTGCTCTTCTTCTTCTTGTTGTTGGTCTCATTGTCCCATTGAGGACACTCATAGATGTAGCGACCAGGTTTCTTGCATTTGTGGCATATTCTCTTCTTGTGGTCACGAGTGGAAGCTTCATCAATTCTTGAGCTGGATCTTGAAGACTTTCTGAAACCTTTCTTCTTGGAGAACTTCTAGAACTTCTTCACGAGCATAGCTAGCTCCTTTCCAATGTCTTCAGGATCCCCAGAACTGCAGTCAGATTCTTCTTCAGATGAGGAAACAACCTTTGCCTTCAAAGCACGAGTTCGGCCATAGTTGGGGCCATAGATATCTCTCTTCTCAGATAACTGGAACTCATGCGTGCTGAGCCTCTCAAGTATGTCAGACGGATCGAGAGTTTTGAAGTCAGGACATTCTTGAATCATCAGGGCCAGGGTGTCGAATGAGCTGTCAAGTGATCTTAGGAGCTTCTTAACGATTTCGTGCTTGGTGATCTCAGTGGCGCCAAGTGCGCGAAGCTCATTTGTGATATCAGTGAGGCAATCAAATGTGAGCTGGACATTCTCATTGTCATTTCTCTTGAAGCGGTTGAAGAGGTTGCGAAGAACATCAATCCTTGAATCTCTCTGAGTTGAGATGCCTTCGTTGACCTTGGAGAGCCAGTCCCAGACTAGCTTCGCAGTTTTCAATGCACTCACACGGCCATACTGTCCTTTGGTCAGATGACCACAGATAATGTTCTTGGCAGTTGAATCCAGTTGAATGAACCTCTTGACATCAACAGCGGTGACACCCTCACCGACCTTGGGAACGCCATTCTTGATGACATACCAGAGATCGACATCAATGGCTTCAAGATGCATGCGCATCTTATTCTTTCAGTAGGGGTAATCGTTGTCATCGAAGACTGGGCACGTAGCGGAGACTTTGATTATCCCTGCAGTCGACATAGCTAAAACTCCAGGTGGTTAAACCGAATCACACAGAACAAGGGAGCACCTTGCTCTGATACCAATTGAAAGTGCTAGTTATCGACTAGAGGGGGTGAATAGGCGATTTTTATGAAAGTCTTCAAAAGACGGGTCTTTGAAGACAAATAGTAGAAATGAACCTAATGATATGCAGTGGAAGGTAGACTACACTAGACAAGCCATAGTTGTCAGATGTGGGGTTCCGGCAAACCCTTAAGGTTCGATCACTGGGTGCGCGCGAAGTCTTTCCCTCCTACCGATCTACGCCCTAGCTCGCTAAGATCTCGCGGATGAACTCGACGAACTCGCAGCACAGAAAGGCATAGGATTTATACTGGTTTGGGCCACCATTGCGGTGTAATACCCTACTCCAGTGTGGTGGTGGTGGATTGCCTCTTGGGCTGATGATGAACAGTACAAGGGGAAGAACAGCCTCCTGAGGTTGAGGTGTTCTTGTGCTTGGTGACTCAGCGGGTGAGAGCTGGGTGAACTGCTCGATACCTCTATGGTGGTGGCTAGCTCTACTTATATAGGCCCTGGTCCTCTTCCCAAATATTGAGCGGGAAGGGAGCCAACAACGGCGGGCAAATTTGAAGGGGGACAGCTAGTACAAGCTATCCTGACAAAAGCGGTCTTCGCCTCCAAAAGGCTCTGGTGGTGACGCCGTCTTGGGCTTCACGATGACCTCCGTCTTGCCGTCCTCCTGGTCTTGGTCTCGTTGCACCAATATAGCAACCTTTGCCTGATGCCTCGGTACTCTTCGCCTGCGCTGGCCTCCCTAGCACCAAAGAGGAAATAAGGACGATGTGCGCGCTGGCGCCCGCCTGGTGTCGATCGTCATGGCTCACGTCACGAGAGCCTCGTGAGGTTTGCCCCGCCTTGATATCTCCGCTCCTCGTGAGCCTGCTTGGCTTGGCCGCTCCTGAGGAGGTCTTGCGTCGTCCGCCTCGCGAGGCTTGGCCCCTCGCGAGGGTCTTGAATGCCTCGTCGATGAAGATGGGCCGTACGGCCTGCTAGCTCAGCCACGCCGTGGGCCGCAGGCAGGCAAGTCTGGGGACCCCCATTCCCAGGACGCCGACAGTAGCCCCCGGGCCCAAGGTGCGCTCGGGCTTGGCTTCGCGGCGAAGCCAAGGGCCAAGTACGGAGCACCGCGGGCCCCCAAAGCCTGCAGCCTCGCTTGACGCGTGGCGGTTGATTGGACGTGGGCGTCTCCGCTTCCCCACGCTGCCTCGGCAACTGCTTGACGTGACAAAAGGCTGGTGCAGGCAGCACTTGCCTTCATTGCTCCTTCTTTGCCTCGCTCCAGATCCCCTTAGTTTCAGCTTTTGTTTCCTGCGAAGAATCATGAATTACCCCGTGGGGGCATGTAAGGGTCTGTAATGTCTTTTGTGCCTATCTTCCCTGTTATGAGAATTTGGTGAACGCATGTCCCATTAAGGCTCGGTCCCCCATTTCTTTCCTCGCAATAGCTTATTGCTCTACACTGACAGGTCCCGGTCCCCAGGCAGGCTACAGCCATCGCTGGTATGCCAGGTCACGTGCCGTGGTCAAGGCCAGGAGGTGTGCAGCCCGAGGTCCAGTAAGAGCCCCTGAGGCGCGATGCTCAGGAGGTCCCCCTTAGCGCCCAAGCAGCCATGGTAAGGCGAGAAAGGGAGTCGACGTGGCCGCAACGGGGTTGCGACAAGGCGTGAGTGACCATTAGGCCCGAACATTTAACCGATCCGAGGGCGGGACTTATCTTGTTGACTTCGTGGCGATTCCTGATGGTGCGCTAGGCCTGCGCGCCAACTTGTGTGGCATAGCCAGGCCAGCCCATACGAGTTTCCCTCCCCATGCTCTCCTTAATGCTCTGCATCCTCAGGTCTCGGCCCTCGAGCGAGCTCAGCCGCCGCTGGTATGCCAGGTCGCGATGTCGTGTGCAAGGCCAGGGGGTGAGGGCTGGAGAGCCAGTAAGAGCTCCTGAGTCGTGATGCTCAGGAACCCCCCCTTTTAACGTGCAAGCGAATTGCATGAAAGAAATGAGACTCGCGGTGCCGCCTGCTATCCTTCCCATGGGATCCCTGTGAATAGGCACAAGCAGAAACATGGTTCGCCGTTATAGCTGTCAGCCTGCCGTTGGTTGCTTTGGATGAAGTGAAGGCACTGAGGGCCTGGTGAGGTGACGTGCGCGGGGCGTGCCGCGAGCCAGAGCTCGGCCGCTCAGATTTTTCGACGTGGCAGGGACGGACTCATGCACCAACGCCGTGCCTGTGAGGTGGCCCCGTGGGAGGCGATGATCGAGCAGGTGATAGCCGTGGGTAGGTTAAGCATGGAAAGCATATCAGCTTAGGTAAATGCAGGAAGATACATGCCACTGGGTCCGGCCCGAGCGGCTTGGGGATGATGCAGCCCGAGGGGCGCCCCCAGCAAGGTAAGCTAAAGACATAAGCAAAATGGATACATGCCACAGGGACAGACCCATGTGGCCTGGGAATAATGCAGCTCGAGGGGCGCTCCCAGCTAAACGAGCTTGGAAGATGTCACCTGGTTCTATAGACGAAGTAGATTTGGTGCAGCTGAAGGCGTGCGTCGAAGGAGTGACTCCTCATGAGCCACCAGAGCCCTGAGCCTCGGGAGGCTCTGGGGGCTCGGAAGGTTCCCTGAGGACCATCTCCATCTCCTCCAGGACGGCGTGGTACCTGGCCTCCTGAGCCGCCAGGACACGCCGCATGTTGCGCTGATAGGCTGATGCCATGCTCGGCAAGCCGAAGGGCATGCGAACGTAGCTGTGTGGTGGGCCCTCGCAGTGGCCCACATGCCATGGCCAGAAGCGCTCCTGAGATGCGGCCCTGTTGAGCCCGGGGACGTCAATGCAGACACGCAGCCCAACATCCTCGCCAGGATGCGGAGCTGCGCCTCGCGAGCGGCTGTCGCTGCGCATGGCTCTTGCTTCTTGCAGTTCCTGAGTGGTCTTGGTGATGAACTCCTGAGTGGTGGGCACTCCTTGCCCTGTGCTCTCCTGAGGGTCACGTGCCGCAAAGCACGCCTCCAGTGGTGCCCAAGTGCCTCCCTCGTGAGGTTGGCAAGGTCTGAGGCCCTCCAGAAGAGAGCCCTCGAGCCCTGTCCGAGGAGGGCGCCGGGCGCACCTTCCTATGCGATGGAGGAAGGCGCCCCTGGGATGGACGCTGATCCTGATGAGGCTCCTGCCGCATCGCCATCCTCCTGAGGTCCTGCGCGGCGCAGCTGCTTCTTCTTGGGGATGGCCTCCGAAGGGCCCTCACTTCTGCTGTCGGGGTCATCGATTGCTGCAGCTTGGAAGGCACGCTCAAGGGAGCACACCGCATCTCTTTCTTCACACGGGACCGTGATGATTCCTTCGCTTCCCGGCATCTTGAGGACGTTGTAGCCGTGGTGGGTGACCGCCATGAACTTGGCCAGGGCCGGATACCCGAGGATGACGTTGTACGGCATGCAGATGTGCGCGACGTCGAAGTCGATGAGCTCGGTGCGGTAGTTCTTGTGTTCGCCGAAGGTGATAGGCAGGCGGACTTGCCCTATCGGTGTGGTGGAGCCGTCGGTCACTCCTGAGAAAGGTTTGGTTGGCTGGAGCTGCTCCTATGGCACTTGGAGATTGTCGAACGTGTCGACGGACAGGACGTTGAGCCCTGTGCCGCCGTCGATGAGGGTCTTGGTAACCTGCACATTGCTGATGACTGGGGAACACAACATCAGGAGGGCGCCGGCAGTGGCCGCGCACTTGAGCTAATCTGCCGAGTTGAAGGTGATGGCGCATTGGGACCACTTGAGCGGGCGCGTGGCCTCGAGCTTGGAGAGCACCGCGTTCACCTCGCGAGCGAACTGTTTGAAGATGCGCTGAGAGGCTGGGGCCTGGGCGCCGCCCAAGATGCATACGAGTGCACGCGGCTCCTGGAAGCCCCCTGCCCCCTCGTCCTGATGGTGGTCATCGTTCCTTCTCGGCGGCGGCGGCGGGGGAAGACCGGTGTTGCCTTGGGGGCGATCCTCGCGAGGCTGGTCCCTCCAGGCGCCCTCACGAAGATGGTCCTGCCAGCGGTCCTCACGAGGCCTGTCGTGCCACTCCTGGCGCGGGCCACGGCCGTCCCAGCGTCCGCCTCCACGTCCTCCTCCACGGCCGTAGCCCCGGTCGTTGCGCTCGAGGTGTCGACCGAAGCGTCCTTCCCGTATGGCTCTGAGCTCTTGACAGTCGCTGGTGTTGTGGGTGTTCAGGTTGTGGAAGGCGCAGAACGGTCGACCGTTCTTGGATGACTCGGGCTGATCTTTGCCCCGCTTGGTGTCGGGCTCCGCTGCGAGCACCACTGCCTCCTTGCGCTTCACGTCCTTGGCCTTGGCCTTCTTCTCTTCCGCTCCTACAGCTAGCAGCTCGAGGAGAGAGAGGCGCCCCTCCTCAGCTCTTGCGCACTTGGTCGCCAGGTTGAACAGCTCCTGAGATGTGCAGAGCTCCTCATGGATAGCGAGCTCTTCCTTCATCTTGACGTCGTGGACGTCGTCGGGGAACGCGGAGATGATGGCCTCGTCCGTGACCTTGGGGATCTTGAGACGGGTGTTGTTGAAGCGCTGGATGTACTTTTGGAGGGTCTCTCCCGGTTGTTGCTTGATGCGGCGTAGGTCACCCACGGCCGGCGGGCGGTCGCACGTGCCCTGGAAGTTGGCGACGAAGCGGTCGCGCATCTCGTCCCAGGAGGAGATCGAGCCGTGCTGCAAGTTCAGGAGCCAGGAGCGGGCCCCATCTTTGAGAGCCATGGGAAACCAGTTCGCCATGACTTTCTCATCGCCGTTGGCTGCTTTGATGCTCAGCTCGTAGAGCTGCAGGAACTCCGCGGGTCGGCGGTGCCATCGTAGCGAGGAGGCAGGTCCGGCTTGAACTTGCCCGGCCAGGCGACGCTACACAGCTCGGGGGTGAAGGCGCGGCAGCCAGCGGTGGTCGCTGGTGCCCGCCTCGGAGGTGGAGCTTGGTCTTGACGAGGTCCGCGCGGTGCCGCTGCGGGCGGCACGCGGTCCTGACGAGGCGGCGCGGGGAGTGCAGGTGCAGCTTCTCGCGGCCACGGGATTTCTTGGCAGCTTCTTTCCTCGCGCGCGAGCACCGGGCGTGGTGGATCACACCGTGGGGCCGCGCGCCTTGGTGCCAAGGCGCCGTCTTGGGGCAGAGGTGGTGGAGGCGCGCCATGGGCCTCATCGCCCGTGGCTGGCTGAGGGTGAGGTAGAGAGAGGGACGGCACCGAGGAGCCCCCTGCGGCGCGGGCGAGCTCGGCGACGCGGTCGAGCCACTCCTCGTAGAGGTCATCGACGGGGCGGTAGCGCAGGAGTTCGTTTGCCGCAAGGAGTGTGACCCGCGCCTCCATGGGAGCGCGGCGTGCGTGAGACGAAGAACCGGCCGGGGTTAGCGATGGTGTGGCGGTGTGGCCGTCCTGCCGCACCGAAGGATGCAGCAAGGACGCCTGTTGCTCGTTCCCCGCCGGGCCGGTGGCAGCGTTGGCGGCGGGAGACGGGGAACGACGAGGTGGCCCGCCGACGGGAGCCGTCTGAGCAACGCGGGCGGTGAGGGCAGCCCGACGCTCAGCTCGAGCACGGCGAGCGTCCGCCATGGAGACGACGGAGCGACGAACTGATGGAAGGGAAGCTATAGCGCACCCCTACCTGGCGCGCCAAATGTCGGATGTGGGGTTCCGGCAAACCCTTAAGGTTCGATCACTGGGGTGCGCGCGAAGTATTTCCCTCCTACCGATCTACGCCCTAACTCGCTAAGATCTCGCGGACGAACTCGACGAACTCGCAACACAGAATGGCACGGGATTTATACTGGTTCGGGCCACTGTTGCGGTGTAATACCCTACTCCAGTGTGGTGGTGGTGGATTGCCTCTCGGGCTGATGATGAACAGTACAAGGGGAAGAACAGCCTCCTGAGGTTGAGGTATTCTTGTGCTTGGTGACTCAGCGGGTGAGAGCTGGGTGAACTACTCGATGCCTCTACGGTGGTGGCTAGCTCTACTTATATAGGCCCTGGTCCTCTTCCCAAATATTGAGCGGGAAGGGAGCCAACAACGGCGGGCAAATTTGAAGGGGGACAGCTAGTACAAGCTATCCTGACAAAAGCGGTCTTCGCCTGCAAAAGGCTGTGGTGGTGACGCCGTCTTGGGCTCCACGATGACCTCCATCTCTCCGTCCTCCTGGTCTTGGTCTCGTTGCACCAATATAGCAACCTTTGTCTGATGCCTCGGTACTCTTCGCCTGCGCTGGCCTCCCTAGCACCAAAGAGGAAATAAGGACGCTGCGCGCGCTGGCGCCCACCTGGCGCCCGCTTGGTGTCGATCGTCATGGCTCACGTCACGAGAGCCTCGTGAGGTTTGCCCCGCCTTGATATCTCCGCTCCTCGTGAGCCTGCTTGGCTTGGCCGCTCCTGAGGAGGTCTTGCGTCATCCGCCTCGCAAGGCTTGGCCCCTCGCGAGGGTCTTGAATGCCTCGTCGATGAAGATGGGCCGTACGGCCTGCTAGCTCAGCCACGCCGTGGGCCGCAGGCAGGCAAGTCTGGGGACCCCCGTTCCCAGGACGCCGACAATAGTCAAGTAAGCAATGAAGTGAAAGCACGAAGACTATCACCAGCTGGGTAGTATGGATCAGGATGGAAGACAGTATGAAGCCAAACAGTAAATAGTCTTCACTCAATGAAGTCAATTAGATCAGACAGGCAAGCAATGACTTCATGAAGACAAACTATAAAGTAAAAGGAAGTGGAGGATAGAACCAGTTGCTTGGTGAAGACAAGGATTTGGTAGACCAGTTCTAGTTGCTGTGACAACTGTACGTCTGGTTAGGGAGGCTGAGATTTAACTCAGAAGACCGCGTCTTCACCTTATTCCCCTTGAGCTAAGGACACCCAATACTCGTCCAATCACTATGGTAAGTCTTCAAGGTAGACTTCCAAACCTTCACAGACTTCGTTCACCGGCGATCCACAATGGCTCTGGATGCTCAGAACGCGATGCCTAACCGGCTGGAGGATACACAGTCCTCAAGTGTAACAAGTCTTCAGGTCACGCAGACAGAAAGACTTCAGTGATGCCTAACACTCTTTGGCTCTGGGTGTTTTGGGCTTTGTCCTCGCAAGGATCTCTCTCTCAAATGCTTCAGAGGTGGGTTGCTCTTAAACAACAAAAGTCGTGCACTAACTCTGAGCAGCCACCAATTTATGGTGTAGGGGTGGGCTATTTATAGCCAGGAGGCAACCCGACCTGATTTGTCCGAAATGACCCTAGGTCACTAAGGAACCGACACGTGTCCAACAGTCGGATTTCAAACACACACGGCAGCTTGACTTGGGCTACAAGTAAAGCTGACTCGTCTAGCTCTGGATAAGATTTGCTCTCATTGTCGTCGCTCGAAGACATAGGATTTTGGTTGAGCATCACTTCAGTCACTCTGACTTTGTTCACTTGGACCCCACTTAACAGTGCGGTGGTTCCTATGACTCAACAAAGAAGAAAAGGAAACTACGAAACAACTATGTCTTCGCACTCCATAGTCTTCATATGAATGTCTTCTCATGTCATAATCTTCACTGTGAATGTCTCCACGAACCACCATTGTCTTCAATGTCTTCACACATTTTTAGGGGTCATCTCTGATAGGTAAAACAAATCAATAAGGGACTGCTACATGTGTTATCCTGCAATTCTCACAAACACATTAGTCCCTCAACCAAGTTCGTCGTCAATACTCCAAAACCAACTAGGGGTGGCACTAGATGCACTTACACCATCCTATACAACACTTGGAAGCTGAGCATCTTTGCTGGATTCAGAATTCAAACGTCTGCGACAACAAGTACCACTACATCGTCATCGTCTACATCAATCACGAAGCTCGTTTTAAAGCTATTAACGTGCTATGAAAAGAGTGGTTGTACAACAGAACATTTAAGGGGCCGCCCAGAGTTTTGTGCGGACGCGTCCACAAACGTTTAGGAGAACGAATTTGCCAAGTTTGGTTATTTTTTTCGAGAGTACGCCAATGGCGTACCTTAGCTTTATAGAAGAGAAAAATATATGTACAAGAGTTTACATGGTAGATTGTCACAAGCCGGCGACCCCACCCAACCACTTCATTACACTAAGCGGACTACTCACAAACCGTTGGACGCCTGCCACTCCCGCTAGCATCCAAAGGTGCAGCTCCTGAAAGATAAGGTTGACTGTAGCAAACTCATCGCAAATCACACCTGACTGGAAAACCCTAGCGTTCCTTTGCTTCCATAACATCCAGCAAATCAACATGACGAAAGCATCGAATCCCTTCTTGTCCGCTCTGCTGATCTGCTTGCGCGTACTCATCCACCACTGTTGTAGCTTATCATGTTGCATGGGGATCAGGTTTGGATTGATTCCCACTTTGGATAAGCATTGGAACCAGACATGTCTCATGAATACACACTGAATCATGAGGTGATCCACCTTGTCCTCCTCCTGGTCGCAGAAATAGCAAGGAGATACCATCTCTTGCAAGCCATGCCTGAGCCTCCTATCCGAAGTCCAAATGCGGTGTTGAATAGCCAGCCACATGAAGATCTTGCACGCAAGAGGAGCTCCGTTCTTCCAAATAGCAGCAGCCGGTGTAAATCTGATTCCTCCGACACAGAACATCCAATAGGCCGAGGCAGCTCTATAAACACCCGAGTCATGCCAAGCCCATACGGCCTTGTCTCCACTTCCTGGATTAATATCAAACTGCATAAGGATCTCCCAAAGGTGGATAAATTGCGCAAGCTCCTCCGTGGACAGCACCTCCGAGATGTCCTTGGTCCAATCGTGCTGGTTTAACCCCTCGCTGGCCAGCCTAGTGTTAATCGTCCTCGTCTTCACCTTAGTCACCAGATCAGGGGCAATCTCAGCAAATCGTGTTACCATGCACCGATCTATCCTTCCAGAAGAGGATCCTTTTGCCATCTCTGATCTCCCACGTCACCATGCTATTGAACGCGCACTGAACCTTCTTGTCCGGCACTAGATTCAGTCCTTGCCAGGGCCGATAGTCATCCAATCTGCGTAGCCACTCCCATCTCAGCCGAAGGGAAAATCCATGCTTACTGAGATCCATAATGCCAAGACCACCCAGCTGTTTTGGCTGACACACTCTCTACCAAGACACCACACACTTCCCACCGCTGATCCAAAAGAAAGCCCTACATCCCTGATCCACTTTCTCGATTGCCCACTTTGGCGCCTCAGCCACAATTAAGTGGTGCGTAGGCCGAGCCCTCATCACTTGATTCACCAGTATCAACCTCCCCGGTCGAGTTACCAGACCTCTTTGCCATCCTGGGAGGATTTTGAGCGCTCCATCCACCATGAATTGCCACTCCGAGCGTGTCAGCTGTTTGATACCCAGTTGGAGACCAAGATATTTACAAGGGAAGTGATCTATCTTCCAAGGCAGCGCATTCCTGACCAACTCCTCGTCATGCTCCTCTCCATGCACTAGTAAAAAAAGACACATCCGTGACATTTTAGGCCGAACGAATTTTTTTTCTGTCATACATATGACACTTCTATGACGATAATTGTGACAAAACCCGGTATCATCATAGATGTGGTGGGCTCCTACTTCTATGACAAAAAATCATGACAGAAAATGGGCTTTTCGTCCTGGGCGGGCCGGAGACGCAACTGCATGACATTCTTTGGGCCGTCCATGACGGAAAAAACCGTGGTAGAAGCGAGGGCGAGGAAAATTTTGGGGAGTTCCCGGTTACGGTGGGAGGTCGGGGCCGAGCGATGCGCGTTTCTCTCGTACACGTACGCGCGTGTGTGCGAGGCGTTGGCTCTAACTGAACCCGAGCGAGGCGTTGGGCTCTAACTGAACCCGAGCGATTGCACTGCAGGCTACGCGTTACTGAATCTGAGCGATCGATCGATGGCTGTTAACTGAACCCGATCGAGCGATTCCTTCGCTACTGCTGCTAACTGAAGCCGATCGATGCTGCCTCTGGATGAACAGTGAGCGTTGCTGGAGGGGTTTGGATGAACAGTTCCCGGTGGGGGTGGATGAACAGGACCCCGTGGTGTTGCCTCTGGATGAACAGGACCCCGATCGATCGAGCCGGTTGGGGCTGGATGAACAGGACCCCGTGGAGGGCAGGATGAACAGGACCACCCCGTGGAGGGCAGAATGAACAGTAGACGGTGGAGGGCTGGATGAACAGTAGCCCGTGGCGGGGTGGTTGAACAGGAGCCCGTGGAGAGGGCTGGTTGAACAGTAGCCGGTGGAGTAGCGCGTGGTGGAGGCTGGATGAACAGGAGCCCGTGGATGAACAGTCGCAGGTGGAGGCTGGAGGAGGTCAACGGTGGATGAACAGTAGCCTGTGGAGGCTGGAGGGGGTCGACGGTGGAGATGAATAGTATCCCGTGGAGTCCCGTTTTGCGGTACGCCACACCCCTCCCGATGAACAGGACCCTCGTTTCGACCGTAGCTCCAACACAAGTCCGTTTCCTCCGTTTTGCGGTACGCCACACCCCTCCCGATCAACAGGACCCCGTTTCGACCGTAGGAGGTCCGTTTCCTCCGTTTTGCGGTACGCCAGACCCCTCCCGATGAACAGGATCCCGTTTCAAACGTGGCCGGTCGAACACAAGGCCGTTTCCTCCGTTCTGCGGTACGCAAGGCCTCGTTTCCATCGGCTGTTCCGTCCAAGCCCTCCCGATGAACACGACGACGCATTCCGTTCTGACCCAGCCGGTTGGCTCCCCATGAACACGACGACGACACTGTTTCTCCGTTCCGACCCAGCCATGTACACGAGCCCTGGCCGTACGTATGCGCGAGTAGGCGTTCGAGACCCTGCCCGTATGTACGTACGCGGCCGTATTTTCTTTCTTGCACACTGGCCGTTGTACGTACGTGTACATGCTACGTGCGCGCCTCTACTACGACACGTGCGCGCCTCTACATCGACCAGTATGTACGTACACGTTCATGACCAGAATGACAATGCTACGTACGCTTCGACCAGGTGGGTCCCGACTGTCAGGCACTTCCTTGCCTGCGAAGATGTAGCTGGTGGGTCCCAGCAGTCAGGGGGGCGAATCATTTTTTTTTGCCCGGACGCACTTCCTTACGTGCGAAGATGTAGCTGGTGGGTCCCCGCAGTCAGGGGGAAACGTTTTTTTCGGGAAATACGGTGGCCCGTCCGGTGGGTCCCCGCTATCAGGTGGAGGAATAATTATTTTGCGCGTAATAAGGAGGCACTTCCTTGCTGCGGCTCTGGACCCAGCTGTCAGCCTCTCCATGTACAGTCCACGTCCGATGGAAGCCGTTCCTTGACCACGTTGACCACGCCGCACCAAGAGCACCAGGGCGGTGGACGACGGCGGGGCCTAGGAAGGGGATGACGTGGAGCCGGGGAAGACGCGGCAGTGGAAGCCCGCGCGGAGAGGAGTACGAGGGTTCACTGGTTCAGCTGCGGTGTGAGGCTGCCGTGGCACTGTTTATTCGTCTTCTTCTTCCTCTTCATGCTCTGTTTCTCTTTCTCCTCACCAGTTGGTGAAACCAAGTACATGATTGGCCTTCTAATTCAGAATTGGTTTTGTCAGTGAGGGAGTACAAGTGTACTAGTAAAAAACAGCTTTATTTTCTCATGGCAGTCGGAAAATAGAGATGAACACATGCATTAAATATCATTCTTACCTAAAGGAAGGTTATGGCGCCAATATGGATGATGAGGATTGGAACACAGATCTCCCTTTGTGCAGTTCCACCAAAATGAACCAACTGTTCCATTCTGACATTCCAGTTAAACAGCACAAAAGTCACTTCTTTTAAGAAGAGTTTTGTGCAGTGCACCAAAAGGTCACAACAGCAACCAGGTGAATTGGATATCCCTGTTTGCACAAAAAGGCACAGAGGAAACAGTCTGAGTCTCAAACAATTACAGGCAAAAACATTTGGCTAAACTTGTCATGGCTTATAACAGTGGCATGGCTTCATTTTTACCAGGGACATTAGATTAAGAACAGCTAAGGCTGCGTTCGGTTCACAGGTTTGGTGCAGGATTTTCGTAGGAACACAATTCCTATGGTATTCTTTCCCTTCCAACCGTTCGGAACACGGGAAAGGTGAATAGTGTTTCATAGGAAAGCTGGTCTGGTAGTACTGATTCCATAGGATTAGAAACATCCACGCGCTGCTCATTTTTTGGGCGGAAGCCCGAGGCAGGCGCTCGCTGCCATGCGTTAGACAGGTTGCTGTGCTGTGTTGCCGGAATAAAAAATCAAACTATGTGTGGTACGTGAGGTGAGGACAAGAGTAGTCACTGTGCAGCTGAATAAAAAAATAGCATCTCATACTGCCAAGCATGCTACGCTAAAAAAACAAATCTGTACATTTCGTAGTCCATCCGAACACATTCTCTTGAGAGTTTCCTCCGGTTCGCTGTTCCATAGTTTTATACCTACATTCCTTTCCTATTCCTCTATTTTCATCAAGACCTATGTTTTCTGCCCCTTTATTCCGAACGGAGCCTAAATATTTGGTATAAGGGCATGGGATAGTGGGTGCACCAGCAGTCCAGCACCATGTACGTAAACAGGGGCATAAAGTGGTGATTCATAGTTTGTTGCCCCGAGAAACAAACATCCAAGAAACATATCTGAGTTGGTCCCATTTTTTTCACTCTAGCCACCTACTCCTATATGTGGATAGCAAATCTAGTCCTGGTCATACCACTGTGTACAACGTTACCCCTATATTTCCCTTTTCGACCAAGAGACCGGTTGGATGACCAGTCTGTACTACTTTCACCCCCTTTCCTTCCTATTTGTACCAAGTCCGATGTACATACTAAATTCCCCCACCCCCACTTTATTTCTTGTTTGAACCAAGTACTCCCTTTGTCCGGAATTACTTGTCATCAAAATGGATGTGTCTAGAACTAAAATACATCTAGATACATCCATTTCAATGACAAGTATTTTCGGACGGAGAGAGTACAAGATTCGACTCCATGAAGTAGCTTTACCTCTAACAATAGAAGAAAAAAATGTGACGTTGGACCATCCGATCGAGAGGGGCTGAGAGGTAGAGAATGATGCACATGCAGCGACGTAGCGAGCTGGGGAAGTAGAGCTAAGGCGGTTTCGAACAAAGATATACCTGAAGGTCGCCGGGATGTGGATAGGTGGGCGGCGGGAGGCCAGATCCGCCCACAGGCAACGACGAAGGGATCGGAGGACCTCCCGCGCCGGCGCTCGGCCAGAGATAACGGTGCGGCCAGCAGTGGGTCTCCTCCCTCGCAGTCGAGGATGGCCTAAGTGCTGCCCCTCCTCCCCTTCACCGGCGAAGGGGGATACGTCCGGATCTGTAACCAGCGGTGAGGATAGAAAGCCAGTGTTTTTTGAAGGGAGAAAGACAGTGTTACTACCCCCATCTTGTTTAGATCTGGAGAGGATGAGAGTGTGTGAATAGAGCAACCCTAGCAAGCAAGCGCGGAGGCTCCGGCCTATATATACGTAGTGGGGTAGTTTTCCTTTTTCACTCCATCAAAACAATCGTTTAAAATTGTGTACTACTACATGTCAGGTCGCGGGTTTTTTTAGTTGTTGATTGTTTTTTGAGATAGCTACCCGCTTGTTCCAAGTGGTGTTACGGTGTGCCAGGTCGCACTTTGTATCGTTCAAGTCTGGTACTACAAGTCCCTCCACTAAATGAACAACCACCCCCTCGTAAAAATTGTGAACAAGCCCACGGCTAAAATTAGCGGAAACGTGGGTTGCCCCAACATGCATTATTATTTATATTTTCTACTCCCTCCGTTCCTAAATATAAGTCTTTTTTATTAGCCACACCTAAGACAAGATTTTTTTTATTAGCAGTGAACCCCACATGTCATAGACACAAAAATTGTGGCAAGATTCCCTTAGGCAAGCCAAAGTGTGTCTAACAATTTGAGCAACTCAGGTTAGGCAAGTGTGGCAAGTGTGGGAAAAATAATGTGGCAACATAAGACAAACATAGTCACAATCCAAACAGCCCCGTAATTTTTTGTGACATGCATGAAAATTTGGTTAGTTGAATTTATAGTCAAAATTTGGCAAGGTGCGTCAAATCAACACATGCAAGTATCAAAAGGGAAGTCAAGGCATGCATGCATGCGTTGTACTCCCTCTGTTTCCAAATATAAGTCTTTTTAGAGATTGCAACAAGTGACTACATACGAAGCAGAATATGTCTACTCCTACATACGAAGTAGCCCATTTGAAATGTGTAAAAAGACTTATATCGAGTGTAGTGCTTTGATGTGTCGCGTCAACTCGTACAAGACCGAGAAATTTGATTACTACGGTGCAGTTTGGTTTCTAGCCACACTTTGCCACACCTAACCTTAGGCAACTTTGACCAAGTTAGATAGGTGTTTGGTTGTAGCCACACCTAAGGCAAGAATTTTTTTATGAGTAATGAACCCCACATGTCATAGACACAAAAAGTGTGGCAAGATTCCCTTAGGCAAGCCAAAGTGTGGCTAACAATTTGAGCAACTGAACTAAGGCAAGTGTGGCTAAAATCATGTGGCAACATATGGCAAAGATAGTCACAATCCAAACAACCCCTACAACGCCCTCTCCCTCGCGGACTGAGCTCCGGTGCCTTAACTGCACCTGCCTTTGGCTGCATGACAGGAGGGCCAACCACCTGTTGGGCCCACCTGTCATAGACGCAAAGGCAGGAGCAGTAAGTAGAAGCTTTCGCTACACGCTATCCCTCCCGCACGAGGTGGACGGACATGCAACAGTGGATTCGATACTGTAGAAGTAGGAGTAGCATCATTGTTCGTCTTCTCGAAGAGGTGAAGAGCCAAGCGCAACCGGAACGTGGCAGTTGCGAACGCATGCGTGGTGCGGTTCCTTGGAGTACTAGCCAGGCTCTTGCATGAGACAAAATTGGTATTGTTTAACAATTAAACTCCATTATCCATTGGTTGATACTCATTCTGCATAGGTCCACGCGCTTAGCACCATTTCCTCCTGGGGTCACCAATGTTTATTTGCTAATTAATAGCATTGCATGCAATGAACTAGCCATTGCAAGTCATTAAAAGCATGCACACCTCTCATCTCTTATTGGTTGATATGTCAAGAAACAAGAAACAAGGTAGAAGTTAATGCACCGTGCCTAAGTATTTTGGGACTATTTGGTTTTCGTAAGATGACTTACACACCTAGACGGAGGGAGTAGTACAGCCCTGTAAACCGGAAAGGAGTATTTGCCTTTCTAGAGATTTCAACAAGTGACTAGACTACACCGTGTGCAGTACTCCCTCCCTTCCGGTTTATAGGGCTCAAATCTCAAATCTCATGAACCAAGGCATTTTGCGATTGGAGGAATGTATCTCGTACTTTACAAAACTACCCTAATTAAACTCATGCATTAATTACGTAGTTCTCTCGTTTTCCTCTCCGCCTTGGTCGCGGTGCACAATATTGAGCACTCCTATATGACTAGCCGCTCTATCTACATGTGGGAAATTTCAAAGCATCCGGGCCCGCGTGCCATCCACCAAATCACAACAAGGTGCTACAGTCGAGACTCACCTGTCACCGCGGTGTGGCCGTCATGACCCGTCATATCACAAAACCCACACCTTTACCAGCAGTGGTAAGGTGGCCTCGAAGTTGGACTGGACGAAGCAACCATCATTTCACTGGAACGCTCGTTCAAGCCCTTTCTTCCCTTTCTTGAAGAAAACCTCACTCCAGGCTACTCACTTCTGCCATTTTTCTTCTGTACCGACGAAGGAAAGGTGGGCGAATCAGTTATGCTGCTATATTTTCATTCCAAGAATCTTCTTTTTGCGAAGCACCGACTGATTCTCACATCCTATTCTTTTCCCGTTTTCATTGCGATTGTGGTTTCCTTTCGATTGCTTTTTGTTTGTCAGTTCATTGATGGATCATGGAGCACTAGGCAAAGAGTTGCCAAGTTCCCACAGGCGAAGAGCTGCTTCCGAGAAATCTTTTACCCCCTTTACGCCCTTCGGACAACCCACTGGAGACAGCGATCTCCAGGAAGCGAGCACCGACCAACGAGTTGACCATGTTGGCGGGCCAACCCATGGAGATGAAGAACTCCAAGAAACAAGCACTGACTAAAGAGTTGAGGACGTTGGCGGACGAAGTCATCAAAGAAAGTTGGAAGAACAGCAAGGGCCCCACCGTGCCTACCCCAAGAACTCTGATTGCCACCTATGTGAGGCTCAAGACCGAGTTTGAGGAGATAGTCGCCGTTGAGAAGTAGTATTCCCCTGGCAAGGTGATGGCCCCCATTGAGGACGAAGGAGATGGCCCCCGGAGGGATGAGATCCCCCGGTGAACTGCACAAGGTAAAAAATAATGGCTTATTACCATAGTTGTGGTTTTTGATTATTTGCAATGTGCTTGCTAATATGTTAGGGTTGTGCAGGTGCCGGTGGACGTCCTTGATGATTCCGATGTCGAGGCCCGTCCTGTTGGCATCGCCCCAGAGATCGATTCCGATGCCGCTGTCCATCCTGTGGACATCGCCCCAGAGATCGATTCCGATGTCGCGGTCAGTCCTGTGGACATCGCCCCAGAAATCGATTCCCATGCCGCTGTCCGTGCTGTGGTCATTGCCCGAGAGATCGATGACAAGAAATAGTTGGTCGCGCTAATCCTGCAGGGTAGTTTTCATTGCCCTATGTTTAATTACCAGAACGATGCGTGTTATCAAACCATCTTAGGGCTAGTGCAATGTCTTGTGTGGGCGGATCTTGCTACTTTTGTTTGATAGTCAATCATGTGATGAATCATGCGAACCCTCTCCGAGTTATGGAAACAGATGTATCCTCACCAGCTTTTGATGTAATATATGGCATGCTTAGATGTAAGTTTGAACTGTTTATCATATCAGCAGGGCTTGTTTGATGATTCTTGGTCTTAGTAGGCTAGCTACTGTGCGAGCTATAGTACTTGCAAAACACTCACCGAAGAGAAACGTTGGGGCTGATGAGCTCGTGGTACGCTTATACTTATCCCTCGTCGACCGACCAATAGCCCTAGCTCCTAAAATTGTAGGCTTAGCGATCGATCAGACAATAGTCGACATACATTCAGGCCTCATTTGGTTCATATGGTAGGAAAATCGTAGCAAAAGTACAGAGAACGTGCAACACAAAATCATAGCAGTGCAGAGACGTACTCCCTCCATTCCAAAATAGTAGATGACCTAGGCGGGCTAGTTTGGCCTAGTGGGTTTCAGTGATATGACGTGGTACAGCTAGTTTGGCCTAGTGGGTTTCAGTGATATGACGTGGTACAGTGTCGTCCAGTCTTCGCGTGTGGTAGCAGTATTGCGGGTACAGTAAGTTTTCTTGAAGAAGCGGAATTCAACTAAGTCATGATGGTTCCTTCGTCAGAACAACTTACAGTGGGAAAGGTTGGGCCTGCGATACGACCGGGGTAGACCAGGATAATTTTGTGCATGGCAGGTGGACCGGGATGGTCGACGTCCCACATGTCGGCGAATGAAAGTATTCTTTCCGATATAGAGGACGAGTTTATTTTTTATGAAAGCTATTGTCTCCGTTGTTACGACGGAGGAGTGTGAAACACAGCAGCCCAGTGAACTTGGCATGTGCACCAATCCCTCCTTCCTCATGTAATGCCCAGGTTACAGCTTTTTCTCACTTTCTCTCTATCTATTTCCTCTCAAATGTTTTTTATCTTTCTTTTTTTAAGACACAATTATTTTTTATGCCTTTTTTAGAATTATTTTTTATACCTAGGAGCACATGTAGAGACGGGCTCTTGCAGAGCCCAGTCCTTGACTTTGTCAATGCCTCTCTCTCTCTTCCACATAAGGAGTACTACTTGCTATGCATGCATGCGGCGGGCAGCTGGCGTCTTGAGGGGCCAGGGCGGTGAGAGCGGGCTCCGAAAGCGGTCCGGACTCCAGCATGGCCCACCTCACATAATCACCATATATTTCTTGGAGTCCGTGCGCGGCGGGCGGGCGATCTCTTCACCCTCCCCCATTTCTCTCTTCTCAGCCGACGCCCGCCGAGCGATTAGATTTCAGCTATCGACGGTTTATTCAATTACGGTCCCACATGTCAGTGAAATTGCAAGACAATGTGTGTCCCCTCTGGTGAGCGACGTGCGAGCCGGACTGTCAGGGTTGCCCCCCTACGAGTCGTAAGTGTGCCGCCTTTTCCTTTAGAACTTGCGAAGCGTAACATTTTCGTGCGATCGATCGATAGAAATCCAGAACAAAATGACGAGGGCGGTGCTTTCCCGCTCGTTAGGCGGGCTAGTTCGAGTGATATGACATGCTACAGTGCCGTCCACTTGCTCCATTTTTATGTAAGCAAGAGTTTACACTCTTACGCGGGAGGAGTGCGAAACACCGCGGATCTAATTTTGATCGAGGGATAACTGTTCCCTGCCAAATAATGGAGGATTGTTAGTGATTATAGCATGATAGTTAGGGCATCTCCAGCGCTGGCCAACAAATTTACACCGGCATCTGTCCGAGGACACTGATGGATGCCATCCGATGCTGCCTGCATACCTTTCGACAACTATATGAACTAACCGGACGAAATTCGTGCAAACAAAGCAAATTTCAAATTAACCGGATGAAATTCATTACATTTCGAAAACTTTTCCTACAAACTGGACGAAATTCATTACATATTTCGCACAAACCATACTAAAACCTACTGTAAACCTAATCTAAATGATCGCCGGCGCCCGACCACCATGTCCGGCCATGAACCCGAGAAAGCCGGCCATTGCCTTTGCCTCCTCCTCATCCGCCTCGATAACCTCCTCCTCCAGAGCGGCGGTGACCTACCGTGTACTACTCTTCCTCGCTGCCGGCTGCGCCCGCGCACGCGCGCCGGCTTCGTGGTCGCGGCGGCGGAGGGCGGCCGGGGGTGCCGGCGATCTCCTTCGTTTGCTCCTGCGACAGTACGTCGAAGAGAGCTTTGGAGTGGGCCCGGAGCGGATCCGCCGATGTCCCTCGTCTGCTCCTGCGAGAGTACGTCCAAGAGAGCTTCGGAGCGACAGGAGGCCATGGTTGAAGTGGTGCCGACAGAAGGAAGGGACCGGAGGAGAATACGTGTGGGTCTTTGGCTATGGCTGGGAGCTGGGGCTCAAGTTAATATAGCGGGCGAATGGCAATGAGCCGCGGCAGACGGATGGACAACTGGCGCCGGAGTAGGTTCGTCGGGCGTGAATGCGGACGCTGCTTCAGTGACTTAACTGCAGATGCGTTTGGGTTACTGACATGTGGGCCCAACGGGCATCTGTGTGACACCCCAAAATTTTGACCTTGTTTTATCAACTAAAATTTTGCCAGGAAATAAAACTTTTCCATTTGTCTAGATTTACTCGTGGGATATTATGGGTTTTACCTCAAGTGGAACTTTCCAAAAGTTTTATATGCCCTTTTTATAAAAACAATTCTATATCAGTGGATTTATTTGCATAACTAATTTCCATGAACTTTAATGCCTTTAAAATGATCTTTCATAATCTTGGAGCCCCTTTGTTGCACTGCAACCTTTTGAAAAATGCATTCAAAATTTCCACCAAAATTTGGGGATGTCATGTGATGTTTCCACATCACTTTTATGCAAAAATATCTTGTGGTCATTGGAGATTTTGAGCTCTACACCAACTTTTCCAATCTGGTCCAGTAGGCATTTTTGCACTACAACCTATTTAAATATTTCTTTAAAAATTCTTCCAAATGTTTGGTGATGTCAGTAGATGCATATAATCAAGTTTTATGCAAAAACCAAGTGATGATCTTTGTAAGATTTGAGTGGATCAACCTCTTTTTCATTCTGGTCCAGTTTGGTGATTTGTACTGCAACCCTATTTTATTTTGCTCTAGTGCCCCTGAGCTTTCTCCTACCTTTAGCCCTCCCTGCAAAACCCTTAAGACCAGGAGATTGGACCCATTGGAGGACTTTAAGTGCCTGCAATGAGCCCCTGTTCTTTCTGGCCAAAACTGAAGTTTTGCAAAACTTGCACTAGCAAGTTTCTGGTTTTGCCCAAGTGACCTTGCCATCATCTTCTACATCCAAAGAGACCCTGATCTGGAGATTGTGGTCACTCCAAGAGTTGCCTAAGTGCACTTGGCATTCTGTCGAACACTTGGTGTGCACAGTCAGTTTTAGGCATGTTTCCTAGTTTGCACTATGATCTTGATCCACTGACCCAACAACCTTGTCCACTAAACCCCTAGCTATCCCTATCCTAGTCCTGTTAATTGCCAGCCACACCCTCGCGCTGTAGACTGCCCTGGCATTTCGTCGAGCAGGTCCCGTGCGTGCTCTGGGTGCGCCCAGAGCGCACGTTTTGCACGCGCGCGCACTGAGCCGCCGCGATGCACTGCCGCACTCGACGCGACCCGTCCCTGGCCCCTGCTCGCCCGCTGAACCGCGCACTACCTCGCCCACTCTCCACGCCACCCCTGGCGCCCTACAGCGCCGCTGGCAGAAGCTCTTGGCGGCACGCTGGCGTCGGCAGCGAGCCTCTGCCATGTTCGGCACCGCCCAAACCACACCAGCGCGCCAGCTGCCCCTATGAACGGCTCGGTTTTATCCCGAAGCTCGTCGGCACGCGCTCTACAGCTACAGCACGGCTGTCGCCGGCGATCTTATCCTCAGCCGCCGCGGCCCTACCCCGAGCGCCTATTTAAGGGATCCCCGAGCTCGTGCAAGACCTCAGGCGACCTCAGACTTCTCCCCTAGTTCTCTCCTAGCAGTGGATTGACCCGAAGAAGCCATCTTCCCCAACTCCGGCCAGTTCGGCCGCCGCCAAGCTCCGGTGCAATACGTCGCAGCCAACCACTCCCTCGCCTATCCAGCGCCACCAATCACTTCCTCTTGTCCTTGCGGAGCTGCCCAGCGTCTCAACCTCGATCGGAGATCACCGGAGCCCAAAACTCACTCTGCCCCCGAACCTCCGTCCGCCGCGGAGCTCGCCACCGGTGACCTCCTCCGTCCCCACCTGCCTAGCGCCCACCGAGAGGACCGCCTCGGTGTGGCCGACCTATCCCTGCCCTCAGATGCCCTCGAGGAGCCGCCGTTCGTCGCCGGCGATCGCTGGAGTTCCGCTCCCGTCGGGCAGAGAAGAGGAGGGAGAGGGAAGAACGGTCAAACCTGACCAGTGGGCCCTCTGGACCCACTGTCGGTGACTCGTGCATCCGCCCTCTCTGGTTAAGTGATAGCGCAAAGCCCCGAGTACGTTTCCTCTGCTGCGAAAGCGTATTTTTCCCGAAACGTTTTCTTATCTGGTTTTATTTAAAAACAGAAGTTTGACTACTCTTTGACTGGCTATAACTTTTAAAATAAAACTCCAAATGAGTTGATTCTTTTTCCTACCTTCCTCAAATTTCATCTAGTTTATTTTAAGATTTATTCCAAAAATATTTGGGACAACTTTTTGTACTGTGTTTGAAATATTTGTTATTTGAATATTTCTCAAATAGGATTTTGGAGAGAAGAGAAAGCTTTCAAAAAGTGCATCCTTTGCATACTCTTGAAGGCAAGCATTTCTGAACTCTGGCATAATAGGTGTTTTGATACAGTTTCGACGCCACTTTGACTTGGAGCATGCGTTATTTTTATGTAACGGTAAAATCACGCGCATGAGTGCATTTCTGGAGATACCTTGCTGTTATAAATGGTTATGTTGGTGATAGTGATCATCCTCGTGAACCCCTCGTGCATACCGGAAGGAAACCGGGAAAGTCGTGGTCTTGGGTAGACACGAGCTTGTCCCTAGTTCCTCGTCGGGACGAGTGTGTCCGATATGGCATGATAGGATCTGATGAGCGGTGATTCTATCTGTTGATGGGAATATTGTGGTTGTGTTAATCACTTGGTGAATTCCTGGACCTCCTGAGTCGGTCGTAGGTCGAGTCTTGCTTAGTATCTTCCCCTACTTGTTTTGTACGACCACTTGTCCCTGCTGCAGGTAGGGTACGGTTCAGTAAGTTGTCAACCCCTTTCCAAAGCACACACCGTACAGAGAGGCCATGGTGGAAGATACCGGAGGCCTCCGGTAGGCAGGCCACCTGGTCCGGGGGCATGGGTGTTTCCGGTTGGGACCGAGAGGGGGGCACCCCTTAGAGCGCGCGAATATAAATTTGATCCCATGCTACGTCGAGGTTGTAGCCTCCCCACTTAGAGTTTTGCTTGGCAGGTGTCGTGGGTGATTCCAGACACCGGTGAGTTAAGCTGGTGTGTGCAGGTCAGGCGTTTTTTCAATTAAAAGGCCGTAGACGGAATTAGTCCCGATGGACTAAATAAATCCGTTACTCGTGGGAAAATAGTACACCCTCTACAGAGGTTATATCTTTTCGGACAGCCACACCCTTGTGTAAGGACTACAGTCTGAGATGGATCTAGCAACGGTATTCGGATGGAGACACGACTTGACTAGATCATAGTAACGGTATTCGGATGGAGACACGATTTGACTAGATCATAATATCGGTTTTCGGATGGAGAAACGGCTGAACTAAACATTGTTTGTGATTGTGGCACATATGGATTATGATCTTTATTATTGTGGACTAACCATTTACATTATTTGAATTATTGAGTATCCCTGGGATGGTTCTACCTCCTGGATATTCACTATGATTATTCTTATATAAGCCCTTTATGTGGTGTCGCTCAGACGCCCGACTGCGGCATTGTCCTTTTATTTGCAACCTTTCGAGGAGTCATTTCAGACACTCGCTCAGTGCATTCCATTTTTTTACTCCCGTATTGCATGATTCACATTCTCTCGGCATGCGCGCATCACAGATTTTCGTGGCAGACGTCATGATCATGAATATTTCGGAGCATGATTATCCCTTGTTATATTATACCCGTTTTCTAAATGTTTGCGAGTACATTCAAACGTACTCACTGGCTCGTCCCTGGCTATTGTCTTGGCCAGATTTCTCGCGTGGAGGAGAGCGTTACAACGGCAGCCCCGGAACCCGTGTAAAGGCGATAGTAGCCGCGCGAAGATAGGAGTTATCCTGGTCAGCTGTTCTTGTGGGAAATGGAGTCCCATAGACGCAGATGTACCACAAACCGCTTCCGCCATCAACCATTATAAACCAAGTGTTGTACTCCTAGGCCACAATGGTCTTGTACTACATATTTTGTACTTTGCTTGGAATTCTTGTATCAAGTTGGTACCTCATCAGCTAACAGTAATCCTGGGGCTGGTGAGCACAAAGGCCGTTTTTCTGGGAAATTTATATCCCGAAAATCCAGTCGTGACAGACTTGGTATCAGAGCCAGGCTAACCATTGGCTAATCCTATCTTAGCTAGGTAAATAAACCTAGGTTAACCAAACCACCAGACCTTAACCTAACCCTGGGCAAGCTTCTCGCGTAAGATAGCCACACAGTGACCCGACGCCTTTCGGCGGACGGTGCCCAACCTATCAGCCTAGCCCGTCGATCACGCGCCAGTGACTGACACCCAACCCGTCTCATTCACAAGCGTGCGAAGGAAGACTCCGTCCCCTTTTCCTATAAAAAGGGCACGCTAGCTCCAACACAGCACAGCACAGCCCCTTTCCCCAAACCAAGCCACGATGCCTGGCCCCATTGTTCACAATGAGACCACAGCAACCAACCTTGGAGGTTTTGTGACCGTGCTCGCAAACCTCACTCGCCGTGCCTATGCGTTAGAAGAGCCTCCTGAATATGTTGTGTACCAAGGACCCATGTACGGTGAGAGACATCAATACTGGGCCACTGTGCACATCTACGGTAGGGGTTTGTCACCAGAACGCCCCTACAGGTTCACTGGAAGGACAACTTCCTTTGAGCCACAAGCCATCCGACTGGCAGCCCGAGAAGCTATAGTTCAACTCCGGCACTTGTCACCCAGAGTTAACTGTCGCTCGTTCTACTACTACCCCAGTCGTGACGGGTATGGTAGGCCGCCCCAGGTTGCCAACGGAGATCACGAGACAGATCCTGCACTATTGCATCTGGTGCGCTATGTAAGCGCACTGGAACAACTGTTCGATCAGGTCACCCTTGATCTGATCGCAGCTCGTGGAGAACTGGTTCGCCGAGCCCCGGCGAGAAGAGAAGCAGAGCCCGACGCCGACAACCCAGTCGTGCTGTTCGGACACCCGATCGATCCCTTGAGGTCTGCCCCAGCCATCAACCAGAGTGCTTTGGTGTCCCCAGAAGCGCTTCGTCGCCTTTTGGGAACCCATTCCAACGGGATTGTAGCCAGCAACCCCCGCGATGGTCATCACCACTTCCCCGACCCTGCAGCCCCTCAACCTCATCCAGCAAATCCTGACGGAGAGACCCGTGGAGAAACCTCGACATCCGCCAGGCCGGCCCACTTAGATATTAACGAAGTAGACTAAGCCGCTTGAGTAGTATCAAGCCTTAAGTTTACCTCCGCCTTGTAATGGTGTGACCTTGTATCGTTTTTATTTAATGATGTCTGCTTGTGCGTCCCTATTTTTGGAGTAGTAGCTATGCATATGTACGTTAGCGTACAATTGCATTTTTTTAAATTTCGGGCGCAGCTACCGAGACCAATCCCGACGGCACCCACAGTAATGCGTCACATTTGGGTGATATGTATATCTATTGCTTTGACCCGAGCACAGGATCGACCACCAGTCACCCTTCGCACCGATGGATAACCCAACCCAGTGCTATATAAAAGGCCACCTCGTGACCTTGCCAAGTACCCCTCACCTTGAGCACTACTCTCACAGCCATTCCTTTGCCATGCCGACCCCCAGTATTTATCTGAGAACCCCAGATGCAACCCCGGGTAGTTTTGTAAGATTATTGTGGGACTTTACCTGCAATACCATGAGTGCCACCCATCCACCCCGGTACGAGTTGCTCAAATCGAGGATCACTCCTTCCACCTCGAAATATTGGGCAGTGGTGCACATCCCTCCCGCATACCCAAACCAAGATCCAACGAAAGTTTCCTTCGTGGGGAAATCCATGCAGACTCCGCATATGGCCATAGAAGCTGCTGCGTACGAGGCGCTCACTCGTCTTCGTTTCGCGGTGCCCTATGCCAGCGAACGAGGATATTATTATTTTCCGAGTCGTGCAGCACCCGGAGAAGTTGCATCTTTTCCCGGTGGACGAATTGAGAGAGATCCGGTACTGGCCAACCTTGCTCAGTACGTTATTGCCCAGGAGCGTTTGACTCAGCGGATAATGGGTTATCTCCAGAGCCTCGCTGATTTAAATCCTCGGATCGCTATTGGCAGACCACTGAGGCCTGACCAGGAGAGCGCATTCATCGACTGGTCAACCCGCTTCCCCCGATAGAAGAGGAGTGTGCCCCAGTACCAGAGGCGTTTTCCCAGGACCCTGTCTTTTTGTCGTTTTCTTTGTAAACGTCACCGCTGTGTTTATTATCCCAGTATTTATTTATGTGTTGTAACTTGTGCGTGGTACCCAAATTTGTGCTACGGATCGGATTTTTTTTGGTTTCAATTATGTGGGCAATTTTGCTGCTATTGATTTTTGCTTTAACTAGATTTTTTTTTCCGCTCGCGATAAAAATTTTGAAATGAGTTTTCTTTCCCCGAGTTGCTGCAGCGTATATATCTTCGCGACATAGATTTTTATTCGCGCAGTACCGTAACAGCAGGCTCACAACCTTAACCACTCGACCTCGTGCACATTTTGCAAATCCTCGTACACATTTTTGCGCCTAACTGATCACACCCGAGGACACCACAGTCTCAGTAAGAGAGATTTGTGAGTGATCATTCGTGCGCGAGCTGCCCCAGCACTCCGACAGCAGTTAGCCCCGATGCCGCGCCTAATCCACGTGATCGCCGCCGCCGCGAAGAGCCAACACTCGAGCGGCAGCATCACGACGATCATCCAGGATCATCGCGCAAAGGAGCACGGAGAATCCCAGCAGCACCGCCAAACCTCCACACACCAGGATCACATACCAGTCCGGCATCGCCTCCGCCATTAGAGCCTCATCTCGAGCTCCCGCTAACAGCAATGGTGGAGAAGGAAGAGGAGGAGTAGGAGCGAGGCCAGGTGTGAGGAAGAAGAGAGGAGCACCGCGATCGTTTTATAGCTCGAGATCGGTGTACGGCGGGCGAGGTCCACCAGCGCCACTCGTCGCGCGATCGCCGGTGTTCGGAGGTGAGTCCGCGAGCAGTGCCGACAGCGCACTGGCCCGCGAGGTGAGTGCACGCTGCCCCGGCAGCTAGCACGCCGCGCACTACCGCAGTACGGCCTAGATGCCCTAAGAGCTAGGCATCGCCGGTGGAGGAAGCGCGGGAGAGCACGCGAGAGAGAAGAGAGAGCCAGAGGTAGAAGAAGAGGCCGACAGTGGGCCCTGGGTCCACCAGTCAGCCAGAGAGAGCACTGTGCTCTCGGGTGCGACCAGCGTGTTTTAGTAATTTAGAATTTATTCTAAATTACTGTATCCGCGTAGAAATATCCCGTTTTACTCGACCGTGGATTTTTCCACGCTACGCCAGTGTACCACACTGTGGTTTTACACCAATTTTTGCCCTCACACTGTAGCCGCTTTGTTTTTGCACAGTTGAATGTTTTCTTTTGGTGAGAGCAATGTTTGTTCAAAACAGCTTTTAACAAATCTCGAGGACGAGATTTTTCTTAAGGGGGGTAGTGTTGTGACACCCCAAAATTTTGACCTTGTTTTATCAACTAAAATTTTGCCAGGAAATAAAACTTTTCCATTTGTCTAGATTTACTCGTGGGATATTATGGGTTTTACCTCAAGTGGAACTTTCCAAAAGTTTTATATGCCCTTTTAATAAAAACAATTCTATATCAGTGGATTTATTTGCATAACTAATTTCCATGAACTTTAATGCCTTTAAAATGATCTTTCATAATCTTGGAGCCCCTTTGTTGCACTGCAACCTTTTGAAAAATGCATTCAAAATTTCCACCAAAATTTGGGGATGTCATGTGATGTTTCCACATCTCTTTTATGCAAAAATATCTTGTCGTCATTGGAGATTTTGAGCTCTACACCAACTTTTCCAATCTGGTCCAGTAGGCATTTTTGCACTACAACCTATTTAAATATTTCTTTAAAAATTCTTCCAAATGTTTGGTGATGTCAGTAGATGCATATAATCAAGTTTTATGCAAAAACCCAGTGATGATCTTTGTAAGATTTGAGTGGATCAACCTCTTTTTCATTCTGGTCCAGTTTGGTGATTTGTACTGCAACCCTATTTTATTTTGCTCTAGTGCCCCTGAGCTTTCTCCTACCTTTAGCCCTCCCTGCAAAACCCTTAAGACCAGGAGATTGGACCCATTGGAGGACTTTAAGTGCCTGCAATGAGCCCCTGTTCTTTCTGGCCAAAACTGAAGTTTTGCAAAACTTGCACTAGCAAGTTTCTGGTTTTGCCCAAGTGACCTTGCCATCATCTTCTACATCCAAAGAGACCCTGATCTGGAGATTGTGGTCACTCCAGGAGTTGCCTAAGTGCACTTGGCATTCTGTCAAACACTTGGTGTGCACAGTCAGTTTTGGGCATGTTTCCTAGTTTGCACTATGATCTTGATCCACTGACCCAACAACCTTGTCTACTAAACCCCTAGCTATCCCTATCCTAGTCCTGTTAATTGCCAGCCTCACCCTCGCGCTGTAGACTGCCCTGGCATTTCATCGAGCAGGTCCCGTGCGTGCTCTGGGTGCGCCCAGAGCGCACGTTTTGCACGCGCGCGCACTGAGCCGCCGCGATGCACTGCCGCACTCGACGCGACCCGTCCCTGGCCCCTGCTCGCCCGCTGAACCGCGCACTACCTCGCCCACTCTCCACGCCACCCCTGGCGCCCTACAGCGCCGCTGGCAGAAGCTCTTGGCGGCACGCCGGCGTCGGCAGCGAGCCTCTGCCATGTTCGGCACCACCCAAACCACACCAGCGCGCCAGCTGCCCCTATGAACAGCTCGGTCTTATCCCGAAGCTCGTCGGCACGCGCTCGTCGCCGCCACGTCGCTCTACAGCTACAGCACGGCTGTCGCCGGCGATCTTATCCTCAGCCGCCGCGGCCCTACCCCGAGCGCCTATTTAAGGGATCCCCGAGCTCGTGCAAGACCTCAGGCGACCTCAGACTTCTCCCCTAGTTCTCTCCTAGCAGTGGATTGACCCGAAGAAGCCATCTTCCCCAACTCCGGCCAGTTCGGCCGCCGCCAAGCTCCGGTGCAATACGTCGCAGCCAACCACTCCCTCGCCTATCCAGCGCCACCAATCACTTCCTCTTGTCCTTGCGGAGCTGCCCAGCGTCTCAACCTCGATCGGAGATCACCGGAGCCCAAAACTCACTCTGCCCCCGAACCTCCGTCCGCCGCGGAGCTCGCCACCGGTGACCTCCTCCGTCCCCACCTGCCTAGCGCCCACCGAGAGGACCGCCTCGGTGTGGCCGACCTATCCCTGCCCTCAGATGCCCTCGAGGAGCCGCCGTTCGTCGCCGGCGATCGCTGGAGTTCCGCTCCCGTCGGGCAGAGAAGAGGAGGGAGAGGGAAGAACGGTCAAACCTGACCAGTGGGCCCTCTGGACCCACTGTCGGTGACTCGTGCATCCGCCCTCTCTGGTTAAGTGATAGCGCAAAGCCCCGAGTACGTTTCCTCTGCTGCGAAAGCGTATTTTTCCCGAAACGTTTTCTTATCTGGTTTTATTTAAAAACAGAAGTTTGACTACTCTTTGACTGGCTATAACTTTTAAAATAAAACTCCAAATGAGTTGATTCTTTTTCCTACCTTCCTCAAATTTCATCTAGTTTATTTTAAGATTTATTCCAAAAATATTTGGGACAACTTTTTGTACTGTGTTTGAAATATTTGTTATTTGAATATTTCTCAAATAGGATTTTGGAGAGAAGAGAAAGCTTTCAAAAAGTGCATCCTTTGCATACTCTTGAAGGCAAGCATTTCTGAACTCTGGCATAATAGGTGTTTTGATACAGTTTCGACGCCACTTTGACTTGGAGCATGCGTTATTTTTATGTAACGGTAAAATCACGCGCATGAGTGCATTTCTGGAGATACCTTGCTGTTATAAATGGTTATGTTGGTGATAGTGATCATCCTCGTGAACCCCTCGTGCATACCGGAAGGAAACCGGGAAAGTCGTGGTCTTGGGTAGACACGAGCTTGTCCCTAGTTCCTCGTCGGGACGAGTGTGTCCGATATGGCATGATAGGATCTGATGAGCGGTGATTCTATCTGTTGATGGGAATATTGTGGTTGTGTTAATCACTTGGTGAATTCCTGGACCTCCTGAGTCGGTCGTAGGTCGAGTCTTGCTTAGTATCTTCCCCTACTTGTTTTGTACGACCACTTGTCCCTGCTGCAGGTAGGGTACGGTTCAGTAAGTTGTCAACCCCTTTCCAAAGCACACACCGTACAGAGAGGCCATGGTGGAAGATACCGGAGGCCTCCGGTAGGCAGGCCACCTGGTCCGGGGGCATGGGTGTTTCCGGTTGGGACCGAGAGGGGGGCACCCCTTAGAGCGCGCGAATATAAATTTGATCCCATGCTACGTCGAGGTTGTAGCCTCCCCACTTAGAGTTTTGCTTGGCAGGTGTCGTGGGTGATTCCAGACACCGGTGAGTTAAGCTGGTGTGTGCAGGTCAGGCGTTTTTTCAATTAAAAGGCCGTAGACGGAATTAGTCCCGATGGACTAAATAAATCCGTTACTCGTGGGAAAATAGTACATCCTCTACAGAGGTTATATCTTTTCGGACAGCCACACCCTTGTGTAAGGACTACAGTCTGAGATGGATCTAGCAACGGTATTCGGATGGAGACACGACTTGACTAGATCATAGTAACGGTATTCGGATGGAGACACGATTTGACTAGATCATAATATCGGTTTTCGGATGGAGAAACGGCTGAACTAAACATTGTTTGTGATTGTGGCACATATGGATTATGATCTTTATTATTGTGGACTAACCATTTACATTATTTGAATTATTGAGTATCCCTGGGATGGTTCTACCTCCTGGATATTCACTATGATTATTCTTATATAAGCCCTTTATGTGGTGTCGCTCAGACGCCCGACTGCGGCATTGTCCTTTTATTTGCAACCTTTCGAGGAGTCATTTCAGACACTCGCTCAGTGCATTCCATTTTTTTACTCCCGTATTGCATGATTCACATTCTCTCGGCATGCGCGCATCACAGATTTTCGTGGCAGACGTCATGATCATGAATATTTCGGAGCATGATTATCCCTTGTTATATTATACCCGTTTTCTAAATGTTTGCGAGTACATTCAAACGTACTCACTGGCTCGTCCCTGGCTATTGTCTTGGCCAGATTTCTCGCGTGGAGGAGAGCGTTACAACGGCAGCCCCGGAACCCGTGTAAAGGCGATAGTAGCCGCGCGAAGATAGGAGTTATCCTGGTCAGCTGTTCTTGTGGGAAATGGAGTCCCATAGACGCAGATGTACCACAAACCGCTTCCGCCATCAACCATTATAAACCAAGTGTTGTACTCCTAGGCCACAATGGTCTTGTACTACATATTTTGTACTTTGCTTGGAATTCTTGTATCAAGTTGGTACCTCATCAGCTAACAGTAATCCTGGGGCTGGTGAGCACAAAGGCCGTTTTTCTGGGAAATTTATATCCCGAAAATCCAGTCGTGACAGACTTGGTATCAGAGCCAGGCTAACCATTGGCTAATCCTATCTTAGCTAGGTAAATAAACCTAGGTTAACCAAACCACCAGACCTTAACCTAACCCTGGGCAAGCTTCTCGCGTAAGATAGCCACACAGTGACCCGACGCCTTTCGGCGGACGGTGCCCAACCTATCAGCCTAGCCCGTCGATCACGCGCCAGTGACTGACACCCAACCCGTCTCATTCACAAGCGTGCGAAGGAAGACTCCGTCCCCTTTTCCTATAAAAAGGGCACGCTAGCTCCAACACAGCACAGCACAGCCCCTTTCCCCAAACCAAGCCACGATGCCTGGCCCCATTGTTCACAATGAGACCACAGCAACCAACCTTGGAGGTTTTGTGACCGTGCTCGCAAACCTCACTCGCCGTGCCTATGCGTTAGAAGAGCCTCCTGAATATGTTGTGTACCAAGGACCCATGTACGGTGAGAGACATCAATACTGGGCCACTGTGCACATCTACGGTAGGGGTTTGTCACCAGAACGCCCCTACAGGTTCACTGGAAGGACAACTTCCTTTGAGCCACAAGCCATCCGACTGGCAGCCCGAGAAGCTATAGTTCAACTCCGGCACTTGTCACCCAGAGTTAACTGTCGCTCGTTCTACTACTACCCCAGTCGTGACGGGTATGGTAGGCCGCCCCAGGTTGCCAACGGAGATCACGAGACAGATCCTGCACTATTGCATCTGGTGCGCTATGTAAGCGCACTGGAACAACTGTTCGATCAGGTCACCCTTGATCTGATCGCAGCTCGTGGAGAACTGGTTCGCCGAGCCCCGGCGAGAAGAGAAGCAGAGCCCGACGCCGACAACCCAGTCGTGCTGTTCGGACACCCGATCGATCCCTTGAGGTCTGCCCCAGCCATCAACCAGAGTGCTTTGGTGTCCCCAGAAGCGCTTCGTCGCCTTTTGGGAACCCATTCCAACGGGATTGTAGCCAGCAACCCCCGCGATGGTCATCACCACTTCCCCGACCCTGCAGCCCCTCAACCTCATCCAGCAAATCCTGACGGAGAGACCCGTGGAGAAACCTCGACATCCGCCAGGCCGGCCCACTTAGATATTAACGAAGTAGACTAAGCCGCTTGAGTAGTATCAAGCCTTAAGTTTACCTCCGCCTTGTAATGGTGTGACCTTGTATCGTTTTTATTTAATGATGTCTGCTTGTGCGTCCCTATTTTTGGAGTAGTAGCTATGCATATGTACGTTAGCGTACAATTGCATTTTTTTAAATTTCGGGCGCAGCTACCGAGACCAATCCCGACGGCACCCACAGTAATGCGTCACATTTGGGTGATATGTATATCTATTGCTTTGACCCGAGCACAGGATCGACCACCAGTCACCCTTCGCACCGATGGATAACCCAACCCAGTGCTATATAAAAGGCCACCTCGTGACCTTGCCAAGTACCCCTCACCTTGAGCACTACTCTCACAGCCATTCCTTTGCCATGCCGACCCCCAGTATTTATCTGAGAACCCCAGATGCAACCCCGGGTAGTTTTGTAAGATTATTGTGGGACTTTACCTGCAATACCATGAGTGCCACCCATCCACCCCGGTACGAGTTGCTCAAATCGAGGATCACTCCTTCCACCTCGAAATATTGGGCAGTGGTGCACATCCCTCCCGCATACCCAAACCAAGATCCAACGGAAGTTTCCTTCGTGGGGAAATCCATGCAGACTCCGCATATGGCCATAGAAGCTGCTGCGTACGAGGCGCTCACTCGTCTTCGTTTCGCGGTGCCCTATGCCAGCGAACGAGGATATTATTATTTTCCGAGTCGTGCAGCACCCGGAGAAGTTGCATCTTTTCCCGGTGGACGAATTGAGAGAGATCCGGTACTGGCCAACCTTGCTCAGTACGTTATTGCCCAGGAGCGTTTGACTCAGCGGATAATGGGTTATCTCCAGAGCCTCGCTGATTTAAATCCTCGGATCGCTATTGGCAGACCACTGAGGCCTGACCAGGAGAGCGCATTCATCGACTGGTCAACCCGCTTCCCCCGATAGAAGAGGAGTGTGCCCCAGTACCAGAGGCGTTTTCCCAGGACCCTGTCTTTTTGTCGTTTTCTTTGTAAACGTCACCGCTGTGTTTATTATCCCAGTATTTATTTATGTGTTGTAACTTGTGCGTGGTACCCAAATTTGTGCTACGGATCGGATTTTTTTTGGTTTCAATTATGTGGGCAATTTTGCTGCTATTGATTTTTGCTTTAACTAGATTTTTTTTTCCGCTCGCGATAAAAATTTTGAAATGAGTTTTCTTTCCCCGAGTTGCTGCAGCGTATATATCTTCGCGACATAGATTTTTATTCGCGCAGTACCGTAACAGCAGGCTCACAACCTTAACCACTCGACCTCGTGCACATTTTGCAAATCCTCGTACACATTTTTGCGCCTAACTGATCACACCCGAGGACACCACAGTCTCAGTAAGAGAGATTTGTGAGTGATCATTCGTGCGCGAGCTGCCCCAGCACTCCGACAGCAGTTAGCCCCGATGCCGCGCCTAATCCACGTGATCGCCGCCGCCGCGAAGAGCCAACACTCGAGCGGCAGCATCACGACGATCATCCAGGATCATCGCGCAAAGGAGCACGGAGAATCCCAGCAGCACCGCCAAACCTCCACACACCAGGATCACATACCAGTCCGGCATCGCCTCCGCCATTAGAGCCTCATCTCGAGCTCCCGCTAACAGCAATGGTGGAGAAGGAAGAGGAGGAGTAGGAGCGAGGCCAGGTGTGAGGAAGAAGAGAGGAGCACCGCGATCGTTTTATAGCTCGAGATCGGTGTACGGCGGGCGAGGTCCACCAGCGCCACTCGTCGCGCGATCGCCGGTGTTCGGAGGTGAGTCCGCGAGCAGTGCCGACAGCGCACTGGCCCGCGAGGTGAGTGCACGCTGCCCCGGCAGCTAGCACGCCGCGCACTACCGCAGTACGGCCTAGATGCCCTAAGAGCTAGGCATCGCCGGTGGAGGAAGCGCGGGAGAGCACGCGAGAGAGAAGAGAGAGCCAGAGGTAGAAGAAGAGGCCGACAGTGGGCCCTGGGTCCACCAGTCAGCCAGAGAGAGCACTGTGCTCTCGGGTGCGACCAGCGTGTTTTAGTAATTTAGAATTTATTCTAAATTACTGTATCCGCGTAGAAATATCCCGTTTTACTCGACCGTGGATTTTTCCACGCTACGCCAGTGTACCACACTGTGGTTTTACACCAATTTTTGCCCTCACACTGTAGCCGCTTTGTTTTTGCACAGTTGAATGTTTTCTTTTGGTGAGAGCAATGTTTGTTCAAAACAGCTTTTAACAAATCTCGAGGACGAGATTTTTCTTAAGGGGGGTAGTGTTGTGACACCCCAAAATTTTGACCTTGTTTTATCAACTAAAATTTTGCCAGGAAATAAAACTTTTCCATTTGTCTAGATTTACTCGTGGGATATTATGGGTTTTACCTCAAGTGGAACTTTCCAAAAGTTTTATATGCCCTTTTAATAAAAACAATTCTATATCAGTGGATTTATTTGCATAACTAATTTCCATGAACTTTAATGCCTTTAAAATGATCTTTCATAATCTTGGAGCCCCTTTGTTGCACTGCAACCTTTTGAAAAATGCATTCAAAATTTCCACCAAAATTTGGGGATGTCATGTGATGTTTCCACATCTCTTTTATGCAAAAATATCTTGTCGTCATTGGAGATTTTGAGCTCTACACCAACTTTTCCAATCTGGTCCAGTAGGCATTTTTGCACTACAACCTATTTAAATATTTCTTTAAAAATTCTTCCAAATGTTTGGTGATGTCAGTAGATGCATATAATCAAGTTTTATGCAAAAACCCAGTGATGATCTTTGTAAGATTTGAGTGGATCAACCTCTTTTTCATTCTGGTCCAGTTTGGTGATTTGTACTGCAACCCTATTTTATTTTGCTCTAGTGCCCCTGAGCTTTCTCCTACCTTTAGCCCTCCCTGCAAAACCCTTAAGACCAGGAGATTGGACCCATTGGAGGACTTTAAGTGCCTGCAATGAGCCCCTGTTCTTTCTGGCCAAAACTGAAGTTTTGCAAAACTTGCACTAGCAAGTTTCTGGTTTTGCCCAAGTGACCTTGCCATCATCTTCTACATCCAAAGAGACCCTGATCTGGAGATTGTGGTCACTCCAGGAGTTGCCTAAGTGCACTTGGCATTCTGTCAAACACTTGGTGTGCACAGTCAGTTTTGGGCATGTTTCCTAGTTTGCACTATGATCTTGATCCACTGACCCAACAACCTTGTCTACTAAACCCCTAGCTATCCCTATCCTAGTCCTGTTAATTGCCAGCCTCACCCTCGCGCTGTAGACTGCCCTGGCATTTCATCGAGCAGGTCCCGTGCGTGCTCTGGGTGCGCCCAGAGCGCACGTTTTGCACGCGCGCGCACTGAGCCGCCGCGATGCACTGCCGCACTCGACGCGACCCGTCCCTGGCCCCTGCTCGCCCGCTGAACCGCGCACTACCTCGCCCACTCTCCACGCCACCCCTGGCGCCCTACAGCGCCGCTGGCAGAAGCTCTTGGCGGCACGCCGGCGTCGGCAGCGAGCCTCTGCCATGTTCGGCACCACCCAAACCACACCAGCGCGCCAGCTGCCCCTATGAACAGCTCGGTCTTATCCCGAAGCTCGTCGGCACGCGCTCGTCGCCGCCACGTCGCTCTACAGCTACAGCACGGCTGTCGCCGGCGATCTTATCCTCAGCCGCCGCGGCCCTACCCCGAGCGCCTATTTAAGGGATCCCCGAGCTCGTGCAAGACCTCAGGCGACCTCAGACTTCTCCCCTAGTTCTCTCCTAGCAGTGGATTGACCCGAAGAAGCCATCTTCCCCAACTCCGGCCAGTTCGGCCGCCGCCAAGCTCCGGTGCAATACGTCGCAGCCAACCACTCCCTCGCCTATCCAGCGCCACCAATCACTTCCTCTTGTCCTTGCGGAGCTGCCCAGCGTCTCAACCTCGATCGGAGATCACCGGAGCCCAAAACTCACTCTGCCCCCGAACCTCCGTCCGCCGCGGAGCTCGCCACCGGTGACCTCCTCCGTCCCCACCTGCCTAGCGCCCACCGAGAGGACCGCCTCGGTGTGGCCGACCTATCCCTGCCCTCAGATGCCCTCGAGGAGCCGCCGTTCGTCGCCGGCGATCGCTGGAGTTCCGCTCCCGTCGGGCAGAGAAGAGGAGGGAGAGGGAAGAACGGTCAAACCTGACCAGTGGGCCCTCTGGACCCACTGTCGGTGACTCGTGCATCCGCCCTCTCTGGTTAAGTGATAGCGCAAAGCCCCGAGTACGTTTCCTCTGCTGCGAAAGCGTATTTTTCCCGAAACGTTTTCTTATCTGGTTTTATTTAAAAACAGAAGTTTGACTACTCTTTGACTGGCTATAACTTTTAAAATAAAACTCCAAATGAGTTGATTCTTTTTCCTACCTTCCTCAAATTTCATCTAGTTTATTTTAAGATTTATTCCAAAAATATTTGGGACAACTTTTTGTACTGTGTTTGAAATATTTGTTATTTGAATATTTCTCAAATAGGATTTTGGAGAGAAGAGAAAGCTTTCAAAAAGTGCATCCTTTGCATACTCTTGAAGGCAAGCATTTCTGAACTCTGGCATAATAGGTGTTTTGATACAGTTTCGACGCCACTTTGACTTGGAGCATGCGTTATTTTTATGTAACGGTAAAATCACGCGCATGAGTGCATTTCTGGAGATACCTTGCTGTTATAAATGGTTATGTTGGTGATAGTGATCATCCTCGTGAACCCCTCGTGCATACCGGAAGGAAACCGGGAAAGTCGTGGTCTTGGGTAGACACGAGCTTGTCCCTAGTTCCTCGTCGGGACGAGTGTGTCCGATATGGCATGATAGGATCTGATGAGCGGTGATTCTATCTGTTGATGGGAATATTGTGGTTGTGTTAATCACTTGGTGAATTCCTGGACCTCCTGAGTCGGTCGTAGGTCGAGTCTTGCTTAGTATCTTCCCCTACTTGTTTTGTACGACCACTTGTCCCTGCTGCAGGTAGGGTACGGTTCAGTAAGTTGTCAACCCCTTTCCAAAGCACACACCGTACAGAGAGGCCATGGTGGAAGATACCGGAGGCCTCCGGTAGGCAGGCCACCTGGTCCGGGGGCATGGGTGTTTCCGGTTGGGACCGAGAGGGGGGCACCCCTTAGAGCGCGCGAATATAAATTTGATCCCATGCTACGTCGAGGTTGTAGCCTCCCCACTTAGAGTTTTGCTTGGCAGGTGTCGTGGGTGATTCCAGACACCGGTGAGTTAAGCTGGTGTGTGCAGGTCAGGCGTTTTTTCAATTAAAAGGCCGTAGACGGAATTAGTCCCGATGGACTAAATAAATCCGTTACTCGTGGGAAAATAGTACACCCTCTACAGAGGTTATATCTTTTCGGACAACCACACCCTTGTGTAAGGACTACAGTCTGAGATGGATCTAGCAACGGTATTCGGATGGAGACACGACTTGACTAGATCATAGTAACGGTATTCGGATGGAGACACGATTTGACTAGATCATAATATCGGTTTTCGGATGGAGAAACGGCTGAACTAAACATTGTTTGTGATTGTGGCACATATGGATTATGATCTTTATTATTGTGGACTAACCATTTACATTATTTGAATTATTGAGTATCCCTGGGATGGTTCTACCTCCTGGATATTCACTATGATTATTCTTATATAAGCCCTTTATGTGGTGTCGCTCAGACGCCCGACTGCGGCATTGTCCTTTTATTTGCAACCTTTCGAGGAGTCATTTCAGACACTCGCTCAGTGCATTCCATTTTTTTACTCCCGTATTGCATGATTCACATTCTCTCGGCATGCGCGCATCACAAATTTTCGTGGCAGACGTCATGATCATGAATATTTCGGAGCATGATTATCCCTTGTTATATTATACCCGTTTTCTAAATGTTTGCGAGTACATTCAAACGTACTCACTGGCTCGTCCCTGGCTATTGTCTTGGCCAGATTTCTCGCGTGGAGGAGAGCGTTACAACGGCAGCCCCGGAACCCGTGTAAAGGCGATAGTAGCCGCGCGAAGATAGGAGTTATCCTGGTCAGCTGTTCTTGTGGGAAATGGAGTCCCATAGACGCAGATGTACCACAAACCGCTTCCGCCATCAACCATTATAAACCAAGTGTTGTACTCCTAGGCCACAATGGTCTTGTACTACATATTTTGTACTTTGCTTGGAATTCTTGTATCAAGTTGGTACCTCATCAGCTAACAGTAATCCTGGGGCTGGTGAGCACAAAGGCCGTTTTTCTGGGAAATTTATATCCCGAAAATCCAGTCGTGACAGACTTGGTATCAGAGCCAGGCTAACCATTGGCTAATCCTATCTTAGCTAGGTAAATAAACCTAGGTTAACCAAACCACCAGACCTTAACCTAACCCTGGGCAAGCTTCTCGCGTAAGATAGCCACACAGTGACCCGACGCCTTTCGGCGGACGGTGCCCAACCTATCAGCCTAGCCCGTCGATCACGCGCCAGTGACTGACACCCAACCCGTCTCATTCACAAGCGTGCGAAGGAAGACTCCGTCCCCTTTTCCTATAAAAAGGGCACGCTAGCTCCAACACAGCACAGCACAGCCCCTTTCCCCAAACCAAGCCACGATGCCTGGCCCCATTGTTCACAATGAGACCACAGCAACCAACCTTGGAGGTTTTGTGACCGTGCTCGCAAACCTCACTCGCCGTGCCTATGCGTTAGAAGAGCCTCCTGAATATGTTGTGTACCAAGGACCCATGTACGGTGAGAGACATCAATACTGGGCCACTGTGCACATCTACGGTAGGGGTTTGTCACCAGAACGCCCCTACAGGTTCACTGGAAGGACAACTTCCTTTGAGCCACAAGCCATCCGACTGGCAGCCCGAGAAGCTATAGTTCAACTCCGGCACTTGTCACCCAGAGTTAACTGTCGCTCGTTCTACTACTACCCCAGTCGTGACGGGTATGGTAGGCCGCCCCAGGTTGCCAACGGAGATCACGAGACAGATCCTGCACTATTGCATCTGGTGCGCTATGTAAGCGCACTGGAACAACTGTTCGATCAGGTCACCCTTGATCTGATCGCAGCTCGTGGAGAACTGGTTCGCCGAGCCCCGGCGAGAAGAGAAGCAGAGCCCGACGCCGACAACCCAGTCGTGCTGTTCGGACACCCGATCGATCCCTTGAGGTCTGCCCCAGCCATCAACCAGAGTGCTTTGGTGTCCCCAGAAGCGCTTCGTCGCCTTTTGGGAACCCATTCCAACGGGATTGTAGCCAGCAACCCCCGCGATGGTCATCACCACTTCCCCGACCCTGCAGCCCCTCAACCTCATCCAGCAAATCCTGACGGAGAGACCCGTGGAGAAACCTCGACATCCGCCAGGCCGGCCCACTTAGATATTAACGAAGTAGACTAAGCCGCTTGAGTAGTATCAAGCCTTAAGTTTACCTCCGCCTTGTAATGGTGTGACCTTGTATCGTTTTTATTTAATGATGTCTGCTTGTGCGTCCCTATTTTTGGAGTAGTAGCTATGCATATGTACGTTAGCGTACAATTGCATTTTTTTAAATTTCGGGCGCAGCTACCGAGACCAATCCCGACGGCACCCACAGTAATGCGTCACATTTGGGTGATATGTATATCTATTGCTTTGACCCGAGCACAGGATCGACCACCAGTCACCCTTCGCACCGATGGATAACCCAACCCAGTGCTATATAAAAGGCCACCTCGTGACCTTGCCAAGTACCCCTCACCTTGAGCACTACTCTCACAGCCATTCCTTTGCCATGCCGACCCCCAGTATTTATCTGAGAACCCCAGATGCAACCCCGGGTAGTTTTGTAAGATTATTGTGGGACTTTACCTGCAATACCATGAGTGCCACCCATCCACCCCGGTACGAGTTGCTCAAATCGAGGATCACTCCTTCCACCTCGAAATATTGGGCAGTGGTGCACATCCCTCCCGCATACCCAAACCAAGATCCAACGGAAGTTTCCTTCGTGGGGAAATCCATGCAGACTCCGCATATGGCCATAGAAGCTGCTGCGTACGAGGCGCTCACTCGTCTTCGTTTCGCGGTGCCCTATGCCAGCGAACGAGGATATTATTATTTTCCGAGTCGTGCAGCACCCGGAGAAGTTGCATCTTTTCCCGGTGGACGAATTGAGAGAGATCCGGTACTGGCCAACCTTGCTCAGTACGTTATTGCCCAGGAGCGTTTGACTCAGCGGATAATGGGTTATCTCCAGAGCCTCGCTGATTTAAATCCTCGGATCGCTATTGGCAGACCACTGAGGCCTGACCAGGAGAGCGCATTCATCGACTGGTCAACCCGCTTCCCCCGATAGAAGAGGAGTGTGCCCCAGTACCAGAGGCGTTTTCCCAGGACCCTGTCTTTTTGCCGTTTTCTTTGTAAACGTCACCGCTGTGTTTATTATCCCAGTATTTATTTATGTGTTGTAACTTGTGCGTGGTACCCAAATTTGTGCTACGGATCGGATTTTTTTTGGTTTCAATTATGTGGGCAATTTTGCTGCTATTGATTTTTGCTTTAACTAGATTTTTTTTTCCGCTCGCGATAAAATTTTTGAAATGAATTTTCTTTCCCCGAGTTGCTACAGCGTATATATCTTCGCGACATAGATTTTTATTCGCGCAGTACCGTAACAGCAGGCTCACAACCTTAACCACTCGACCTCGTGCACATTTTGCAAATCCTCGTACACATTTTTGCGCCTAACTGATCACACCCGAGGACACCACAGTCTCAGTAAGAGAGATTTGTGAGTGATCATTCGTGCGCGAGCTGCCCCAGCACTCCGACAGCAGTTAGCCCCGATGCCGCGCCTAATCCACGTGATCGCCGCCGCCGCGAAGAGCCAACACTCGAGCGGCAGCATCACGACGATCATCCAGGATCATCGCGCAAAGGAGCACGGAGAATCCCAGCAGCACCGCCAAACCTCCACACACCAGGACCACATACCAGTCCGGCATCGCCTCCGCCATTAGAGCCTCGTCTCGAGCTCCCGCTAACAGCAATGGTGGAGAAGGAAGAGGAGGAGTAGGAGCGAGGCCAGGTGTGAGGAAGAAGAGAGGAGCACCGCGATCGTTTTATAGCTCGAGATCGGTGTACGGCGGGCGAGGTCCACCAGCGCCACTCGTCGCGCGATCGCCGGTGTTCGGAGGTGAGTCCGCGAGCAGTGCCGACAGCGCACTGGCCCGCGAGGTGAGTGCACGCTGCCCCGGCAGCTAGCACGCCGCGCACTACCGCAGTACGGCCTAGATGCCCTAAGAGCTAGGCATCGCCGGTGGAGGAAGCGCGGGAGAGCACGCGAGAGAGAAGAGAGAGCCAGAGGTAGAAGAAGAGGCCGACAGTGGGCCCTGGGTCCACCAGTCAGCCAGAGAGAGCACTGTGCTCTCGGGTGCGACCAGCGTGTTTTAGTAATTTAGAATTTATTCTAAATTACTGTATCCGCGTAGAAATATCCCGTTTTACTCGACCGTGGATTTTTCCACGCTACGCCAGTGTACCACACTGTGGTTTTACACCAATTTTTGCCCTCACACTGTAGCCGCTTTGTTTTTGCATAGTTGAATGTTTTCTTTTGGTGAGAGCAATGTTTGTTCAAAACAGCTTTTAACAAATCTCGAGGACGAGATTTTTCTTAAGGGGGGTAGTGTTGTGACACCCCAAAATTTTGACCTTGTTTTATCAACTAAAATTTTGCCAGGAAATAAAATTTTTCCATTTGTCTAGATTTACTCGTGGGATATTATGGGTTTTACCTCAAGTGGAACTTTCCAAAAGTTTTATATGCCCTTTTAATAAAAACAATTCTATATCAGTGGATTTATTTGCATAACTAATTTCCATGAACTTTAATGCCTTTAAAATGATCTTTCATAATCTTGGAGCCCCTTTGTTGCACTGCAACCTTTTGAAAAATGCATTCAAAATTTCCACCAAAATTTGGGGATGTCATGTGATGTTTCCACATCTCTTTTATGCAAAAATATCTTGTCGTCATTGGAGATTTTGAGCTCTACACCAACTTTTCCAATCTGGTCCAGTAGGCATTTTTGCACTACAACCTATTTAAATATTTCTTTAAAAATTCTTCCAAATGTTTGGTGATGTCAGTAGATGCATATAATCAAGTTTTATGCAAAAACCCAGTGATGATCTTTGTAAGATTTGAGTGGACCAACCTCTTTTTCATTCTGGTCCAGTTTGGTGATTTGTACTGCAACCCTATTTTATTTTGCTCTAGTGCCCCTGAGCTTTCTCCTACCTTTAGCCCTCCCTGCAAAACCCTTAAGACCAGGAGATTGGACCCATTGGAGGACTTTAAGTGCCTGCAATGAGCCCCTGTTCTTTCTGGCCAAAACTGAAGTTTTGCAAAACTTGCACTAGCAAGTTTCTGGTTTTGCCCAAGTGACCTTGCCATCATCTTCTACATCCAAAGAGACCCTGATCTGGAGATTGTGGTCACTCCAGGAGTTGCCTAAGTGCACTTGGCATTCTGTCGAACACTTGGTGTGCACAGTCAGTTTTGGGCATGTTTCCTAGTTTGCACTATGATCTTGATCCACTGACCCAACAACCTTGTCCACTAAACCCCTAGCTATCCCTATCCTAGTCCTGTTAATTGCCAGCCTCACCCTCGCGCTGTAGACTGCCCTGGCATTTCATCGAGCAGGTCCCGTGCGTGCTCTGGGTGCGCCCAGAGCGCACGTTTTGCACGCGCGCGCACTGAGCCGCCGCGATGCACTGCCGCACTCGACGCGACCCGTCCCTGGCCCCTGCTCGCCCGCTGAACCGCGCACTACCTCGCCCACTCTCCACGCCACCCCTGGCGCCCTACAGCGCCGCTGGCAGAAGCTCTTGGCGGCACGCCGGCGTCGGCAGCGAGCCTCTGCCATGTTCGGCACCACCCAAACCACACCAGCGCGCCAGCTGCCCCTATGAACAGCTCGGTCTTATCCCGAAGCTCGTCGGCACGCGCTCGTCGCCGCCACGTCGCTCTACAGCTACAGCACGGCTGTCGCCGGCGATCTTATCCTCAGCCGCCGCGGCCCTACCCCGAGCGCCTATTTAAGGGATCCCCGAGCTCGTGCAAGACCTCAGGCGACCTCAGACTTCTCCCCTAGTTCTCCCCTAGCAGTGGATTGACCCGAAGAAGCCATCTTCCCCAACTCCGGCCAGTTCGGCCGCCGCCAAGCTCCGGTGCAATACGTTGCAGCCAGCCACTCCCTCGCCTATCCAGCGCCACCAATCACTTCCTCTTGTCCTTGCGGAGCTGCTCAGCGTCTCAACCTCGATCGGAGATCACCGGAGCCCAAAACTCACTCTGCCCCCGAACCTCCGTCCGCCGCGGAGCTCGCCGCCGGTGACCTCCTTCGTCCCCACCTGCCTAGCGCCCACCGAGAGGACCGCCTCGGTCTGGCCGACCCATCCCTGCCCTCAGATGTCCTCGAGGAGCCGCCGTTCGTCGCCGGCGATCGCCGGAGTTCCGCTCCCGTCGGGCAGAGAAGAGGAGGGAGAGGGAAGAACGGTCAAACCTGACCAGTGGGCCCTCTGGACCCACTGTCAGTGACTCGCGTGTCCGCCCTCTCTGGTTAAGTGATAGCGCAAAGCCCCGAGTACGTTTCCTCTGCTGCGAAAGCGTATTTTTCCCGAAACGTTTTCTTATCTGGTTTTATTTAAAAACAGAAGTTTGACTACTCTTTGACTGGCTATAACTTTTAAAATAAAACTCCAAATGAGTTGATTCTTTTTCCTACCTTCCTCAAATTTCATCTAGTTTATTTTAAGATTTATTTCAAAAATATTTGGGACAACTTTTTGTACTGTGTTTGAAATATTTGTTATTTGAATATTTCTCAAATAGGATTTTGGAGAGAAGAGAAAGCTTTCAAAAAGTGCATCCTTTGCATACTCTTGAAGGCAAGCATTTCTGAACTCTGGCATAATATTTTTGTGTGGTGTTTTGATACGGTTTCGACGCCACTTTGACTTGGAGCATGCGTTATTTTTATGTAACGGTAAAATCACGCGCATGAGTGCATTTCTGGAGATACCTTGCTGTTATAAATGGTTATGTTGGTGATAGTGATCATCCTTGTGAACCCCTCGTGCATACCGGAAGGAAGCCGGGAAAGTCGTGGTCTTGGGTAGACACGAGCTTGTCCCTAGTTCCTCGTCGGGACGAGTGTGTCCGATATGGCATGATAGGATCTGATGAGCGGTGATTCTATCTGTTGATGGGAATATTGTGGTTGTGTTAATCACTTGGTGAATTCCTGGACCTCCTGAGTCGGTCATAGGTCGAGTCTTGCTTAGTATCTTCCCCTACTTGTTTTGTACGACCACTTGTCCCAGCCGCAGGTAGGGTACGGTTCAGTAAGTTGTCAACCCCTTTCCAAAGCACACACCGTACAGAGAGGCCATGGTGGAAGATACTGGAGGCCTCCGGTAGGCAGGCCACCTGGTCCGGGGGCATGGGTGTTTCCGGTTGGGACCGAGAGGGGGGCACCCCTTAGAGCGCGCGAATATAAATTTGATCCCATGCTACGTCGAGGTTGTAGCCTCCCCACTTAGAGTTTTGCTTGGCAGGTGTCGTGGGTGATTCCAGACACCGGTGAGTTAAGCCGGTGTGTGCAGGTCAGGCGTGTTTTCAATTAAAAGGCCGTAGACGGAATTAGTCCCGATGGACTAAATAAATCTGTTACTCGTGGGAAAAGAGTACACCCTCTGCAGAGGTTATATCTTTTCGGACAGCCACACCCTTGTGTAAGGACTACAGTCTGAGATGGATCTAGCAACGGTATTCGGATGGAGACACGACTTGACTAGATCATAGTAACGGTATTCGGATGGAGACACGATTTGACTAGATCATAATATCGGTTTTCGGATGGAGAAACGGCTGAACTAAACATTGTTTGTGATTGTGGCACATATGGATTATGATCTTTCTTATTGTGGACTAACCATTTACATTATTTGAATTATTGAGTATCCCTGGGATGGTTCTACCTCCTGGATATTCACTATGATTATTCTTATATAAGCCCTTTATGTGGTGTCGCTCAGACGCCCGACTGCGGCATTGTCCTTTTATTTGCAACCTTTCGAGGAGTCATTTCAGACACTCGCTCAGTGCATTCCATTTTTTTACTCCCGTATTGCATGATTCACATTCTCTCGGCATGCGTGCATCACAGATTTTCGTGGCAGACGTCATGATCATGAATATTTTGGAGCATGATTATCCCTTGTTATATTATACCCGTTTTCTAAATGTTTGCGAGTACATTCAAACGTACTCACTGGCTCGTCCCTGGCTATTGTCTTGGCCAGATTTCTTGCGTGGAGGAGAGCGTTACAACGGCAGCCCCGGAACCCGTGTAAAGGCGATAGTAGCCGCGCGAAGATAGGAGTTATCCTGGTCAGCTGTTCTTGTGGGAAATGGAGTCCCATAGACGCAGATGTACCACAAACCGCTTCCGCCATCAACCATTAGAAACCAAGTGTTGTACTCCTAGGCCACAATGGTCTTGTACTACATATTTTGTACTTTGCTTGGAATTCTTGTATCAAGTTGGTGCCTCATCAGCTAACAGTAATCCTGGGGCTGGTGAGCACAAAGGCCGTTTTTCTGGGAAATTTATATCCCAAAAATCCGGTCGTGACAATCTGGCCCGCATGTCAGTGACACACCAATTGCACCTGCAGTTAAGTCCGGTGAATGCGGCATTGACATTCTGGAGAGACGGTGACCGTTTCAGGCGGGAAGCGCGCGCTAGCGATGGAAGGGGTTTCGGTGTGCAGTGGCACTAAGATCGGTCGCTCACGATAGTACATACTCCGTACCATACTACCATAGTACCCTCTCTAGCTTAGGCTATTTTATAGATTGTCGTTGTGATGGACGATATACATGAGCAAGGCGGTCCGAGTATGACCGTTGGTGTTGAGCCAGGTGAATACATGCTCGGCGTTCGTGCAGGCCTCCATCAAACGTCTAAACAGTAATGTCAGGCACCGCCGGGGCGCGCAGGTGATGGGCTCGCCGTTTGCGTTGCGCCATGAGCAGGACTTTGATTTAGAGGGCGACGTGCATGCATTAGCATGCTTTGACAGCGTGAGCGTGAGTGTCTGACGCGAAGTATTTCATTTTTATTTGGCTAACGAGGGTGCGTTGCAGCGACGAGTCCGTGGTTTGATTCCCCACATACGCATAATTTTGGTTTTTACAGTATTTCTTTCTCCATTGACAGGTAGGCCCGTGTAGACAGATAAAGAACACGAACTGATGAGGCGCATGCGGACTGTTTGACTGGTCAACCAGACAAATACGGAGCTATACACTGAGCTAGTGACCGTATAATCACCATATCTCGTATACAATGATCAAAGTGAGCTATCAAGACAAGTTTGATGACCGCCAATGCATTTTACTCGGTAATAAATGACCAGGATTGAAGGGGAATCCAAATTTGCTTCATCTTCTGTCCTTGAGCTCTTGACAAACCAATGCACTATACGATTGTCCGGCCACTCCACCCCAGAGCTCTCACCAAGCGTCGTTCATGCCACCGCGCTGCACACTAACCGGTAAGGCAGCGATGGCATCCCGCCGTGCCGAGTTCATCGCCGCTCGCGACCTCACAACTATGTGGGAGGAATTTGAAGATGCCAAGGCCGAATGGGCGGTAGAGCAAGAGGCGGCCAAAGCCGCACAGAGGGAGCGGAAAAGTCAGAAAGCACTCAAGGAAAGAGAGGCCCGCCACCGCAAGAAAGAAAAGGACGCACGCGCTGCTGCGGAGAGGTCGGCGGAGATCCAAGCACGGTGGGGTGTCGCCGACAAAGCCGGGAAGGAGAACGACGGCTTCTGGCCAGCATGTGAGAAGTAGTAGTACTAGTAGTTAGTGTGTGTGTCTGTGTCTGAGTACGAGCATGTACCAATACTACTAGTTACTACTGTAGTTTTTAGAGCAAATTACCAGTGCATTAGCCTAGACTAAATGAAAAAATTCCTATCCTAAGCATCAAATGGCATCTCTTTCTCTATAGGAATTGAGATGCATGTCATCTCACTTCCTATGATTTTCATATTCCTATCCTATGAACGAAAGGAGGCCTCTGTTGGAGTAACTACTGTAGCTAGCAGTACTGCTGGTACAGTAGTTTTCTTCAAGAAGCGGAATTCAACAAAGTCATGATGGTTCCTTTGTCCGAGCAACTTCAAAGTGGGAAGTGGGCCTGTGATTTGACGGCTCATTAGTCATTGTTACTGCGGCGCAACGACCTGGGTGACTCTCCCTTGGAGTTCTGCGTGCATGGCAAGTGGACCAGGATGGTCGACGTCCCACATGTTGGCGAACGGAAGTATTCTTTCCGATATCGAGGAGCAAGGAAACCGTGTGGTATAGTATCACTGCTGATTGGTTCGCAAAAAATAGTATCACTGCCGATTTATAATTATTTTTCTATTTCTGATGAATGCTAGCGTTTCAACTCTTACAACGAAGGGTGCCAAACACGGCACGTGCTGGATGTCCCACACATCAGCGAAAGGAGTGGGACATGAACAACGTGGTAGAGCCCAGCGTAAAAAAACAGCGTGGTAGAGCGTCTCCACTTCTTCCGCTTCTGGGTCGGAGACCACACGTAGTAGTACTTAGTGGTATGAACGATACAAAGTGCGACCTGGAGAGAAAGACACGTCTAGTTGGAAGGTCTCGGGGCATACACGTAAACAAATATAAAATTTAATATGTGCCTCCAACTAATATAGTAGTAGTAGAGTACTTAGTCACGTACTCCATAACATCACCGTGCATTGCACGTACAACATTTAGTGGTAGTACGTAGTAAGAGACAAATGCCGCCCAAGAGTTCCCTTCTCGACCTACTTTTGGGTGTTTGGTAGAGTGTATGGAGGGTGCATGAGTCCACACTAGTTTAGCACAAATACACTAGAAGCATGCATGAAGAGAGCATGCATGAAGAGGGGTGTTGATTTGAGCATGCATGAAGAGGGAACAACTATGCTGAGACGAGAATGCAACCAAACACACCCTATATGCCACGCATGTTCATACCATTTGTGCCTTTCTACTTGACTTACTGCGCTACATTACTCAGGTTCGTACATCCACTCCTGGGTACATGTCCGTCTCGTAGTTCCAGTCCCACGTGTTCTTCATATAGATGGAACGATCCTTGCATAACACGTGCACCTTGATGCTAGATGTCTCGCGTGTTGGCAAAAGGATGAACAAAGCTCACGTAAAAAAATAGAGTGGAAGAACATAGATTCCGGACGACCGAGAAGGAGCAAGGAACCTCGTGGTGGAGCGTCTGCACTCATAATATTTAATATTATTCAGCGATATAAAATTAACCAATCATCTACACAGTGGACTGGAAGAGTACGAAACACGGCAGCCCAGTGTAGTTACATTGTACTAGTACATGGCTAACCCACGCTATCACCATATTTCTTGGCTTCCGTGCGAAACCTATCTCTAATAATCCAGTAGCATGTATCGCTTCTCCCTCCTCGTCTCTATCAAGTGCGGCGGGCTGGCGTTTCTGCCGTCTATTGAGGTCGGTTAACTATCACATGTTAGCGACATGCCAAGAGCATTCTAAAAAATTCCTTTCACGTTCCGTTTTCAAAAAGAAAAAAATACTTTCACGTACGAATTTGCCTGTATGCTTTGAGCAACTTGCATGTCCTATACTGCTCATGTTTGATACTCTAACTTAGCTAAAGGTTAGACTAACTCATGACTAACCCTGAACTAACTGTAGCCAAAGAGGTGTTTGGGTGACAGGGTTAGATTGACAATAAATGCACTTCATGGAGAGAGAAAAGTGATTTTTCAGTGGTCCCAATGAGAACTATCTCCAGTTAGCACCTCTTGGGTGGGATAGTTTTTTTTGGTGGGTTCGGTGCAACTTGCTCCAATTTAAACCCTCATGCTTGGATACTTTAGGGCTATTTGAGCCCCAACTAGCTCAAACTAACTCTAACCCATGGATCCAAACAGGGCCTATGGCCAGTCTCGACGCGGAGCAGTCGCGTGCACCGGGAAGCGGCGCTCTCTCGGCCGTCGCGCCACTTCAAAGCCGGCGCCAGTGAGATGTCGCCTCCGCTCTGGCCGGGCATTAATGCGGCACTGATGCTCCAGGGCGACGCTGACCTTTTCACGCGGGAAGCGCGCGCTGGCAAGGGAGTATAGGTTTTGAACTGTTTCAGGTGTAGTACTGGTAGTTTGCAAAACTACTCAATTATTGCACTCAGTTTCCTAAGAAATTGTGGTAAAAAACGTTACTCCACAGCCCGCTTCCCTTCCCCTTCCTCTTCCAACGCCCGCGCACGTCCGCGGGAAGCGACCGGTCAACCCTTATATAGGAGTGCTAGCCCAAAAAGATGCATGCATGACCACTAAAATTTCCATATTAAAGCGCCACTCCGGCGGGAGTATGGCGTATGTTGTTACCTTCGGCCGGCCCATGGCTACCAGGCGACGGCGACCAGAGAAGAGGCGGCGGGAGGGGAATGAATGCAGCTACTGTTTGGGTTCACCTTCCGGCTTAAATAAATGCGCAGGATCACGTGTACCCGCGGGTGCACAAATTGTAACATACGTGTCTGCTTAAGTGGGCGTCACGTAACTGGTGTGTGTGTGAGAGAGATTCTGAGAGACAGAGTGCGTGTGTGCGACTCTACTCTTCGGACATGTACTCAACCTTTTGCATCGGGATATAAGTATAATGGTATTTACTTTAGCTAGTGATTTACGTGGCCATGTTAACGTGGTTGTGTCAAAAAATGTCACTTCCTGCTCGTGATTTGCGTTATATAATTACAAGCAAGATTCTCGTGCATTGCACGGAACATCAATATGCATTTTTTTACAGAACACCTGTTGTGATTGACCCATGCAGGAGTAATCCCATGTGTAAAAACTAATGATATCTCGAGAATTTTATCAGAAAACTGGTATCTCGAGAATGTCATCGAAAAAATGAAAGATGAGAGATAAGGCGAGGAGGAGTGGAGCGTGGTGGTGACTGGTGGTCGGAATGGGCGGAGGCATGGGGATGGACGGCGCCGGCAAGCGGCAGCGGCCACCATGCATGCTAGATTGTTCCAGAGACTTATTCCTTTTTTAATTGCTGAGCAATGAGGTTGCGGGAGATAATGATGTGGAGAGAGGTGCGGGTATCTTTTGTAAAATTATCATAGTTTGCTTTCTATCCTCAGATATAGATCATACGGTCTGTATTACAAGATGGCAGGCACACCATCACCGCCAACTCGTTTTTTTATAAGGGTACAGATGATAAGTTTGCTGACTACTAAAGTAAAGTGGAATTTGTTCATGTTATGCAAGTAAATAAAGGTGATTGTTTATCATACAGGTAAGGTTGGATGAAGGGTGGTAGGAACAAATGCTCCGCCTAGAGCATGTGTGTGTGAGATGGAGTATTAGTGTGTGTGGGGGGTGTGTGTGTGTGTGTGAGAGAGAGAGAGAGAGAGGAGAGAGAGATGGAGTCTTAGTTTGTGTGTGTGTGTGAGAGAGAGAGATGGAGTCTTAGTGTGTGGGGGGTGTGCGTGCGCGTGTGTGTGTGTGCGTTTGTGTGTGTGTGTGTGAGAGAGAGATGGAGTCTTAGTGTGTGTGGGGGGTGCGTGCGTGCGTGTGTGTGTGTGTGCGCGCGCGCGCGCGCGTGTGTGTGTGTTTGTCGCGGGGTCCTCTGTGGCGGATGTAATTTAAGTGTGCATGGCTTCATCATAGAGAGGTGATGTGTATGGCAGAGGCCACCAACGATGGGGTGCGAGAGAGAAAATGCCTGTAGAGAGGGAAGAGAAGGTGTGTGCGCGTGAGAGGAGTCGACATCGAGAGAACGTGTTTGTTCGAGAGACACCGAGGAAGACTACTATATATCGATGGTGCATGTAGGCGGGAATTAAACAAAGGGACGGTCTTATTGGTTTCGGGGATATAGGGGAAGAGTGAGAGGCGGGGGGGGGTAGCTAGAAGGAGATTGTTAAGTGTGAGTGTGTGTTTTACCCATCCAGGCGGAAGTTATGTGCAGAAAAGAGGAGAACGATTCGATGTGGCGTTAGGATTGAGGGTAATTAACTATGTATGGAGACATAGAGACCTTGAACGTGCATGTGTGAGAGGTATACATGTATACGTGGGATGTGTGTGTGTGCGCGCGCATGATCGAGATAAAAGAAAGAAGACATAAGTCATAAGATCAACGACATGGGAGAGACGGATCGGTATGACAATATGCATGCATGTGAGAATGCAGGGAAGAAGGCCCGACAATTGAGCATGTGTTTTTGTCTTTAAGAGATAGTGGCGTGGGCTGGAGCATGCATCTATGGCGAGCAGAGGGAGTGAGGCGCAACGATTGTGCAAAAGAGACCAACCTATAAATGCATAAGTATGGAGAGACATATATAGTGTGGGTGATAGGAAGCAAGACTCCGTGCGAGAAAGAAATGTTGACGGAGAAACTACAGATAGATACAGAGATGGAGATGCTAGCTAGAGGGACATCCGCTAGTTTGGGTGTTGGAGATGACCGTCGGGTGGTTCAAAGGGTGAAGTTATATATGTGTGTGAGAGGGCACTTGACTGCATGTAGAGAGAAACATATGTAGTGTGCGTGATAGGAATCAAGAGTGAGGGAGAGAAAGAAGGTTGATGGAGAAACAGATAAATAGAAAGATAAAGATGCTAGCTAGTGTGTGTTAGAGATAGGAGTCGAGTGGATCAGAAGGCTGGGTTATGTGTGTGGGTGTGAGAGAGATAGAGAGAGGGTGCATGTGAGTCACATACAAACAGATATCAGAGAGAAATGAGATCCAGAGAGACGGAGTTTTGTGTCTGCGAGAGAGAAAGATATTTCACAACGAGAGTGATAGCTAGAGAGACATACGAGGGAACGCAAGATATCTCTAGGGAGAGAGGGTGTGTGTGAGCGACATACAAGAGAACAATGGAGAAATATAAGACCCTGGGAGACAGAGTTTGTGTTTGTGTGTGAGAAAGAGATATTGAAGAGGAAGAGTCGTAGGTTCTCATATCTAAGGAGCGAAAGACATCTCTGTATGAGGGGTGTGCGAGTGGCACACATGGGAATAGTAGAAATGAGACCCCGGGAGACAAAGTTTTGTGTTTGTGTGAGAGAAAGAGATTCCACATGGAGAATCATAGTTAGAGACACATAGCAGGGAGCGAGATATACTTAGAGAGAGATGGAGTGATGAAGGTCGAGGGAGAGAGTACCGTCAGTGTGTTACGAAGATAAAAGATCATTGTCGACATACAGGTAGCACGAGAGATACCTGAGAGACGATGAACACGTATAGGTCCAGAGAGATAGTCCTATATAAGCATGAGTGATAGCTATATGAGACGAATATCTGGATTAAAGGGGATTCAAATATTTAAACTGGAGATCACGACATCGATAATATCATAACGCAAATTGGTGTATCAAACATGTATATTCATTTGATATTACAAACAATGCATGGTTTATATGCAATTAATGTCTAAACGGGATTACACTATATGTTGCGTGTGTGAAACACATTATACATGTTTGAGAAGTAAAAAAAACCGCATGAAACACACATTAATTGGAGACAGTTAGCGAGGAATGCATACATTGGATTTCAACATAAAGTGGTTTCAAATATTTGAAAATCCAAATTGATGGATACAACCTTATGAATTTGAGATCATGCCATTTGTAAACCATATTTATGTATAAATGGTGTTGTGCTTTTGAAAGTATATATAAAAAAATGATGTATATAGAATGTAATTCCTATTGAAAATGGATCCCGCCCAAAAAAATAGAATACAAACGGGATTCGAATTGAGTTGGCACGGTAAATGTGCACTCTGCAAAATTTGAACGAAGCGGGGAAAGTCGCAGTAACTACCCGAAACCAAAATCTGCGAGATGGAAATCACTACTGCCTATCTGCTGGATTTCTATAGGTTCCGATAGGGGTAGGTTTGTAATTTCACCCAAACGTGACGTAACCGCCTCTCACCCGGATTCATACACAGTGGGCGCCAAAACACAGTGTGTCCTTGGCCGAAATCGACTCCCTCCCCGATTCATATTAATACACGGTGGGCGCCAAAAACAAACTCTCATCGGCAAATATTCGGTGTATGCGAGATTACCGTCCTATCCCCAACCGACTAATGTTGCTGTGATGTAGTAGAAATTTGAAACGGGGGCTAAGTTTGTAAATTTCCTCGCATTTGAGACAAGCGCGCCCTGAATACATGGTTCCCCCCTTCCTCTCTACCTCCCTTTTCCCCATTCGTACTCCGTGGGCGCCAAAACACCCTCTCCACCCCACCCTCCTCCGTCCGCCGCCATCTGCCACCCCATCCACCGCCGTCCTCCTCCACCATGCCGGAGCTGATACCCCGACGCCGCCGTCCATTACAAGAGATCGACCTCTCTCATCCACGGCTTCGGACTGGGATCCTTGCATCCCGTCCTCTCGCTTCATCCCCGCCGTCGTCCACCTTGCCGGCGCCGCTCCTACGACCGTCTCGTCCACCGCGCCCTGCCGCCACCGTCTACCCTCCTAGATCTGCTTCCACGTCGCCGACAGCCATCGCTACCGCAGCACCCTCAAATTCTCAGCAGATGCGTACACGGCGCCGCACCAGAGGCGGTACTCTTTCGTATCTGCTCAACTTATTTATCGCAGCAAGAAAATTGATCGCCACTGCTTTACTCTGATTTCTTGTCTTGGTTGCGAAGTTACCTTTGTCCGGTTTGCACCTTTAGATCCGCCATGGCACGCTCAACACTATACTCCCAATGCTTATGGTTTTCCCCTTTTATATTCCACACTAGTTAAATCATAGTAGACTAAATTTAAAAATTGGGTCAGTCGATTTTTCAAAGCTCGCCGGAGTTCGCCGGTGCGATCGAAGGGGCTCAGGTGGTTGTGGGGCCTCGCCGAATGAAGAAAACTCGACGCTGGTGGGGGTTGGGGCGGGGGTGGGGGTGGGGTGGCGGAGGAACACAGGCGGTGGGGGCCGGTGGTCCGGCCGGCGGCCCGTGCGGTGTTCTGTATGGGAAGAATCAGAGACGAGGAAGAAGAAGGATTAGGAGACGTAGGATCTTCATCCAACCGCCTGAAATGGTCGAGAGACAGCTGGGAGTTGCATCCTTAATGCGCTCTGGTTCATCATGTGTGGGCACTGCGCAACCAACATTTTATTATCCAAAATCTGCTTGCTCTTCTTTACCATGTTCCTCTTCCGTTCTTCTTTAATATGTACTCTCTCCATTCCTAAATACAAGTCTTTGTATAGATTCCACCATGGACTACATATGGAGCAAAATGAGTGAATCTACACTCTAAAATGTATCTGGATACATTTGTATGTGATCCATAGTGGAAATCTCTACCAAGACTTATATTTTGGAACGGAGGGAGTATGATACTAGTACAGTATGTTCCTTGTACTGAAGATGAGCAGGGACATTTACAGTGTAGAGGTCTATACGGTCGGTTGTGATGGACACTTTGAGCCTCTTTGATTCGTAGGATCTTGTAAACATAGGAATAGGATTTGTAGTGGCCTGCCCACTTGAATCCTATAAGAATAGCAAGGAAATGCGGGAGCTGTGTCGCCTTTGAGAGTTACACTGATATTAACAGTACCGCACCTTCACTTTGATGGCAAGTCTATAAACGAATTTCCGGTGAAGTCTCCTGTGCTAAATTTAGAAGACATCGAATGGAAAAACCTTGTTATGCACTGGTCTCGTTCCCAGGATGAGGTACTGTCTATGAAATCACATGACAATTTGAACTTCTACTTTTCCGCATGTGCCTTATGGATCTTTTTTGTAGGAAATCTGCTCGAAGAAGAATTCCGGTTTGACAAGAACGACAGGATATCACAAATATGCTGCCCGCTGCTTTGCTCTTATTAGTACATGTTGTCTTGTATCACTGTAATTGCATACATACCTGGTTCATTATGTGACAGCAGTATGCATGATAGCTTGCTTATCAATTGTTCGCTCCAAATTATCTGATCTGTATGTATGGTTACATTAGTGTAGAATATATCCAATGCCAATGTTTTTTTAGCTCTGCATTGTTCTTGTAAGTACATGCTGTCCTTTATCAGTGTACTTATACTGACAGGTAGTTGTTCATGTACCATCACTCTGCAGCTTATTTTCCTTTGCCCTCCATTTTCTACACATTAGATCTATATTTACTCTTACCATAAGGTTGGTACCGAAGAAGTTTAGATGTGCATTGCTCTTGGTTGTACCTTTTGCCTGTATCGCTACACTTACATTTATAGCTACTTGGTTATGTAGCATCACTCTTCATCTTATCTTAAATATTCTCCATTTTTTCGTATATTATCACATCTATATTTACTCTTAACAAAATGTAGAATAAAGGCAATGCTTTTGAAGAAGATTCTGTGGTAAACTTCTTGAATTACACCCCCCATCAGCATGGACAAGGCCTTTATAGAGCCTGTCTTCACCAATAATGTAAGTTTGTCCATCTCAAGCCTTCAAACTTTGTTGTATATATTTGGTTAGGCATGACTGCAACAGCTGTTTATTTTTGGTGTTTGCATCAAATTGCTTGTTTAAAGTTTATTATGTAGTTCATACACAAAAGTTTGTCCTTTCTCAATTTAAGTTTTCAGTTGTACAACCAAGTTCCTTCTTCATACCATGTAAATTAAACTATACAGAGCAAGTGATCTTCTTTTGCACTGCATGTATGCTTCTGTTCTTCATCCGTAATCCAGTGGTGTGGTGAACCTACCCACTACAGCACAATGTCATATTCTGCAATGTCTTAACTATGAACAATGTCATATCATTCTACTATTATTTAAACCGTCTCTTTATTTGCCAATCTGAAATGGTATAAATTGACAGCACACTAACCATTGATACTTATGAGTTCTTGATCTGTAATCCAGTGGTGTCATGAAGCTGCCAACTCCTTCACAATGTCATTTCCTGCCATGTCTTGACCTGAACAATACCATATTGTGTTAATGCAATTTTAAACTGTGTCACTTTATTCTTCAGTAAGAAATGTGATGAATTGTCAGCACTGATACTTTTATGTGCAAAACCTGTCATCTATCTGCTTGTTTATCTTTCAGAGTGAGGAAGATATAAGTGTTGAACAAGCGCAGTCTCATCATCTTGCTCAGCTACTTGCGCTGCAGCTCCCCAGCAGGGCTAACCTTTCTTGAACTCTATTGAAGTGTTGTCGGTTTTGTATATTATTTTGTCGGCGTGTTTATTTGCACTGGTGGCGATCTTTGATGCCCAGTGTATGTAATCTGCTGTCTGCTTGTGCTTTATTATCATAGTGGCGAACTTTGATGCCCAGTGGATGTAATATGCCGTAATTTCTTCATTATATAGTCTAGGTTTTTTCTTATTCACGATGCTGCAGTTATTTTACTGTATATATATCCTGTGTTCGCAGTAAACCGGCCAAACCGTAAAATTACGGTACATAATCGGGCCGTCATGCAATCACGATGTAGGTTGGGCCTGAAACGTGTCGAACAGCTCACGGGCCGGCAGCAGCTTGAAATGAACCCCGGCCCATGATTGTGCGAATCAAATCACGGGCTTTTAACAGGCCAAAATTGTCTCGGTCCTTGTTTGGCCCAATCAGATATCGGCTGCGAGCAGGCCGGATGCAAACCGGGCCGTAGTTAGGCCCAACTATATGACGGGATTTTAACAGACCGAAATTAATATAGGGCCGAAATGTTAAACGGGCCCTTAACAGGCCAAAACTAATATCAGGCCAAATTACTAAGTGGGCCTTTAGCAAGTGGGCCCAAAAGCATAGTGTCCAGTTGACGGGCCGAATCTGATATGGGCCATAATTGAGCCCAAAGCCTCTTAAAGGGCCGGACCTGATCTGTGTCGTAATTTGGCCCAGAACGTGGTAGGCTTTTAACGGGCCGGATCTCATATGGGCCACTATTAGGCCCGGAGCATGGCAGGCCATTAATGGACCGGATCAAATATGGGCCGGCATTTGGCACAAAACATGGAAGCCAGTTAATGGGCCGGCCTACTAGGGTCCTCAAAATCTTGTGGGCCTACAGCTGGGCCGGCCCATTAATGTCGGCAAAATCTCATGGGCCTTTAGCTGGGCCGGCCCATTATGATCCGCAAGAATCTTGTGAGCCTTTACCTGGGCCGGCCCATTATGGCACACAAAAATCTTGTGGGCCTTTACCTGGGCCGGCTCATTAGGGCCCACAAAATCTTGTGGGCCTTTAGCTGGGCCAGCCCATTATGGTCCGCAAAATCTCGTGGGCCTTTAGCTGGGCCGGCCCATTATGGTCCGCAAAATCTTGTGGGCCTTCAGTTGGGCCAGCCCATTTAAACTTGATGGGCCGGTCCACGTGTCAACATATCATAGGCGCGTCTCGCCCATTGGATGAGTGACACCTGTGCCAACGCGGACCTGACACGTGTCTCCTCCAGCCAATGATGATTTTACACGTGGAAAATCCCCATTGGTCGGGGTTGTTAACGGGTTATCGGATCCAAAACCCGACCCGATAGTTTAACGGCGTTTCGTTACGGTGGATGCCACGTGTCGGTCACCCTTGACGAAAGCACTTCTGTGACGCGCGATTTATCGTCATGGAAGTGGACACTTCCGTGATGATAATTTTGGTAATGTCATGGAACACTTCTACGACAGCACAGGTATGACTATCTTGATTCTATCATAAATTTGTCATGGATGTACATGCATGAAAAAAACGCGACCTACTGTGACAAACACGTATCATCACGGAAGTGTATTTTTTTGTAGTGATGGATCAAGATCGCCGAGGATTTGGCGAAATTGACATGCAAGCCCGAGGCCTCTCCAAAGATCATGAGAACCTCCTTGACGAAAGTGATATCGGTCCGAGATGGTCTAATGAATAGAACCACGTCATCCGCATAGAGCGAGAGTCGTTGCAAAGGCTTGCATCCATTCAACTTCTCCAGAATCTTGAGCTCGTGCGCCTTGATTATGATAGCTGTGAGGGTCTCCATTGCAATAACAAATAGCAGCGGTGAGACAGAGTCCCCCTGCCTTAGACCATAAGCATGCATGAACTTGTCGGTCATACACCCATTCACCACAATCCTCGAGCTGGCAGGAGTGAGCATAGTCGCCAGCCAAGCGAGCCATTTCTCCGGAAAAAGGAAAGGCCATGACAGTGAATCAAAAGCTCGAGCAATATCCAACTTGAGGAGGACTCCCTTGCTTTTCTTTGGTGCAATCTTCTGGCCATTTGCCTCACAAGCAGAAAGTTGTCATGGAGATTCCTACCGCGAATGAAAGCAGATTGGTTAAGGTTCCCAAGCTCTCCCATCTGCGGGCAGACCCGGTGTGCCATCAACTTGGATGCCAGCTTTGGAAAGCTATGAACTAAGCTGATCGGTCTGAAATCATTGACTCGGCAAGCTTCCGGATTCTTGGGAATGAGAGTGATTAAGGCCTGATTCAGTCTGCCGAATCCCTGGCCATTATTGAGGACCAGTTTGTGCAGCGTTGCCATCATATCTCCTTTGATGATGCTCCAAGCTTTTTGGAAGAACACTCCTATGAACCCATCCGGCCCCGGGGCACGATCAGAAGGCATATCCTTGATGACAGCCCAAACTTCCTCCTCTGTGAAAGGAAGATCTAACTCTGTGAGGTCCACTTGCTGTATGTTGAGTGCCTCCAGGTCCAGAGTGTGGTCTCTAGCAGAACCCACTCCAAGTAGATCTCTATACGCTTGGAGGAATGCCTCCTCCTTCCCTCTTTGATCCGTGATGACCCGACCCTCTACTACCACTACTGGAATTAGCTTATTTGCCGTCTGCCAGTTCTTTGCCGTCTGCTAGCTGACGACAAAGAAGGTCTTTGCCGTCCGCTTACGAAAAACGGACGGCAAAGAACTGGCTGATGGCAAAGAAGGATTTTGCCATCAGCCAGTTCTTTGCCGTCCGCTGGCTGACGGCAAAGATTCTTTGCCGTCAGCTGGCTGACGGCAAAGAGAGAGGTGGCCCCACTTACGAGCTGATTAGATAAAACTTAACGGCAGACGGGAAAGAGAGAAAAATAGCGGACGGCAAAGACCTAAGTTCACTAACATAACTAACGGCCGAGCCCCCCACCCCTTCCTCTCTGTTTCTCTCCACGACCAGATCGACCCACCGCCGCCCCCCCACCCGCCGCAGCCTGCCCCGTCGCCCCACTACCCCGTCGCCCCCCACCCGCCGACGCCCCGTCGCCCCACCATCCAGCCGCCCCGGCGCCCCACCACGTCGCCGCCCGACCGTCCCACTGCCCCGACGCCCCGCCGCCCCCACCACCCGCCGACCACACCGGCGCCACCGCGGCCCCATCGGCCCCGCCTCCCTGCCGGCTCCCCCTGAGCTCCACCGCCCCGGAGCCCTGCCACCACCGTCGCCACCCTGCCGCCCGCCGCCCCCGTCGCCACCGCCGCCACCCCCCCCCCCCCCCCCGCCCCCGAGCTCCGGTGAGTTATTTTTTTCTGTTTTTTCTTTTTTTTGCTGTTTAACTGTTTGTGTTAGATTTAGGTCTAGATATGTGTTAGTGTCAGTGTTAGATTTAGTGCTAGATATGTGTTAGTGTTAGATTTAGTGCATGGGTTTTAGATAATTAGTTATATTATTAAAAGAAGTAGAAAAAAGATGAAAAAAAGAAGAAGAAGAAAAGAAGAATATGTAGAAGGGGAAGAAGAAGAGAAGGAAAGAAGTAGAAGAAGAAGAAGAAAGGAAAGAAGAAGAAGGATAGAAGGAAACACCCCGACCCCCTGACCCCGACACCCCGACCCCGACACCCTGACCCCCTGACCCCGACACCACACCCCGACACCCCGCCCCCCTGACCCCGGCACCACACCCCGACACCCCGCCCCCTGACCCCGACACCCCGACCCCGACACCACACCCCGACACCCCGACCCCGACACCCCGACCCCGACACCACACCCCGACCCCGAAACAGCACCCCGACCCCCTGACCCCGACACCCTGACCCCGACACCACACCCTGACACCCCGACCCCCTGACCCCCTGACCCCGACACCCCGACCCCGACACCACACCCCGACCCCGAAATAGCACCCCGACCCCGACACGGCACCCCGACACCGACACGACACCCCGACCCCCGACACCTCCCGAAAAGGTGCTCTTTGGCCTTCCAGAGGCCGACGGGGTCATATATTTGTGAATTATGAGTTAGGTCATATATTTTTCGATTTTGTTATGAAAAACATCATATATAATTGTGTTGATCGGGTAGATTTAAATGTGCAGTTGTTTCATCCCTGCGAGTTTGGGTGTTCGATGACCTCCCCGTGCGTTTGACGAGCTCTGGCCCTTCGTTCATGGGTGAGCACAAATGACATGTCCTCCTCCCCCCTTAATTATTTGCTCTGTTCCGGTGTTCGTGCCGATGAAACTTGATAGCTAGCTATATATCTGTCTTGAATCATCAGTATGCGTAACCAATATGTGTCTCCCATTCGAAAGCGTTATAGTTATAAATATGCATGTATTTGCATATTTATAACCGTGATTCTTTCGAATTGTCCAACGCTATCCATGGACAGCCCGAGTATGTGTAGATTGGGTTCGTTTTCCCATATGCTTTGCTCCGGATCCGACACATAAATTTCGTAAGTGCCTCCCCTGTTGTTCTCCGGGTACACATCCTCTCTGTTTATCGCAGATACGTGTATCAGGAGAACAGCGGGGAGGTGCTGCCGAAATTTTGCGTCGGATCCGGAGCATAGCATGGGAAAATGAACCCAATCTACACATGCTCGGGTGGGATTAGGACCTATCATTATCTATTAGAGTGTAGGTTGCATGGACGTAATAAAATTGACAAAGTAGATCAACTGATGAATATATACATGGTGAATTATATATATATATATATATATATATATATATATGTTGTGTGTCCAGTAGCTCTGAAAGTCAAGATGAGTGATCGTGCGTGGATGTACACCGGTCACACTGGTCAGAACAAATGGAGCACTGAATGGTTCACAAAAACCAAGGGGTTTGTGCAAGCCGCATTTGCAAATGGCCAGAGGAAAACTTGGTGCCCCTGTTTACGGTGCGGCAATTGGGAAAAGAGGACAAAGGCTGAAATGGGCAAACACCTGCAGAAGAGTGGTTTTACACCCGATTATATGGTGTGGACATATCATGGTGAGTCTGCCCAACGTGGCCGAGCTGAGGTGGATCGTCGTCGCACCGACGAGCATGGTACCGGGATGGAAAACATGGTGCAAGACTTCGATGATGCTCGGGATTCGGACGAGGAGATGGAGGAATCTGCAAAGGCCTTCAATGAAATGTTGGAGTCTTCAAAACGTCCGCTCCACGAGCACACTGAGCTTTGTCAGTTGGATGCCATCTCACAAGTAATGGCTCTGAAGGCTCAGTTCAACTTGGGCAGAGAATGCTACGACGCAATGATGACAGTATTTGGACGCTTTCTACCCAAAGGCCATGTAATGCCTGCAAACCTGTACCATTCGGACAAAATCCTCCGTGCACTGAAGATGCCCTATGAGAAGATACATGCCTGTGAGAAAGGATGTGTCTTATTTAGGCTTGACTATGCGGACTTGAACTATTGTCCCATTTGCAAGTCTTCCAGGTATGTTGTGGTAGACAACGGTATGGGTGAGAAGACACAGACCAAAATCCCCATTAGTGTTCTTCGGTATATGCCAATCGTCCAAGATTTCAACGTCTTTTCATGGTCGAAGAGACGGCCAGACAGATGACATGGCACAAAACGGGCAAAAGAACCGAACTAGATGCAGATGGGAATCTGATGATCATACACACATCGGATGGTGTTGCGTGGAAAAAGTTTGATGAATTACATGCTGACAAAGCGGCAGATCCGAGGCATCCTCGAGTCGGCATCAGCACGGATGGGTTCAGTGTGTTTGGTCTGACGGCAGCCCAATACAGTTGTTGGCCCGTATTTGTCTTTCCACTCAATCTCCCCCCCGGACAGATTATGCAAAGAAAGAACATTTTCCTGACATTGATAATTCCAGGGCCCAACTATCCGGGGAAAAATATGAATGTGTACATGCAGCCGCTTAAGGACGAATTGCAAGAAGCCTGGGATAATGGGTTCAAGACATACGACGCCTATAGCAAACGGAACTTCATAATGTGTGTCTGGTACATGTACTCGACGCATGACTTGCAGGCGTATGCGCTATTCGTTGGCTGGTGTGTGCACGGAAGCTTCCCGTGCCCCACATGCAAGGGAGCTCTTGAGTTTCGTTGGCTTCAGGCCGGTCGCAAGTTTTCTTGCTTCGACATGCATAGACAGTTCCTGGATCCTCGCCATAAGTTTAGGAAAGACAAGAAGAACTTCATCAGAGGTAGAGTTTTCAAAAACTCTGCATAGGCCAATAGACCCTGGATCAGTTAAACACTCTCGAGCCAGATCTAGAGCGTCCAGGGTACTTCAAGGGGTATAATTCTAAGCACGCCTGGACTCACAAGACATGCTTATGGGATCTGCCTTACTTCAAAGACCTCCTTTGCCCACACAACATCGACGTGATGCACACTGAGAAGAATATCGCCGAGGCACTTTTTGGTACATTGTTCGGCATAGATGGGAAGTCAAAGGATAATACTAAGGCTAGAGTCGATCTGGAGGCGCTATGTGATAAGCCGTTACAAAACATGAAAGAACCGAAAGGAAAGCAGAACTGGACGAAGCCAAAGGCATGGTTCAATCTTGGAAGGCCAGCTATGAGGGAAATTATCTTGTGGGTGAAAATGCAGTTGATGTTCCCCGATGGGTATGCAGCGAATCTAAAGAGGGGAGCGAGTCTTGATAAATTGAAGATATTTGGTCTCAAGAGTCATGATTGGCACATATGGATTGAGCGGGTAATGCCGGTGATGTTGCGTGGCTTCATCCTTGAGGATGAATGGCTAGTACTGGCAGAACTCAGCTATTTCTTCTGTGTTCTTTGTGCGAAAGAACTATCGCCTGGCGTGCTAGAAGAAATGGAAGAGTTGGCGCCGGAGTTGATCTGCAAGTTAGAGAAGATCTTTCCACCAGGCTTCTTTAATCCAATGCAGCATTTGATTCTGCATCTCCCGACCGAGGCAAGATTGGGGGGGCCCGTGCAAAATCGTTGGTGCTACCCAACTGAGAGGATGCAGACGACGCTTCGACAAAAATGTAAAAATAAACGTAGAATTGAAGCATCGATGGCTGAGGCATTCATCACTGAGGAGGCGGCAAACTTCGTGACAACACACTATGAAGCCAAAAATCGTCATTTGCATAATCTGAAGCCTCGGTACAATGCTGACGAGCCTCAAAAGGGTGGATCCAACCTCAGCCTATTCAAAGGGAATCTCGCACCAGCTAGTGGTTTGAAACCAGTATCTTTGGATAACGAAGAATGGCGGACCATTACGTTGTATATCTTCAACAACCTGACAGAAGTGCGGCCGTACATCGAGTAAGTTCTCGGTACATTGTTTTGCAACTTCTATTTCCTTTGAACTGCTCTTATTCCTGGATATTTCATATAGTCGATACGTCGCCATATTCTCGTATGGAGCGGTAATCCAAAAGGATTCCGTCGAAGAGTATGAGCTTCTCGCAAAGCAAGGAGGCGGCTATCCCGGTTTCATCTCTTGGTTCAAACAAACGGTAATTTCTATTAGACCATTTCATTACATTCGCTAATTTCTGCCTAATGCAACAATCCCTTCGTATTAAACTTGTAGGCTAATTCAGAGTCTATGGACGCCGAATTGAGTCAAGTCGCTAATGGTTTTGACTATAAGGTCCGTTCATTTGACAAATACGACATCAACGGGTATCGCTTTCGTACCTATGGCAAAGAGCTATCTATGGCCGACCGAAAGTCTACAAATTGTTGTGTATCTGCTATCGGCGAAGGAGGTACCGAGTATTATGGGAGAGTTGAAGCAATTTATGAACTTCTAGTCTATGGTGACAACCCACCGAATGTCGTACTCTTCAAATGTTATTGGTTTCAGTCGAAGGAGACTTGAAGGACTCATGAACATATAGGGCTAGTTGAAATCAAACAAAGCACCCATTTAGATGTTCCTGATGTCTATATTACGGCTCAACAGGCGACCCAAGTATTCTATCTACCATGGGCCTGCCAAACTAATCCAAATCTGAAAGGTTGGGATGTCATTTATGAAGTGCCGCCACGTGCTAGACTATCTCCCCCAAAGGAAGAGGATTATGAACCTCACATTAACCCAGACACATATGAAGGAGAATTCTTCCAAGAGACACGTCTTTCCAAAAAAGCATTTCAAGAACCGCTATACTTCACCCCAAAACATTGAAGTAGACAGCGACAGTGAATCCGACATCAACCCAGAGGAGGAACAAGAAGAGCCGAAACAAGAAGAGGTTACTGCTGCGGATGACCTGTCAATGCTTGACCGATTACGTCAAGGTGGCCTTCCACATGTTGATGCCACTGAACCCTATGAGCCCGTCATTGATTATAGTGATGATGATGATTATGCATTTATTGATGATAGTGATCGAGATTATTAGTAGTGTCAGGTATTCAATTTTTTTATGTTGTACTTGATGATGATACACTTAAGTGATATACATATTATTATTCATGTCGGTATTTTTTTTATGTTGTACTAATTTCGTTTACTCTTTGTCATGGCAGGTGTTGAAAGATGGTGGGCGCTGGTCGGGAGCGCTCCGAGGCCCCTTCTTCGTCGGCGCGTGGTGGGAGGTCTTCCATTCCACACGCACCTCTCCGCCGAGCGTTGCTGGACAGTATGGCGACACCGCCGGGCCCTTCTTTGTCGACAGCGGTGCCCAGCAGCGGACGAGGTAAGGGAGGGAAGAAGAGAGGAGTTGGAGCACGTGGTCGCGGGAGAGGAGGTAGGGTGACTGCTAGGGTGCCTTCCTCGCCGCCACCCCCAGCTGTTTCACCCGAGCACGTGATTGCTAGGGTGGACTCGTCCGAGGAGGAGGCTACACAGACTCCGGTCCATGAGCCTTCGGCCCACGAGCCTCGGGTCGACGGGCCTTCGGCCCACGAGCCTTGGGTCGATGGGCCTTCGGCCCACGAGACCCCGGAGGAGCACACGTCTGGATGGGGTACCTCGCCGGATGAGTCTGAGGGGCCGAGTGGAAAAGCTGATGATGGCGGGGAGCCGACTGATATTGAGGAGGAGGGGGCACCGTCTACCAGCGTGGTTGTACACGGCTCCCGTCCATGTCGGCGACCCGCGAGCAGAGGTGGTTGATTTTCCCTGATGGGGAGAGGTAAGTGCATTTAATCTTTTTGTACCTTCTGCATTCACGTTTCTTCAAATATCTAATGTGTTGGCCTTGTCATGCTGTAGGGGTTGGGACCACCATCATAGTGTCCGCCGGCCCAACTCCGTCCTTGGAGTTCTTTGTCGGCAAAACTTCCCGGGGTTTATCACGTTGCATGGTGAGGGTCGGCTTCCAGAGCTTGGATTGAGCTGGGAGCACTACTTGGCTGCCCCGGCCCCGCCGGGTGAGATTATCGACGGTGTCTTGTGCGACACGAGGGCAGACGTGGTGATCAGAAAGTTCTGGATAATTTCTCCTTTACACATTTAAAAATCTTCAACTAGCTAGTTATTAATTGTACTAATCAATATTGTCTCATTTGATTGCAGACATTCTACAGGTGTGAGGAGGGATACGAGGAGGAGGCGGCAAATGTTATCGAGAACGTCTGCAAGCGCCTACTACAGAACTTACGGCACGAGGCTCGGGTGCAGGCTGTTCGAGACTGCTACGCCTTGTGTGGTATCAAGAAGCCCAAGCCGGCGTGCCGCGATAAGTTCCAGAGTAAGGAGCAGTACATGAAGGTAATTCTTAAGGCCTTGTACTTACTTCCTTCATTTAGTAATTCATAGCCGTAGCGCTCAAGTTTCTATTTGCTAACTTAGGCGCCTCCGAGATGGTGTGCAGATCGGATGGATTGTTGGGAGGTGTTGGTCAATGAGTGGTGCTCAAAAGAATGGCTAGCCGTCCACAACGCGGCCAAGGAAAAACGTGCCCAAATGGAAGGTGTGCCACACCATCAAGGCAGCTCCAACTTATATCAGTTCGGGTGGAACTCGGTATGTGGTTTGCTTCATGATTCATGCAATTCATTAATCATGCTAGCTTGAGCCCATTAATTACTAATTTACTTTGTTTCTCTCTTTCAGGCATGCTACAATAAGGCGGATAAGGTGCCAGAGGTGTACGACCTGTATGCCATGGCCCACACTGCCTCTTTCAAGAAAGTCAAGGCATTCTCTCCGTCTGACCTCGATGATGCAAACAACTTCACCAACATCTCCTCCCACGACAAGCTCGTGAAATATAGAGATGAGGGGAAGGCGAGGAAAGGGGAGAACTTTAACCCGAGCCAGGGTCCCATTGATCCAGAGCTGGTGATGATATCTGGTGGCGGGAGGTCCCATGGCTCCATAGCCATTGGAGATGGACTTATCCATTGTCCTAGCACTCTCCCGGAGATCAAGGCGCGCCAGTCGAGCTCCGCTCCTGATATAAGGCCTCGTGAACGGCCAGTCCAACTCGCCATCAAGGTTAGTTATACGTACTCAGCTATCTTTCTCCATTACATCGTCTGTGCTTCCATCAATGATTACAAATGGTAACGAGGAGTGGTGTTGCAGGCTGCTATACAGAGTGAGAGAGATAGAACGGAGAAACTTCTGGCGGAGGCGGCGGAGAGGCAGCGGGAGTTGGAGGAGAGGACGACAACGGTGTTGGAGGAGGAGAGGGCACGGAATGACATGCAGGCAAGGGCCATGTACGAGCTCCTTGTGGTAAGTTTCTTCTGTAGATTAGCCAAAACATTCATGTAGTGTTTGTATCATTACTAACTAGTATGACTGAGTCGTCAAAACCAAATGTGCAGTCTGTGTGCGAGAAGACCGGTCAGACCGCTCCGCCGATGCCAGTGATTGCTCCTGGGACCACGGTGAATTTAATTTGAATGGACATTACTTGCTAGTCTTAACATTTGAGTGTCATCATGCTAACAAGACATTGGAAATGATCTTTGGTGCAGCGTAACTCCAGACAAGCATCGCACGATCCTTCTCCAGCTACCGGCACGAGCCAGCCCGCTCCTACACCTCCATGATCATGGTAAGTTTCTCTAGTGTTTTGCCTAACAAATGCATAGAGACCTAGACTTAGCCTTATTTCCTCCAATATGCTTACCAGAATGACCTAGAGTTAGCTTATTTTCCTCCAAAATGACTTAATAAGCTTACTGACCTCCAAAACCATCCATTTTACCTAAGTTAGCTCTAAAACGATCTATACTTAGCTTTGTTTCCTCCAAAATGACCTAAGTTAGCTCTAATATGCTTAGTTAACTAGGTTTTCTCAATAATGACATGTACTTAGCTTACTTATGTCAAAAATGGCATAATTAGCTTAGTTAGCTCATAAACAATCCATTTTACCTAAGTTAGCTCTAAAATGACCCATTCTACCTTAGTTAGCTCATAAATGATCCATTTTAGCCAAGTTAGCTCTAAAATGATCCATTTTACCTAGACTAGCTCCAAAATGATCCATTTTACCTATGTTAGCTCTAAAATGACCCATTTTACCTAGGTTAGCTCCAAAATGACCCATCTTACCTAGGTTAGCTCCAAAATGATGCATTTTACCCAAGTTAGCTCTAAAATGACCCATCTTACCTAGGTTAGCTCACAAACGATCCATTTTACCTAGTTTAGCTCCAAAATGACCCATCACACCCAGGTTAGCTCTAAAATGATGCCTTTTACCTAAGTTAGCTCATAACGATCTATTTCACCTAGGTTAGCTCATAAACGATCCATTTCACCTAACTTAGCTCAAAACGATCCATTTCACCTAGGTTAGCTCCAAAATGACCCATCTTACCTAGGTTAGCTCTAAAATGATGCATTATACCTAAGTTAGCTCATAAACGATCTATTTCACCTAGGTTAGCTCATAAACGATCCATTTCAATTAAGTTAGCTCATAAATGATCCATTTCACCTAAGTTAGCTCATAAATGCCATATACTTCTTCTTCTAGTCACCTTTTTCTAACTTTCTTATTTGCCATTTTGCAGATTTCATTCACTTCACGGAAGCTAGCTTGCTATGATGGAGTGCTTGTTTTTTCTTTCATTCTCCTCTCGTATTCTTCTAGCTTGCTATGATGGAACTTGCTATCTTGATGAAACTTTGTATGGATGGAACAATGTGTATGTGCAACTTGCTATGTATGAATGGATGGAACTATATATGTATGCACGATGAAACTTATGTGCTGGATATGTCATATGTTTGCTATTAAATAGCCCTGTGAAATATATATATATATATGTCATATATTTGCTGTGAAAATTGCTGGATTTAAAAAAACAGAAAAGAGGCACCTTTGCCGTCAGCCGCTGATGGCAAAGGCTCCTTTGCCGTCTGCCGCGGACGGCAAAGAAGCCACGCGGCGGCCACCTGTGCTCCGTGGGAGCTGACCCATTTGGTCAGTTTGCCTACAGCGGCGGACGACAAAGACTTTGCCTACAGTGGCAGATGGCAAAGAATGCCCACATTTGCCTACAGCAGCAGACGGCAAAGGCTTGTCCCGCAGTGACGTCCAGCTGACGTCATCCGGCGGACGACAAAGGCCGGATGCTCTTTGCCGTCAGCGGCGGACGGCAAAGGCTACCGTTAGCCGCCTAACGGACTAACAGTGCATTTATTGCCGTCGGCTTTCTTTGCCGTCAGCCGCTGATAGCAAAGGCCCCTTTGCCGTCCGCTTCAAAAAGCAGACGGCAAAGAAGCTAAGGCCTTTGCCGTCCGCCATCCTTGCCTTTGCCGTCTGCCGTGACGGACGGCAAAGTAGCTGATTCCTGTAGTGTACGATGGCCGGAATGAAGTTTTTAGTCTTCCTACCATTGGCCACCAGATGGAACAACTTAGAGTTTGCATCCCCTTCCGTGAGCCAGCGTATCCGGGACCTTTGTCACGCAATCGTCCTTTCTAGAGAAGCAAGGCCCGACACCAACTACTTGAGCATACTGCGCAGCCATCTCTCCTCTGGGGTAAGAAGACGCGAGTCCTGAGCACAATCCAGTTAAGGATGATCAACTTCGCAATCCCAATCTAGAGTTTGATATTCCCCACTTTCCTTTGGCCCCAAGATGTGAGAGCTCTTGCCGTGTTCCTCAAGAAAACGTCCAGACGATGAAATGGCTCCACAATCAAAGGATCACAGGTCCAGGCCTCTTGGACCACCTCCAAAAAAACCTCAAGCTTTGTACAGAACAACTCAAACCGAAATCTTCTCTTCGTATCCATGTGCTCCTCCAACGAGAGGTACAGTGGGCAGTGGTCAGATGAGGCAGTCAAGAGAGCTTGCAGCAAGCTATCCAGAGGATCAAGCTCCCATTCAACTGAAACAAATGCCCTATCAATCTTAGTGAGAGTAGGCACCTCCCTCTCGTTGCTCCACGTGAATTTTTGTTCATGCAGAAACAACTCCTTGAGCGCGTTATCGTCAACAAATCTCTTGAACCTCCCCATCATCCTGCGATCCAGGAGCGTGTTGTTCTTGTCCATCGCATGTAAGATTGTGTTAAAGTCACCAATCACCAGCCATGGCCCCGGGCAGAGCGTCCTCCTCTCAGTCAACTCCTGGAGAAACTGAGTTTTCTGGTCATCCTCTTGTGGTCCATATACCACCGAGAGCCACCACGGGCTCCCCTCCCTCGGCGCAACATATCCAGATAGAGAGAAGGAATCAAGGGCGAAATTAGAAAGCTAGACAGGTGAGGAGTCCCATCCCACTAAGATCCCGCCTCTAGTCTCGGACAACCATCGTAAGATGGACCTAAGCATTGCAAGATAATATACTGGTCAACATGTTCCAGTTTAGACTCCACAATACAAACGATCGCCGCGCGCAATGAATCAACAAACTCCCTCAGCGCCTTCTTCTTGACCGGGCTATTCAAGCCCCGCACATTCGAGCACACTACATCCATAGGGTTGTACGACATAGGGAAAGAAATCCTCCATGTCAGTACCGAGGCACGATCCTGCCTACGCAATCGCCATAGCCGCCGACTCCAGTTGTGCCGACAGGTTGGGTAGGCACGGTCTTCCCGAAGATCGCCGCAATGGCTTTCAACTGTTGCTCTTGCAGTGGCGAGTCGAACAGGGATCGAAGCAGACCAAGAGTGTCATCCGAGACTGCCAACTCATCACAAGCCACCCCCAAAGCCTTCAAGAGCACCGTCTCGGCGACCATCGCTTTGGTCTTCCTTCCTCCACCCACCGAGCTCGCCACCGATCTGGTCGTACGCCTTGGTGTGAAAGGGTCTTGGCCCGGCCGTACGCCACGGGCACCCTCAATTTCCTTGAGTAATGGCGGAGCTAACTTCTTGAGTAGACCGGCGCAGAATGACTTGATATTACCTAGAGCCACTAATTCCTAGCCGTAACATTCGCCTGCAGTTCATCCAACTGCACAGGTTGTGCCACCACCATAGACTGAGACGCATCGGTGCATGGCTCTCCCACGTACGTAGTCACATCCGTGCATGGAATCACTGAATCAACCTGGGGGGCGTGTCCAATGAAACCAGGCCAAGCACAGGGGGCCCACCCAACTTAGTTATCGGCGCCCATCCATCTGTGTGGGTGGCAGCCGAATCTCCCACCTCTGGGCCCCGGGGCGATAGGATCTGATGCGCCGGCACCTGGGTAGCCCTACCCTCAAAATCACCCTCATCCATCTGCGGCGCGGCCGAGGAGGGGAGCAGAAGATCCCGAGCCCCCTCCATCCGCCCCCCCCCCTCCCCCCCCCCCCCGCACGTCCCACCGACAAGAGAGCAGCATCCGAGGCCGCGATGATCAGTCGAGGACCGGCTGTCTCCATCGGCCTATCCTGGTCCACCTGAGACAGACTGCCAGCATCAACAGCAGCGGGAACTGAGCCAGCAACCGTACAAACAACGGGATCCGAGGCCATCGTCCTATCCGCCTGCCCGGCCTGCCCCTGTCCACTTCCATCAGCCTTCGCCTTGTCGCTGTCATCCGATACGCCCAACTCACCACTTTTGACCAATTCCAACTCACCAACTGGCGTCTTCTCTGCGGCATGCTCCACCAACTCTGCTGGCACCACCAACCTTCTCTGCGAACCGTTGGGGGTCCAGCCCGGGTCACTCACCACCACCCGATTGGGCACCCGATGTTGAGGGCCCATCAGGCCCTGCGACGCCATGGGGGTAGCCTCCAATCAAACGGGCCCACCCGCCCCTCGAGCGCCTGCCTGTACGAGCGGCCATCTCCGCCCGCCGCCGGACCGGTGCCGTATCAATCCACTCCACGGCGATCACGAACACCTCTCGACCAGGATTGCACCGTCCAATCTCCTCCTGCGAATGAACCAAGCGAACTATCTGGCAATCCACTCTGACCACTATCGCTATCCGCATTCGAGCTCCGTCGCCACAAGTCCGACGGCGAGAAATCTCTCAACCTCCCAATGTGGATCAGTGCGGGATACTCCAACAGCTGCCGGAAGGAAGGACGCCGCTCCGCAGGATCCGAAGCCACCGGATCTGGCACCCAAAGCCGGCAGCTGACCGGAACCTCATCAGGATCAACGCACCACACCCTCAGCTTGAAGAGGGAGAGATCCTCGCGATTCTCCGTCTCCGGCCCAAGGTTGTCGATCAGGCAGGAGTTGCTGAGCAGTTCCGCTGCCGTATCCTTGGTCCACGGGTGGGAAGGCACACCCTGAATCAAAATGTCAGCTTGGACACGCATGCACCTCGCCGTCGCCTGAGCCTGGCACAACAAGGTTTGATATGGAACTGAACGCCCAGATGCAGAACCACTGGCCTCGCCAACGCTCTGTTCCTGAACTCATGCGAAGCAAAAACGACCAGAAAGTCCTCCAGGAAATACTTGTGAACCGAAAAACGATGCCTGGGAATGTCCAGCTGAGCCGCAAGCACCACCGTGGCCTCTTCGCATGACACCGGCGGCCTGGCACAACCCACGTACACGACCACCGCAAGCTGGAGACGACGCTCCAAATCCTCCATGCCAGTCGACCTCTGAACGATGCACACCTCCGATAGGGGCGCAGTCACCGGAAGGGAGGACGACAGGGGAAGGGGACTGGGCGCAACCGATGAGAGCGGCGCGCTCTGCCTGGGCTCCAACAGTCTTTGTTCCCAGCCGTGGTCCGACCGAGGCGCCGGTCTGTCTCTGGAGGCCTTGGCGATGACCGCCCTGCGGAGCTCCTCCGCCGAGATCGGGCTGCGCGGCCTAGAGCACTGCGAGGATACGTGCCCCGAAAGCCCGCAGCGGATGCAGAGAGGCTCCTTGGTGCAGTCCTGTCGGCGATGGCCTTCCCCGAAACATCGAAAGCAGAGGCCATACAGGTCTGGCGGGACCAGACGCCGCTCGGAGGAAGAAGACGACCCCGGACGGACCGCCTCCTGCTGGCGACACAACGCCTTGCGACGGCGCCACATAGCCTTGCGGGACGAGCCCTTCCTCCTCCAGGGGCCAGCAGCCGCCGGCATCTCCACCTCCTGTCCGGCCCCGCGGCCAACGAGGAGCGGGCAGATCCAGGCGAGCCAGACAGCCCCAGCCCGGATACGACCGGCCGCTCGCCCTGGAGCGGAGCGGAAACGGAGGGCGGGCTCCTCAAGCCACCATGGAGTGGACGCCGCGTCCGGGCGGAGAGCGGCGGGGCTGGTGGACGCCGGCGGGAGACAGGGGAGGGCTCGCGGGAAGGGGGGGGGTAGAATCACATCAGCCGCCAAGACAGGGATCCTGAGATGCCAGCAAGAGGAGATCCGTCTCTGGACGTCAACGGTGGACTTGGAGCTGGCCATGATGTCCGTCTCCATGACTCCCATCCTGGCACGGTTGGGCGTGGAAACATGATGACACCGCGATACCAACAGACGGTTGGAGCGTGGAAACACGGGAGCTCAGTAAGTGCTGGACGTGGACGGGCAACGGAACTGGAGGACTAATTGGCGCGGCCCATCAGGCGGACGACGGCGACCACGACGCGTTGCCCGCCCAGAGCGCGGCCATTTAATTCGTCCCCGCCCAGCCCTGCGTAGTGGGCGTCGTGTCAGTTCGGTTCGCGCCCCTCGTCGCCGGTCTGGTTGGTTGGTGCGGCGCCGCCCATGGCGAGCCAGCCTTGCCCCGTCCCAGCATTCAATTCCCAACGCCCAGCCATACACCCCAACCGTCCAACCATTGGGAGTACACTGTCACTGTGTGAGACTCCTGTGAAGACCATCAACAACCACTCCGATGTGATCGTGTACATGTTTTTTTCCTTTTCTTTCGTTGGGATCGTGTACATGTCCCCCCGCAAAAAAAAAAGGATCGTGTACATGTTCCCAAATAGAATTACGCACTAGGCCGTGTACTATCGGTGTGCCCGATCCGCCTCCCCGTTGCATGCGCGTGCTGTAAAAGGAAAATGATTAAACATCTTTAAAAGAAAAATATTTGTAGTTTCACACAGAAACGATATTTTGCGTACATGGAAACAACTCAGAGAAATCGATTCGCATTTGCACTAGTAGCCGTGTTTAGAAGCGGTATAAAAGTCGTCATCCGGGCATTGATATCCTTCCATCCCCACCGGAAAATCGAATCAAACCACCTCCGCCTCCGCCTCCACGCACGCACCCACGCACGCTCGCCGCCACTGCAAGTTTGCAACCCCCTCGATCTCTCCCAGCATCCCGAGCCTGCCCCAACCAATGGCGTCCACCAACGGCTACGGCAACGTTACCGGCGGCGGCCTCCCGACGCACACCGCCACCTCCAAGCCGCCCGTCGACGACCCGCGCCACCAGAAGCAGCGCCTGCGGCGCCGCCGCGGCTGCCTCTGCTGCGCGTGCCTGGCCGTCACCCTCGTCCTCGTCGCCGTCGTCCTCCTGATCCTCTTCCTCACCGTGCTCCGCGTCCGGGACCCGACCACGCGGCTCGTCTCCACGCGCCTCATCGGCGTGGCCCCGCGCCTCACCTTCCCGGCGCTCAACATCCAGCTCAACGTCACCCTCCTCCTCACGGTGTCCGTGCACAACCCCAACCCGGCCTCCTTCTCCTTCCCGTCGGGCGGCCACACGGACCTCACCTACCGCGGCGCCCACGTCGGCGACGCCGAGATCGACCCCGGCCGCGTCCCCAGCAAGGGGGACGCGGACGTGAAGCTTGCGCTGACGCTGCAGGCGGACCGGTTCGCCGGGGACCTGGCGCAGCTGGTCGCGGACGTGGAGGCCGGGTCGCTGCCGCTGGAGGCCAGCACCAGGATCCCCGGGCGGGTGGCGGTGTTCGGCGTGTTCAAGCGCCACGCCGTCGCCTACTCCGACTGCAGCTTCGTATTCGGCGTCGCGGAGCTGGGCGTCCGCAGCCAGGAGTGCCGCGACCACACCAAGCTCTGATCCTACCGACCTTCCTTCGTTCCTTCGTCCGTCCGTTCGACGATAGCTGTCCGTCTCCGCCGCGCGCGTCGCCGGAGATGGAAGCGAGGAGGACACCTTTTCCTGCCGAGTTCGATTGATACGCACGGCACGTGTGGGTGGGGCCGGCGACGTCGTTGTCATCACGGAGAGAAGAGAAAAGAGTGAGGTGTTTCTGGAATTTTCGTCGACGCTTCATCATCAGTATAGTATAGTTAGTCTCGGACTTGGTAGAATTATGAATTTGTCATTTTAGTTGTTTCCATTGCTGGGTTTGGTCTTACGATTTTGATGGAATATCTTGTACAGAGACAGAGAGAGACAGGGTGGGCTAGTTAGTATACGCACATATGGCTTGCTCTTATTGTTCATCGCATCATCATCATGTGTCTAGATTCTTGCTTTGTGCGCACGAATCCTAAGCGCGGCCTTATTATCTTATACGTATGCTTTATACTCCATATAGCTTGCTGTTAGGGGGTCGCTCGGAGACCTTCCTCGAGTCCTTGATGTTCTGATTACTTTACATAACCCTTTAAAGCCAAGCCACCTGTGCTGAAAGTAATTTTCAGGTTACAACATCCTGGATTCGTGATGCCACCAAATATGTCGGCAAATACAAGTCAAACATACGCAGGCAGTGAAAAATAAACCCTGTTTCTAGTCCTGTTTCCTCTGATCAATGAAAGCTCCCTTTCTCCTCACAAAGGGGACGAAAAAGGATATCAAAGCCAGGGACAAATCGAGGCCGTCAGCCAGTCCATCAGAGGCTCTATCTGACGGCTAAAGATTAACAGGAAGAGCAGCCATCAATCATCGCGACAGACCAGCACAATTAATAAGGCAGATGAATTACAGCTCAGCACAATTAACACTAGTACGCCAGCAGCTCACCCTACACCAGTCGCATCAAACCAAACCAAGTCATGTCAATTCGCCACTGCATCATTTCGGTGTCACCAGAGTAATACATCAAGTGCAAAGATCGAAGCTAAGCAAGGATGAATCTGCAACAGCTGCTTCAGTTCAAGGCAAGCACAGAGAGACAGCAAACTATTTTTCAAGATTTACAAAACGCTAGGCCGAAAGCCCACAAGGCACAAGTGCCGGTACTACTACATCAATCATCAGGGCAGTAAGACTGGGCTTAGCTAAAATTAAAGGAAAACTAAACATAGATTTTACATGTATAACTTAATCAAGGCTGCTTCCTACTCAACCATCACTGCTAGCTCTGTACAGCTTCAGAGTTAGCAAAGTTACCACGACAGACATGCCTCTGTAGGATGCCGCACCAAGACCATGTTCCCAAAGGATGGGAACAGGCTCAGCTCTTATTGTCTTCAGCGAAAAGAGTCTTGGGGCTGACCGAACCGAAGTCGAGCTTCCGGCAGATGCCTGGGCTGAGCTTGATCATCTTCAGAGATGGCCGCAGAGGAGCGTCCGGGCAGGTGTCTGCGATGCCGGTCAGCAGAGGCTTGGATTCAGGGGTCTTGTAGCTTTCAGGTGGGATGGCGTCTATCAGAACAGCCTCGCCATCTCCGGTTGCCTCCAGCGCTTGGTTTGAGATGATCAGATCAAGAAACATCTTGCAGATCCCCTGGAGATACAGATCTTCCTCCTCCGAATCATCAAACTCAAAGCTTAACCTCTTGACTGGGAAGTCATCAGATTCAAAAATGAGCTTCCTGCGGGAGAGGGTCTCTACTCCCCTGACCACGTTCTTCTTCGGCGCACCACAGAGCGCCTCCTCTGGTCCTGGAGCGAAGGGGTCAAAGATGTTTCCCCTTGGTGTTTGACAACCCAGTGAAATACTTTCATCTGGAGCCTTGCAAGAGATGGACATTTCTAGTGCAACCACGTTCAGAGTGATTGCCTCAGCAGCATTACCCTCGTTATTCTCAAGATCACAAACTGTGCCGAGGGATTCTATGTCTTCCTTGTTTCCCAAGGGAAGTTGCAAACCAAATTCTTTACTGGCACTCTTCTCCAGCACTTCTACAACTGTGGAATCGCATTCCACAACCTCTGAGACTTCAGTATCGCTGTTATCCAACACCACATGACCTACTTCAGCCCCCGCCATGTGGAGAAGTGGTTTCTTCTGAAAATAAATGTTATACTCAAACAGAGTATACCACTCTCCCACTTCAGTATCAAAACCTGCAACAAAGAAAAGGTCAGTACAAGGGTAGATACTGCCATAAACTACTCAATAAATAACAAAAGACAATTTACACAACTATACACAAAAAAAGGGGGCGCAAAAGGATCCTGCCACTGGGTGGAACTATACACAAAAGACGATTTCAGAATAAACACGATGCTCGGTCACAAAAGAACTGACAGCAGCAGCAGCAGAATTCAGATTACAACATTACGTCATCCTATTGATGCAAAGACGTGCTTCCAGGCATGCTCGAGATAAAAACATTACATCATCTAAGACAAGATTACATCATCCTGCAAAAAAAATCATCTAAGACAAAATTAAGCTGATCTGCAACTATGCTTCATATACATTACAGAATCGATGAAGATATATGGACTACACGTAAACGGGAGCCGCACAGCAATTGGCGACATCCTTATAACCACAGTACCCCAGATTAGTAATTCGGCAAATAGAAAGTATTTCAGAAACACGCATCCCTAATTTCGCAATACATGGAGAATTGCACGGTCGTGCAGGTGTTACAACAAATCAAAGCCTAGCAATTACCTCACGAACGCCTGGTAGCAACTTATCAATCGGAGAGAAGAATTGCGTACACGATAGATTGGACCGCGGAACAGGCAAAATGAGGAACACCGGAACCAGATCTGCGAAGCGGAAGGGCACGATACCTGTTTCTAACTTGATCCAGCCGAAGATTGGTCGCCGATTAACATCCCCGATGTCCCCCCAACACTCCAAGCTTGGTTCGGCGAGGGGTGGACGGACGGAGAAGAGAGGGAGGGCGTCAAGCTGGCGGCGCTGCTTCGGTGGAGGCGGAGCAGTGGGGGCAGCTGCGGCGCGGATCGAGGGAGACAGAGGAGATGGAGAGGAGCAGTGGGGAACTGGGGAGGGAACCCTAGAAATCCGTTATTTATACACGCGCGTGAGAATTCCCGCGCCAATTTTTTTATGCCAAGATTTTCGATGCGCGCCAAAAGCTGGTTTCCTTTTTGGCTTTTTAATCTTGCCAAACAGAGCGTTCGTGCATATCCACTGTCAAGGGCTCAAGGAACAGCTGGAATATTAGATGCGATTTTGATTGCGCCCATTTTTTTCATTTTTTTTCTTTTCTTAGCGCCAAAGATCTTGCAAGCTGCTGCCGTGTGGTCCCACCTAGTCCCGCACCGGCCGGTGAGACATTATGAGTTTTGTGATGCAAAAATAGCACCCTCAGGTTTAGAGTTTTGCAAAATTAAACCTTGGACTCGAGTGTTTCAGCTTTGGAATTTTTACAGATATAACCCTCTGCCAAACTAAAATGATGAAACCACCCTCTCTGTAACCGGTTGCTACAAATGTTATGGTGGAAGGTTGGCTAGACGTTAAATTCTGGCACACCAATTGGCGGAGCAGGGTCTCCCACCAACATAGATGGTGGAGAACCGCATATAGCCAACGCAGATGATTGAACGCCACATCAGTCTAGTGGCGGAGGTGCAGTCCACCATGCAGGATGGTGGGAGGTAGGGAACAGTTACGCGACAACACGTTGGGACAGACTTTGTCGCCTTACTAGACCACGCGTAGATTCTGCCGTTGATAACGACGTAAGGGGTTTTGTCTCTTCTGTCAAGGTGGTGGAAGGGCACGTGTTGTGTCGGATATGTGGGAGAAGTGAGCTTTCCGCCATTGGCAGTGGTGAGAGGGCCTCTTATTTTGGTGTGAGTGGTTATCTACTCATAGATCTCGCCATTTCCACCTACAGTTCCTGCTCATTAAAATCTCACTCACACTCCTTCACTATTCACCCAAGCAATCATCTCTCTCTCTCTCTCTCTCTCTCTCTCTCTCTTATACATATACATCATGTTCCGATGTTCCTCATTTGCCTGTTGGGGCCGATGCTGGCGCCGCAAGGTGAAGTAGTCTATGGATTAGATACGATTTTAGTTTACTTGCGCCCATATTTTCGTTTTTCATACAAAAGATCTTGGGAGCCGCCGCCGTGTGGGCCCACCTAGCCCCGCACCGGCAGGTGAGAGGTTACGAGTATTGTGACGCAAAAGCACATTCAGATTTAGAGTTTTGCAAAGTAAAACCTTGGACTCGGGTGTTTTGGCTTTCAATTTTTACACATATGACCCTCTGCCCAACCAAAATGATGAAACCACCCCATTTGTAATTGGTTGCTACAAATGTTATGGTGGAAGGTTGGCTAGACATCAAATTCCACCACACCAAATGGCGGAGCAGGGTCCCCCACCAACATAGATGGCGGAAGCAGCAAGGAGCCAGCGCAGATGGATGAAGGCCACATCGGTCTAGTGGCGGAGGTGCGGTCCACCATGCAGGATGGTAGAAGGTGGGAACGGTTACGCGATGGCACGTTGGGGCAGACTTTATCGGGCTTGCTAGATCACGCGTAGATTCTGTCGTTGATAATGGCGTAAGGGGTTTTGTCTCTTATGTCAAGGTGGTTGAAGGGCACGTGTTATGTTGGACAGGCGGGAGCATTGAGCTTTCCCCCATTGGCAGTGGCGGGAGGGCCTCTCAATTTGGTGTAAACGGAATTCTACTTATATATCTCGCCATTTGCTCCTGTAGTTCCTACCTGTTAAAATATCACTCGCCCTCCTTCAATATTCGTCCAAGCAATCACCTCTCTCTCCCCCTCTCTCTCCCTTACATATACAATGTGTTCCGATGTTTGTTATTTTCCCTATTGGTGTCGGTGTTGATGCTGCAAGGTGAACTAGTCTACGAATTTTTGGTCATGTATGAGTATGAAGCTTTTCATATGCGTCAGTTATGAGTATTGGTCCAAACAATGTTCCTTCAGGGTTTGAAGGGAGAGATGGAACAATTGGATTATTAGATGTGATTTTAATTGTGCCCATATTTTCATTTTTCTTAGCGCCAAAGATCTTGTGAGCTGCTGCCATGTGGGGCCACCTAGTCCCGCACCGGCGGGTGAGAGGTTTCGAGTTTTGTGACACAAATGCATCTTCAGATTTAGAGTTTTGCAAAATAAAACCTTGGACTTTGTTTCGGCTTTGGAATTTTCACACATATGACCCTCTGCCCAACCAAAATGATGAAACCACCCCCTTTGTAACTGCTTGCTACAAATGTTATGGTGGAAGGTTGGCTAGATGTCAAATTATGCCACACCAAATGGCGGAGCAGGGTCCCCCACCAGCATAGATGGTGGAAGAAACATATATCTGATGCAGATGGATGAAAGCCATGTCGGTCTAGTGGTGGAGGTGCAGTCCACCATGCAGGATGGTGGAAGGCCGGGAACGGTTATGCGACGGCACGTCGGGACAAAATTTGCCGGGCTTACTAGATCACGCTTAGATTTTGCCGTTGATAATGGTGTAAGGGGTTTTGTCTCTTCTGTCAAGCTGGTGGAAGGGCACGTGTTATGTCGGACATGCGGGAGCAGTGAGCTTTTCGCCATTGGCAGTAGCAGGAGGGCCTCTCATTTTGGTGTCAACGGATTTCTACTCATATATCTCGCCATTTCCTCCTACATTTCCTAGCCGTTAAAATCTCACACCCTCCTTCAATATTCATCCAGGCAATCATCCATCTCTCTCTCCCTATCTCTCTCCATCCCTCTTATACGTATAGGGCGTGTTTCAATGTTCCTCATTTTGGTGTCAGTGTTGGCGCTGCAAGGTGAAGTAGTCTAAGGATTTTTGGCCATGTATGGGCATGAAGCTTTTCATATGTGTTAGTTATGAGTATGATCGGTCCAAACAATGCTTCGCCGGGGTTTGAAGGGAGAGATGGAAGAGATTCAAATATGGATGCAGAGCGTCATTGTTTTAAGGAGGAGTGGTCGAAGAAGAGGGGTGTCCAGGCGGTTCATTGAGTGGAGAGAGCGATGCCGATGTCAGGAAAGAAGTTGTTGAGGGGAAAGGAAAATGACCCGCTAGATTCTACTATATTTTAATTTCAGTTGTAGTATTTCAATTCCATCATTCGAGTGTATCTTAATTTTAGTTTGTAGTAGGTAGTGGATAATATTATTATTTATAATTTCAATATGTATGCTAGCATACTTATTCAAAGCAATGTAGTTAGAACATTGGCTTTCAATCTTGAGCATGTTGTCGATTTTAAGATATGTTGTACATAATATAAGTTTGATACATAGATACAAGTCACGTACAGAGATAAAAGTCATTTTCCCTCTTCTTTTGACCCGCTTACATATATTGCATTAATACTAATTATTGTCATACAAATCTTGGTTCTTAGTTATAGTGATAGATATATATCTCACGATGAATGATATTAAAGATCTTTTGTTTATATAAGTTTTATCGATACTTCCATGTGGGACTGGTTAGTAGCTCCAGTCTAATACCAAAAAAATAATTGGGATCTCGTGTTGGGGAAGAGTAGATCATTTTACTTCCACTTCAAGATAGGCCAGCTCGAGCCATCTGTTGAGAGCGGAAATTCGGTAATAAATAATTAGTAAGAAAACTCGAGTCGTCTTTTTCGACAAAAAGTGGGTTCCATAGTTTCTATTGTTCCCTTTTAAATGGCGAGGCCCTCTGTATACACCAGAGCCCTGATTTCATTAAAAGGTATTGCTTAACTGGATAGAATAATTTTAGGACCAAGCAAATCATAAGAAACTTCCTCTATATTCACTACCATCACGTGTCCTCGACTTCGGCTAGTCTCTTTTCCTTTTCAATGCTATAGCTATATGTACAGCATCCATTTGTGTCTGCCCCCCCCCCTAAAATAGTCTAATATGGGCTGACAATCAATAACTTCTTCACCATCAAGAGTAATGATCGAAAGATCTCTCTCTCTATATATATATATATCTCAATCTCATGTTTCTTTTCACCAGGAGGCCTTCCTCGTCATCTCAGAATATTTTTGATCTCATTTTTATATGATATGTATTTTCATATGAAACTTGGTTATTTATGATGTACGATCATCCCTGTTAAGCATACATGTCTGGATGTTAAAGTGCTCAACTCAAATTGGTACATTTGCTTGCTCAATTTCAATAGGGGTGCACGTGATGTAACATCACAAAATTCTAGATTTTGTAATGTTATATTAGTTAAGCGATAATGATTGCTTGTGTGATTTGCTGTGTGAAATTGAGTGAAATTTGAAACTTTTTTAAAGTTGAATGAGAGGGAATGAAATGACATTCCCAAAACTTTCACCTTGCATTTATGATCTCCATGAATTCAAATTCATTTCATCACAAAACCCTAGAGTGAAGATGATATGACTTCTTTCATTTAATTAAATGAAAAAGGGTTTTGAAAAGATTTGAATTCCATTTGGAAATATTTCAAACTCAGAAACTTTATGCAACTCAATGAGTTTCACGAGATAAGATCAAATGACTTCTTCAAATGCTAAGAAAGAGAGTTGGAAGTTTCAAAGACTCAAATTGAAAGTTCCTTTGAAATTATTTCAATTTGGAGTTATTTGGTTTTATTCAAATTCCTTTTCTCCAAAAATAAAATATATGGAAAATAGAGTAAAATGATTCCCTACAATATAAAATGTAGAGAAATGAGTTTGAAATCATTTTGGTATTTTATAATATTTTTATTTGGTTTTTAAATGAACCAGTAGTACTGTTTGCTTTGTTTAAATTTTTGTGAAATTTATTTGCCGCTGAAAATATGTTCATGTTTTAGGAAATCTTTTTCTGAAAAATTTGATATATAATATGCCTATATTATATATTTATTTCATTTGTTTATTTTTCTTTAGTTATGTCTGTGTTTTTTTAAATGAAAACCGCCGAACTGGGCCGGCCCAGACAACCGGGCCAGGCCAGCCGCAGCCCAGCGCCGCCAGCCCGCAAGCCGCCTCGCTCTCCCGCTCGCTCGCCCGTTCGCTTCCCCGATCGGACGCCGCCGACGGGTGGACCCCACCTGTCAGCTTCGTCTTCCCCACGGAATCGGAGTCCAGCGCGCGTACGCTTCGCCGGCCGACGTCGTGCCCGTCCCGGACACCTCCCCTCGCATCGCCCCTTCCCCAAGCAGCCCTCCTATATATATATATATATATATATATATATATATATATATATATATATATAGCCCTGACCCCGGCCTCCTCTTTCATCAAATCCCAAGCTCGAAAGCCCCTTGCAGCCAACCGCACGCACTCGCCGGAGTTTCCAACTCCGACGAGATCCACTCCGCTGCCAGCTCGCGAAGCCGCCGCCCTCGACCACCGCCGACTCCTCCGTCGTCTCCGCCTCGCCGAGCCGCACCTCGCCGACCACCGGAGCCGCCTCCCCGCCTGAAGCCGTCGTCGTCGCCGCCTCCTCCGTCCGATCTAGAATCTACGGCCTAGATTAGGTTAGTTGTTTTTTTAGGCCTAGATTAGGTTAGTTGCTCAGTTTCACGATAGATTGATCAACAGTCCGATCTAGAATCTACGGCCTAGAAATTATGAGTGCGAAGAATCTTCGTCAACAGTACAAGGCAAGTTCACACTTTGATCATACCCTTTTATACCCAGTTTTACTTGCATTAGATACACCCCTCAAAGATTTGCATGTGTAGGATTTGGGTACATGTGGTTGTGCTATGTAGTTCATGAGGTAGGAACCTATGATCCTTGAAACACCCCGGGATTATTCGTTATGTCATATATTGCTTAGCCATGCTCGTAGACAGGGATTGGTATGTGAGATTCATGCAAGTTATGAGAGAAATAATGATTAAGGGTAACTTAAGGTGGCAACATCAACACACATCTGGGTGGAATGGTTGGGGCACCCTGGAGAAACCAGTGGCTTGCCCGGGCACCTGGAGAAACCAGTGTTTGCCCAAGGGAATCCCGGAGTACCCGTGTGATTACCCTATGGAATGCCACTCAAGCTCAAAGGGATCATACGATATTTCATGCCTAGAAACTTCCGTGTGCAGCCAGAAGCCATTATGGGATCTGGCATAGTTGAGTAAGTTGTGGGAAACCTTTCCATGATAGGCTAGCAGATGTAGGGGATTGTAGGTGTACCGTCCTATCTATCGGTTAAGGGGACCTCTTCGGAAATACTATGTCTTGATCATCCGGTTCTCAAACATCACGCAGTGCGAGGAATTCAACGGAGGAGATCGAGTCTTGTGGGGAAAAGTGCTCAAAGCTTTGCAGAGTGTACAAACTAATCATGATTAGCCGTGTCCCCGGTTATGGACAACTTTAAGTATCTAGAAGTGATTATTGGTTGATCTCATCGTGTTACTTAATTAATTTATTAGGCTATTAATGATTTGGTAATTTTGGGATTGAGTTGGAGGAACCTTCTTAATAATGGCATAAACTTGGTAGTAAATAAAATTTATTACTTTGTTGTAGGAAAAAATTAGCTTTATGCAAAAAATTAACTTAGAGCCTCCACCAGCCAAATATGCATATAGAGATAGACATTCTCATTATTATTCTATGGTGTGAAATTGCCAGTACATTCAATGTACTGACCTACATGGCTGCAACGTCTCATGTTGCAGGAATCATACGACGAGTAAGTGATACGTTAGGGTTACGATGTCTACATTCAACTTTGCCGTTGGTGTTGTTGGGACTCCACAAATTTTGATGTTACTTCTGCTATATGTATTGAGGTAATAGTATTTACGTTACTTTTTACATGTGATTGCACTCTGTTATAAATCCTCGAGTACTGTATGTGTCAGCATATCGATCCAGGGATGACACTTAAGCACAGAGACTTGATCCATTTGGGTCGGTCGCTACACGCGAACATGAATGTTCCACTTGTAGGATCGCAAGTAGGTACAGAGGGGGATGATTAGACTATTGAAAAATAAAAACCTATCCTTTTTCCAATTTTAATTCTTGGCAGATTTTAGCAATTCTAGCAAGTCTACTAGCACCCTACACATGCAGGTATAAGATAGTAGCAGTGGAAAGTAAAGACTTTGCATATGTAGGTAGAGGAAGGGTTTGGCGATAATCAAATGCAATGAAGAGGGTGATTTTTTCTCGTGGTTCTAATAGGTGGTTCTATCATACATCCACGTTGATGGAGACTTCAAAACATGAAAGGTAAAGGCTCCGCGAGTCCACGAAGGGCTCTACCCACAAAGGATCCACGAAGAAGCACCTTGTCTATGCCATCATGGCTTACGCCCACGAAAGACTAGCCTCACCCGGGGTTGATCTTCATGAAGTAGACCATATCGTTGCCCTTACAAACTCTTTGGGTCAAATCCACAAGCTTGGAGGCTCCGAAGTGACACCTAACCAATTTAGGAGACACCACTCTCCAAAAAGTAATAGATTTTGTTCTTGATGATGAACTCCTTGCTCTTGTGCTTCAAAATATAGTCTCTTCAACACTCAGACTCTCTCACATATTTAGGCTATGTGGTAGGAGAGGGAGTGGAGTGGAAAGCAACTAGGGGAGGCTAGAGATCAAGGATCAAATGTTGGAGTGAATCCCCTTGATCTCAACACAAGTTTAGGTAGTTCTCTCTCAGAAAATGGATATGGTAAGTGGTAGCTTCAAACCGATTGCTCTCTGAGAGTTGGTGGAATGGGTGGGGGTATATAGGCAGCACCGAAAATCCAACCATTACACACCTTTATGCGCTACTCGATGGAACCATGTGAAAACACTCGATGAGACTGACTAGTACAAAAGATCTGAACTTTAGGCCTTTCGGTGAGACCAGATGAAACAGCTCGGTGGGACCGAATGGCGATGACCAATCACTTTTTACACTTCAGTGAGACCGATTGAAACCACTCAGAAATTCAGAAGTGAACCCAATTGGTAGCAGAAGGTTGGCAGGTGCTCTCGGTGAGACCGAAGAGTCATCTCAATGAGATCTAGTTGCTAGGGTTAGGAAGTGGCTATGTCAAGTGTATCTCGGTGAGTATGGATGAAAGTGTTTCGGTGGGACCGATATTGACTTTAGGGTTTTAAACATAGATGAATGTAAGAGTGTGACTCAGGGTTTTGGAGCAATATCTCTAAGCACTTGAGCAGTTAGACCATGATCAAAACCTCATCCCCTTTTAATAGTATTGGCTTTCCTATGGACTCAATGTGATCTTGGGCCACTTAACCAAAAATATAGGGTCCTGAAGCTTTGCCAATATGCATCCTTTGCACATTGAGGGGTCCACAATCACATCCCATTGCCATACCTAAATTGAACTTTCTCGAAATATTTTTTGAGTAGGCATTAGTTCAATGATGCATATGTTTTATCAATTACCAAAACCACTCGGGGATTAGTTGCACTTTCAATCTCCCCTTTTTTGGTAATTGATGAAAACATATAGATCAAAGCTTCGACATAGGATATAATCATTGAATAACAACGTCGCTTTGAGAAGTATGTGATAAGGAAGAGAGCTCCCCCTGGATTTGTGCATTGTTAAAAATTTGCGTTTGAATGCAAATGCACAATCGATTAGCATCATGGGATAACCCTTCCATGCCACATACATCTTGGTGGAGCGCACAAAAGAATATGAACGGAATACAATAAGCACTCATCACCAAGGCACACGTGTGAATGACCATAATAGCAAGCATAAGCAAAAATATAGATAACATGATAAGCAAAATAGAGTACAATCAAGCACACACAATAATTCTTACAAACCAAAGCGAATCAAAGTATCTCAGAAAACCAAATAAAAAGAAAATGCAAGGCACTCTCACACTCAAAGCCCTAAAGATCTATATCACTCTCCCCCTTTGGCAACAAGTTACTAGGAAGTTCAAGTGACCTATATCTTGACGTCACTTTGGGCTCGATCCACGGCTGTAGGAGATGGAGAAGTCCTCTGGCTGGCAGCTCCAGTGTGGGTCAATGGAGTGGAGATGAGAGCGTTTGCAAAAGCCTCTGACGATGTCTGTTAGACTGGCGGTGTAGACACTGGAGGTGGAATAGTTGTAGATGGCGCAATGATAGGATCATGTATAGGCTGAGACTGATACTGATTGGTTGTCTGCTCATCTGAATCATTGTGGATCCATGCCTCAAATTCCTCCTTGCGATTCATTAGATCAGTGACCATGTATGTCACCTTGACATCAAGAGCGTGAAATTTAGTCTCAATGATCCGCTCTAAGCTCTCCTGATTCTTCACAAGGTTAGACAGGCCATGCTTAATCCTCTAGGTAGTGAAGAAAAGATATGTCATCTGATCACTCTTGGTCTTGGGCATCTCAGCAGTGGCAGCCCTAACAGTAGATGAACTTGGCCCACTGGCCTGTGCAACAACTCCGACATCCTCTACTTGCTCGTAAGCACCAACAAAACTAGGATCAGCAAGATCCATGGTGACAGTGCAGTCCTCTACCTTTGGCTAAAGTGGCAGGTGCTTGCGTTCAATCAGATAGATGTTGCTACCAATTTTGGACTTGATGAGCACCCACATATATGATCAGCGTCGGTACTAAAACCGGCTGATCTCGGGTAGGGGGTCCCGAGTTGTGGATCTGGGAACAATGGGTAACAAGAAACAAGGGTAACGATGTTTACCCAGGTTTGGGCCCTCTCGAAGAGGTAAAACCCTACGTCCTGCTTTGATTATATTAATGATGGAGTATTGAGTACAAGATGATCTACCTCGAGATCGTATGTTGTGTCCTAAACCCTAAGGCTTGTAATTGTCATGATCTATGGACTAGCCTAGCTTTGGTTTATATAATGTACCACAGGCCTAGGATAACATGAGTACTCATCTTGTGCGCCAAGTTTTATGGAGTCTTCCTTGTATACATCATGGGCTGCCCGCAGTGGCCCATTAGCGAACCATAATGGGGGTCCTCAGCCTGACTCAACTGGTCGGGAGATGACGTGGTGAGTACCCCCTAGTCTAAGACTCCCTCAGTAGCCCCTTGAACTCGTCTTCAAGTTGGGGACGCTCCTCGGTTCTCCTGGACTGTTCTTCATCTTCGGTCGTCGGTCTTGAAAGTTGGTTCAACAAATCTTTCCATCTCTGATCTTGAGGATCACCGAGGTATATTCGAAGAGTTCACACGTCGGGTATCCAAGGAGTTCACATGTCGGGCGTCTGAGGAACCCCTTTAAATTCTCGGCCTTTATGAATGCCTTGTTATTTTTACACCACACCTTGGGTTTGAAGTTTTTCTCGAGCGATGGTGTCCTCTTGCAGTCGATATCTAATGCGGGACTCCATCCGAGGTGTCTTTTTGAAGCCAAGCTCCAACATCAGTTTGCATCTGAGGTGTCATAGATTATCTCGGTTTGAAAAAGTTGAAGGAGATCGACCGAGCATAAGGCCGGAAATGTCCTCTATGGAGCAAGTCACTTGCATCCTAGCTTTATGCCAGACTGCTTCCGAGGTGGCTGCACCACCTCGGTATTGGGTTGATCTTTTGTGGAATTGTTTCTGATCAGTGCAATTTTTTTGCCGACGAGATGTATAGCCAGTTGCCCTCAAGGTGCGTGTCGGCCTAAAATCCGGGATGCACCTGAAGGATAAAATAAAACCGCTAATCCCAGTAGCCCCTGAGACTCAGGTCAATTCAAGGAATCGGCATGAGGATGAAGTCCTTGCTCGGAAGCATACTTTTGGAACAGAAACACGATGCACAATAGCTTCCGAGACTCAGGTTGGGTGCGGCCGACCAACCTAAGGATCGTAATCTCCTCGAAAGCTGTTTTACACTTTGAATTTTCTGCATCAATCGTCAATGCAATAGCCCCCGAGACTTGGGTTGGGTACTTGGACGACCCTAGGATCGTATCTCCCCGGGAACTTGTTCGGTTGGTGTTTGAATGTCGCCATCACCGAGGTGCAGCTCGATAGGGAAGATGCTGAATTGCAGGTCGAAAAAGATTTCCTAAGAAGAACCATCACGCAGGATACCTCGATCAAGAGGATATCCTGCCTCCTAAAAAACATAAAATAGGTTAAAGGTGTCATAAGTTCAAAAAACCAAAAAACTTATGTAAAAAAATTATGTCTGAATTAAATCAAGTTTTTTGTGACAACCGAAATTGGTCTTAAAACAAGTTTGTGCTTCCGCCGTGCTTTAACAGGATACATTCGATCTCCGGACTTCAAGTGGGCTAGCCTTCAGCTTCGACCTCCTTTGCTGAAGGCGGAGTGCTTCTCATCAGGACAGTTTAGCAAAGTAAACGTGAGCGGCTTTAGAGAGTAACCAAGCTATTGGGCTATTGACCACACACTCGCGTCGCAAAAAGGAGTAGTAGAAAAGACTTTGCAATGACTAAGAAGAAAGCATTTATTATAAAATGGCTCATATAAATTTAAGAGCCCCAAGTTAACATGGGAAAAGGAGTGTTTTTTACAAATATCTTTTTTGTTTTAAGACAAATATAATGCTTGGTTGAACGAACATAAATTAAAAATAAAAAAAATTGAGCATTAAAGCAACTTAGCGGGTTAATGTGCTCGGTGTTGATGACTTGGTCCGGGCTTATGGCGGTACGAATATGTAGTCCTCAGCCTGGCCAAGGTCCCAACCCCCAAGACTATTCTAATTTGACTGAGCGAGGAGCTCGGCTTGACGAAGTGGCGTCATAGCACAGTCGATGTGGTGAGGAGAAGCCCATGGTCCAACTGCCATGATGAAGCTGGTCGGCTGCTGACACCAAAGTCCCCGGAGTAGGTTGATGAAGAGATGGCGAAACCCCCAGTCTAGCCAAGGTGACGGAGTAGGTCGGTAATTAAGGTGATGTTGTAGCCCCCATGACAGTCAAGTGTCGAAGCAGGTCAGTGTGGTGGACATCGGCTTGAAGAAGCAAGGGCGCGGCGAAGCCGACGCTGGTTAGAACTTGTGATGTGGTCAATGCCGGCTTGATGAAGTGATCACATGGTGATGCTGACGCACCCGACCCATGCAATTTGTGGGGCGACGATGTTGTCTTGATGATTATTTAGCCTTCATGATGTTGAACTCTTGGTCGGCTCACCGAGGTGTTGGTCTGATGAGGTTGACCTCGGCTCTATGAAGCGACGACCTGTCTGACGTAGGTCGGCAGCCATGGAGCAACGTTGTCGGGCTGTTTTGATACTTGTGTGATGGTTAAGTTCGCCTCGGAAAAGGATCAAAATTTGTGGGCACATGTTTTAGGAACACAATACCATACAAAAATCCCTTAAAAAAGGACGTCCAATATCACGTACATAACAAAGATGAACTCGGGTCAAATCATTTTCGCGCAGAAAATATATCCGAAAATTGATGGACTCATCGGACGTTTCCCGGAGTTTGAATGGTCGGATCTAGCTAAACTTTTGAGGGGTTGTTGAAATAGGAATTCTGTAGTCGATGAACGTTTGGATTTTCCAAAGGATGTCCGAGCTGGACGTAGTACTCCTTGCCCCAAACTCGTCCAGCTTCCCACCCAGATTCGACAGGGCTCCGGTATATCACAAATTGCCAAAGATTACTCCACCGGAACGCGGTGAAATTTAACTAGGTTGTTGTAGACTCAATTCCACACAATTCCACCGAAGCAATCCTCAAAGCTACGCTCGAGGAGGCGGGGAAGGCGAGCATGAATCTGCTGTTAAAAAAATGCACGATTGCACGAGCGCAATGTTGATGTTGAGCCCCCGAGCTCCGTGGACGATTCTTCCATGATCTCCGTAAGATTTGAGTTTGATGATGAAGGTACCCATCTGATCTTGATGATCCGACACGGAGCGTAGTCCTCAGTCCAGCCAAGGTAACCAGTCGAGCCGCCGACGAAGATGCTGACGTCCACGATGAAGTTTGGTTCCGACGTGTAAATCGCATCAAAGTTGATCTAAATTCCGATGGCGCCACGACGACTACCAGCACAAACCTGCATGGTGTTGGGGAACGAAGTAATTTCAAAAAAAATCCTACGCACACGCAAGATCATGGTCATGCATAACAACGAGAGGGGAGAGTGTTGTCCACGTACCCTCGTAGACCGAAAGCGGAAGCGTTATGACAATGCGGTTGATGTAGTCATACGTCTTCACGATCGACCGATCTTCAGTATCGAACTTGCGGCACCTCTGTGTTCTGCACACCTTCAGCTCGGAGACGTCCCGCGATATCACGATCCAGTAGAGCTTCCCCGGAGAGTTTCGTCAGCACGACGGCGTGATGACAGTGATGATGATGCTACCGACGCAGGGCTTCGCCTAAGCACCGCTACGATATTACCGAGGTGGATTATGGTGGAGGGGGGCACCGCACACGGCTAAGAGATCAATGATCAATTGTTGTGTCTCCAAGGGGTGCCCCCTCCCCGTATATAAAGGAGTGGAGGAGGGGGAGGAGTCCGGCCTCCTATGGCGCGCCCATGAGGAGTCCTACTCCCACCGGGAGTAGGACTCCCCCTTCCAAGTAGGAGTAGGAGAGGAGAAGGAAGGGAGAGAAGGAGAGAAGGAAAGGGGGGCGCCGCCCCCCTCCTTGTCCAATTCGGACTAGAGGCGGAGGGGGCGCACGGCTGCCCTGGCAGCCCCTCCTCTTCTCCCACTAGGGCCCATTAGGCCCAATATACTCCCCGGGGGGTTCCGGTAACCCCCCAGTACTCCGGTAAATGTCCGAAACCTCCCGAAACACTTCCGGTGTCCAAACATAGTCGTCCAATATATCGATCTTTACATATCGACCATTTAGAGACTCCTCGTCATGTCCGTGATCATATCCGGGACTCCGAACTACCTTCGATACATCAAAACACAAAATCTCATAATACCGATTGTCACCGAACTTTAAGCGTGCGGACCCTACGGGTTCGAGAACTATGTAGACATGACCGAGACACATCTCTGGTCAATAACCAATAGCGGAACCTGGATGTTCGTATTGGCTCCCACATATTCTACGAAGATCTTTATCGGTCAAACCGCATAACAACATACGTTGTTCCCTTTGTCATCGGTATGTTACTTGCCTGAGATTCGATCATCGGTATCTCAATACCTAGCTCAATCTCGTTACCGGCAAGTCTCTTTACTCGTTCCGTAATGCATCATCCCGTAACTAACTCATTAGTCACATTGCTTGCAAGGCTTATAGTGATGTGCATTACCGAGAGGGCCCAGAGATACCTCTCTGACAATCGGAGTGACAAATCCTAATCTCGATCTATGCCAACTCAACAAGTACCATCGGAGACACCTGTAGAGCACCTTTATAATCACCCAGTTACGTTGTGATGTTTGGTAGCACACAAAGTGTTCCTCTGGTAATCGGGAGTTGCATAATCTCATAGTTATAGGAACATGTATAAGTCATGAAGAAAGTAATAGCAGTAAACTAAAATGATCAAGTGCTAAGCTAACGGAATGGGTCAAGTCAATCACATCATTCTTCTAATGATGTGATCTCGTTTATCAAATGACAACTCATGTCTATGGTTAGGAAACACAACCATCTTTGATCAACGAGCTAGTCAAGTAGAGGCATACTAGTGACACTCTGTTTGTCTATGTATTCACACATGTATTATGTTTCCGGTTACAATTCTAGCATGAATAATAAACATTTATCATGAAATAAGGAAATAAATAATAACTTTATTATTGCCTCTAGGGCATATTTCCTCCAGTCTCCCACTTGCACTAGAGTCAATAATCTAGATCACATCGCCATGTGATTTAACATCGATAATTCACATCACCATGTGATTAACACCCATAGTTCACATCGTCATGTGACCAACACCCAAAGGGTTTACTAGAGTCAATAATCTAGTTCACATCACTATGTGATTAACACCCAAAGAGTACTAAGGTGTGATCATGTTTTGCTTGTGAGAGAAATTTTGTCAACGGGTCTGCCACATTCAGATCCATATGTATTTTGCAAATTTCTATGTCTACAATGCTCTGCACGGAGCTACTCTAGCTAATTTCTCCCACTTTCAATATGTGTCCGGATTGTGACTTAGAGTCATCCAGATCGGTGTCAAAGCTTGCATTGACGTAACTCTTTATGACGAACTCTTTATCACCTCGATAACCGAGAAATATTTCCTTAGTCCTCTAAGGATAGTTTTTGACCGCTGTCCAGTGATCTACTCCTAGATCAAAATTGTACTCCCTTGCCAAACTCAGTGTAGGGTATACAATAGATCTGGTATACAGCATGGCATACTTTATAGAATCTATGGCCGAGGCATAGGGAATGACTTTCATTCTCTTTCTATCTTCTGCCATGGTCGGGCTTTGAGTCTTACTCATTTTCACACCTTGTTATACATGCAAGAACTCTTTCTTTGATTGTTCTATTTTGAACTACTTCAAAATCTTGTCAAGGTATGTACTCATTGATAAAACTTATCAAGCGTCTTGATCTATCTCTATAGATGTTGATGCTCAATATGTAAGCAGCTTCACCGAGGACTTTCTATGAAAAACTCCTTTCAAATACTCCTTTATGCTTTCCAGAAAATTTACTTTATTTCCGATCAACAATATGTCATTCACATATATTTATCAGAAACGCTGTAGTTCTGCCACTCACTTTCTTGTAAATATAGGCTTCACCGCAAGTCTGTATAAATCTATATGCTTTGATCAATTCATCAAAGCGTATATTCCAACTCCGAGATGCTTGCACCAGTCCATAGATGGATCGCTGGAGCTTGCACATTCTGTTAGCACCTTTAGGATGCAAATCCTTCTGGTTGCATCATATACAACTCTTCTTTAAGAAATCCATTAAGGAATGTAGTTTTAACATCCATTTGCCAGATTTCATAAAATGTGGCAATTTGCTCACATGATTCGGATAGACTTAAGCATCGCTACGAGTGAGAAAATCTCATCGTAGTCAACACCTTGAACTTTGTAAAAACCTTTTCAACAAGTCTAGCTTTGTAGGTAGTAACACTACTATTAGCGTCCGTCTTCCTCTCGAAGATCCATTTATTTTCTATGGCTTGCCGATCATCGGGCAAGTCAACCAAAGTCCACACTTTGTTCTCATACATGGATCCTATCTCAGATTTCATGGCCTCAAGCCATTTCGTGGAATCTGGGCTCATCATCGCTTCCTCATAGTTCACAGGTTCATCATGGTCAAGTAACATGACCTCCAGAACAGGATTACCGTACCATTCTGGTGCAGATCTCACTCTGGTTGACCTACGAGGTTCGGTAGTAACTTGATATGAAGTTACATGATCATCATCAGTATCTTCCTCACTAATTGGTGTAGGAGTCACGGGAACAGATTTCTGTGATGAACTACTTTCCAATAAGGGAGCAGGTACAGTTACCTCATCAAGTTTACTTTCCTCCCACTCATTTCCTTCGAGAGAAACTCCTTCTCTAGAAAGGATCCATTCTTAGCAACGAATGTCTTTCCTTCGGATATGTGATAGAAGGTGTACCCAACTGTCTCCTTTGGGTATCCTATGAAGACACATTTCTCCGATTTGGGTTTGAGCTTATCAGAATGAAACTTTTTCACATAAGCATCGTAACCTCAAACTTTAAGAAACGACAATTTTTGGTTTCTTGTCAAACCACAGTTCATACGGTGTCATCTCAACGGATTTAGATGGTGCCCTATTTAACGTGAATGCAGCTGTCTCTAATGCATAACCCCAAAACGACAGTGGTAAATCGGTAAGAGACATCATAGATTGCACCATATCTAATAAAGTACGGTTACGATGTTCGGACACACCATTACGCTGTGGTGTTCCAGGTGGCGTGAGTTGCGAAACTATTCCGCATTGTTTCAAATGAAGACCAAACTCGTAACTCAAATATTCTCCTCCATGATCAGATCGTAGAAACTTTATTTTCTTGTTACGATGATTTTCCACTTCACTCCAAAATTCTTTGAACTTTTTCAAATGTTTCAGACTTATATTTCATCAAGTAGATATACCCATATCTGCTCAAACCATCTGTGAAGGTCAAAAAATAACGATACCCGCCGCGAGCCTCAACACTCATCGGATCGCATACATCAGTATGTATTATTTCCAATAATTTATTTGCTCGCTCCATTGTTCCGGAGAACGGAGTCTTAGTCATCTTGCCCATAAGGCATGGTTCGCAAGCATCAAGTGATTCATAATCAAGTGATTCCAAAATCCCATTAGCATGGAGTTTCTTCATGCGCTTTACACCAATATGACCTAAACGGCAGTGCCACAAATAAGGTGCACTATCATGAGGAGTCCTACTCGCACCGGGAGTAGGACTCCCCCCTTCCAAGTAGGAGTAGGAGAGGAGAAGGAAGGGAGAGAAGGAGAGAAGGAAAGGGGGGCGCCGCCCCCCTCCTTGTCCAATTCGGACTAGAGGGGGAGGGGGGGCGCGGCTGCCCTGGCCGCCCCTCCTCTTCTCCCACTAGGGCCCATTAGGCCCAATATACTCCCCGGGGGGGTTCCGGTAACCCCCCGGTACTCCAGTAAATGTCTGAAAACTCCCGAAACACTTCCGGTGTCCAAACATAGTCGTCCAATATATCGATCTTTACGTCACGACCATTTCGAGACTCCTCGTCATGTCCGTGATCATATCCGGGACTCCAAACTACCTTCGATACATCAAAACACAAAAACTCATAATATCGATTCTCACCGAACTTTAAGCATGCGGACCCTACGGGTTCGAGAACTATGTAGACATGACCGAGACACATCTCTAGTCAATAACCAATAGTGGAACCTGGATGTTCATGTTGGCTCCCACATATTCTACGAAGATCTTTATCGGTCAAACCGCATAACAACATACGTTGTTCCCTTTGTCATATGTATGTTACTTGCCCGAGATTCGATCGTCGGTATCTCAATACCTAGCTCAATCTCGTTACCGGCAAGTCTCTTTACTCGTTCCGTAATGCATCATCCCGTAACTAACTCATTAGTCACATTGCTTGCAAGGCTTATAGTGATGTGCATTACCGAGAGGGCGTAGAGATACCTCTCCGACAATCGGAGTGACAAATCCTAATCTCGATCTATGCCAACTCAACAAGTACCATCGGAGACACCTGTAGAGCACCTTTATAATCACCCAGTTACGTTGTGACGTTTGGTAGCACACAAAGTGTTCCTTTGGTAATCGGGAGTTGCATAATCTCATAGTTATAGGAACATGTATAAGTCATGAAGAAAGCAATAGCAGTAAACTAAAACGATCAAGTGCTAAGCTAACGGAATGGGTCAAGTCAATCACATCATTCTTCTAATCATGTGATCCCGTTTATCAAATGACAACTCATGTCTATGGTTAGGAAACATAACCATCTTTGATCAACGAGCTACTCAAGTAGAGGCATACTAGGACACTCTGTTTGTCTATGTATTCACACATGTATTATGTTTCCGGTTAATACAATTCTAGCATGAATAATAAACATTTATCATGAAATAAGGAAATAAATAATAACTTTATTATTGCCTCTAGGGCATATTTCCTTCACATGGGCTATCTATGTCGGCACTAAAACCGACTGATCTCGGGTAGGGGGTGCAGTGCTGTGTATCTGGGAACGATGGGTAACAGGAGACAAGGAAGATGATGTTTACCCAGGTTCGGACCCTCTCGAAGAGATAAAACCCTACATCCTGCTTTGATTATATTGATGATGGAGTATCGAGTACAAGATGATCTACCTCGAGATCATATGTTGTGTTCTAAACCCTAAGGCTTGTAATTGTCATGATCTATATGGACTAGCCTAGCCTTGATTTATATAATATACTGGAGGCCTAGGTTCACAGGAGTCCTCATATTATGCGCCAAGTTTTATGGAGTATTCCTTGTATACATCATGGGCTGCCCGAAGTGGCCCATTAGCGAACCATCATGGGGGTCCTCGGTCCGACTCACCTGGTCGGGAGACGACGTGGTGAGTACCCCCTAGTGCATAACTCCATCAATCTGATTTCAACAAAGATCATGGAGTAACCATATATTTGATAACACTTAGCAACCACATTTACTCATATCAATAACATAACCAATTAGTGAGCAATAATATATATCTCAAATATCAACACTTCATCAAAATGATCATGATATAATATGATAAATGTTACCGTGTTGCCCCTTTATGAAACCGCAAAACATAAATGCAGAGCACCTTCAAAGTTCAAGCAGCGTCTAAAAATTGCAATTCTGCGTAGAAAACAACCAGTTACGTTCCCATCCAACATTAATTAGACCAAGTGCATGTTAAACTAAGAATGATAATAGCGCCCTCTATGTTGGTGCTTGAATGAGAAGGTGATGGCACAACAATAAATTAAAAGAAGGGCCCTTCACAGAGGGAAGTAGGGATTTGTGTTTGTACGAGAGCTCATTGTTTAAAACAAAGAAGAATTTATTTTTGGGAGGTGTACTTTTCAATCAATGGTTTAACGACATGGAGTCTCATCATCTTATATGATAAAAATGTGTGAGAGTGTTCCCATGCTTAACACTCCCCCTCCACCTTGTCTTTCCACAAACCATCACTAATGTAGGAAGGTCCTAAGGAGACACATGTATCGGAGACCATTCGATCAAACTGTGTGCGATGAAAAATTGCAAAACAGTAACAAAAATACCCGTGTGCCAGAAAACGATACGTGTGCAACGACCCATCTATCGGGCATGATGATGGTGTGCAGACCGTGTGTGATAGAGGACACACAGTTAGACGAAAAATTACGTGTGCAATATGTAGTCCTAACGCACACGGTTTCAATGTTCTAAGAGTCTGTGTTTATTGGCAAACACTTTATAAAAACAAATGGTTTGCGATGGCCAGGAGCATCACTCATGATGTGTGGTGAGGGCACTCGTGTGTGATGATTTGAAAATTATGCATATGATTCCTTGTGGAAACACATGTGTGATAACACGTGACAACACATATGACTGTGTGTTGGGAATTGTGTGCTCTGACGGGCACACATTTTAATTAAAGAATCGTGTGCGATACTAATAACGAGCACACACAGTTGATGGAACAAGACGTGTGCTAGTAGATCGTACCCAAAAACCGGCCCCAGTCCAACCATTAATGGCGTGCACTAGCTCGTACCAACCCACAAATGCCCCAGTGCAGAAATTAATGGCATTATACACGTGTCCCGCAAACCACGCCACTTCTTCCCCCATCGATATCCTGCCACGAATGAGTGGCTTGCTATATGCCCCAGGCGGAAACATCGACTCACTGTAGCGACACTTCATAGCCGCCCATACTGATACGTCTCCGTCGTCTCTACAATTTTTGATTGTTTCATGCCAATATTATACAACTTTCACATACTTCTGGCAACTATTTATAAGATTTATTGGACTAACATATTGATCCAGTGCCCAGTGCCTGTTCCTGTTTTCTGCATGTTTTTTGTTTCCAAGAATATCCATATCAAACGAAGTCCAAACGCGATAAAAATTTACGGATAATTATTTTGGAATATTTGTGATTTTTGGAAGGTGGAATCAACGCAAACGGGGGCCCACAGCCACCACAAGACACATGGGCGCGCCAGGCAGCCCAGGCACATGGTGTTGGGTTGTGCCCTCCTCGTACGTCGGTTGGAGCTCTACTTCGGGTGCAAGGAAGCTTATATCCGGAAAAAATCGTGTTAAAATCTCAGTGCAATCAGAGTTACGGATCTCCGGATATTTAAGAAACGGTTTTCGGCCGGATCTGGGGAACATGAAAGAGAAGAGAACAGAGGGATAGATCCAATCTCGGAGGGGCTCCCGCCCCTTCGCCGCCATGGAGGCCATGGACCAAAGGGGGAACTCTCCTCCCATCTAGGGGGAAGGCCAAGTAAGAAGAAGAGGAGGGGGGTGTCGGTGTCAAAACCGGCAGATCTCGGGTAGGGGGTCCTGAACTGTGCGTCTGAGGATCGAAGGTAACAGGAGGCAGGGAACACGATGTTTACCCAGGTTCGGGACCTCTTAATGGAGGTAATACCCTACTTCCTGCTTGATTGACTTTGATGAGTATAAGGGTTACAAGAGTTGATCTACCTCGAGATCGTAATGGCTAAACCCTAGATGTCTAGCCTGTATGATTATGATCCCCCCTACGGACTAAACCCTTCAGTTTATATAGACATCGGAGGGGCTTAGGGTTGTACAGAGTCGGTTTACAGAGAAGGGAATCTTCATATCTGAACGCCAAGCTTGTCATCCACGCAAACGAGAGTCCCATCCGGACACGGGGGAAAGCCTTCATCTTGTATCTTCACGGCCCACCAGTCCGGCCCACGTCACATAGCCCGGACGCCCGGGGACCCCCTAATCCAAGACTCCCTCAGTAGCCCCTGAACCAGGCTTCAATGACGATGTGTCCGGCGCGCAGATTATCTTCGGCATTGCAAGGCGGGTTCCTCCTCCGAGCACTTCAAAGTAGTTGATCAACAAGAACTATATCCGGCTCTGTTTAACAGTTACAACCCACTACCACAAGGGCATAATACTTAATCAAAGAACATGGTATGTCTTTACTGACAGTTTTACTGGTGAGACATTACGTCTGGCCACTTCATTATTTCGAATCGTTTTTCGGTCTCCCATTTCGCGTTTCGAGACGCAACCTCCGGTGACATGTCTAGTCAAAGCATAGATCGTGTCCCCTTATCACGGGATTCTCATCAATACGGGCTTGGGTAATCCAACCGTGTCGTCCGCACGACCCCTTGGGAATAGGCGAGTTTTAAGGCTCGTGGGGGGACGCTTGATATTCACTACCTTTATAAGAAGATAAGGATCCACCTTTTTACCCCACGCCTTCTTCCTCCTCAGCCCATCCGCCCTCGAGCTCCAGCGCCCAAGCTTCAATCCTTTCCATCTCCAGCAAACACTCCAGCCATGTCCGGATCTGGAGCGCAAGGCAAGTGGATGGCCTCCTCCATCACGAAGGGTAACATCAAGGAACTTCGGGAAGCGGGGTACCTAACCAACGAAATCGCCCACCGGCTTCCTGCCAAAAAGCAGATCGTCCCCACGCCGGAGCCCAATGAAAGGGTAGTATTCATCCCCCATTTCCTTCGTGGACTAGGGTTTCCCCTCCATCCTTTCGTCCGTGGTCTCATGTTTTACTACGGGCTAGATTTCCATGATCTAGCCCCGAATTCCTTCCTCAGCATTTCGGTGTTCATCGTCGTGCATGAGGCATTCCTCCACATTCCCCCCACTTCAGCCTATGGCTCAAGGTCTTCAATGTGAAGCCGAAAGTGGTGGATGGTCAACACGCGGAGTGCGGCGGTGCCATGGTGAGCAAGCTTCCCAACGTCACCTGGCCCAAGGGTACCTTCATGGAGACCGTGAAGGGATGGCAATAGGAGTGGTTCTATGTCACGGAACCCCGTGACTCCACATGGGCCGCTCCTCCCGAGTTCAAGTCCGGGCCTCCAATGCGGCTTACATCATGGCTCAACAAGGGCCTGGACTAGGCGTCATCCGACGAGGTGATGACGCTGTAGAAGCGCGTTAAGAGTATGATAGACAAGAACACCAGTCTTGCCAGCGTGATCCAGGTGATGCTTTTTCGCTGGATTCTCCCCTGCCAACGCCGGACTCAGTATATGTGGGAGTTCGACCCGGCCAGTCCCGGACCCTGCAGCGGTTCTTTGGCACAAAGCACAAAGACATATGGAAGCTGCTTTTCAAGGCCTAGAAGTCGTGGCCGAAAACGACCGAAGACCTCGGCCTCGACTGCACTCATCCGGCCACTCTCGTAAGTTTTCTGATAACCTTAATTTGTAAATCCAAGGAGTATACTAAGCTTTCCATTCTTCCCACAGGGCTGGACGAAGAAGGCAGAGCGGATTCACTGTCCGGCTCCACTACCTGAAGACCCAGCCATTCCTCTGTTAACGAGGATGCTGGTTTCGGCGCCGTATCAGGCGCCGGAAAACAAGGCCAAGAAGAAGGGCAAGGAGGCCAAAGGTGGCCTCCGCCGTAAAGGCGCTCCAGACGCAGTGTCCCAAGATACCAAAACTCTCTCCTCTCAGGACGAGGATGAAGAGGAGGAGGAAGAGAGAAATTCCCCCCTTAAGGGGGGAAAGAAGAAAAGGGCAGCTTCCGTGGATCTAGAGACGGAGGTGTCCAAGAAAGGGAGAACCTCCCTTACAGATGATTCCAGGACGGACGCCAACGACATCCACAAGTGGCGCCCCAGGCCGAAGCCCATGGCCGGATCGTAAATATTCGAGGACACTATACATATATCCAATTTTACGCCTTGCAATTCTAACACATTGGATTGTGTGTTGCAGTTCGGCTCATGATCTCCCCCAACGATCATCGTCTTCTGGGAATTCGCTGGGTCCGAACATGATGGAGAGCGAGTCGCCTCCGCCGGCCTCCCCTCCCACTGCTATGGACAACACCATAGTGTTGTCTCGAAGGACCCTTTCGGGTCAGGGAGAGGTGCGGGAAGCCGTCCAGGTGGCACCAGAGGGTGATACCTCTGCTGCCGAAAACATGGGGGAACCGACCCCCATGGAGACTGGCGACGGGGGCCATGCCCAATTCGGCCCCCAACCGAATATCATTCCAGAGGCCGACATGGCTCCGGAATCAGGCGAACAACCTCCTTCGAAAGAAGGGGGTGCGTCAACTCCACCGGCGACTTCTATCAATCCGGAGGCGCCGGACACTCTGGTGGAAGCTCTTCAGAGTGCCTCCATTGTTGAGGAACATCGTACCCTTATGGGTATGGTGGTTGAAAAGGTTCGGTCCGCTAAAAGCGAATTGAATGAGGCCTATACTAGCCTTCTGACAGGCTTTGAGGTATGTGATGTAATATTTTTAGCTATATAAAAGGAATGCCCGTGTATAGATAGCAACCCCTGAGACTCTGTTCGCTGTTCGTAAAGAAAGGCCAAACATAGGATCGAATAGTTCTCGCAAGAGATTAACATGCATGTCTATTCGAACAAACAGGCTTCGATGTTGGTGGCAACCTCCCATGCGTCGAAGTGTCCAAACTGAAGCAGAAATTGGAGGAAAAGCAAGGTATGCGGTACCGAAACATATCTGAAATGATATGAGCTCTGATTTGTTAGCTGAATGAGTTTTATGATTATGCTCATAGCTGACACGTCTGAGGTCGAGACCCTGAAGAGTGCGCTGGCCGAAGCCAAGAAGGAGGCAGAGGAGGAACGAGCCGTCCACATAAAACATGAATCAAGGGTGGAGCAAGTCCAGCAAGAGCTCAAGGATGCCATAAGCAAATGTGAGTCCTTAGAGCGCAAGATTTCGGATCAAGATTCCGAACTTGCTAAGGCCCTCCAAAGCGCGAAGGAAGCCCGGGTTGAAGCCCAAGGCACCTGCCGGGAGATCCAAGAGGCAAAGCAGATCACGGAAGGTAAGGCCTTTATCATGCAGAGCAAATTTGTAAGGAGAAGGTACATCTTACTGACCCACATTTGGAGTTCTCCAGGAGCATTTGTAGATCTACCCTGGAGTATTGCTGATGCTGCGGAGTTCTTCCGAGCCGAAGAGGGGAGCTCAATGGAGAAGCTGTTCTGGTCGCAGTACCTTGCGCCAGAGCATCTAGTGCCCTTCAATGATCAGCCGAAGCAGCTGACCGAACTGCATAGGGTGGCCGAATTGGCCATGAAGGATGTTATAGTCCGTCTTTGGCCAGCCGAACCCATACCCAGCAGTTATTTCGGGCTCATGAAGCGGCTAGTCAGTGCCTGCCCCCGGCTTGATGCCATAATGCGGTCGGTCTGTATCGAAGGTGCCCGGATGGCCTTTGCCCGTGTCAAGGTGCAATGGGCGAAGATGAATGCCGTCAAGCTTGCGACCGAGGGGCCGCCCGCAGGCAAGGAGCACCGCATGCTGGAGCGGTATTTTGATGACGTCCTGGAAGGATCCTGCATTGTAGAGGGCCAGTGCTCGAAAGACATTATTTTTGAATGAATGTATCTGTGCAGCCCGAACTTTGTATTATGAAACAAGGCTTATGTATAATATTTTGCTTGTTTTACCTCTAATTCTTTTCCTCCCGTGCGACCGTTTACGGTATTTGAGAGTTGGCCAGTCGTCGGCTTCAGCCCCCACGTAGGTAGTACGGGGGTGTTCGGAATAGCACCTAGACACACTTGACCCAACAGCTTGGTCCTTGAAGGAGGTGTTAGTGCGGCGAACCAGGCAATCAGACTATGTGGCTTTATCGCTCTCACTTAGCCATAGGAGTTTGACAATCAGATTGTAGGCGCAGCCCCTGGTATTATTCGATTTTCCGAAATTGGGTGTTGTAGACGCCTAACCGAGTGAAGACCGGTCCTTCGCGTAATACGGACAAAATCACAAGAGATTTGTAATTAGTCACCGAATAGCTGACCAGCTCTCGCCGCACCATGACAGTCAGTTTTCGGCTTTCTCTACTGAGGTGTTTATCCGGATGAACCAGAAACACAATCGCAGTAGTTCTCCCTTTACTACCTTAGCCGAACGAGCGGAACGTAAGGCAGTAACCACAGGAGCCGGGCAACCCAACTATTGACCAAAGACACGATTCGGAGCCGATGCATATAATGCTATATTCGTGACGCCGAATTGTACTATAAAAGTGTTCGGACTTATTTTTTATTTTTAAGAAATGTACGTGGCCGAATGGATCCCCTGGCGATTTAAGTCGTACCGAGGTGTACATAGCAATTAGACGAAAAAGAGGGAATACATATTAGCAAATAAGCCAGTACCGAATATGTTGGGCGAAGAACTGTTTCCAGTATAGTCTGATTGATACGTCAAAACGTATTTTACAAATGATGCGATAAGCATCGAGGCTATTTTACATGCCGAGCACAAGGGAAAGCTGTGTACGGGTCCTAAAAAAGGAAGAGGTGATCTTTGAAGATCCTTTAGATACTCTGCCACACGTCTACGCTGCTTTTCTCCTTGGTGTATTATCCTTCGAAAGGATCAGCGATCAGGTTTTCATGAGAGGCCTAGAAAGGGCCCTTGGTACCGTCGAAAGGTGATGTGGGTTGTAAGGAACCTGGAAAAGTAAAAATAAGAGAAAAGAAATATGATGGTCCATATAGGGTCGAGCCGTATTGTGGACTTTATCTTTACTATGACTCATCTTTGCCCATGGTATCTTTAGTGCGTAGTTATGTACGCGTGGAACATATGCCGCAATTCAGTTGGGACTGAGACGGAGGCCGAATTGCTAATCGAGCTCCCGACGAGCTGGATTGTCGTGCTGCGGGGTAGTCTGGACTTGTTTGATAGTGTATGGGGGCTTGACTGCCGATGTAGTTTTTGGATTGATAAGCCCGCCCTGTACCTCCGCTACTAGGGTCGCGGTGTGCTCTTCAGTGCGGAGGGAGCACTCTATGTTTCCATTGACTGTTATAACACCGCGTGGTCCGGGCATCTTGAGTTTGAGATAGGCATAGTGCGGGATCGCATTGAAGCGAGCAAACATGGTTCGTCCGAGCAGTGCATGATAGCCACTGCGGAAGGGGACGATGTCGAAGATCAAGTCTTCAGTTCAGAAGTTGTCTGGCGAGCCGAAGACGACTTCCAATGTGATTGAGCCCGTGCAGCGGGCCTCTACACAAGGTATTACTCCTTTAAAGGTAGTTTTGGTGGGTTTGATTCTTGACGAATTGATACCCATTTTGCGCACCGTGTCCTGATAGAGTAGGTTAAGACTGCTGCCGCCGTCCATGAGGATTCGCGTGAGGTGGAATCCATCGATAATCGGGTCGAGGACCAACGCGGATGAACCTCCATGGCGGATACTGGTCGGATGGTCTCTGCGATCGAAAGTGATCGGACAGGCTGACCATGGGTTGAATTTTGGGGCGACAGGCTCTATCGCATAGACGTCCCTTAACGCGCGCTTGCGCTCCCGCTTAGGGATGTGAGTAACTTATATCATATTCACCGTTTTGACTTCGGGGGGAAATTTCTTCTGTCCCCCTGTGCTCGGTGGGCGAGGCTCCTCATCGTCGTCCTGGCTGGGCAACCCTTTCTCCTTATGTTCGGTGTTTAACTTACCGGCCTGTTGGAAGACCCAACAACTTCTGTTGGTATGGTTGGCAGGCTTGTCGGAGGTGCCGTGAATCTGGCAGGGTCGATCGAGTATTCGGTCCAAGCTAGATGAACCATCTTTGTTTCTTTTGAATGGCTTCTTCCCCTGACCGGATTTGGAGCCACTGAATCCGGTGTTGACCGCCATGTCCTCGATATTGTCATTGTTGCTTTGATGCTTACGTTTTTTGCGTCAGGGCTTGCCGTTGCCGTTTCTGGCTTCAGAAGTGCCGGGGTCGCTGGTACTGTTGCTGCTACGGGCTAGCCAGCTATCTTCGCCCATGCAAAAGTGGGTCATGAGTGCTGTAAGTGCTGCCATGGACTTTGGCTTTTCTTGGCCGGGGTGTCAGGCGAGCCATTCATCGCAGATGTTGTGTTTAAAGGCCGCTAGGGCTTCGGCGTCCAGACAGTCGACAATCTGGTTCTTTTTAATTAGGAACCTGGTCCAGAATTTCCTGGCCAACTCTCCGGGCTGCTGGACTATGTGATTGAGGTCATCGGCATCCGGAGGCCGAGTATACGTGCCTTGGAAGTTGTCTCTAAAGGCGTCTTCCAAGTCTTCCCAGCTTCCAATAGAGTTTTCTGGGAGGCTATTTAACCAGTGCCGAGCTGGTCCCTTAAGTTTTAGGGGGAGGTATTTGATGGCATGTAGATCATCACCGCGAGCCATGTGAATGTGGAGAAGAAAATCTTCGATCCATACTACGGGATCTGTTGTGACATCGTATGATTCGATGTTCACGGGTTTAAACCCTTCTGGGAACTGGTGCTCCATTACCTCATCGGTGAAGCATAGGGGGGGTGCAGCGCCTCTGTATCGGGCCACGTCACGACGCAGTTCAGATGAAGTCTGTGCGCAGTTTTCGGCCCGGGTTAGGTTATGCTTGTCGCGCCAGGCCTGATATCCATCTTATCACGTTGGGGCATGCCCCCGTGATCCGTAGATTGATCTGGCCTGACCGGCTCTATTGTCCAGGTTCTATCGTAGGTCATAGGTGTATCCTGGGGCCGCTGTGTTCTGTCTACGGCGAGGTGGTGCGGGCTGGTGTTTGGCTTGAGTTGCCGCTCCGTCTCGGCCACGTGGTGGTCGGTCGGGTCTTTCAGCAGTATCACGCGTTGGTGGTATGGGCTCCAGGGCCTCGTCATTAAATTGTGGTAGTAGCTTGCGCTTAGGGTAACTCTTAGTTGGGCGTTCGAGGCCGTATTCCTCGGCTGCCAGGACATTAGTCCATCTGTCATTGAGTAAATCCTGATCATCTTGAAGCTGCTACTGCTTCTTTTTCAGGCTTCTTGCAGTGGCGATTATCCGGCACTTAAAGCGCTCTTGTTCGAGGGGTTCCTCCGGCACGATGAAATCTTCGCCGCTGAGGCTCACGTCCTCTTCGGAGATCGGTAGGTAATTATTGTCCTCCGAGCCGTCGTTCCCGATAGGATCGTCGGGGTTAACTTGCCCATCCTCCCAATCATCTTGTTCAGATGTTGGCTCGACAGGGGCTTCAGGGTCTTCGGCGTTCTCTGGAGTGTTATTGTCTTCGGTGCCGGTATTGCTGTCTTTTTGGTGACGTGATTTTGAGCGGCGCCACTGACGTCGACGTTTTGGAGGTGCTTCGGCAGGCTGGTCCTCAACCGGATCCTTCTTGCCGTCGTCATCATCCTCTTTAGGTGTATCCACCATGTATACATCGTACGTGGAGGTGGCCGTCCAACGTCCGGTAAACGGAGGGTCTTGGCCTTGTTCATCTCCGGCATCGTCGTCCATACCGTCGATGTCTTCGGAGGCATAGTCCAGCATGTCGGTTAGATCTTTGACAGTGGCTATGAAGTGGGTGGTGGGTGGGACGTAAAATTCCCCGCTCTCAGCCCCTAGTCCGGGCTATGCGTAATTCGGAAATGATTCCTCTGTAATGGTGAGGGATCGCATTAAGTCCAGAGCCTTGTTTAGGAGCGAGTTTTGGATAGAGAAGCGAGAGTCCGCCAGGCTGGCCGGGGTGAGAGCCGCCTAGCCGCGCCCGCTCGATGTGGACCTCGAGAGTTCGGATTTAGAGTCCGAGGGAGAGTCCGGCGCTCTAGCGACAGGGGGAGTTCGGTTCGTCTTTGGGTTCGTTGATGACGCCGTCCCCTCCGGATCTCCGGTAGCGAGTTCCATAATTGCAGGGAGTCCGGCGGGCTCTAAGTTCCCGTCTCCGGACCCGGTGGTCCGCTCTAGATCTAAGGCCAGACCGGCGGTCGGGGCCGCGAATCCTTCAAAGATCAAGTCTCCTCGGATATCGGTGACGTATTTTAGGTTCCCAAAACTGATCTGATGACCAGGGCCGTAGCTGTCGATCTGCTCAAGGTGGCCAATCGAGTTAGCATGAAGTGCGAAGCCGCTGAATACAAAGATTTGGGCGGGGAGGAAAGTCTCCTCCGAAACAGCATTATTGCAGATGATCAAACGAGCCATCGAACCTTCAGTAGACAACATAGAGGAACTCTCAATGAAAGCACCAATGTCGGTGTCAAACCGGCAGATCTCGAGTAGGGGGTCCCGAACTGTGCGTCTAAGGATCAAAGGTAACAGGAGGCAAGGGACACGATCTTTACCCAGGTTCGGGCCCTCTTAATGGAGGTAATACCCTACTTCCTGCTTGATTGACTTTGAGTATAAGGGTTACAAGAGTTGATCTACCTCAAGATCGTAATGGCTAAACCCTAGATGTCTAGCCTGTATGATTATGATTCCCCCTACGGACTAAACCCTCCGGTTTATATAGACACCGGAGGGGCTTAGGGTTGTACAGAGTCGGTTTACAGAGAAGGGAATCTTCATGTCCGAACGCCAAGCTTGTCATCCACGCAAAGGAGAGTCCCATCCAGACACGGGGGAAAGCCTTCCATCTTGTATCTTCATGGCCCACCAGTTCGGCCCACGTCACATAGCCCGGACGCCTGGGGACCCCCTAATCCAGGACTCCCTCGGGGGCTCTCTCCCCCTCTCTCCCAGTGGCGCCGGAGTGCCGTCGGGGCAAGGATCGTGATGGCGATCTACATCAACACCAAATTTCTCCCCCTATATGCAGTAGTGTAACACCTCTTCTCCCCACTGTAATCTCTACTTAAACATGGTGCTCAACACTATATATTATTTTCCAATGATATGTGGCTATCCTATGATCTTTGAATAGATCCGTTTTGTCCCATGGGCTAATTGATGATCGTGGTTGGTTTGAGTGTATATTTTATTATGGTGTTGTACTACAGTGCCCTCCGTCTCGCGCAAATGTGAGGGGTCCCCGCTGCAGGGTGTTGCAATACGCTCATAATTTGCTTATTGTCGGTTGCCGGAGTGACAGAAGCCTGAACACTGATAAGTGGGTTATTGCGTATGGGAGTAAAGAGGACTTGATACTTAATGCTATGGTTGGGTTTTACCTTAATGATCTTTTGTAGTTGCGGATGCTTGCTAGAGTTCCAATCATAAGTGCATATGATCCAAGTAGAAAAAGTATGTTAGCTCATGCCTCTCCCTCATATAAAATTGCAAGAATGATTACCCGTCTAGTTATCGGTTGCCTAGTGTCGGTGCAACAAACCCCAGGTGTGTTACCCTGACTGTACACAGGCTCAAGAGCAAGGCTACAACATCCAAGACAGGACCAAGTTGGAGAAATGGCTCTTTGAGAAATCAAAGAAAAGATCAAGAAGACCAAGTCAAGCCTAAGGAGCAAGGCACCACTAAGGAACGACCTCCCTTGCTGGGCATGCGAGCCCGGCAAGGTCGAGGTTGCCCCGAAGACAAGTCACAGGGCTGCCCCGGCAAGCTTGCCGGGGAAGCTGAGGGCGGACACCCCCGCCAAGGCTCCGCCAATCCACCTCACAGCAACGCAAGTCATCGATCGATGCAGTGTCGAGCCCCCAAGAGATTAGGTGGCTCTCATTTGATACATGGCAGCCATCTCTGAAGGAAATCACCTCCAAATGACACCCGTCCAGAGACGTGTCATGCAGGCAGGCGAGGAGGTGGCAGAACGGCCCGGTAGGGCTTGCCGGGCACACCGTGATGTGACATGAAGCGGTGCATTTAATGCGCTCTGCCCTGCCTGTAGAATTAGGTATGATAGCACTGTTTGCTATCTAATCAGTAAACAATGACTGATTTGCCATTGTGGTGACCCCTTGATCTATAAAAGGAGGGCCATGGCAACCATAGAAAGGATTTGGACCCTTGTACACTCATACGCGCGTAGCTGCTCTCGCCCCGAGGCAACCCTGCCGGGCAAGAGCGATGCGTTTCCACCACGGTCCTCTCATCAATCCACCAAAGCAGGAGTAGGGTTTTACGCCTCGCGGTGGCCCGAACCTGGGTAAAACTGCCCGTGTGATTGTTGTCGAGCCGCACTGCGCCTTCTGCTCTTTGTGCAATGTGCTCTTCCCCCTTGCCGAACCACAAGGGGCCGATGGCCCCATAGGTGGCCGTGGTTTCCCACGACATCTTTGGCGCGCCAGGTAGGGAGAAGCACTTGCCTGAACCCGAGAGCGTACGCAGCGTGTCATCTTCATAATCTGTGTCATCGATGGCTCCATCATCCATGGCGCCCAAGAAAAAGCCTAGCGCCACGGCTCACCCATCCACATCGAAGGCCCCTCGCATGCGGGCACCGGCGCGGTGGGGGCGACGGGGGCGCACGGGAACGTGGATGGCACAGGCAGCGCAACCACCGTTCCTCCTGCGGCCGAAACGGGAGTGGGAGGCGTCGGAGGAGGACAACATCAACAACACCCTGGCAGCCACGCTCCACAAGGTACGGGTGGAGAAATCATTCCATCTTTGCCTCTACGCCCCACCGAAGGGCGTAGCCGCAGCGACGGCGCTCGCTCTGGGGCGAACCGCGATGCTCTGGCCGCCCCCGCTGCGGGTGCGGCCATAGGGAAAGCGCCACCCCCAGAGCAAGATGGCCAAGATACTGTGCCGAACAGGGTCGCCAATCCCCTCACACATCCTCCTCGTCGCCACACCGCGTTGACAGCCCACTCACGGTGGCGAGAGCATGGTGGCATCACTACTGGCACCACCAGAAGCCGAGCGACGCCACAATCTGCGTCGTCGTCCATGCCGAGCACTGCTTCAGAGGCTATGGCGCGTGCCCAACTCCTGTTGAGATTTCCGTCGGCGGCCGATCAAATGGATGAATGGAGAGCTACCATTTAGAGTTTGATTGGTTTCGCCGAGGCGGGAGGATCATAGCGAGAAGGCCCGCCACGGCCTCCACAGGCGGCAACGACGGCCCGGGCAGCTGGCCGTACCGAAGGAGGCACCCCCATGGTGCAGTCCCCTCCGCGACAACTAGCATGGGAGGCGCAGCCAAAGCCTCACGACCAAGAACCCGACGACGTATCGATGGCTTCATCTGACCCTCGAACATGTCGAGACCGACGGCGAGCCTTGGAGGAGAGGCGGAGGGCAGATGAGCGCATCACCATCGAGCGACGCTGCGAAACCCGCCGCCAGTCTTATAGGTGTAATGGCCTCAACATCAACGAGCTCGCGCCCGGCGAGGGCGGGTACCTACCTTTCAAGGTTGGGTGCCCCGCTTTCACTCGTGAGCTGCTGCAAGTCTGTTGGCCATCTTTCCACATATTCAAGCTAGAGATACCTGAGAAGTATGATGGGAGATTGAACCCGACAGAGTTTCTAAGCATCTACACCATCGTTGTTCAGGCTTCCGGGGGAAGAGATGAGAAGGTATTCACCAACTACTTCCCTTTGGCACTCAAGCCAAATGTGAGGTCTTGGCTGATGCACCTGCCGGAGAACTCTATCTCAACCTGGGCTGACCTGTGCCATGAGTTTGTTGGCGCCTTCACAAGCAGCCATCAAGAACCAGGGCAGCCCAGCGATCTGCAGCTCCTCCCACAGAAGGAAGGAGAAAGCTTGCGGAAGTACATGCAGAGGTTCAGTCGAGTGCACAGGAATATTCCAGACATCCACCCGGCAGCTGTGATAGCTGTGTTCCAGTCCAACGTGCGCAATTGCAGGATACGTTCTAAAATGAATGTGCGGTTGCCCAAGACTGCGAATGAGATGTACACTCTGGTGGATAAGTGTGCCCGCATAGAAGAGGGGATGCGGCTCCCCAGTGAAGAGGAAGGCGTCGATGTTAACTCAGAGGATGACGACGACACCACCAACCAGAAGAAAAAGAGCAAGACGCGCAATAAGAAGCGCAAGGATAAAGTTGTGATGACCGTTGAAGGATCGAGCGCACCTAGTACCGGCAAGAAGGCCAAGACTGATGCCCCCGGCAAGGAAGTTGCCGCGTGCACTGAATGCCGGGAAGCCGCGGCTGCCGAGAAGGCTGGGAAGGGTAATGGCCCATACTGTAAGATCCATCAGACCAAGGGCCACGATCTTCAGGAGTGTCATCAGGTGGAGCAACTCGTCAAGAAGCAGAGAGCTGAGTACGGGAAGCGTGATAAGGAGAAGGACCAAGATGGCACTGGTGGGAAGGGACGAGGCGGCAGAGCAAGTCACCCCGACAAGGCTCCTCAGCATCAAGGAAAACCCGCCAGGGGCCGTGAGAAGAATTGCGATGACGAGAGTGATGAAGGAGATGAAGAGGAAACCAACGAGTAGGAGTTCCAGAAAGCCACTGATGCCCTATGCATTGAAGGGGGTGCATCTTTACACTCCTCTCACCACCAGCTTAAACAGTGGGCACGTGAAGTCAATGTCGTGGAGCCAATGGCAGATTATCGGAAGCCGCTCAAGTGGTCCTGCACGCGCATCATCTTTGACAAAGAGGATCACCCTGACCGCACTACAGCTGTAGTGCTTGCCGTTGTTGGTCTCACCAACAATCCACAACCTCAAAGTGTTGGTGCAACAAACCCCGGGTCCATTGCCCAGACTGTGCACATGCCTAAGGACGAGATTACAGCACCCAAGATCAGACCAAGCACTAATGATCAGTTATTTGAAGGCTCGAAGTGCAGATCAACAAGACCAAGTCGAGCCAGAGAGGCAAGATATCACTAAGGGAAGAACCTCCCTTGCCGGGCAGGCGAGTCAGATACGTCCATTTTGCATCATGTTTTCTTATTGTTATTTATAATGTTTTATCCATAATAATGCTTTTTGGAGTAATTCTAATGCCTTTTCTCTCATAATATGAAAGGTATACACAAAGAGGGAGAATTCCGGTAGCTGGCAATCTGGACCTGGAAAAGCTACGTCAGGCCACCTATTCTGCACAACTCCAAACAAGCAGAAACTTCACGGAGAATTTTTATGAAATATTTGAGTAATATTGGAGCAAATAACTACCAGAGGGGGCCCACCAGGTGGACACAACCCACCTAGGTGCGCCAGGGAGCCCATGCGCGCCCGGGTGGGTTGTGCTCACCCAGACCCACCTCCGGTGCCCACCTTCTGGTATATAGGTCGTTTTGACCTAGAAAAAATGAGGAGAAGACTTTCGGGATGGAGCGCCGCCGTCTCAAGGCGGAACTTGGCCAGGAGCACTTTTGCCCTCCAGTGGAGCGATTCCATGGGGGGGGGGACTTCCCTCCCGGAGGGGGAAATCATAGTCATCATCATCACCAACAACTCTCCCATCTTGGGGAGGGCAATCTCCATCAACATCTTCAACATCACCATCTCATCTCAAACCCTAGTTCATCTCTTGTGTCCAATCTTGTCACCGAAACTATCGGTTGGTGCTTGTGCGTGACTAGTAGTGTTGATTACATCTTGTAGTTGATTACTATATGGTTTATTTGGTGGAAGATTATATGTTCAGATCCAATATGCTATTAATACCCCTCTGATCTTGGGCATTATTATTATTTGTGAGTAGTTACTTTTGTTCTTGAGGTCACGGGACAAATCATGTTGCAAGTAATCATGTGAACTTGATATGTGTTCGATATTTTGATAGTATGTATGTTGTGATTCCCTCAGTGGTGTCATGTGAACGCGACCACATGACACTTCACCATATTTGGGCCTAAGGGAATGCATTGTGGAGTAGCAATTAGATTATGGGTTATTCCATAAGGGACTATTCACAGAATCTTAAACCCCAGTTTATGCGCTATTCCATAAGGGACTGATTGGATCCAAAAGTATAATGCTATGGTTAGAATTTATTCATAATACTTTTCTCATATTTGCAGATGCTTGTGGGACGGTTAATCATAAGTAGGAGGTTTGTTCAAGTAAGAACACCACCTAAGCACCGGTCCACCCACATATCAAATTATGAAAGTAGCGAACACAAATCGAACCAACATGGTGAAAGTGACTAGATGAAATTCCCGTGTACCCTCAAGAACGCTTTGCTTATTATAAGAGACCGTTTTGGCCTGTCCTTTGCCTCAAAAGGATTGGGCTATCTTGCTGCACTTTTGTTACTACTATCGTTACTTGTCCATTACAAATTATCTTGCTATCAAACTACTCCGCTACTTACAATTTAAGCACTTGCAGACATTACCTTACTGCAAACCACTTGTCATTTCCTTCTGCTCCTCGTTGGGTTCGACACTCTTACTTATCGAAAAGTGCTACAATTGATCCCCTATACTTGTGGGTCATCAAGGCTATTTTCTAGCACCGTTGCCAGGGAGTGAAGCGCCTTTGGTAAGTGCAATTTGGTAAGGAAACATTTATATAGTGTGCTAAAATTTATTGTCACTTGTTACTATGGAAAACAATCCTTTGAGGAGTTCGGGGTATCTTCACCTCGACCGGAACCACAATTAGCTACCCCTCAACCTACTGCACCTACTGAAAATATTGAATATGAAATTCCTTCGGGTATGATAGAACAACTGCTAGCTAATCCTTATGCAGGAGATGGAACCAAACATCCTGATATGCACTTGATATATGTAGAACAAATTTGTGGATTGTTCAAGCTAGCAGGTGTACCTAGGGATGAAGTTATGAAAAAGGTTTTCCCTTTATCTTTGAAGGGAAAAGCATTGGCATGGTATAGGCTATGCGATGATATTGGATCTTGGAATTGGAATCGTTTGAAATTGGAGTTCCACTAAAAAAATTATCCTATGCATCTAGTTCATCGTGATCGGAATTATATATATATAATTTTTGGCCTCGTGAAGGAGAAAGTATCGCTCTAGCTTGGGGGAGGCTTAAGTCAATGTTATATTCATGCCCCAATCATGAGCTCTCAAGAGAAATTATTATCCAGAACTTTTATGCTCGTCTTTCTCGTAATGATCAAACCATGCTTGATACTTCTTGTGCTGGTTCTTTTATAAAGAAGACTATTGAATTCCGGTGGGATCTTTTGGAAATAATTAAACGCAACTTGAAGATTGGGAACTCGATGAAGGTAAAGAGTCAGGTATTAAGCTTAAGTATGTGTGTGTTAAATCTTTTATGGATACCGATGCTTTTCAAAAAGTTAGCACTAAATATGGACTTGACTCTGAGATAGTAGCTTCCTTCTGTGAATCATTTGCTACTCATGTTGATCTCCCTAAAGAGAAGTGGTTTAAATATCACCCACCTATTAAAGAAGAAATTAAAGAACCAGTATCAGTTAAAGAAGAAACTATACTTTACAATGTTGATCCAGTTGTTCCTTCTGCTTATATTGAGAAACCACCTTTCCCTCTTAGGATAAAGGAACATGCTAAAGTTTAAACTGTGGTCAACAAAAGCTATATTAGAACACCTAAACCTGATGAACAAATTATAGTAGAACCTAGTATTGCTATGGTTAAAGATCTCTTGGAAGAAGATATAGATGGGCATGTTATTTACTTTTGTGAAGAAGCTGCTAGAACTGCCAAACCTGATAAAAAGGATAAACATAGACCTGTTGTCGGCATGCCTGTCATCTCAGTTAAAATAGGATATCACTGTTATCATGGTTTATGTGACATAGGTGCTAGTGTGAGTGCTATTCCTCACACCTTATATCAAAAAATTATGAATGACATAGCACCCGCAGAGATAGAAGACATATATGTTACTATTAAACTTGCTAATAGAGACACTATATCACCAATTGGGATTGTTAGAGATGTTGAAGTCTTGTGTGGGAAAATAAAATACCCTACTGATTTTCTTGTTCTTGGTTCCCCACAAGATGACTTCTGTCCCATTATCTTTGGTGAACACCTTTAACGCTAAAATAGATTGTGAGAAACAAACTGTAGGTGTTAGTTTTGGTGATGAGTCTCATGAGTTTATTCCAAGTTTAGTAGAAAACTTCATGTAAAAGAATTGCCTTGTAAATACGAATTAATTGGTCTTTCTTCTATTGCTGTGCCTCCTACTGATCCACTAGAACAATATTTGCTAGACCATGAGAATGATTTACATATGCATGAAAGAAATGAAATAGATAATATTTTCTTTGAACAACGTCCTCTTATTAAACACAATTTGCCTATTGAAACTCTAGGAGGTCCTCCTCCACCTAATGGTGATCTTGTGTTTGAATTAAAACAATTGCCAGACACTTTGAAATATGCTTATCTTGATGAAAAGAAGATATATCATGTTATTATTAGTGCTAACCTTTCATAACATGAAGAAGAAAGATTATTGAAAGTTCTAAGGAAGCACCGAGCTGCTATTGGATATATTCTTGATGATTTAAAGGGCATTAGTCCCACTCTATGTCAGCACAAAGTTAATATGGAACCTGATGCTAAACCCGTTGTTGATCACCTACGTCGGTTAAATCTGAAGATGAAAGAAGTGGTAAGAACAAAAATACTAAAACTTCTGGAAGCAGGTATAATCTATCTTATAGCTGATAGTAGATGGGTAAGTCCTGTTCATTGTGTCCCTAAGAAAGGAGGCATAACTATTGTTCCTAATGATAAGAATGAACTTATTCCACAAAGAATTGTTACAGGCTATAGAATGGTAATTGATTTTAGAAAATTCAATAAAGCAACTAGAAAAGATCATTACCCTCTGCCTTTTATTGATCAAATGCTTGAAAGATTATCTAAGCACACACATTTTTGCTTCCTTGATGGATATTCTGGTTTTTCACAAATACCTGATTCTCAACCTGATCAAGAAAATACCACTTTTACTTGTCCCTTGGGAACCTATGCTTATAGACGTATGCCTTTTGGTTTATGCAATGCACCTGCTACCTTTCGAGGATGTATGACTGCTATATTCTCTAACTTTTGTGAAAAGATTGTTAAGGTTTTCATGGACGACTTCTCTGTTTATGGGAAGTCTTTTGATGATTGTTTAAGAAATCTTGATCGAGTTTTGCAGAGATGTGAACAAACAAATCTTGTCTTGAATTGGGAGAAGTGCCACTTTATGGTTAATGAAGGCATTGTCTTGGGTCATAAAATTTCTGAAAAAGGTATTGAAGTGGACAAAGCTAAGGTTGATGCAATTGAGAAAATGCCATGTCCTAAAGATATAAAAGTTATTCGTAGTTTCTTAGGTCATGCTGGTTTCTACAGGAGATTTATCAAAGACTTCTCTAAAATTTCTAGGCCTCTTACGAGTCTTTTGCAAAAGTATATTCCTTTTGTTTTTTATGATGATCGTCTAGAAGCCTTTGAAACACTCAAGAAAGCCTTAATTTCTGCACCTATTGTTCAACCACCTGATTGGAACTTGCCTTTTGAAATTATGTGTGATGCTAGTGATTATGCTGTTGGTGCTGTTCTAGGACAAAGAGTTGATAAGAAATTGAATGTTATTCATTATGCTAGTAAAACTCTAGACAGTTCTCAAAGAAATTATGCTACTACTGAAAAAGAATTCTTAGCAGTGGTGTTTGCTTGTGATAAATTTAGACCTTATATTATTGATTCCAAAGTAACTGTTCACACTGACCATGCTACTATTAAATATCTTATGGAAAAGAAAGATGCTAAACCTAGACTTATTTGATGGGTTCTCTTGTTACAAGAATTTTATTTACAGATCACTGATAGAAAAGGAGTTGAGAACCCGATAGCCGATAATTTATCTAGGCTTGAAAATTTGCCTGATGACCCACTACCTATTGATGATAGTTTTCCTGATGAGCAGTTAGATGCAATAAATGTTGCTCATAGTACTCCTTGGTATGCTGACTATGCTAATTACATTGCTGCTAAATATTTACCACCTAGCTTTACATACCAACAAAAGAAAAAAAAATCTTCTATGATTTAAGACACTACTTTTGGGATGACCCACATCTTTATAAAGAAGGAGTAGATGGCATTATTACACGTTCTGTACCTGAGCATGAACAGGGACAAATCCTATGGAAATGTCACTCCGAAGCTTATGGAGGGCATCATGCTGGAGATAGAACTGCTCACAAGGTATTGCAATCTGGATTTTATTGGCCTACTCTCTTGAAATATGCCCGTAAGTTCGTCTTATCTTGTGATGAATGTCAAAGAATAGGTAATATCGGTAAGCGTCAAGAAATGCCTATGAACTATTCACTTGCTGTTGAACCATTTGATGCTTGGGGATTTGATTACATGGGACCTTTTCCTTTCTCTAATGGGTATACACATATTTTGGTTGCTGTTGATTATGTTACTAAATTGGTAGAAGCGATTCCAACCAGTAGTGTTGATCACAACACCTCTATTAAAATGCTTAAAGAAGTTATTTTCCCAAGGTTTGGAGGCCCTAGATATTTAATGACTGATGGTGGTTCACACTTTATTCATGTTGCTTTCCGTAAAATGCTTGCCAAGTATGATGTTAACCATTGAATTGCATCACCTTATCATCCTCAGTCTAGTGGTCAAGTTGAACTTAGCAATAGAGAATAAAACTAATTTTGCAAAAGACTGTCAATAGGTCCAAGAAGAATTGGTCTAAGAAATTAGATGATGCACTTTGGGCTTATAGAACAGCATATAAAAATCCTATGGGTATGTCTCCTTATAAAATGATTTATGGAAAAGCTTGTCATTTGCCTCTTGAGTTAGAACATAAAGCATATTGGGCCATCAAAGAGCTCAACTATGATCTCAAACTTGCTGGTGAAAGAGGTTATTTGATATTAGCTCATTAGATGAATGGAGAACCCAAGCTTATGAAAATGCAAAATTATTCAAAGAAAAAGTTAAAAGATGGCATGACAAAAGAATCCAAAAGCATGAGTTTAAAGTCGGAGAATATGTTCTTTTTTACAACTCTAGTTTCAGATTCTTTGCAGGAAAAATCCTCTCAAAATGGGAAGGCCCCTATGTTATCGAGGAGGTTTATCGGTCTAGAGCCATCAAAATAAATAATGTCGAAGGTACTAACCCGAAGGTTGTCAATGGGCAACGAATAAAACATTATATCTCAAGTACACCCATTAACTTTGAAAGTAATATTATCCAAACTTTGACACCGGAAGAACACATAAAAGAGTCCTTCCGGAACACTCCAGAATCGTGAAAATAAGGAGGTACGTGATACGGTAAGTAAACGGACTCCGAAAATTCCGCAAAAATATTTTTTGTCAGTTTTGGAATATTTAGAAAAATAGGAAAATAAGAAACTTCCAGGAAGGGTACCCTGGTGGGCACAAGACACCAGCCTGGCGTGCCCAGGTGGGTTGTGCCCACCTGGGACACCTTTCGGACTCCGTTTTTCTACAACTTGCTTGTTCCCCAAGATAACAAATCTATATATACTCCCTGAACCTGTTAACCACCGTATCGCGGAGAAATTCCGTGTTTTCTTTTCTTTGCTGTTTTCTGACAGATTCAACTAGACCAACATCATGTCTTCCTCACCTTTCAATAATGGAGAAGAAGACACAAGGGTGGTTCAGGAGGATCTAAGGAGAGATGAAGATGGAGAGGCTGCTATGGAGGAAGAGGAGGGAAATCCTTTTGGGGTTCACTCTCCAGCCTCCAAGAGAGGCACACTAGCCGGCATCTCTACTCATCCCAATCCTCATCAGGTCACGGGATCTTCAAATAATCAAGCAAGCCTGGAAGTGCAAGAAGAACTCCCTCCGAGGAGGCCTTTACACAGGTTACATAGTAACAGTTTTCGCAATTTGATTCACAATTATGGGTTCGAGAATACTCCTCGTAGGCACATACTGTCCAATTGGGACATATCTTGGCCAAGAGAAAACGGTGCAGGAACAAAACCGTGGGGCCTGGAGAATAAACAGATAATGGCTGAGGTGAAGAAAAACAGTGAATTAATTCATCAAGCCCTTCAGGAGATTCAAGGTTTGAAGGACCTACTCATGGTTATTGGAGAATACTACTTCATCACCACCATCTTCTTCTTCACCACCAAAAGAGAATTAAGTATCGGGTATGGGCACTCCCCTTGGCTTTAGCCAAGCTTGGGGGAGGTGCCCCGGTATCATATCATCCCACTATCTTTTTGCCTTTACTTATTTTAGTTCGATCTTTTGCTTTAGATGAATAAAAGTTTAGTTTGATCCTTTCTTCTTTGAGAGTTTGCTTAGTGATCTATCCTTGTAATCGTGTGCAAGTTATATAATAAAGTTTAGTTTGAGTTTTTGCTTTCTTTACTTTCATGTTGCAAATAAGAGAAAGGAAATAAGAAAGAAAAAGAGAAAGGAAATAAATAAAAGGAAAGGAAATAAATCAAGAAGATCATATACTAATCTTATGGTAGGTGATGGCACCACATAAGGAAAATTATAAGTAGAGATTTTTTTAGAGATTGACAAACATACCATTAGTCAATGATGCAACTCATGAAAGAATTAATAAGGGAAGAGAAGATTCACATATAAATATACTACCCTAGAAATCTTTTGTGATTGTGAGCCCTCATCAAAATATTATATGCCAAAACTGTTGACGTTGGACAAGGAAGACAACTTAATGGTTTATGTTTCTTTATATTCACATAGAAGTCATATTGTCATGGATCCTCTAACATGTGGTGCTTACCCCCTATGTTTGCTAGCCAAAAATTCCGCACTAAGTAGAGATACTACTTGTGCATGCAACAACCCTTAAACCCAAATCTTATTTTCAAGTGTCCACCTGTCACATCCCTAGCTTCTGGTGCTGCCTAGTGTTTGCATCTTGCCTGCATCATGTTTAACTTTCTTGGAAATTTGAATTGGGGATGTTCAAACCCTAGCATCAAAGGAATTCAAATAGGTTCAACCAAAATATTTTTCAACGATTTCAAAATGCCCTTTAAAAATGTTCGTAATTTCTGGATCAAGGTGGAAGCATCTACCAAAAATGGTTCACATTTTTAGGACATATTTGGACTTTGAATTAATTCAAACATATTTGAATTGGAGCTATTTAAATGCTATATATATTTTAGATGCTCCAAAAATGTTGGAAATTGTTAAGGGTCACTGGAATAATTCAGAAAGCACCCATAATTATTTCTAGGATTTTATGAAATGGTTTAGTATTATTACTAAATCAAAACAGAGCAAAAGAAATAGAAAAGAGAAAGAATAAAACCCACCTGGCCTTACCTATGCAGCCCACCTGGCGGCCTAGCAACCGGCCAGCCCAGCTCCTCCCCTCCTACTGTCTTCAACCTCCTGCCAATAGGCAGGAGGGCGTGTGCCCCCGGCGCACACACACGCGCGAGGCCGCCTCCGGCCTGCCTGCTCGCTTTGGACGGCTCTAGACGACGCCACGCACCCCCTGACCTCTCCCTCTCGCACCCGCAGCCTCTCCCCTCCTCTGCCCTCTCTTCCTCGCGCGACCGAGCGCACCGGAGAGCGCCGCTGCTCGCCGCCGTAGCCACCGCGCACCCTAGGCCCCGCGCCATGTCCAGCCGCTGAGAGAAGCTCGTCTTCGTCTGAACGCTAAAGATCAGAAGCCTGGGCGCACTGCATCGCCGTCAGCATCATCATCTTCCTCACCGGCAACCGTGGATCGCCGCCGTCGATTCGCCCCCGTCTCTGCCTCCCCGAGCCCGTTGAGACCACCGACGAACTCACTGTGAGCACAACATCGTTTCCTCCTAGAATCGTCGTCGATTTCTTCCTGTAGTGCTTTCCCCAAGAGCACCGAGAGCTCACCGTTGTTGGCCGTGTCGCCGACGAGTCCAGAGCTCGAACCAGTAGAGCCCGAGGACGCTACCGTCCTCATGGTGCTCCCAGATGGCCGTAGAAAGATTCAACTTGCTCGCCCGTGCTTCGTAGCCTCCTCCCTGATGAGCCCGTGTGTGCGCCGCCACGCGAGGTCGTCGCCGACATCGTTTCCGGCCACCCCGCGGCCTCCCGTCCGGTTCTTTGGATGCGGACGAGCGAGAGCCCCTCCCTGGTGCCAGCAGCGCGACGAACTGCCGTCCCTAACGCGAGTCTGGCGAGCTCTCGCCGTCGGTTTGGTCATCGCCGGCATAGATCCGGTGATGATGACGTGGCTGCTTAATTAGGGTTTAATCACCTAGTTAATTAACCACAGTGACACAGACAGTTGGGCCCCAGCGCCCCTAATTTTTTTAGTTAGATTAGAAATAACCCCCTGTTAACCGTGTGCCACTGACGTGTGGGTCCCACGCGTCAAGTTTGACCCTGGTCAGCGCTGTTGACCTGCTGACGCAGGCATGACGTAGTGCTGACGCAATTATTCATTTTCTGGATTATTTCTATTTTGGAAATTCCAGAAAATTAGCAAAACTTCAAAAATTCATATAAATTCAACCATAGCTCAGATTGAAATAATTTATATATGAAAAATTATCAGAAAAATTCAACCTATCCATCTGTACTTGTTTCATGCATGACAAACGAACCTAAACCTGTTGTATAGATGAAAACACATAAAGGGCATTTAAAATGCTTAAGTTTGGAGTTGCATTTGAATCCTTGATTCAAATGAGCTCCATTGAACTTGTTGCTGGTTGCATTAGCACAAACAACATCACATCTACATGCCATGTTCATGCATCGTATTGTTGCATATGCTTGTGTATTGATTGCCGACACCGTCCTTCTCGATAGGTCCTGCTCCGGAGGCCGTTCCAGAGTACCTGTTTAAGGAGTAGTGCCCCCTATTGATCTTTCAGGCAAGCAAAACCCCCTTGTTCATTCTGATACAATCCCACTCTCTCACTCCTGCTCTCCTTTACTGCATTAGGACAACAACGATTCAACTGTTACATGTTGCGGTAGTTGAACCCCTTCCCTTTGCATGACCTGTCATTGCCACAGTAAATAGATGAAACCCACTAGCATGAGTAGTAGTTGTTTGAGCCCTGATGTGCCTACTCATTCATGCTTGTTGTCATGCCTACTACTGCTTAGAGTTGAGTCAGGTCTGATTCATCGGGAATGAATTGGAATGTGGTGAACATGTCCTACTGTTGAGAGCTAAGTGTGTGAACACGATTTGGTAAAGGTAGCGGTGAGAGGCCATGTAGGAGTACATGGTGGGTTGTCTCATTGCAGCCGTCCTCAGGAACTGAGTACTGTGTTTGTGATCCATGAACAGCTACTACCACACATTGGGCTCTGGGCACTCCAAGCTCTCTCGACTTATTAATCAACCTGATCTCTGTCCAGGAGTTGCAACTAGTTTCTGGTGTTTGTAGGTAGTGCTAGTAGTCTACCAAGTGGCACCCGGTATAGGTGGGCTTGGGACAGACTAGGTGCAGTGGCACGGTGTACCAAGCGTCGCCCATTTGGAGGGCTTGGGAACCCTGCTCACATCGTTTGGGGCCGTGAGCGACACCCCGGGCGGATCTCCTTACGGATGGAACCCGAATAGGCGATAAACCTAGACTAGAGACTTGTGTGGTTATTCAGGTCGTGGCCGACTCCCTCGCCAGGCTTCCTCTTGAAGGTTGCCGAGATACACAACGTGTACATGGTGGTAAGTGGCGAGAGCGTGTGTGAAGAAGTACACCCCTGCAGGGTTAACATGATCTATTCGAATAACCGCGTCCGCGGTAAAGGACCTCTGGGTTGCCTGTACAGTTCATAGACAAGTGAAAGTGGATACTCTAAAATGCGCAAGATAAGCGTGAGTTCTATGGATGGCGTTCTCGTGGGGAGACGGGAGCGGATCCATAGTGGTGTATTGATATGGTGAATATGTGGACTCATGTGCGCCACCTCAAAAGAGTTACCAACAGTCGTAGTTTAGGATAGCCACCGAGTCAAAGCTGGCTTGCTGCAGTTAAACTCCACCACCCCTTTGTTGATACTGATGCATATGTAGCTAGTTCTGATGTAAGTCTTGCTGGGTACATTTGTGCTCACGTTTGCTTAATTTATGTTTTGCAGAGAGACTTCAGTCTCACTAGTAGTTCCGCGTGGACTTCGACGTTTAGCTTGTTACCTCAGTTACGATCTTGTACCCTTGGGAGGGTCTTGTAGATAGTCAGGCTTCTTAGTATTTTTCATTTGTAGTTGTCTGTACTCAGACATGTTATACTTCCGTTGCCTGTATGCTCTGTATGTTGGGTCATGTGAACCATGATTGTAATTCTTACTATGTATGACTCTTCGGAGCCTTATGAATAAATACTTTGAGTCATAGAGTTATGTTGTGAAGCCATGTTGTATTTGCACATATCGAGCATATTGTGTGTATGTTATTGAAATGCTTGGTATGTGTGGGATCCGACAACCTAGTTGTTTATTCTTGGTAGCCTCTCTTATGGGGAAATGTCTCCTAGTGCTTCCACTGAGCCATGGTAGCTTGCTACTGCTCCGGAACACTTAGGCTGGCCGGCATGTGTCCTTCTTCGTTCCTGTGTCTGTCCCTTCGGGGAAATGTCACGCGGTGTCTACCGGAGTCCTGTTAGCCTGCTACAGCCCGGATTCTCTATAGTCCTGTTAGCCTAGCCGCTACAGCTCGGATTCACTCGCTGATGACCGACACGTTCGTTGCTGGGTCATGTATGCCTGTCCCTGTAAGTTAGTGCCACTTTGGATTCATGACTGGTCATGTCGGCCCGGGTTCTCTGTCATATGGATGCTAGCGACACTATCATATACGTGAGCCAAAAGGCGCAAACGGTCCCGGGCCAGGTAAGGTGGCCCCCGTGGGGATACCGTGCGTGAGGCCGCAAAGTGATATGATGTGTTACATGCTAGATCGGTGTGACTTAGGATCGGGGTCCTGACACCACCATACCTACCTTGGGATTGAGCAAGATCCCTCAAGTAAGTTGTCATCGGTGCAAAAAGGCGATAAAATATGCTTCTAAATGTGTGAGATCATTTAGTGTAAGAGAAAATTGAGCGTTGCACGAACTTGTGATGGTGAAGAATAAAAGCGACATACTGCATAATAAAGGTCGCTATCACAAGGGGCAATGCTACGTGACATTCTTTTGCACTAAGGGGTTGGGCATACAAATAAATAAGCGCATGGCAACCTCTGGTTCCCTCTGCGAAGGGCCTATCTTTTACTTTTATGTATTTACTTTTATGCAAAGAGTCAAAGTTTTCCTTCTATTCATTTTTATTTTTCTCCTTTGGCAATCATCATGTGGTGAGGAAAGATCTAGGCACATTTGTCCAGTTGAATATAGATAGAATGAGTTATTATTGTTGACATCACCCTGGAGGTGAATACGTTGGGAGGCGAAACTATAAGCCTCTATCTTTCTATGTGTCTGGTTGAAACATTTTGCTCATGTGTACGCGGTGAGTGTTAGCAATCATAGAAGACTATATGATGGTTGAGTATGTGTACTTGCCTAAAGGCTCCCATATGCGACCCTTCCTGAAAAGATGATGAATTGTAGTTGCAAAGTTGACTGAGAACATAGTTCACTATTGCAGGATGCTGCTAACGCGACACTATGATCAGAGACCCTTCGACAAAACTGTGTGCGATGCAATAATCACAAACGGTGGTGTAAAAAAACGTCAAAAAGGTGCAAAACGTTTGCAATGGAGGATGCATAAAACACGGTTCATATTTTAGTTGCATGTGCGATGCAGGGCATACGGTTCAGTTCAATTAACTGTTTGCGATGAGGAGGAACAAAAGAAACGGGCACCAGATGGAGGTGTGTATGATATACAGCATACGGTTCACTCGGATGAACTATTTGTGATTAGGCAACACAAAAGAAACGGTCAGCCAGATCAAGGTGTGTGCGATATACGGCATGCGGTTCACTCGGATGAACTGTTTGCGTTGAGATGAGAGAACAGAAATGGATCAATATATCAAGATGTGTGTGATACGCGGCAAACAGGTCTGTAATCAGAAATGTGTGCGAAGACCGATAATAACACAGACGATTGCTTGTAATAAGACGTATGTGATATGCTCTGTCTCCACAACATCTATTGGCCATTGGGGGACGGGCGGTCATCCGGATATGCCATAAGGATGCGAAGAGGCATCCTATATCAGCAAGGACTAGCTGTTCCACCAGTAGATCATGTAAGAGAACTCTCAAGTTAAGTGTGCTCAGGCTGGAGCAGCCATCAGATGGGTGACTGGATGGGAAGTTGTGTTGATGTTAAATTAACTAATAGGATGGGTCATATCGGTCAGATTAAATGACTGATATGACCCAGCCCATTAGTTAAATTAACTTCGAGGTCCTTGTTTTTTTAACACATGTTAAAGAAGGTCTACCGCATTACTTTTTGACAATGTGCGATACGTGATACAGTTGATCCATCCGACCTATTTGTGATGGAATAAGCCGTGTGTGTTGTGGGCAAACACTTGCTAGTATTCAACCGTTTGTGATTGATGAATTCATCACTGACGGGTTCCCTAGTGTGGTCTGTGTTCATCTGATCATCATCTACTTCTTGTGCTAGCTCGATGTTCCTTCTATGCTAAGTTTCCATCAATTGATGGCGTTTTATGAACACGCCACCGTTTCCCGCCATTTCCTCACTTGTTTCCCGCCACTCAGTGCTACCTCTTGAGCACTGCGTTGGTTTTCCCTTAAAGAGGAAAGGGTGATGCAGTAAAGTAGCGTAAGTATTTCCCTCGACTTTTGAGAACCAAGGTATCAATCCAGTAGGAGACCACGCTAAAGTCCCACGCACCTACACAAACAAATAAGAACCTTGCAACCAATGCGATAAAGGGGTTGTCAATCCCTTCACGGCCACTTGCAAAAGTGAGATCTGATAGAGATGATAAGATAATATTTTTGGTATTTTGATGATAAAGAGTAAAAGTAAAGATTGCAAAATAAAATAAGCGGCGCCAGAAATAGCTAGTTGACGGTAGATTAATATGATGGAAAATAGACTCGGGGGCCATAGGTTTCACTAGTGGCTTCTCTCAAGAGCATAAGTATTACGGTGGGTAAACGAATTACTATCGAGCAATTGATAGAATTGAGCATAGTTATGAGAATATCTAGGTATGATCATGTATATAGGCATCACGTCCGTGACAAGTAGACCGACTCCTGCCTGCATCTACTACTATTACTCCACACATCGACCACTATCCAGCATGCATCTAGAGTATTAAGTTCATAAGAACGGAGTAACGCTTTAAGCAAGATGACATGATGTAGAGGGATAAACTCATGCAATATGATATAAACCCCATCTTTTTATCCTCGCTGGCAACAATACAATACGTGTTGTTTCCCCTACTGTCACTGGGATCGAGCACCGCAAGATTGAACCCAAAGCTAAGCACTTCTCCCATTGCAAGAAAGATCAATTTAGTAGGCCAAACCAAACCGATAATTCGAAGAGACTTGCAAAGATAACCAATCATACATAAAAGAATTCAGAGGAGATTTAAATATTGTTCATAGATAATCTTGATCATAAACCCACAATTCATCGGATCTTGACAAACACACCGCAAAAGAAGAGTTACATCGAATAGGTATCCAAGAGAATCAAGGAGAACTTTGTATTGAGATCCAAAGAGAGAGAAGAACCCATCTAGCTAATAACTATGGACCCGAAGGTCTGAGGTAAACTACTCACACATCATCGGAGAGGCTATGGTGTTGATGTAAAAGCCCTCCATGATCAATGCCCCCTCCGATGGAGCGCCGAAAAAGGCCCCAAGATGGGATCTCACGGATACAGAGAGTTGCGGCGGTGGAAATAGGGTTTTGGCTCTGTATATGATGTTTCCAGGGTATATGAGTATATATAGGCGAAAGAGGTCGGTCAGGAGAGCTACGAGGGGCCCACGAGGGTGGGGGCGCACCCAGGGGGGCAGGCGCGCCTCCCTGCCTCGTGGCCTCCTCGTTGATTGCTTGACGTCCACTCCAAGTCCTCTGGATCACGTTTGTTCCGAAAATCACGTTCCCGAAGGTTTCATTCCGTTTGGACTCCGTTTGATATCCTTTTCCTTCGAAACACTGAAATAGGCAATAAAACAACAATTTGGGCTGGGCCTCCGGTTAATAGGTTAGTCCCAAAAATAATATTAAAGTGTATAATAAAGCCCATTAAACATCCAAAACAGAATATATAATAGCATGGAACAATAAAAAATTATAGATACGTCGGAGATGTATCAAGCATCCCCAAGCTTAATTCCTGCTCGTCCTCCAGTAGGTAAATGATGAAAACAGAATTTTTGATGTGGAATGCTACTTAGCATAATTTTTAATGTAATTCTCTTAATTGTGGCATGAATATTCAGATCCGAAAGATTCAAGATAAAAGTTTAATATTGACATAAAAGTAATAATACTTCAAGCATACTAACTAAGCAATTATGTTTTTTCAAAATAACATGGCCAAAGAAAGTTCATCCCTACAAAATCATATAGTTTGGTCATGCTTCATTTTCATCACACAAGAATGCTCCCAGCATGCACAACCCCGATGACAAGCCAAGCAATTGTTTCATACTTTAGTAATCTCAAACTTTTTCAACTTTCACGCAATATATGAGCGTGAGCCATGTATATAGCACTATGGGTGGAATAGAATATGATGATGGGGGTTATGTGGCGAAGACAAAAAGGAGAAAGTCTCACATTGACGAGGGTAATCAACGGGCTAGGGAGATGCCCATCGATTGATGTCAATGCAAGGAGTAGGGATTGCCATGCAACAGATGCACTAGAGCTATAAATGTATGAAAGCTCAACAAAAGAAACTAAGTGGGTGTGCATCGAACTTGCTTGCTCACGAAGACCTAGGGAATTTGAGGAAGCCCATTGTTGGAATATACAAGCTAAGTTCTATAATGAAAAATTCCCACTAGTATATGAAAGTGACAAAACAAGAGACTCTCTATCAAAAAGATCATGGTGCTACTTTGAAGCACAAGTGTGGAAAAAAGATAGTAGCATTGCCCCCTTTTATTTTCTTTTCTTTTTTTCTTTTTTTGGGTCTTTCCTATTTTTTGGCCTTTCTCTTTTTTTGGGACAATGCTCTATGAATGATGATCATCACACTTCTATTTATTTACAACTCAATGATTACAACTCGATACTAGAACTAAGTATGACTCTATATGAATGCCTCCGGCGGTGTACCGGGATGGGCAATGAATCAAGAGTGACATGTATGAAATAATGTGCATATTGGCTTTGCCACAAATACGATGTCAACTACATGATCATGCAAGGCAATATGACAATGATGAAGCGTGTCATGATAAATGGAACGGTGGAAAGTTGCATGGCAATATATCTCGGAATGGCTATGGAAATGCCATAATAGGTTGGTATGGTGGCTGTTTTGAGGAAGATATAAGGAGGTTTATGTGTGATAGAGCGTATCGTATCACGGGGTTTGGATGCACCGGCGAAGTTTGCACCAACCCTCAAGGTGAGAAAGGGCAATGCACGGTACCGAAGAGGCTAGCAATGATGGAAGGGTGAGAGTGCGTATAATCCATGGACTCAACATTAGTCATAAAGAACTCACATACTTATTGCAAAAATCTACAAGTCATCAAGAACCAAGCACTACGCGCATGCTCCTAGGGGGATAGATTGGTAGGAAAAGACCATCGCTCGTCCCCGACCGCCACTCATAAGGAGGACAATCAAAGAACACCTCATGTTTCAAATTTGTTGCATAACGTTTACCATACGTGCATGCTACAGGACTTCAAACTTCAACACAAGTATTTCTCAAATTCACAATTACTCAACTAGCACAACTTTAATATCACTACCTCCATATCTCAAAACAATCATCAAGTATCAAACTTCTCTTAGTATTCAACGCACTTTATAAGAAAGTTTTTACTAATCTTGGATGCCTATCATATTAGGACTAATTTCACAATTTAAGCAAATTACCGTGCTGTTTTGTAGGACTCTCAAAATAATATAAGTGAAGCATGAGAGATCAATAATTTCTGTAAAACAAAACCACCACCGTGCTCTAAAAGATGTAAGTGAAGCACTAGAGCAAAAACTATATAGCTCAAAAGATATAAGTGAAGCACATAGAGTATTCTAATAAATTCTGAATCATGTGTGTCTCACTCAAAAGTGTATTCAGCGAGGATGATTGTGGCAAACTAAAAAGTAAAGACTCAAATCATACAAGACGCTCCAAGCAAAACACATATCATGTGGTGAATAAAAATATAGCATCAAGTAAAGTTACCGATGGACGAAGACAAAAGAGGGGATGCCTTCCGGGACGATTTGAAAGAGGGGACGCGAGCCGATTTACGCCGATTGGGATGACGGCGTCGGCTTGCCGAAGAGACCACGTGATGTAGTCGAAGTCCATTACCGAACCACCATGTGACCATCGTTAATGCGGCCACCATTTGATAGGCCTGCGTACAGATGATGGAACAAACCAGAGTAATAATTCCTTGGGATAAATAAACCCAAACAAGCAAAAATTACTAGGAGAAATAGCACCTGGTTTATTTGTTGTAGTAATCCGAAGAAAGGTGACTCCCAAAATTGGGACTCGATCCGCACACCCATTGCGTGATGGGCGATGATGCTGGCAAATGTTGGCTTGCCGAGACAAAGCCCTCGGTCCAGCTAACATGATGAAGCTGGTCGGCTGGTGACGCCGAAGTCACCGGAGTATGTTGAAAAAGAAATAGCCATGTCCCCGGTCCAGCCGAGGTGATGGAGCAGGTCGGCTGGTGACACCGAAGTCACCGGAGTATGTTGATGAAGAAATAGCCAAGTCCCTGGTCCAGCCGAGGTGACGGAGCAGGTCGGTGAGGAGACGTTGCAGCTGCCATGTCAGCCGAGGTGTTGAAGCAGGTCGGCGTGATGGACATCGGCTTTGAACAAGCAACAGTGCGGCCATGCTGACGCAGGTCATGACTTGTGACGCAGTCAATGCCGGCTTGATGAAGTGACCATGCGGCGATGCCGGTGTGCCCGCTCCGTGTAATCCGTGGGGTAGCGATGTTGGTGATGATTTATCCTTCGCGATGCCGAACTCGGCTCAACAAAGCGGCGACGTGTCTAGCGCAGGTCGGCAACCGTGGAGCAATATTGCCGGACTGGTTTGACACCAGCGTGATGGTGAAGATTACCTCGGAGGAGGCTTAAAATTTTATGGGTACGTGTTTAAAAACAACGCACAATACCCTAGAAAAAAATTCCTTCAAAAGGGTTGTCCAATATTCCGTTCATGAAGAAACATGAACTCGGGCCGGATTCGTATTCGCGCAGAAAACAGATCCGAAAATTGGTCCACTCATCGGAAGGTTCCCGGAGTTTGAACCGTCGGATCGAGCTGAAATTTGGAGGGGTGGTAGATATTGGAATTCTGCAGCAGATGAACGGTTGGATCTTCCAAAGGACCTCCGAGCTGGGCTCTGGAGACCATGCCCTAAACTCGTCCAGATTCCCGTCCAGATTTGACAGGGCTCCGGTATATCGTAGATTGCCAGAGATTCCTCCATCGGAACTCGACGAAATTTGGCATGGTTGTTGTGCACTTAATTCCGCACAATTCCACCGAAGGAATCGTCAAAAGCGATGCTCGAGGAGGTGGTGGCAGCGAATACAAGTTTGCTGTTTGGAAAAAACAGCACGGTCGCACAAGGGCAATGTTGATGTTGAGCCCCCGAGCTCCATGGATGATTCTTCCATGATCATGATAGAGATTGGAGTTGATGTTGATGAAGGCCCTCATCCGAACATGATGATCGGAGGTAGGGCACAACCCTTGGTTAAGCCAAGGTGACCAGTCGAGCCGGGGACAAAAGATGCCGACATCGACCATAAAGCTCGGCTCCAATGCGTAGATCGCGCCGGAGACGATCCGAATTCCCATCTTCCCGTGGCGACAGCTAGTAGGCTCTCAATGAAAGCACCAATGTCGGTTCAATATCCGGCGTATCTCGTAGTAGGGGTCCTAAGCTAGGCGTCTTGGAGCGATGGTAACATGGACACGGGGTTTTACCCAGCTTCGGGCTTTCTTGATGAGATGATACCCTACATGCTGCTTTTGATTGTATTCATATGGGTGTGGTACAGAGTACATGTATCTACCACAAGATTGTAGTAATGAATATGAGATTGTCTATTGACTAGCCTGGCCTCGGTTTATATATGCACCATAGGCCTAGGGTTTAGAGGAGTCCTTGACTTGGGCGCCAAGTCTTGTAGAATCCTCCTTGTATGCGGCATGGGCTGTCCGAACTGGCCCAATAGTGAACCGCCATGGGGGTCCTCGGCCCGATCCAGCTGGTCGGGAGACAACGTGGTGAGTACCCCCTAGTCCAGGACACCGTCAGTGGCGCCGAGGACGAGGACAAGGACGAGGACGCGGCCGACTTCAGCAGGGGGGAAGCGGAGTCCACCAACGGCGGCATGTCACCAGGACAAGTCATCGACATCTCATCTCACACCGGTGATGCATAGGCCGGCGTGGCGGCGGATTTGTTAAAATTATGCGTACTTAGGCTTTGTTTTTAATGCTAGTCTTTTGTTAGAGCAATGTTTAGGTCAACTGGCTCTGTTTAATTACTAAAATTGGTCGATTCAATAAGTGCGGTCTGTCTGCTGTACGCTCTTTTGTGTGCCCAAATTAGCAAGCGATGTTAAATTATGCAATGACGTACCCGGAGAAATTCCCACTAAAATTTGAATTATCAAACTCATCCCATGCGCGTAAAGCAGAAGAATCGTTTGCGATGCACACAATCGTTCAAAGTGAATGGTCCAGCGGCACCGCGCACAAAGTTTCCCTCCACATTTCCAAAGTTTTGGCCTACCGCCAAAATATCTACCCCCGCCCCCTTTTCTCCCAGACCACAAGTCACATTTCCCCTGTTTCCTCCTTCCTTCCTAATTTTATAGCCGCTTCCTCGCTCTCGCCGTCTCGCATCCTACCGCCGGGGTCGCCATGGTCTTCTTCAAAGACCTCTCCAACGGTTCCTCCTCTGGCGATGACTCCATCACCACCCGGGTATGCCTCTCTTCTCTCTCTGGGCTATGACTTGGAATGAAGGATTTTTACCCGGTGGTCCATTTGAGTCATTTCTTCCTCTTGTAGCTCCCTAGGACCATCAGTGGCAATGAATGGAGCGGGGTGGCTGAAGATCTATCTGCTCGTTGTCACCATCAATCTCCATGCGTGAAGCTAGTTGCGTTTGAATCTGTGGACAGTGGGAGGAAGTTTCTGGCATGTGCAGAGAAGGTTAGACCCTCTTTCATTGTCACAAGTCATTTGTTAGATGTGATTCAAACATTATCACGGTCCCAACCCATTCATACCACACCTTCAACCAAACGCATCTTAAGACAGTGTCACAGTTTGTACCTAGTATCTAAAATTGTTGCCATCTCATCAGCGGTGCCATTAGAAAACTATTTGGCACCGCTTCAGTAGTTTGTGCAGCCAACTTTGGTTCATACATCTGAGCAGCCAAGCGGTAAAATACTAAATTTTATGACACTAAGGAACTGGGCATCGGAGCAACTAGGTGCTCCGAAGTCCGGTCCCTAATTTTTTTCCGCTGCATCGGCTCGCCAATGCAGGGCACCGGTGAAAGATGTAGCAACAGTTGTCTTTACACCAATTTTGGCATACATAGTGGACAACCTTAGTGCTATTAGTTCTATGTTACTAAATTTGTGCATCTACACACCTGTTAGTATCAATTTGCTATCATCCAAACACTGTCGCTATGCTATTGCAGTTATATTTACCTTCCTCATGAAATGTTCAATTTGTTATTTATTGTACATGAGTAAGAACTTGTAGCATTGTTGTAGTTAATTATAGCTTCTGATGTTCCAGAATTTGGTTGTTGTCTCAGTAGCAATTAATTCATTTGCACATTGATCTTTTTCAGAAGATATGTAATAATCAACATGTTTTTTCAGTTTTTCAAAATAACCATTGGTGATTTTCTATGTTGCTATAAACCCATTTCCCCTACAACTGTTACTAATCTAGTTTTAAATATTATAGGATGAACGGAAGTGTTCTTACTTGGAGTGGGTTGATCAAGAGTGGCCACAGCCTTTGAAGATGTGCCTAGCGAAGCTCTGGAGCATGTATGAGGAAGAGAATAGTGAAAGTGTTGTCAACGCTGAAGAATATTTGAAGATGCGGGATAAAAAGAGGAAGGTGGAGAATGAGCTCAAATTTTTTAAATCAGACTTTGCTAAGATGGTGTTGGCGAAGGAGGAGGCACTTTCCCAGTTGGCCAGTGCAAAACAGGTTCTTACTGAACTGAAAGCAGAGTTGGATAAGACGAGCCTGGATGATCTCGATTAGGGAAATGAATATATTGTTCTTATGAAGTTGAACTAGCTATATGTTGTACTGTGCTGTTTTCACGTAGCTATCGTACTGTGATGTTAAAATATATTTATGTGCTAATATGGAATTCACAAACAACTGTTCAATATGAAATGTGAATTTGCGTAATACTGGAATTATTAATTGTAAACTAATAAACCTACTAAATGTGTCATGGAACTTTGCAAACGGTTCTAGCAGTAAAAGCGCTTGTGATGGATAGCCCAATGCAACACAGTTTTCTTCATCAAATCGTGTGTGATGTAGTTGATAAAAGCAAACAGTTAACCAAGGCAGAGCATGTGTGATAGTTACACCTTTCACACACGAGCCTACACATAAAACTGTGTGGGATGTACATACGAACGGAAACGTTTTCCCTGGATTGACTGTGTGGGATGTACATAAGAACGAAAACGTTTTCCCTGGATTGACTGTGTGGGATGTACATAAGAATGGAAACATATTCCTTGGATTGACTGTGTGTGATATACATACCTACGGAAATGTTTTTCTAGGATTCACCGCTTGGGATGTACATACCTACAGAAATGATTGGGTTTTGATGCCTCGCCCGATCGCACATGAGCTCATTTGGTGTCCCACGAGGGCCTATCCCCGACGATTTCTGGGTCGTGTGGGAAGGACCCCCCTATCGCCCACACTCACTTGGCGACGGTTCCAAATGCCGTCGCGGAAAGGGGTTAAAAACCATTTGTATAGCACCGACGCGTACCAATGTTTTTTTCGTTTTTAATAGAGTTTTTGCTTTATACTTCAATAGTGTGATGAATTGTCACTTATTCATGAGAAGTATATGATAAAAGTTCTATGATAAAAGCCTTATGTTTAATTTTGTTGCTGCTATAATAATGAACATCATGCTTCTATGTCTGTATTTTGTTTTTATCGACACCTCTCTCTCAAAGCATGTGGACATGTTTTTCGATCTCGGTTTTCCCTTGAGGACAAGCAAGGTCTAAGCTTGGGGGAGTTGATACGTACATTTTGCATCATGTTTTCTTACTGTTATTTATAATGTTTTTATCCATAATAATGCTTTTTGGAGTAATTCTAATGCCTTTTCTCTCATAATATGCAAGGTATACACAAAGAGGGAGAATTCCGGCAGCTGGAAATCTGGACATGGAAAAGTTACGTCTGGCCACCTATTCTGCACAACTCCAAACAAGCTGAAGCTTCACGGAGAATTTTTATGAAATATTTGAGGAATATTGGAACAAATAAACTACCAGAGGGGGGCCACCAGGTGGGCACAACCCACCTGGGCGCGCCAGGGAACCCAGGCGCGCCTTGGTGGGTTGTGCTCACCCAGGCCCACCTCCGGTGCCCATCTTCTGGTATATAAGTCATTTTGACCTAGAAAAAAAAATGAGGAGAAGACTTTCAGGACGAAGCGCCGCCTTCTCGAGGCGGAACTTGGGCAGGAGCACTTTTGCCCTCCGGTGGAGCGATTCCGCCGGGGGAACTTCCCTCCCGGAGGGGGAAATCATCATCATCATCACCAACAACTCTCCCATCTTGGGGAGGGCAATCTCCATCAACATCTTCAACAGCACCATCTCATCTCAAACCCTAGTTCAGCTCTTGTGTTCAATCTTGTTACCGGAACTATAGATTGGTGCTTGTGGGTGACTAGTAGTGTTGATTACATCTTGTAGTTGATTACTATATGGTTGTTGGTGGAAGATTATATGTTCAGATCCAATATGTTATTTAATACCCCTCTGATCTTGAGCATGATTATTATTTGTGAGTAGTTACTTTTGTTCTTGAGGTCACGGGACAAATCATGTTGCAAGTAATCATGTGAACTTGATATGTGTTTGATATTTTGATAGTATGTATGTTGTGATTCCCTTAGTGGTGTCATGTGAATGTCGACTACATTACACTTCACCATATTTGGGCCTAAGGGAATGCATTGTGGAGTAGAAATTAGATGATGGGTTGCGAGAGTGATAGAAGCTTAAACCCCAGTTTATGCGCTATTCGGTAAGGGACCGATTGGATCCAAAAGTTTAATGCTATGGTTGGAATTTATTCTTAATACTTTTCTCGTAGTTGGGGATGCTTGCGGGAGGGTTAATCATAAGTAGGAGGTTTTTTCAAGTAAGAACAACACCTAAGCACCGGTCCACCCACATATCAAATTATGAAAGTAGCGAACATAAATCGAACCAACATGGTGAAAGTGACTAGATGAAATTCCCGTGTACCCTCAAGAACGCTTTGCTTATTATAAGAGACCGTTTTGGCCTGTCCTTTGCCTCAAAAGGATTGGGATATCTTGCTGAATTTTTGTTACTACTATGGTTACTTGTCCGTTACAAATTATCTTGCTATCAAACTACTCCGCTACTTACAATTTCAGCACTTGCAGACATTACCTTACTGAAAACCACTTGTCATTTCCTTCTGCTCCTCGTTGGGTTCGACACTCTTTCTTATCGAAAAGAGCTACAATTGATCCCCTATACTTGTGGGTCATCAGAGCCTAGCGAGGACGAGGATTGCCCCGAAGACAAGCCACCAGAATGCCCCGGCAGGCTTGCCTGGCACAGCAAGGGTGGACTGCCCCGCCAAGGATTCACCGCTCCACCTCATAGCGACGCAAGTCGTCGATCAATGTGGTGTCAAGCCCCTAAGTGACTAAGTGGCTGCTTCCTGCCACATGGCAGCCACTTTCTATGGAAAACACCTCCATATGACACCCGTCCTGAGACGTGTCAAGCAAGCAGGCGCGAAGCTGGCAAAACAGCCCGGTAAGGCTTGCCAGGCACATTATGTTGTGACACTGAGCGGCGCATTTAATGCGCTCTGTCTGCCTGTAGAGTTAGGTATGATAGCACTGTTTGGTGTCTAATCAGTGTGTAAAAGACTGATTTGCCACTATGGTGACCCCTTGCCTATAAAAGGTGGCCCATGGAAACCGTAGACAGGATTCGAACCCTCGCACATTCATATGCGCGTAGCCACTCTCGCCCCAAGGCAACTTGACGGGCAAGAGCGTCGCGTTCTCCACCATTATCCACCATCAATCCACCAAAGCAGGAGTAGAGTTTTACGCCTCACGGCGGCCCGAACCTGGGTAAAATTGCCCGTGTGATCTCTGTCGTGCTGTGTTACACTTCTCCGCTCTTTGTGCAACGTGCCCATCCCCCCGCCGAACCAAAAGGGGCTCATGGCCCCATAGGTGGTCGTGGTTTCCCACGACATCTTTGGCGCGCCAGGTTGGGGGTGTCACTTGCGCGAACCTGAGAGTGTAAGCAGCACGTCATCTTCATAGCCATTTTCATCATCGACGGCTCCATCAACTATGGCGCCCAAGAAGAAGCCCGGTGCCGCAGCTCACCTGTCCACCTCGAGGGCCCCGCCGCCCACGACCGCCGGTGCCGCGGGGAATGCGGGGACGTACAAGGATGTGGGCGCTGCAGGGGACGTGGTCGGCACAGGCGGCATTGTTACCACCTCCCCCGCGGACGAAGCAGGAGCAGGAGGCACCGGAGAAGGACAGCACCAACAACATGCCGACGACCATGCTCCGTGAGGTACGGGTAGAGAGGTTATTCCTTCTGTCCCTCCCTGCCCAGTCGAGGGGCACAACCACGGTGGTGACGCCAGCCCTGAGGTGAATCACAATCCTCCGGCCGCCCCCATCATGGGCGCGGTCGCATGAAATACACCACCCCGGAGCAAATTGGCCCAGCCGATGCTCCGAACGGGGTCATTGGTGCACACGCGCCACCACCTCATCACCACGCCATCCAAGCGACTGGCTCCCGACGGCGGGAGCTTGACGCAGCCACTGCCGGCACCGTGACGATCCGGGTGACGCTGCGGTCTACATCTTCATCACCTTTGCCAAGCACTGCTTCGGAGGCCATGGCGCGGGCCCAGCTACTGCTGAGATTTCCACCGGTAGCCGATCAGATGGATGAGTGGAGAGCCACCATTCAGAGTGTGATTGGCTTTGCCGAGGCTGCAGGCTCACAGCGAGCTGGCCCACCACGGCCTCCCCAGGCGATGACGGCAGCCCACGCTGCTCGCCGTGCGGAAGGGCCACCCGCACGAAGCATTCCCTACTGCGGCAACCAGCACAAGGGCCGCGCGACCAAGAACTTGATGATGTCTCGATGGCTTCATCCGATCCTCGAGCACGTCAAGGCTGACGGCAAGCCTCGGAGGATAGGCAGAGGAAGGGCGCGCACGTCACCATCGAGCGATGCCGCGACAACCACCGCCAGTCCGATGGGTGCGATGGCTTGGCTGATGCACTTGCCGGAGAACTCCATCTCGACCTGGGCTGACCTGTGCCATGAGTTTGTTGGCGCCTTCACGGGCGGCCATCAAGAACCAGTGCAGCCCAGTGATTTGCAGCTTCTCCCGCAGAAGGAAGGAGAGACTCTGCTGAAGTACATGCAGAGGTTTAGCCGAGTCCACAGAAATATTCCATACATCCACCCGGCAGCTGTGATAGCTGCGTTCCAATCCAACATGCGCAACCGTCGGATACGTTCCAAGATGAACGTTCGGTTGCCCAAGACTGTGAAGGATCTTTACACCTTGGTGGACAAGTGTGCTCGGGTGGAGGAGGGGAGGAAACTCCCTGGAGAGGAAGATGGCATCGACATCAGCTCAGAGGATGATGACGAGGCCACCAGTCAGAAGAAGAAGAACAAGAAGTGCAAGGATAAGGCAGTGATGACCGTTGAGGGATCGGGCACACCTAGTACTGGCAAGAAGGCTAAGACTGAGGTACCCGGCAAGGAGGTTGCCGCGTGCAATGATTGCCGGGAGGCTACGGCTGCCGAGAAGGCTGGGAAAGGTGATGGGTCATACTGCAAGATTCATCAGACCAAGGGCCACGATCTCCAGGAGTGCCATCAAGTTGAACAGCTCGTCAAGAAGCAGAGGCTGAGTATGAGAAGTGTGATAAGGAGAAAGGTCAGAATGGCGCTGGCGGGAAGGGCCGAGGCGGCGAAGCAAGTCGGCCCCGACAAGGCTCCTCAGAATCAAGGAAAACCCGCCATAGGCCGTGAGAAGGAAGATTGCAATGATGAAAGTGATGGAGGGAATGAAGAGGAAACCAGTGAGCAGGAATTCCAGAAGGCCACTGACGCCCCGTGCATTGACGGGGGTGCATCTCTGCACTCCTCTCACCGCCAGCTTAAACAGTGGGCACGTGAAGTCAATGCCATGGAGCCAGCGACAGATTCTTGGAAGCCGCTCAAGTGGTCACGCACGCCCATCATATTTGACGAAGTAGACCACCCTGACCGCATCATTGCGGTAGGGTGCTTGCTGTTGTTGGTCTCACCAACAATCCGCAACCTCAAAGTCTGTTGGTTGACAGCGGGGCCGGGTTGAATCTGATTTCCCCAAAGGTCATCAACAAACTTCAGATAACAGAGGAAGAGCTCAAGGTCACGGGCACGTTTCAAGGAATCAACCCCGGCAGGAGTCATCCTAAGGGAAAGATCATCCTACGCATGCTGCACGCTACCAGCAAGCCCCGCGTCACTATCACAGCCGCACAGTTCACGCCCGGTGTTTTGAGGAAGGCGACCTTGTCCTTAGGCGCGTTCAGTCCGCCAAGGGTACAAAAAAGTTGACGCGAAAGTGGGAAGGCCCTTACCGGGTAGTACGAGTCACCAGACCTGGCGCAGTCCGTCTCGAGGCATTCAATTGCAAAACTCATGGAATATTGAGCATCTGCGCAAGTTCTACCCGTAAGGCGCGGCTGTCGGCCCTGCCCGGCAGCCACCCTTTTGTACAGGCTTTGCCTTAGTTGCATGTAACCCCTTGTACAAAGCCAGGCGCAGACCCTGAGCAACAGAAAAATCAATGAAGCACTGAGGGGGGGCCTGACAAGTTGGATGCATGCATAAGCATATCGTGAGCATTACATGTTCATGTAGATAAGATCACATCTGGCGTCATTTTCATCTGCATAAACTGCAGGCTCGTGCCGTGGACTTGGTTCCCAAGAGGAGAGTAGAAGATGAGCCTACATCACGATCCCCGGCAAGCCAAACAGATAAGTTCTTTCTCTTATCCATGCGCGTTCTGTAAAGACTTGTGCATAAGAAAACCTTGCTGCCCTTTGAAACTTAGGTGCTCCCATCCCTTGACTCAAATGTTGCTTCAGTCAGGATGGTCGCAATGGCCTTTGACAGAAAAGGACTGGCAGGGGGCTGGCCACTCTTCATGATTTGTGTCCGGTAGGCCTTACTCCGCGGCAACAAAACTGAGGGTACCAGCAGGATATCCTGCCGGGGGAAACTTGTTTACTTAAAAGTATAGAGGCATTCCACCTCTGCATGGACATAGTACATGCACGAGTCCCCGACAAGGTTTATCTTTTTCATTAATATGCTGACCAAACAAGTACAAACCTTACAGGACACAAACATGGATTAAAGAGATTACATAATCTGAACTAAAATTTGGCAAGTGCCCACATGTTTAAGATTAAAAAAAGATAAAATGCCCATGGTGCTTTCACTTTTTCCTCTCCTTCTTCAAAACTACAGGGATAAATGAAGATGGTGGAGGGAAGGACTGGCTGGGATTAGGCGCCTCCCCAGGATCAGGATGGCGCTGTTCCCAGGCTAGGAGGAAGGAACCGGAGGGAAGGTGCGTCTGGTGATGCTGCCGGAAGCCCAGACGGAGACAATGGTGCCGCCGGCAAACACGACTCGTCGGAGCGGTCGCCCCCGTTCCTGACGTCGTGGGTTGCCACCACCTTCCGTACCGCTGTCACCCGAAGCTCCCACCACGCCAACCAAAGCGGGTGCCATGCACCCCGGGTAACTCCACACAGAGCATGGTCGTCTCCGACAACCTGAAGATAAGGAGCCACCACCTGTTAAGGAAGCATGTATGAGGACAAAGGGCTCTCCCATACGACGGATGGGCAGTGCCCTAGGAGGTAGGGGACTTCACCAATGGCGAACCACTTCTGCGACCTTCCTCCGACGCCGCGGGAAGAGGGGGAATAGGCCACGATCAACTACCACGCCTTGGTCCTTTACGGGCCTCGGCGTGGTGTCATTTGCGTTGCCCCTCACTAAAATTGAAGCCACGGGCGACCCGACGACGAGCACACCAAAGTCGCTACCTCCGGTGCTACTGCCGCGCACCCTCCTAAGGCTCCCGTGAATATGAGAAAGGGGTCTTGCCCCAGCGAAGGCATGACCATACCCTTCTCTCACTCCCCAAGCATTAGCACAAGCATTCGGCATCGCCAACTCCAAGCTAGGGCCCGGGGCCTGGCCCCAGGCTCTTCCTCTCGACATATCCAAAAGAAAGCAGAGGGTGTAGGAGGAGGGATCTATGGATGAATGCTCCCACTCCTCCCCGCCCCTCCTTTTATAGGCGGGGCGGGGCCAGGAACCGATCCCTCGGGGGGCAACCACCACCCTCCTCCACCAATCCAAGAAGACCGGGCCCCTGCCTTGAAGCTCTCCCGCACCAAGCGCCTCCATTACCTACCCCACTCGATGCATGCAGCATACGTGGCTAAGGATAAGGGCATGGTGGGAAGAGTGAATTGGCACTTACTCGCCCATGCGCTAAAGTCATTCACGGGCCATTACAAGAGTGGCCCCACTGCAATTGGTGTTACACGACGCATGGGAGAACCGGAAACTGACCTGGGCTCAGGTTAATAAAGAAGCAAAGATGATCCCCAAGGATGAGCAGCTACTCCTCTCTCACCTGTGCACTGGTTAGGGCCTACCCTGACGACGCCTGGCAGTGCATTCGGGCAAGGCCCGGGGGCTCCTGACGGTGCAACAAACCTCAGGTCCATTGCCCAGACTGTGCACAGGCCTAAGGACGAAATTACAGCACCCAAGATTAGACCAAGCACTAATGATCAGTTATTTGAAGGATCAAAGTGCAGATCAAGAAGACGAAATCGAGCCAGAGAGGCAAGATATCACTAAGGGAAGAATGTCCCTTGCCGGGCAGGCGAGCCTGGCGAGGACGAGGATTGCCCCGAAGACAAGCCACCAGACCGTCCCGGCAGGCTTACCGGGCACAACAAGGGCGGACTACCCTGCCAAGGCTTCACCGCTCCACCTCACAGCGACGCAAGTCATCGACCAATGCGGTGTCAAGCCCCTAAGTGACTAAGTGGCTGCTTCCTGCCACATGGCAGCCACTTTCTACAGAAAACACCTCCAGATGACACCCGTCCTAAGACGTGTCAAGCAAGCAGGCGCGAAGCTGGAAGCCTTGCCGGGCACATTATGATGTGACACTGAGCGGCACATTTAATGCGCTCTGTCCGCCTGCAGAGTTAGGTATGATAGCACTGTTTGCTATCTAATCAGTGTGTAAAAAACTGATTTGCCACTGTGGTGACCCCTTGACCTATAAAAGGAGGCCCATGCCAACCGTAGAGAGGATTTGGCCCCTCGCACATTCATATGCGCATAGCGACTCTCGCCCCGGCAACCCTGCCGGGCAAGAGCGCCGCGTTCTCCACCATTATCCACCATCAATCCACCAAAGCAGGAGTAGGGTTTTACGCCTCACGGCGGCCCGAACCTAAGTAAAATTGCCCATGTGATCTCTGTTGTCCTGTGTTATGCTTGTCCGCTCTTTGTGCAATGTACCCATCTCCCCGCCGAACCAAAAGGGGCTCATGGCCCCATAGGTGGACGTGGTTTCCCACGACACAAAGTCACAAAGATGTTGGTTGACGGCGGGGCTGGGTTGAATCTGATTTCTCCAAAGGTCATCAGCAAGCTCCAAATAGCAAATGAAGAACTCAAGGTTACTGGTACATTCCATGGGATCAACCCCGACAGATGTCATCCTAAGGGAAAGATCACACTGCCGATGACATTCGGAGGGGAATTTAAACTACCAGATAGAGAAGATCGTATTTGATGTGGTTGACCTCCCCCTGTCGTACAATGGAATCCTTGGTTGCCAGCTCTGGCCAAATTCATGGCGGCATCCCATTATGCCTACAACACTTTGAAGATGCTAGGGCCAATAGGCGTCATTTCCATTCCATCAGACAAGAAGGACGCAGTCATATGCATGGATAAGATGTACCGGGAAGCAGTCACTGCAGAGGACGCAAAAGCTACCGCTCCCGCTAAGGAAAGCAAGAGAAAGAAGATAGCTAACAAGGGCTCCAGCGAGGAATCCGGGAAGCGCACCTCCTCGGAGTGTGTTGCGCCTGTTGATGACTTGTCGGAGAGTTCCAATAGCAAGAGATCCAAGGCTGCTGCACCCGCTGTGAAGAAGGTCCCGGCAGGGCTGGCTGGCGCTGTTGGTACATTTACTACCAAGTGCCACCCTTGACGACAAATAGGAAAGCACGCTTGTTGCCTTTGTGTGAGCGAATGTCGATGTGTTTGCATAGCAACCATCTGACATCCCCGGTGTTCCCAGGGAGCAGAAGGTCCGGAAGCAAGCTTTGGAGCGGCAGCAGTTTATTACCAAAGAGCTCAAGAAACTTGAGGCAGCTGGTTTGGTCAGAGGAGTGTTACATCCAACGTAGTTAGCAAATCCAGTGGTAGTGCGCAAGGCGAATGGGAAATGGAGGCTTTGCATAGATTTCACCGATCTAAACAAGGCATGCCCGAAGGACCCGTTCCCCTTCCGCGCATTGACCAGATTGTGGCTTCCACCTCCTGGTGTGACCTGCTTTCCTTTTTGGATGCCTACTCCGGGTACCACCAGATCTTCATGTTCAAGGAAGACGAAGAGAAGACCGCGTTCATCACCCCATGTGGCACGTACTATTTTGTACGAATGCCCTTCGGGTTGAAGAGGGCCGGATCCACTTTTGCAAGAGCAGTACACATTGGTTTTGAATCCCAGTTGCACAGAAACATTGAAGTTTACATGGATGATAGAGTGGTCAAAACCAAGGACATAGTAACTCTCATTCAGGATTTGGAAGAGACCTTCACAAATCTGCACAGGATCAACTTGAGCTGAACCCAGAGAAGTGTGTGTTTGGTGTGCCTTCCGGCAAGCTACTTGGCTTCTTCGTGTCCCATCGAGGGTTAGAAGCCAACCCTGACAAGATCAAGGCTATCGAGCAGATTCAAGCACCCAAGACAGTTAAGGACATGAGGCGTTTGACTGGATGTGTTGCCGCACTAAGTAGGTTCATTTCCAAGTCTGCCGAGCGCGCCCTGCTATTCTTTAAAATGTTGAAGAAGGCAGGACCCATGGAGTGGACCCCAGAGGCAGACGCTGCGCTACAAAATTTGAAGACCTACCTTTCCTCTGTGCCCACTTTGGTTGCTCCCAAACCACAAGAGCCATTGCTGCTATACTTAGCGGCAACCAATCAAGTGGTTAGTGCAACACTGGTGGCGTGGAGGGAAGTGGATGAAGTGGTAGCCGCAACCATTGTTCCCTCTGGAGAGGAAAGCGAACCCGTCCAGGTAAGGTCAGGCATAGTTCAAAGCATGGAAGAGCAAGGCAGCAGAGACAGTTCCAAGGTCACACGGCAAAGAAGAAGGTGGTGCAGCGCCTAGTGTACTTCGTTAGCTCCCTGTTGTAGGGGGCTAGGTCGAGGTACTCTCGCGTGCAAAAGTTGAATTTTGGCCTCGTCATGGCCTCAAGGAAACTATGCCACTACTTCCAAGCCTACGAGATCACGGTCGTCACCCGCTTCCCTTTGTAACGCATACTCGGAAACCCCGAGGCCACTGGCAGGATAGTGGAATGTGTCGGATGTGGGGTTCCGGCAAAACCCTTAAGGTTCAAACTCTGAGGTGCGCACAAAGTCTTTCCCTCCTACCGATTCACGCCCTAGCTCACTAAGATCTCACGGACGAACTCGACGAACTCACAACACAGAGAGACACGAGATTTATACTGGTTCGGGCCACCGTTGTGGTGTAACACCCTACTCCAGTGTGGTGGTGGTGGATTGCCTCTTGGGCTGATGATGAACAGTACAAGGGGAAGAACAACCTCCTGAGGTTGAGGTGTTCTTGTGCTCTGGGGACTAGTGGGTGAGAGCTCGATGAACTACTCGATGCCCCTAGGTTCGTTCAGCTCAGGCTTAGTTGCCCCTACTGTGGTGGCTAGTTCTACTTATATAGGCCCTGGTCCTCTCCCCAAATATTGAGCGGGAAGGGAGCCAACAACGGCGGGCGAATTTGAAGGGGGACAGCTAGTACAAGCTATCCTGACAAAAGTGGTCTTCGCCTGCAAAGGCTCTGGTGGTGACGCCGTCTTGGGCTCCACGGTGACCTTTGCCTGGCCGTCCTTCTGGTCTTGGTCTTGTTGCACCGATATGGCAACCTTTGCCTAATGCCTCGGTACTCCTCGCCTGCGCTTGCCTCCTTAGCACCAAAGAGGAAACAAGGATGATGCGCGCGCTGGCGCCCGCCTGGTGTCGATCGTCATGGCTCACGTCACGGAAGCCTCATGAGGTTTGCCCCGCCTTGATATCTCCGCTCCTCGTGAGCCTGCCTGGCTAGGCTGCTCCTGAGGAGGTCTTGCATCGTCCGCCTCGCGAGGCTTGGCCCCTCGCGAGGGTCTTGATTGCCTTGCCGATGAATATGGACCGTACAGGCCTGCCAACTTAGCCACGCTGTGGGCCGCAGGCAGGAAAGTCTGGGGACCCCCGTTCCTAGAACGCCGACAGTAGCCCCCGGGCCCAAGGTGCGCTCGGGCTTGGCTACGAGGCGAAGCCAAGGGTCAAGTACGAAGCGCCGCGGGCCCCAAAAGCCTGCGGCCTCGGTTGACGCGTGGCGGTTGATTGGATGTGGGCGTCTCTGCTTCCCCATGCTGCCTCGGCAACTGCTCGACTTGACAAGTCTCTGCAACATGCAAGGAAAACCATCATTACCTGCAATCATGGGAGGCGCCGGTTGGCCTCCTTCCGCTATAAATGGGGAGGGGGGCTGAGCCCCCGTCGCCCATCTCTTCCTCGCTTGCTTGCTTCTTATTCCTCGTCCATTGCTAGTAGGGCCATCCATGGCGCCATGAAGGAAGTTCTCTACCGCCGAGAAGGGGAAGACCCCTCGCGAAGGACCCGGCTCCCCTGTGCCCAAGCGCGGACGCGGCCATCTTCGCAAGCACGTCGCGACCCCCGCCACGGCCCGCGGAGGGGGTCACCTCAGCCATGGTGGCCCAGCTGACGAAGGGAGGCGCGCCATGATGGCGCGACCTCCCCGTCCCCGCTTCCATTCGGCAGAGGTGTCGCCGGAGTTAGTCGTCTGGTCGGAGAACCTGGCCGGCAACTGGCTCCAGCTTCCGCGCTTCTTCGTCGATGAGCTGCCGGCCTCTGGTCCAGGCGGGCTCTGGTTGCAGGCGGATGGCAGCAGCAGCAAGGCCTCCTGGGTCACGGTCGAGACGTCCGCCGCGGGCAACATAGCCCTGGCCCGCAGCTGGCAGACGTTCGCACATGCGCGCGGCTTGGGTAGGCGGTGCACCCTCCATTTCAGGTATGATGGTGGGACGACCCTCTATGTGAGGGTGTTCGGGGAAGATGGTCGCCGCGCCGGGTGCTGCCCCGAGACGAACGACGGTGAGGAGGTGCTTGGCCTTGGTGACGACCGCGGAGAGGATGAGGGCGAGCTCGCCATTGGTGGCGACCGTGTCTCGTCCAGCTACGGCGGCTCTTCCTCTGGCGACAGCTCCAGCAGCGGTGGGTACGACCAGCCGCCGCACCGCTGCGCCCGCTTCGAAGGCGGCAGCGGGTCGTCTCATCGCCGCGCCTCCGTGAAGCGTGAGGAGGGGTCTGGCTAAGCTCGGGGCGCTGCTAGGTGCCTGCCTCCGTGGATCACTGCAACGTTGCTTTCATTTTACTCTTTTACCTGCATCAAAGATGAAACCAGTATGGGCCCAGAGGGGCGTGTATTGAACTGTGGTTCCTTGGTTATTACACTATGCGTGTTGTTCCTATGCTGTGTTGCTATTTTGCACAAAAATAACTTGACCTGATGCGTTCAGAACGCCCTCTTCCTTTCGAGGTGTTTGTTTCCTTGTGTCCATCTTGACCTGTTGGCTCAGAAATTGCGAAAATTCGTTAGAGGGTGCGCTAGGAGATTCGCTGTTCACTCGAGCCTTGACCTGGCGCTTTGCATCGCGGTACCCGAGGGGCACGGACTAGGAGAGATGCGCCAGTTTTTGGGCTCGAACGTGGGTGGCTCGCGAGAAGGTAGAGAGGAGAGAAATGCTCGCGAGGGCACCTGCCCAGCCCCCTCGCGAGGTATGAGAGAGAGAACACGAGCGATCCAGAACTGGAAAATGTAGTAAGAGGCGAGGGAATCAAACCAGCAAAGAACACCAAAGGCAAACTTCGATTAAGGAAAGACGAGCCAATTACGGAAAGCAAATGAAAAGCCGCGTCCGGCACCTAGTCTAGTCTTCAAGTCTTCTCACCAGCGCGGAGCTAAGTGCTGCCACTAGGCGTGGGCGGGAGCCCCAGGGCCTGAGGCCGGGGCTCCTGAGACTCCGGGGCGTGTACAACCCCACTCATTATTACGCGAGAGTGTCACGGGCGGCGATTCTTCACAGGCATCGGGCCTTCTTCACAGGCTCTGGGCCTTTCTTCTCAGGCTCTGGGCCTTGCTTCTCAGGCTCTGGGCCTTGCTTCATGGATAGAACTTCTGGAGGTGTTGGATGTTCCAGGCATTCTGGATGGGCATCCCGTCCTGCGTCTCCAGGCGCGCTGCACCAGGCCTGGAGACATGGATGACCCTGAACGGGCCCTCCCACATGGGCGAAAGCTTGTGCAGCCCTTCCCTAGAGAGGACCCGCCTCAGGATGAGGTCGCCCACCTCGAGCGTCCTGGAGCGGATGTTGCGGCAGTGGTATCGCCGCAGCGCTTGCCTTCGCGACAGCGTTCCTCCCCCAGCATGAGATCCATCCCCCGCATGGCGTCCTGCTGCGTTTCGTCGAACGTCAGGACCCATGCAGAGCGATGCTTGACCTCGTGAGGGAGGACTGCTTCAGCTCCGTAGACGAGGAAGAATGGAGTCTCGCCCGTTGGCTTGGTGGCGGTGGTGCAGATGGACCACAGCATGGACTGAAGCTCGTCGTGCCAACCCCTGCCACAGGCCTCTAACTTCTTCTTGAAGGTCCTGGTCTTGAGGCCCCTCAGGACCTCCGCGTTGGCGCGTTCAGCCTGACCATTGCTCCCGGGGTGCGCCACCGAAGCATAGAAGATCTGTGTTCCAAGGTTAGCACAGTAGGTTTTGAAGAGGTTACTAGTAAACTGCGAGCCGTTATCTGCGATGATGCGGTTGGGGACCCCGAAACGGCTCACAAGGCCCTTGATGAACCTGACAGCAGAGCTGGCCGGGATGGTACGGACGGCTTCCACTTCCGCCCACTTGGTGAACTTGTCGATGGCGACGTAGAGATAGCGGTAGCCCCCTGGAGCCCGAGGGAAGGGACCTAAGATGTCCAGCCCCCAGACCGCGAACGGCCACGTGCGCGGGATGGTCTGGAGGCCCTGAGCTGGCTGATGAATTTGCTTGGCGTGGAATTGGCAAGCTTCGCAGGACTTCACAAGCTCGGCTACGTCGTTGAGTGCCGTAGGCCAGTAGAATCCGCTGCGGAACACCTTGCCGACGAGGGTTCGTGACGATGAGTTGTGCCCGCAGTCCCCACCGTGTATGTCAGCCAGCAACTCCCTTCCTTGATCACCGGAGATGCAGCACAGCGTGACATCGTTCGGTCGTTTCCTGTACAACTCACCGTCTTGGATACAGTATGCCGTGGCCTGCCGGGCCACGCGCTCTGCGTCCTCTTCCTTCTCCAGCAGCGTCCCTTGCATCAGATACTCCTTGAATTCCTTGGTCCAGCATTCCTCCTGGGGCTCGAGCGCCAAGAGGAGGCGAGCTCCTGAGGTCGGGCCACAGGCTGGGGCTCCCGTGGCTGGGGGCTGTGGGAGCTCCTCCCGAGGCTGAGTAGTGCTTGAAAGTGGTGGCGTAGCTGATGGCTTGAAGATTCGTTCCTCAAAGACGCCGGGCTCTTGCGGTTGCCGCTTGGATGCTCTCCTGGCGATGTCGTCGGCTTCCTTGTTGGTGCCCCGGGGCACATGCTGCAGCTCCAGGCCCAAGAACTGCTTCTCCATCTTGCGCACCTCCGCGAGGTATGCCTCCATATGCTCGTTCTTTGGCTCATATACCTTGTTGGAGAAGTTGACGAGGAGTTGCGAGTCGCCCCTAATGGTAATGCGCTTCACCCCCAGAGCTGCCGCGGCCTTCAGGCAAGCTATGAGGCCTTCGTATTCTGCGATATTGTTGGAGACCTTCTCGCCGTGCTGAAAGCAGAGTTGCACGGTGTAGTAGAGCTTGTCTTGAGTGGGAGAGATGAGCACCGCTCCAGCCCCCACGCCCTGATGCGCGAAGGCGCCATCGAAATACATGACCCAGCCGTCTAGTGCCTCGCTTCCTGGTGAGGTGGATCGGTCTTCGCCTTCTTTAAGTGTCGGGGCATCCGTCCATTCCGCCACAAAATCAGCGAGCACGGCCCCCTGATGACCCTGGTGGTGTTGAACTCCAACTGGAATGCTTGCAGCTCGATGTTCCAGTCGGCGACCCTTCCAGCTGAGTTGGGGCTCCTGAGCACCCGTTCCAACGGATAGGCCGAGACGACCTTGATGGGGTGGCCCTGGAAGTAGTGTCGCAGCTTGCGTGAGGCCACCAAGAGTGCGAGCAGGAGCTTCTGTGGCATGGGGTATCGTGCTCTCGCATCTCGCAACACGGTGCTGACGAAGTACACCGAATGTTCGACGAGTGCCGGTACACTGTCGAGGCTCGGGTCTTGCAGAGGTTGAGGCATCTCCGGAGGTGGAGGGGCTCCCGAGACTTGATTGTCTTTAGGGGCTTTGGTGATGTTGTCCTGCCGAGCTTGGTCTTCTGCCGCTGAGGTCTTTGCTGCGTCTTCCTGACCATGCACCACTTCAGCTCCGACTTGGCGTAGCGTGCCCTTGGCTTGACGCTCCTGCCGAACCGCCACCAACACCATGCTGGCGGAGTACGGGGTGGCGGCAAGGTAGAGTACTAGGGGCTCGAGAGATCGTGGTGCCACCATCACCGGAGGGCTGGTAAGGTATTTCTTGAGGTCTTGGAAAGCCCGGTCGGCCTCCGGGGTCCACTCGAACGGGCCCTTCTTCTTCATGAGCTTGAAGAAAGGTAAGGCATGCTCCCCTAACTTGGAGATGAAACGCCCCAACACGGTCACCCGCCCCGCTAGCTTCTGCATCTCTTTGAGGGTCTGAGGTGGGCTCATGTCTTCAATGGCCTTGATCTTTTCCGGGTTCGCCTCGATCCCTCTGTGGGACACGAGGAACCCCAGCAGCTTGCCGAAGGGGACGCCGAACACACACTTCTCCGGATTAAGCCTCAAGTTCACCTGGCGCCGGCTTTCGAAGGTCTCCTCCAAGTCTTGAATCAATGTTCTCGCCTCCCAAGACTTTACCACTATGTCATCGACGTAGGCTTCTGTGTTTCTCCCAAGCTGCCGCCCCAGGGCGATGTGCATCAGCCGCTGAAAAGTCGCGCCCGCGTTGCGCAGCCCGAAGGGCATGCAGGTGTAGCAGTACACCCCACATGGTGTCAGGAAGGCTGTCTTCTCCACATCCTCCACCGCCATCTTGATTTGGTGGTATCCAGAGAATGCATCCAGGAAACACAGCAGGTCGCACTCGGCGGTGGAGTCGACGATTTGGTCGATGCGCGGGAGCGGGAACGGATCTTGGGGGCAGGCTTTGTTAAGGTTGGTGAAGTCGACGGACATCCATTCCTTCCCGCCTTTCTTCAGCACTACAACGGGGTTCGCCAGCCATTCGGGATACCGGACCTCGCGAATGGCACCCGCCGCCTCTAGCTTGCGGGTTTCTTGGACGATGAAGGCCTGCTTCTCAGGGGACTGCCGCCTTGCTCGCTGCTTCACGGGGCGTATGTTGGGGCATACCCTTAAATGATGCTGAATCACCTCCCTCGGGACTCCTACCAGCTGATTAGGCTCCCACGCGAATATCTCCTTGTTCGCGTGCAAGAACCTCACCAATGCTTCCTCTTGACACGGGTCGAGGCCGGCGCCTATGGTAAAGGTGGCTCCCGAGGACCCGTCCTCGTCGACCGGCACCTGCTTGGTTTCTGCCTTGTCTTGGGTGAATAGCTTCTTCTTCTTGGTAGGCGCGGCCTCCTTGGTTTCGGGGGAGCCGGCGCCGGCGGGCTGTGCTGCCGCTGCGGTCTTGAAGGCAAGCCTGAGTGCCGTCACGGCCTCCTTAGTGTCCCCCCCTGATGGTGAGGGCGCCTTTGCTCCCAGGTATCTTCATGAGGTTGTAGGCCAGGTGAGTCACCGCCATGAACTGAGCGAGAGCTGGGTACCCGAGGATGGCGTTGTACGGGAGACCGATGCGGGCGATGTCGAAGTCAACCAGCTCGGTGCGATGGTTGTCGCGGGTGCTGAAGGTGACGGGGAGACGGATCTGCCCCAGAGAGTGGGCAGCGCCACCGCCAACTCCAGAGAAGGGCTTGCTGAGGCTGAGCCGCTCGAGCGACACGTGAAGAAGGCTGAAGGCTTCTATGGAGAGCAAGTTGAGGCTGGCACCGCCGTCAATGAGGGTCTTGGTAACAGCCACGTTGTAGATGGTGGGTGTGCAGAGCATCAGGAGCATGCCCGAGCTGACGGTGGAGTCGGGGTGATCCTCTGAGCCGAAGGTGAGGTCGGCCTCTGGCGCAGCCCAACCCGGTGGAGCCCCCGGGCGCTTGGAAGCGGCCCCAATCTGACGGAGGAACGTTTTGACGTGGCGATCTGAAGGCGGTGCTTGAGAGCCGCCCAGCAGGGCCGCGACTGCGTGATGCGCCGGCACCGCGTACCGAGCAGCGAAGAGGTCGCGGAGCTCCCCCAGGATGTCACCCTGGACCCTGGGAGGTTGAGCAGCCAGGCGCGCGGCTCGCCGGCGAGGGCCATGGGGAACCAGTTGGCCATGATCTTGTAGTCGCCTCCGGCCTCGAGGACAGTGTCCTCGTACGCCAGCAGGAACGGCGACGGGTCTGCCGCACCGTTGTAACGCGGCGGCATCTCTGGCTTGAACTTGGTCGGCCACCGCACCCGCTGCAGGGCGGGGGCCAGGGCTCGGTACCCAGACGCCCCGTCGTAGATGCTGGCCGCAGAAGCGTTTGGCGGGGCATCTGCCATGGGGACGAAGTGCGGCGGCGCGGGGCGTAGGTTGGTGGAGAGGAGCTACGGCGCACCCCTACTTGGCGTGCCAAATGTCGTATGTGGGGTTCCGGCAAAACCCTTAAGGTTCGAACTCTGGGGTGCGCGCGAAGTCTTTCCCTCCTACCGATTCACGCCCTAGCTCACTAAGATCTCGCGGACGAACTCGACGAACTCACAACACAGAGAGACACGAGATTTATACTGGTTCAGGCCACCGTTGTGGTGTAACACCCTACTCCAGTGTGGTGGTGGTGAATTACCTCTTGGGCTGATGATGAACAGTATAAGGGGAAGAACAACCTCCCGAGGTTGAGGTGTTCTTGTGCTCTGCGGACTAGTGGGTGAGAGATCGATGAACTACTCGATGCCCCTAGGTTCATTCAGCTCAGGCTTAGTTGCCCCTACTGTGGTGGCTAGTTCTACTTATATAGGCCCTGGTCCTCTCCCCAAATATTGAGCGGGAAGGGAGCCAACAACGGTGGGCGAATTTGAAGGGGGACAGCTAGTACAAGCTATCCTGACAAAAGTGGTCTTCGCCTGCAAAGGCTCTGGTGGTGATGCTGTCTTGGGCTCCACGGTGACCTCCGCCTGGCCGTCCTTCCGGTTTTGGTCTCGTTGCACTGATATGGCAACCTTTTCCTGATGCCTCGGTACTCCTCGCCTGCGCTTGCCTCCTTAGGACCAAAGAGGAAACAAGGACGATGCGCGCGCTGGCGCCCGCCTGGCGCCCGCCTAGTGTCGATCGTCATGGCTCACGTCACGGAAGTCTCATGAGGTTTGCCCCGCCTTGATATCTCCACTCCTCGTGAGCCTGTCTGGCTAGGCTGCTCCTGAGGAGGTCTTGCGTCGTCCGCCTCGCGAGGCTTGGCCCCTCGCGAGGGTCTTGATTGCCTTGCCGATGAAGATGGGCCGTACAGGCCTACCAACTTAGCTACGCTGTGGGCCGCAGGCAGGCAAGTCTTGGGACCCCCGTTCCCAGAACGCCGACAGAATGGGCCTTGGAGTTATCCAGTTTTGGTTTGAAATCTGAGAGCACGTCAACTATTCAGAGCAGAGGCCTGGCAGAGTTCATCGTAGAATGGACACCAACCCCTGATGAGGAAGTAGTGGAGACGTTCACCCCAGGCAAGGAAGCGCCCCAAGAATGGATTATGTATTTCGATGGTGCCTTCTCCCTACAAGGTGCAAGAGCTGGCGTGCTTCTCATTGCTCCCACCAGGGAGCACCTTAAGTACGTCATCCAAATGCATTTTCCCGGAGAAGGCTACCAACAATACAACAGAGTATGAAGGACTCCTTGTCGGGCTCAGGATTGCGACAGAACTGGGAATCAAGAAGCTGATTATCTGCGGAGATTCACAACTTGTGGTGACACAAGTCAACAAGGATTACCAAAGCCCATTGATGGAGGTATACGTTGAGGAAGTGAGAAAGTTGGAGGAGCGCTTTGACAGATTGCAAACAGAGCATGTACCCCGTGCCGAAAACATCATTGCTGATCATCTGCCAAAGTGCACTGTGCAAAAACTCCATGTGGAACCAGGGAATTTCATTCTCCATCTAACTCAGCCCTCCGTATCCCTGGCAACAATGTCCAGAAAGAGGAGGAAACTGGACTTCGGCAAGCCTCTTTCAGCAGAGCTTCCCGAAGCCCCCGGCAGAGAGCTTGGCGGGAACAACTCCCCTTTCTATCGATGAGCTGCACCCTCCCGCCAGACCACCAATCCCTGTGGTCGAGGAGTGGGCTCCCATGAATGAGGAGGTGCCGCTGGTCCTTGTTGCCGAGCCTCTGGCTCCAACTTGGGCACGACACATAGTCCATTTCCTCCAAACAGGAGAACTTCCCGAGAAGCAAGAAGAAGCTGAAAGAGTAGCCCAGAGGGCCAGTATGTATCGGTTCATTGATGACACTACACAGAAGAAGGCCCAGCAGTGTGAAGTTGAAGTGCATTTGCCGGGAATAAGGAAAGGAACTGTTGGCAGAGATACACAAGGGTATGTGCGGCTCACATATTGGATCGAGGGCCCTGGTTGGGAAAGCCTTCTGACAAGGTTTTTACTGGCCCACGGCCCTCCAAGATGCAATTGAGCTGGTCACTACATGTGAAGCCTGCCAGTTCCACTGCAAGAATATCCATCAGCCTGCCGAAGCTCTCCAGACGATCCCTTTATCATGGCCCCTCTCAGTCTGGGGGCTCGACATCTTGGGCCCCTTCCCTCATGCTATCGGGGGCTTTGAGTTCTTGTTCGTCACTATCGACAAGTTCACAAAGTGGCCAGAGGTGGAGCCCGTGAGAAAGGTGACCGCATAGTCAGCTATCAAGTTCTTGAAAGGATTGGTGTGCCGCTTCGGGGTACCTGCCCGAATGACCACTGACAATGGCACCCAATTCACAAGCCGCGCCTTCATGCAATACGTTCATGCCCTCGGAACCAAGATCTCATTTGCCTCTGTTGCCCATCCCAGAAGCAATGGACAAGTTGAGAGGGCGAATGCTGAAGTGCTGCGAGGCCTCAAGACAAGAACATTTGATAAGCTACAGAAGTGCGGCAGGCGATGGATCGACAAGCTGCCAGTGGTTCTTTGGTCCCTCCATACGACACCAAACTGAGCTACCGGGCAGACTCCCTTCTCCATAGTCTATGGGGCAGAAGCAGTTATCCCCACGGAACTCATATACGGTCACATCGAGTGCTTGCCTACGATGAAGTAGCGCAAGAACAACACCGGCGTGACGATGCTGTGCTACTTGAGGAGAACCGTCTCCAGGCTGCTACGCGTGCTGCACGTTACCAGCAAGCCCTGCGTCGCTATCACAGCCGCATGGTTCACGCCCGAAATTTTGTGGAAGGTGACCTTGTCCTTAGGCGTGTTCAGTCTGCCAAGGGTACCAACAAGTTGTCACCAAAGTGGGAAGGCCCTTACCGGGTAGTACGAGTCACCAGACCTGGCACAGTCCGTCTGGAGACCGGGGATGGCATTCAATTGCAAAACTCATGGAACATTGAGCATCTCCGTAAGTTCTACCCGTAAGGCGCGGCTGTCGGGCCCCGCCCGGCAGCCACCCTTTTGTATAGGCCTTGCGGAAGTTGCATGTAATCCCTTGTACAAAGCCACACGCAGACCCTGAGGAACAGAGAAATAAACGAAGCGCTGGGGTCCCTCGACAAATTTCTTGCATGCATAAGCATATCATGAGCATATAATGTTCATGTAGATAAGATCGCATGTAGCACTATTTTCATCTGCACTAAGCTGCAGGGTCCTTGCCGTGGATTTGGTACCGAAGAAAGGAAGAGAAGACAAGTCTACATAGCAATCCCCGGCAAGCCAAATAGATAAGTTCTATCTCTTATCCATACGTGTTCTATAAAGAGAAAACTTGTGCATATGAAAACCTCGCCGCCTTCGAAGCATAGGTGCTCCCATCCTTTGACTCGAATGTTGCTTCAGTCAGGATGGTCGTAGTGGCCTTTGATGGGAAAGGTTTGGCAGGGGGCTGGTCCCTCTTTGTGGTTTTGTGCCCGGCAGGCTTAGCCCCGCGGCAGCAAACTGAGGGTACCGGCAGGATAACCTACCGGTGATAACTTGTTTACTTGAACGTATAGAGGCATTTCGCCTCTGCATGGATATAATACATGCATAATTGCCCGACAAAGCTTCTATTTTTCATTAATATGCTAATAAGCAAGTACAGATCTTACATAACGCAAACATGGATAAAGAAGATTACATAATTTAGACTAAAGTTTGGCCGATGCCTACATGTTTTAGACTGAAAAAAGATAAGTGCCCCGTAACCCCCCTTTCTTGTCCCTCTTCTCCCAGGTACTGCGGTGGGAAGTGAAGAGGGCAGAAGGAGTGGCAGAGCAGACGCCCGACCCGATCCTGTCAGGGCTTGCCGGGCGCAGCGTGACAAGATCGGGAGTGGCGAGGCTGCGAAAGAGAGGGCGGGGGGGGGGGGTGCAGATCGGCCGTGCCCTGGTCACCACCTCCAGGACCAGCCAGAAGCCCCAGCGCAAGCACCGGCGGGGAGAACTGCCGGAGCTCAGCTGGAAGACTGCTGGAGGAGGCGATGGCACCAAGAGAGCGACCCCCTCCCCGGTAGCCAGGAGGCCGGTGATGATGGTGCTGGGGAGGGAGGGGAAGAGCGGAAAGATGAGCCAGTGGGCCGACAGTACAAGACGAAGGCGTCGGTGCCGTCGTACTTCGACCTGACGGCCTACTACCCGCCTTCTCTGTCTTCCCTCGTTCTTTCTTCATCACCACCGCTCCAGGAGGACGCCGGCTCCTCGAGCCGTCACCTCCCTCAGAGAAGCAGCGGGTGACGGCGGTGTCCGAGATGCATAAGGAGCATCGTTCCCCACCTTGGAGGGCAGGAAGATGCCGCCGTCTTCAACATTCTCCCCGACTTCACCGAAGGGGGTAATGCTGAGATTACCAAAGGCCCCGAGCACTGCACCACAGATAGGCGCCGGAACCCCAGGGGCCCTGGCATCAGGGCGACGAGGCGCGGTGACTCACAGCAGGGGCTAGTGCTCTCCGGTGAATGGTCGGCCTGAGCGGAGGACGCAAGCATTCCCCCATAGTGGAAAAGTTTGACACCTGCTGCACTGCGAGCGGCTCGACCTCCGCACCTCCTCAGGACCCGGACCAGACTCACTCCCTAAGCATCAACACAAGCATTTGATACGTCCATTTTGCATCATGTTTTCTTACTGTTATTAATAATGTTTTTATCCATAATAATGCTTTTTGGAGTAATTATAATGCCTTTTCTCTCATAATTTACCAGGTACACACAAAGAGGGAGAATTCCGGCAGCTGGAAATCTGGACCTGAAAAAGCTACGTCAGGCTACCTATTCTGCACAACTCCAAATGAGCTGAAACTTGACAGGGATTTTTATGGAATACATAAGAAATATTGGAGGAAATAAGTACTAGAGGGGGCCCACAAGGTGGGCACAACCCACCTGGATGCGCCAGGGAGCCCAAGCGCGCCCTGGTGGGTTGTGCCCTCCCCGGCCCACCTCCGGTGCCCATATTCTGGTATATAAGTCATTTTTACCTAGAAAAAAAATAAGGAGAAGGCTTTCGGGATGGTGCGCCGACGTCTCGAGGCGGAACTTGGGCAGGAGCACTTTTGCCCTCCGGCGGAGCGATTCCGTCGGGGGAACTTCCCTCCTGGAGGGGGAAATCACTGTCATCATCATCACCAAGAACTCTCCCGTCTTGGGGAGGGCAATCTCCATCAACATCTTCAACAACACCATCTCATCTCAAACCCTAGTTCATCTCTTGTATTAAATCTTGTTACCGGAACTATAGATTGGTGCATGTGGGTGACTAGTAGTGTTGATTACATCTTGTAGTTGATTACTATATGGTTTATTTGGTGGAAGATTATATGTTCAGATCCATTATGCTATTTAATACCCCTCTGATCACGAACATGTTTATCATTTGTGAGTAGTTACTTTTGTTCTTGAGGTCACAGGAGATATCATGTTGCAAGTAATCATGTGAACTTGATATGTGTTCGATATTTTGATAGTATGTATGTTGTGATTCCCTTAGTGGTGTCATGTGAACGTCGACTACATGACACTTCACCATATTTTGGGCCTAAGGGAATGCATTGTGGAGTAGCAATTGGATGATGGGTTGCAAGAGTGACAAAAGCTTAAACCCCACTTTATGCGCTATTCCGTAAGGGAGCGATTGGATCCAAAAGTTTAATGCTATGGTTAGAATTTATTCTTAATACTTTTCTCGTAGTTGCGGATGCTTGCGGGAGGGTTAATCATAAGTAGGAGGTTTGTTCAAGTAAGAACAACACCTAAGCACCGGTCCACCCACATATCAAATTATCAAAGTAGCGAACACAAATCAAACCAACATGATGAAAGTGACTAGATGAAATTCCCGTGTACTCTCAAGAACGCTTTGCTTATCATAAGAGACCGTTTTGGCATGTCCTTTGCCTCAAAAGGATTGGGCTACCTTGCTGCATACTTGTTACTATTATCATTACTTGCTCGTTACATATTATCTTGCTATCAAACTACCCGCTACTTACAATTTCAGCACTTGCAGACATTACCTTACTAAAAACTACTTGTCATTTCCTTCTGCCCTCGTTGGGTTCGACACTCTTACTTATCGAAAAGAGATACAATTGATACCCTATACTTGTGGGTCAGCAAGGCTATTTTCTGGCGCCATTGCCGGGGAGTGAAGCACCTTTGGTAAGTGGAATTTCATAAGGAAACATTTATATAGCGTGCTGAAATTTATTGCCACTTGTTACTATGGGAAACAATCCTTTGAGGGTTTTTTCGGGGTATTTTCACCTCGTCCGGAACCACAATTAGCTACCCCTCAACCTACTGCACCTACTGAAAATATTGAATATGAAATTCCTTCGGGTATGATAGAACAACTGCTAGCTAATCCTTATGCAGGAGATGGAACCGAACATCCTGATATGCACTTGATATATGTAGAAAAAAATTGTGGATTGTTTAAGCTTGCAGGTTTACCCAGAGATGAGGTGATGAAAAAGGTTTTCCCTTTATCTTTGAAGGGAAAAGCATTGGCATGGTATAGGCTATGAGATGATATTGGATCATGGAATTGGAATCGTTTGAAATTGGAGTTCCACCAAAAAAATTATCCTATGCATCTAGTTCATCGTGATCAGAATTATATATAAAAATTTTGGCCTCGTGAAGGAGAAAGTATCGCTCTAGCTTGGGGAAGTCTTAAGTCAATGTTATATTCATGCCCCAATCATGAGCTCTCAAGAGAAACTATTATCTAGAACTTTTATGCTCGGCTTTCTCGTAATGATCAAACCATGCTTGATACTTCTTGTGCTGGTTCTTTTATGAAGAAGACTATCAAATTCCGGTGGGATCTTTTGGAAAGAATTAAACGCAACTCTGAAGATTGGGAACTCGACGAAGGTAGAGAGTCAGGTATTAAACTTAAGTATGATTGTGTTAAATCTTTTATGGATACCGATGCTTTTCAAAAGTTTAGCACTAAATATGCACTTGACTCTGAGATAGTAGCCTCCTTTTGTGAATCATTTTCTACTCATGTTGAACTCCCTAAAGAGAAGTGGTTTAAATATCACCCACCTATTAAAGAAGAAATTAAAGAACCGGTACCAATTAAAGAAGAAACTATACTTTATAATGTTGATCCAGTTGCCCCTTCTGTTTATATTGAGAAAACATCTTTTCCTCTTAGGATAAAGGAACATGCTAAAGTTTCAACTATGGTTAACAAAAGATATACTAGGACACCTAAACCTGATGAACAAGTTAAAGTAGAACCTAGCATTGCTATGGTTAAAGATGTCTTAGAAGAAGATATTGATGGGCATGTTATTTACTTCTGTGAAGAAGCTGCTAGAATTCCTAAACCTGATAGAAAAGATAAACATAAACCTGTTGTGGGCATGCCTGTCATCTCAGTTAAAACAGGAGATCAATGTTATCATGGTTTATGTGACATGGGTGCTAGTGTGAGTGCTATTCCTTACACTTTATATGAATAAATTATGAAAGACATAACACGTGCAGAAATAGAAGACATAGATGTTACTATTAAACTTGCTAATAGAGACACTATATCACCAATTGGGATTGTTAGAGATGTTGAAGTCTTGTGTGGGAAAATAAAATACCCTACTGATTCTCTTGTTCTTGTCTCCCCACAAGATGACTTATGTCCCATTATCTTTGGTAGACCTTTCTTGAACACAGTTAATGCTAAGATAGATTGTAAGAAACAAACCGTCGGTGTTAGCTTCGGTGACGAGTCTCATGAGTTCATTTTTTCCAAGTTTAGTAGAAATCTTCATGAAAAAGAATTGCCTAGTAAGGATGAATTAATTGGTCTTGCTTCTATTGCTGTGCCACCTATTGACCCTTTATAACAATATTTGCTAGACCATGAAAATGATTTACATATGCATGAAAGAAATGAAATAGATAAAAATTTGTTTGAACAACGTCCTCTGCTTAAACACAATTTGCCTATTGAAACTCTTGGAGGTCCTCCTCCACCTAAAGGTGATCGTGTGTTTGAATTAAAACAATTGCCAGACACTTTGAAATATGCTTATCTTGATGAAAAGAAAATATATCATGTTATTATCAGTGCTAACCTTTCAGAACATGAAGAAGAAAGATTATTGAAAGTTCTAAGGAAGCACTGGGATGCTATTGGATATACTCTTGATGATTTAAAGGGCATTAGTCCCACTCTATGTCAGCTCAAAATTAATATGGAACCTGATGCTAAACCCGTTGTTGATCACCAATGTTGGTTAAATCCTAAGATGAAAGAGGTGGTAAGAACAGAAATACTAAAACTTCTAGAAGCAGGTATAATCTATCCTATAGCTGATAGTAGATGGGTAAGTCCTGTTCATTGTGTTCCTAAGAGAGGAGGCATAACTGTTGTTCCTAATGATAAGAATGAACTTATTCCACAAAGAATTGTTACAGGCTATAGAACTAATTGATTTTAGAATATTAAACAAAGCAACTAGAAAAGATCATTACCCTTTGCCTTTTATTGATCAAATGCTTGAAAGATTATCTAAGCACACACATTTCTGCTTCCTTGATGGATATTCTGGCTTTTCACAAATACCTGTTTCTCAACCTGATCGAGAAAAGACTACTTTTACTTGTCCTTTTGGAACCTATGCTTATAAACGTATGCCTTTTGGTTTATGTAATGCACCTACTACCTTTCAAAGATGTATGACTGCTATATTCTCTGACCTTTGTGAAAAGAGAGTTGAGGTTTTCATGGATGACTTCTCTGTTTATGGGAAGTCTTTTGAAGATTGTTTAAGCAATCTTGACCGAGTTTTGCAGAGATGTGAACAAACAAATCTTGTCTTGAATTGGGAGAAGTGCCACTTTATGGTTAATGAAGGCACTGTCTTGGGTCATAAAATTTATGAAAGAGGTATTGAAGTGGATCAAGCTAATGTTGATGCAATTGAGAAAATGCCATGTCCTAAGGACATCAAAGGTATTCGTAGTTTCCTAGGTCATGTTTGTTTCTATAGGAGATTTATCAAAGATTTTTCTAAAATTTCTAGGCCTCTCACTAGTCTCTTGCAAAATGATATTCCTTTTGTTTTTGATGATGATTGTCTTGAAGCCTTTGAAACACTCAAGAAAGCCTTAATTTCTGCACCTATTGTTCAACCACCTGATTGGAACTTGCCTTTTGAAATTATGCGTGATGCTAGTGATTATGCTGTTGGTGCTGTTCTAGGACAAAGAGTTGATAAGAAATTGAATGTTATTCATTATGCTAGTAAAACTCTAGGCAGTGCTCAAATAAATTATTCTACTACTACAAAAGAATTCTTATCAGTGGTGTTTGCTTGTGATAAATTTAGATCTTATATTGTTGGTTCGAAAGTAACTGTTCACACAGACCATGTTGCTATTAAATATCTTATGGAAAAGAAAGATGCTAAACCAGACTTATTCGTTGAGTTCTCTTGTTACAAGAATTTGATTTACATATCATTGATGGAAAAGGAGCTGAGAACCCCGTAGCTGATAACTTGTCTAGGCTTGAAAATGTGCTTGATGACCCACTATCTATTGATGATAGTTTTTCCGATGAGCAGTTAGCTGCAATAAATGTTGCTAATAGTACTCTTTGGTATGCTGACTATGCTAATTACATTGTTGCTAAATATTTGCCACCTGGCTTTACATACCAACAAAAGAAAAAAATTCTTCTATGATTTAAGACACTACTTTTGGGATGACCCACATCTTTATAAAGGAGTAGATGGGATTATTAGACGTTGTGTGCCTGAGCATGAACAGGGACAAATCCTACGGAAATGTTACTTCGAGGCTTATGGAGGGCATCATGCCGGAGATAGAACTGCTCATAAGGTATTGCAGTCTGGATTTATTGGCCTACTCTCTTCAAGGATGCCTGTAAGTACGTCTCATCTTGTGATGAATGTCAATGAATAGGTAATATTAGTAAGCGTCAAGAAATGCCTATGAATTATTCACTTGTTGTTGAACCATTTGATGTTTGGGGATTTGATTACATGGGACCTTTTCCTTCCTCTAATGGGTATACACATATTTTGGTTGCTGTTGATTATGTTACTAAATGGGTAGAAGCTATTCCAACCAGTAGTGCCGATCACAACACCTCTATTAAAATGCTTAAGGAAGTTATTTTCCCAAGGTTGGAGTCCCTAGATATTTGATGACCGATGGTGGTTCACACTTTATTCATGGTGCTTTTCGTAAAATGCTTGCTAAGTATGATATTAACCATAGAATTGCATCACCCTATCATCCTCGGTCTAGTGGTCAAGTTGAACTTAGCAATAGAGAAATAAAGTTAATTTTGCAAAAGACTGTCAATAGATCCAGGAAGAATTGGTCTATGAAATTAGACGATGCACTTTGGGCTCATAGGACATCATATAAAAATCCTATGGGTATGTCTCCTTATAAAATGGTTTATGGAAAGGCTTGTCATTTGCCTCTTGAGTTAGAACATAAAGCATATTGGGCAGTCAAAGAGCTCAACTATGATTTCAAACTTGCTGGTGAAAAGAGGTTATTTGATATTACCTCATTAGATGAATGGAGAACCCAAGCTTATGAAAATGCAAAGTTATTCAAAGAAAAAGTTAAAAGATGGCATGACAAAAGAATCCAAAAGCGTGAGTTTGAAGTCGGAGAATATGTTCTTTTGTACAACTCTCGTTTTAGATTTTTTGCAGGAAAGCTCCTCTCAAAATGGGAAGGCCCATATATGTTATCTAGGAGGTTTACCGGTCTGGAGCCATCAAAATAAATAATTCCGAAGGTACTAACCCGAAGGTTGTCAATGGGCAACGAATAAAGCATTATATCTCAGGTACGCCTATTAATGTTGAAAGTAATATTATCCAAACTTTGACACCGGAAGAACACATAAAAGAGTCCTTCCGGAGCACTCCAGAATCGTGAAAATAAGGAGGTACGTGATACAGTAAGTAAACAGACTCCGAAAAATCCACAAAAATATTTTTTATCAGTTTTGGAATATTTTAGAATTTTGGAATTAAAGAAACTCCCAGGAAGCGTCCCCTGGTGGGCACAAGACACCAGGGCGCGCCCTGGCACGCCCAGGTGGGTTGTGCCCACCTGGGACACCTCATGTACTCCATTTTCTCCTGTATACTTGTCCTCTAAGATAAAAAATCTATATATACTTCCCGAACCTGTTAACCACCGTATCATGGGGAAATCCTCTCTTCTCTTTTCTTGTTGTTTTCTGCGCAGTTCTGAAAATATGACGTCTCAAGACTCCGTTGGAGAGAGCTATGTCTCACATCTCATTGCTGACCCAAGGACCTATGGGGACCTATGTCCCTATGGTCGAACTACGGATGACGAGGAGGATGCTCAGTTGATGAGGATCGATGATTCAAGCTCAGAGGAGGAGGATGTGCCTCTACCTCAACCTGGGGATATGCACGTGGAGTTCAAGAAGTCATGTCTCCCTAAGAGAGCCAACTGTTCTAAAAATCTATCTATTCCTTCTCGTTTTTGGCAGAAAAGCAAAGGGGATTTATGTGACAAAATCTTGAAGCTGGAGTTGGAAGTCGATGATTTGAAGGAGGAAATCTCCTCAATTATAATATGAAAAAGTTGAAGGCTCAATTGTCATCACCACCACCATCTTCTTCACCACCAAAGGAAAACTAAGTATCGGGTATGGGCACTCCCCTTGGCTTCCGCTAAGCTTTGGGGAGGTGCCTCGGTATTGTATCATCCCACTATCTTTTTTGCTTTTACCTATCTTAATTCGATCTTTTTTCCTTAGATGAAATAACATTAGTTCGATCCTTTCTTCTTTGAGAGTTTGCTTAGTGATCTATCATTGTAATCGAGTGCAAGTTATATAATAAAGTTTAGCTTGAGTTTTTGCTTTCTTTATTTTCATGTTGCAAATAAAGAAAAGAAATAAGAAAGATAGAAAAAGAGAAAGGAAACAAATAAAAGAAAGGAAATAAATCAATAAGATCATATACTAATCCTATGGTAGGTGATGGCACCACATAAGGAAAAGTATAAGTAGGAAATTTTATTAGAGATTGACAAACATAGCATTAGTCAATGATGCAACTCATGAAAGAATTAATAAGGGAAGAGAAGATTCACATATAAATATACTATCCTAGAAATATTTTGTGATTGTAAGCCCTCATCAAATATTATATGCCAAAATTGTTGACATTGGACAAGGAAGACAACTTAATGGTTTATGTTTGTTTATATTCACATAGAAGTCATATTGTCATAGATCCTTTAACATGTGATGCTTGCCCCCTACCTAGCTAAAAATTCCACACTAAGTAGAGATACTACTTGTGCATCCAAAAACCCTTAAACCCAAATCTTTTCAAGTGTCCACCATACCTACCTAGGGATTGAGCAAGATCCCTCAAGTAAGTTGTCATCGGTGCAAAATGGCAATAAAAATTGCTTCTAAAAGTGTAAGATCATTTAGTGTAAGAGAAAATTGAGCGTTGTACGAACTTGGATGACAAAGAATAAAAGCGAAAAACTGCATAATAAAGGTTGTCATCTTAAGGGGCAATACAAGGTGATGTTCTCTTGCACTAAGGGATTGAGCATACAAATAAATAAGCGCATGGCAACCTCTGCTTCCCTCTGCAAAGGGCCCATCTTTTACTTTTATGCAAAGAGTCAAAGTTTTCTTCTATTCCTTTTTATTTTTCTCCTTTGGCAAGCATCATGTGGTGAGGAAAGATCTAGGCACATATGTCCAGTTGAATAAAGATAGCATGAGTCATTATTGTTGACCTCACCCTTGAGGTGAGTATGTTGGGACGCGAAACTATAAGCCCCTATCTTTCTATGTGTCCGGTTGAAACGTTTTGCTCATGAGTACGAGGTGAGTGTGAGCAATCATAGAAGACTATATGATGGTTGAGTATGTGGACTTGCCTAAAGGCTCCGACACGTGACCCATCCTGAAAAGACGATGAATTGTAGTTGCAAAGTTGACTAAGAACATAGTTTGTTGGTTTCTAATAGAGTTTTTGCTTTATACTTCGATTATGTGATGAGCTATTACTTATTCATGAGAAGTGTATGATAAAAGATCTATGATAAAAGTCTTATGTTTAAATTTCTTGCTATTATAATAATCAACATGATGCTTCTATGTTCGTATTTTGTTTTTATCGACACCTCTCTCTCAAAGCATGTGGACATGATTTTCGATTTTGGTTTTGCTTGAGGACAAGCGAGGTCTAAGCTTGGGGGAGTTGATACGTCCATTTTGCATCATGTTTTCTTACTGTTATTTATAATGTTTTTATCCATAATAATGCTTTTTGGAGTAATTCTAATGCCTTTTCTCTCATAATTTACAAGGTACACACAAAGAGGGAGAATTCCGGCAGCTGGAAATTTGGACCTGAAAAAGCTACGTCAGGCTACCTATTCTGCACAACTCCAAATGAGCTGAAACTTGACGGGGATTTTTTATGGAATATATAAGAAATATTGGAGAAAATAACTACCAGAGGGGGCCCACCAGGTGGGCACAACCCACCTGGGCGTGCCAGGGAGCCCGGGCGGGCCCTGGTGGGTTGTTCCCCCCTCGGCCCACCTCCGGTGCCCATCTTCTGGTATATAAGTCATTTTTACCTAGAAAAAATAAGGAGAAGGCTTTCGGGACGGAGCGCCGCCGTTTCGAGGCGGAACTTGGGCAGGGGGACTTTTGCCCTCCGGCAGAGCGATTCCGTCGGGGGAACTTCCCTCCTGGAGGGGGAAATCATCGTCATCATCATCACCAACAACTCTCCCATCTTGGGGAGGGCAATCTCCATCAACATCTTCAACAGCACCATCTCATCTCAAACCCTAGCTCATCTCTTGTATTCAATCTTGTTACCGGAACTATAGATTGGTGCCTGTGGGTGACTAGTAGTGTTGATTACATCTTCTAGTTGATTACTATATGGTTTATTTGGTGGAAGATTATATGTCCAGATCCATTATGCTATTTAATACCCCTTTGATCATGAACATGTTTATCATTTGTGAGTAGTTACTTTTGTTCTTGAGGTCACGGGAGAAATCATGTTGCAAGTAATCATGTGAACTTGATATGTGTTCGATATTTTGATACTATGCATGTTGTGATTCCCTTATTGGTGTCATGTGAACGTCGACTACATGACACTTTACCATATTTTGGGCCTAAGGGAATGCATTGTGGAGTAGCAATTGGACGATGGGTTGCGAGAGTGACAGAAGCTTAAACCCCAGTTTATGCGATATTCCGTAAGGGACCGATTGGATCCAAAAGTTTAATGCTATGGTTAGAATTTATTCTTAATAATTTTCTCGTAGTTGCGGATTCTTGCGGGAGGGTTAATCATAAGTAGGAGGTTTGTTCAAGTAATAACAACACCTAAGCACCTGTCCACCCACATATCAAATTATCAAAGTAGCGAACACAAACCAAACCAACATGATGAAAGTGACTAAATGAAATTCCCGTCCGTTTTGGCCTGTCCTTTGCCTCCAAAGGATTGGGCTACCTTGCTGCACACTTGTTACTATTATCGTTACTTGCTCGTTACAAATTATCTTGCTATCAAACTACCCGCTACTTACAATTTCAGAACTTGCAGACATTACCTTACTGAAAACTACTTGTCATTTCCTTCTGCTCCTCGTTGGGTTCGACACTCTTACTTATCGAAAAGAGCTACAATTGATCCCCTATACTTGTGGGTTATCAGCATTCAACGCCATCGACCCCAAGCTAGAGCCCAATGCCTGGCCCCAGTCCCTTCCTCTCAACATGGCAAGAAGAAAGCGGGAGGTGGGAGAAGAGAGGTGCGTGGATGAGCATAGCCACCCCTTCCTGCCCCTTCTTTTATAGGAGGGCTGGGGCTAGGGGCCGGTTCCTCGATGAGTAACCACCATCCCTCTTCACCAATCCGGGAAGGACGGGCCCTTGCCTTGAACCCCTCCCGGACCACGCACCTTCATTACCTACTCCACTCAATGCATGCAGCATATGTAGCAAAGGATAAGAGCGTGGTGGGAAGAGTGAATTGGCAGTTACTCATCCATGCGTTAAAGTCATTCACGGGCCATTACAAAGACGGCCCCACTATAATTGGCATTGCATGACGCACGAGAAAACTGGAAACTGATTCAGGCTCAGATTAATGAAGAAGCAAAGAAGACCTCAAAGGAAAGATCACCGCAGCCTCCTCGCATGTATACTTGGAAGGGCCTACCCCGACGACGCTCGACAGCACGTTCAGGCCAGGCCTGGGGGCTCCTATCGGTGCAACAAACCCCAGGTGTGTTGCCCTGACTCTACACAGGATCAAGAGCAAGGCTACAACATCCAAGACAGGACCAAGTTGGAGAAATGGCTCTTTGAGAAATCAAAGAACATATCAAGAAGACCAAGTCAAGCCTAAGGAGCAAGGCACCACTAAGGAAAGACCTCCCTTGCCGGGTAGGCGAGCCCGACAAGGTCGAGGTTGCCCCGAAGACAAGTCTCAGGACTGCCCCGGCAAGCTTGCCGGGTACACTGAGGGCGGACTCCCCCGCCAAGGCTCCCCCACTCCACCTCACAGCAAAGCAAGTCATCGATCGATGCAGTGTCGAGCCCCCAAGAGATTAGTTGGCTGTGATTTGATACGTGGCAGCCATCTCTGAAGGAAATCACCTCCAAATGACACCCGTCCAGAGACGTGTCACGCAGGCAGGCAAGAAGGTGGCGGAACGGCCCGGCAGGGCTTGCCGGGCACGCCACAATGTGACACTAAGAGGCGCATTTAATGTGCTCTGTCCTGCTTGAAAAGTTAGGTATGATAGCACTATTTGTTATCTAATCAGTACACAATGACTAATTTGCCATTGTGGTGACCCCTTGATCTATAAAAGGAGGGCCATGGCAACCATATAAAGGATTCAGACCCTTGTACACTCATACGCACGTAGCTGCCACTACAAAAAAATACACTTCTGTGATGATACGTGTTTGCCGGACCCGAGAAGTTTGCCGGACGGAACACCGAAGACACACTGGGTTCAACTTGAGGTTGATCTTGCACAGGTTGGCAAACGTCTCTTCTAAGTCTTGTACAAGAGTTGCCCTCTCCTTGGTTTTGACCACTATGTCATCCATATAGGCTTCCATATTTCTATGTAGCTGGGGTTCAAAACCAATTTGGATCACCCTTGCAAATGTCGAGCCAGCACTCTTCAACCCGAAAGGCATCCATAAAAAGCAATACGTACCACATGGGGTGATGAATGTTGTCTTCTCTTCGTCTTGTCATGAAGATCTGGTGGTAGCCCGAGTAGGCGTCGAGGAATGATAACAGATCACACCCGGCCGTGGAGTCAACAATCTGGTCGATGCGTGGCAACGGGAAGGGGTCCTTAGGACAAGCCTTATTGATATATGTGTAGTCAATACACAGCCTCCACTTCCCGTTTGCCTTGCGCACCACCACCGGATTGGCCAACCACGTCGGATGGAGCACTCCCCTCACCAAGCCTGCTGCTTCCAGCTTCCTGACTCCTCTGTGATGAATTCCTGTCGTTCCAAAGCTTGCTTCCTGACCTTCTGCTTGACGGGTCGCGCATGGGGACAGACAGCAAGATGGTGCTCAATCACTTCCCTGGGAATGGCGGGGATGTCAAATGCTTGCCATGCAAACACATCAACATTCGCCCGCAGGAAAGTGACGAGCGTGCTTTCTTATTTGCTGTCGAGGGTGGAGCTTATGGTGAAAGCCCTTCCCGTGCCATCCTCCCTGGCGGACACATTCTTGGTCTCTAGTGGCGCAGCTCTGGATTTCTTGCTCTTGCCGGTGGAGCTCTCTGGCACGTCCTCGACGGTAGCACAACACTCCGAAGAGGTGCGCTTGCCGGAGTGGGTGCGAGAGGTCTTGCCGGTCTTCTTCTTCCCTCCCGGGGCTTTAGTGGCAGGAGCAAGTGCCTTGGCGGCAGTTGCTGCAACTGCTTCCCGGTAGAGTAGGTCGGCGCAGATCAGCGTGTCCTTCTTGTCGGAGGGGACGGTGATGATGTTCATCGGCCCAGGCATCTTCAGCACGTTGTAGGCGTAGTGCGACGCTGCCATGAACTTGGCTAGTGCCGGGCGGCCGAGGATCCGGTTCTAGGGCAAGGGGATCTTGGCTACATCGAAGACAATCCTCTCCGTCCTGTAGTTCAACTCGCCTCCAAACGTCACAGGCAATGTGACCTTCCCCTTCGGCTGGCTCCTTCCCAGGTTGACCCCTTGAAACGTGCCCGTTTCCTCGAGGTCTCCATCAGGAATTTGCAGCCTTTTGATCACAACGGGTGAGATCAAGTTCAGACCGGCCCCACTGTCAACCAGCATCTTGTTCACCTTGAGGTTTCGTATCATTGGCGAGACCAAAAACGGCAAGCACCCGACCACAGTTGTGCGGTCAGGGTGGTCCTCGGCGTCAAAGATGAGGGGCATGCTGGACCACTTCGGCGGCTTCTGAGCGTCGAACGAGGGCTCCGCTGCTGTGATCTCACGCGCCCACTGTTTGAGCTGGCGGTGAGAGGTATGCAGCGAGGCGCCACCATCGACGCACATGGCCTATGTAGCCTTCTGGAACTCTTGCTCGCCGGACTCTTCGTCCTCGTCATGATCATCGTCTTCTTGCTTCTTGTCAAGGCCCCGGGCGGGCCTCTGTTGCTGGTTATCCTTGCAGCGGCGGCCTCCTTGGCCGCCACGCTTCTTGCCGAATCCTTCGGCACCATCCTGGCCCTTCTCCTTGTCTCGCCTCTCATACTCGGCCTTTTGCTTCTCAGCAAGCAGCTCGACTTGTCGGCAGTTCTGGAGGTCGTGGCCCTTTGTGCGATGGATCTTGCAATACTACTTGTTAGAGCCCCCTGGCTTGTCAGCAGCCGCCAAGGCCCGGCAAGCGGTGCGCCCGGCAACTTCCTTGCCGGGGTCGTCTGCCTTAGCCTTCTTGGCGGCACCGTTGCTGTCGGATCCCTCGACGGCAAGCACGGTCTTGCCCTTGCGTTTCCTATTGCGACACCGGCCCTTCTTCGTCGGGGCGGCGGTGTCTTCATCAGTAGAGCCGGTTTCCACGCCGGCGTCCTCGCCAGGGTACTTCCTTCCCTCTTCAGCCCGGGCACACCTATCGGCCATAACATAAAGTTCGGCCACATCCTTAACCTTGTTCATCGCCAGCTCTTCGCGCATCTTGCGGTTGCGCACGTTCTGATGGAACGCGCTAATCATGGCGGCGGGATGAACATCGGGATGTTGTACTGCACCCGGCTGAACCTCTGGATGTACTTGCACAGGGTTTCCCCTTCCTTCTGGGGAATGATATGCAAATCACTAGCCTGGCCATGAGCTTGGTGGCCTCCGGTGAAGGCACCAACGAACTCATGGCACAGATCCGACCAAGAAGAAATGGAATCCACCGGCAAGTGCAACAACCAAGACATGACGTTGGGCTTCAGTGCCAACGGGAAGTAATTGGCAAGCACCTTGTCATCGCGACCTCCGGCAGCTTGCATCGCGATGGTGTGGATGCTGAGGAACTCCGACGGATGGGTCTTGCCATTGTACTTCTCGCCGACGTCAGGCTTGAACGTGCGGTGGGACGGCCACTGGAATTGCCGCAGCTCACGGGTAAAGGCTGGGCAACCCACCTCATAAGGTAGGCCGCCGGAGCTCCCCGGTGCCGGGTGGTCCATAGCGGGTCCCGCCCGCTTATCGGACTGGTGGCGTGTATCGCGCCGACGCTCGATAGTGGTTCGAGCGTCTTCGTGGGCTCATTCTTGAAGAACTTGGCGCTGGTCGCGGTGGGTCCGTGGGTCGGACGATGCTATGGAAATGTTATCACATGCGTCGTCACGACGACACTGGCGGCAGCTGGCGTGGGGGAGGAGAGTGTACTGTGGCTACAACTCCCCCGGTCCTCCCATCGCTGACATATGGTGGCTCGACGGAGCGCCGGCCCGAGGGCCCCGCCAGTCGTGGATCATCTTTATTGGCGACGGCGACGAGGCTTCGGATGGTGGCTCTCCACTCGTCGAGCTTCTCCTTCGTAGGAGGGAAGTCGAGGAGCAGCTGCGCGCGCACTAAAGCTTTTGCTGGCGTGGGTGGCGGCGACAACTGCGTGGACCATGACGTGCTTCGACTTCTAACCACGTTAGAAGGAGCTCTACCACGGCCCAGCGGCCGCGTGCCATTTTCGCCAGCACTTCGGTGGGCATGCTGGACTCCTTCGTCCCGCGGATGATGCACAGGGCTCTTCCCACGGCGGTGTTTGGGGTCTCCAGCGTGGTGGCGCTGCTCGTCCCGCGCACCCTGGGAAGAGCGCGCTGTGAGCACCGGCATAGGCGTCTTGGAGGTTGCTGCGCCGCCCATGGGTGGCACAACGACACTCCTCGAGGGCCCCGTGCCGCCTGCGGGGGGCCCAGCTCCGTCTTTGGATTTGGCGGTGTGCGGCCCGTCGCCTGGCGCACGAACGGCGCCGCTCGCTAGGCTCTGACTGCCAGAGCGATGCTGGTGCTCGCGGACTGCGGCCCGGGTCCTGTCCGCGACCAGCCCGCTGCTCGCCCCCACTGGCACGGGCCGTTCGGCTCCCAACGAGCCGATCTCCGTGATCGTCTTCTTCTTGGGAGCCATGGCGATGAAGAACTGCTAGGCCAACTGCTAGACCAAATTCTCACAATTGCCCCCCCTACCTGGCGCGCCAAAGATGTCGGTGGGAAACGACACCTATGGGATCACAGGAATCCCTACTACGGTTGCGGGGCGCGGGGTTGTGAGAAGAGCAGGATCAATAGTCGACACAGAGATCGTTTACCCAGGTTCGGGCCGCGAGGATGCGTAATACCCTAGTCCTGCTTTGGTGGCTGTATTGAGAGAGTTCTTGAGCTCTCAAACTAGCTATGGTGGCTGCATAGTTCAAAAGAGCCGAATCCCTCTCCAGTATGCCATGGGCCTCCTTTCATAGTCGAAAGGGGCTGCCACAGTGGCACACAGGAGGTGGAAAGGTCTATAGTGATGCGAGCTTATCGCCCGTATTACAGGACAAGACGCATTTAATGCATCGCTTAGGTGTCCCCTTGCTTTATCGGGGACGGGAACGGAGCCCGTCCCGTCCGTCGCCACCTCGCCTTGCTTCGACACGCGCCCAGGCCAGCGATGCATGCGGCGCCATGTAGGCAGGCAGGCAGCTGAGGTGGCGCGGTGGTAGGGTCTTCACGAAGATCTGCATGCCACCACGCAGGTGCTTGCTGAGTTGGCTCGGAAGCCGCTCGTTGCCATGCAGGTGCCTGCCCAGTTGGTTGGGCTGGCAGCTGCATGCGAGTGGCGGTGGAGACTTGGCTGGTGCGGGCCTGGCAGTGGCCCTGCTGGCGCCCTCGCCGTGGGTCTTGCCGGGAGGCCCGGCAAGGGTCTTGCCGTGGCGCGCAGTCATCCCCGGCAAGGATCTTGCCGGGGTTCTTGTGGCTTTCCTCGGCAAGGATCTTGCCGAGGATCGTTGTCTTCCAATCCTCATCCGATCTTGAGTATTCTTTGTCTTCACAAAGATCTGCATGTCACCATGGAGGTGCCTCCCGAGCCCTGGCCCAACGTGGTTGATGGTGTCGGAAACTGTGGGCTCAAGGGTGGCGCGCTCCGCTGGTGTTGGGCGAGCTGCCCCGGCATGGGTCTTCCCGGGGGAACCTGCTTCATCCCTCTGCTCTTTGTGTTCTTGTCCTTGGCGTTGTCTTGTTCGTCTTGGGCTTCGGCTTCTCTCCGGCTTCCCTCCTTTGCCCTGTTACATGCGGCCGTGGCGCGCGGCTCTGACTGCCCGTGCACAAGTAAAGGGGTAAAAAAGGAGAGCCCCTACTTTTGTACACCGACAATCAACATGAACATCATCATTATCACTAGGTTCATGTTCATTACCAGATTGTGTTTCGGCATCAGAAATAGAAATATCATTGGGATTCTCAGGTGTGTCAACAACAGGTTCACTAGAAGCATGCAGAGTCCTATCATTTTTCTTTTTCTTCTTCTTAGAAGGACTAGGTGCATCAACATTAGTTCTCTGAGAATCTTGCTCAACTCTCTTAGGGTGGCCCTCAGGATACAAAGGTTCCTGAGTCATTCTACCCCCTCTAGTCATAACTCTAACATCATTATCATTTTTCTTATTATTTAATTCATTGAGAAAATCATCTTGTGCTTTAAGCACTTGTTCTACCTGAGTGGTAACCATAGAAGCATGTTTACTAATAAGTTTAAGGTCACCTTTAACTCTAGACATATAGTCACTCAAGTGTTCAACCATATAAGCATTACGTTTCAATTGTCTACCAACATAAGCATTGAAGTTTTCTTGTTTAACAATAAAATTATCGAACTCATCCAAGCATTAGCTAGCAGACTTATTATGAGGAATATCACCTTCATCAAATCTACAGAGAGAATTTACCTTTACTACCTGTGTCGGGTTATTAAGACCATGTATTTCTTCGATAGGTGGTAAATTCTTAACATCTTCACTTTAATACCCTTTTATTTCATAGTTTTCTTTGCCTCTTGCATATCTTCAGGACTGAGAAATAGAATACCCCTTGTCTTCGGAGTTGGCTTAGGAGTTCGTTCAGGAAGTGTCCAATCATTATCATTACTCAATATATTATTCAATAGCAATTCAGCTTGCTCAACAGTTCTTTCCCTGAAAACACAACCAGCACAACTATCCAGGTGGTCTATGGAAGCATCGGTTAGTCCATTATAAAAGATATCAAGTATTTCATTTTTCTTGAGAGGGTGATCAGGCAAAGCATTAAGTAATCGGAGAAGCCTCCCCCAAGCTTGCGGGAGACTCTCTTCTTCAATTTGCACAAAATTATATATTTCCCTTAAGGCAGCTTGTTTCTTATGAGCGGGGAATTACTTTGTAGAGAAGTAATAAATCATATCCTGGGGACTACGCACACAACCAGGAGCAAGAGAATTAAACCATGTTTTAGCATCACCCTTTAATGAGAACGAAAATAACTTAAGGATAAACTAGTAATGATTTTTTCCTCATGAGTGAATATGGTGGCTATATCATTCAATTTAGTAAGATGTGCCACAACAGTTTCAGATTGATAACCATAAAAAGTATCAGATTCAACCAAAGTAATTAACTCAGGATCGATAGAGAAATCATAATCCTTATCAGAAATACAGATAGGTGAAGTAGCAAAAGCAGGGTCATATTTCATTCTAGCATTCAAAGACTTTTCTTTCAGCTTAGCTAACAGTTTCTTAAGATCATATCTATCTTTGCAAGCAAAAAGGTCTCTAGCAGTTTCTTCATCCATAACATAACCCTCAGGCACATTAGGCAATTCATATCTAGGGGGAGAATCTTCATCATCACTTTCATCAATATTATCTGTTTCAATAATTTCATTCTCTCTAACCCTAGCAAGTTGTTTATTAAGAAATTTACCTAATGGCACAGTATTATCAAGCATAGAAGTAGTTTCATCATAAGCATCATGCATAGCAGAAGTGGCATCATCAATAATATGCGACATATCAGAATCAATAACAGGTGTAGGTGTCGCAAATTTACTCATAACATAAGGTGAATCAAGTGCGGAGCTAGATGGCTGTTCCTTACCTCCCCTCTTAGTTGAGGGAAAAATCTTGGTTCTTTCATCTTTCAAGTTCCTCATAGTGATCAACAGATATAGATCCCAAGTGACTCAAAGAATAGAGCTATGCTCCCCGGCAACGACGCCAGAAAATAGTCTTGATAACCCACAAGTATAGGGGATCGCAACAGTTTTCGAGGGTAGAGTATTCAACCCAAATTTATTGATTCGACACAAGGGGAGCCAAAGAATATTCTCAAGTATTAGCAGTTGAGTTGTCAATTCAGCCACACCTGAAAGACTTAATATCTGCAGCAAAGTAGTATGGAAGTAACCGTAACGGTGGCAAAAGTAACAGTAGCAGTTTTTGTAGCAATCGTAACAGTGGCAACAGAAAAGTAACTAAGCAAAGATCAATATGTGAAAAGCTCGTAGGCAATGGATCAATGATGGATAATTATGTCGGATGCGATTCCTCATACAATAGTTATAACATAGGGTGACACAAAACTAGCTCCAGTTCATCAATGTAATGTAGGCATGTATTCCGAACATAGTCATACGTGCTTATGGAAAAGAACTTGCATGACATCTTTTGTCCTACCCTCCCATGGCAGCGGGGTCCTATTGGAAACTAAGGGATATTAAGGCCTCCTTTTAACAGAGTACCGGACCAAAGCATTAACACTTAGTGAATACATGAACTCCTCAAACTATGGTCATCACCGGGAGTGGTCCCGATTATTGTCAGTTCAGGGTTGCCGGATCATAACACATAGTAGGTGACTATTGACTTGCAAGATAGGATCAAGAACTCACATATATTCATGAAAACATAATAGGTTCAGATCTGAAATCATGGCACTCGGGCCCTAGTGACAAGCATTAAGCATAGAAAAGTCATAGCAGCATCAATCTTAGAACATAATGGATACTAGGGATCAAACCCTAACAAAACTAACTCGATTACATGGTAAATCTCATCCAACCCATCACCGTCCAGCAGGCCTACGATGGGATTAATCACGCACGGCGGTGAGCATCATGAAATTGGTGATGGAGGATGGTTGATGATGACCATGGCGACGGATTCCCCTCTCCGGAGCCCCGAACGGACTCCAGATCAGCCCTCCCGAGGAAGATTAGGGCTTGGCGGCGGCTTCGTATCGTAAAACGCGATGAATCCTTCTCTCTGATTTTTTCCTCCCCGGAAGTGAATATATGGAGTTGGGGTTGAGGTCGGTGGAGTCCCAGGGGGCCCACGAGGCAGGGCGCGCGCCCCAGGGGGGCGCCCGGCACTCTCGTGGACAGGGTGTGGGCCCCCTGATGCTGATTCTTTCGCCAATATTTTCATTAATTCCAAAACGTGTCTCCGTGGATTTTCAGGTCATTCTGAGAACTTCTATTTCTGCACAAAAATAACACCATGGCAGTTCTGCTGAAAACAACATCAGTCCGGGTTAGTTCCATTCAAATCATGCTAGTTAGAGTCCAAAAGAAGGGAAAAAGTATTTGGAAAAGTAGATACGTTGGAGATGTATTAATCCCCTATACTTGTGGGTTATCAAGGAGCTATCTATAACCAGCAAGACATGCGCTTCATCAGATAGCATTGTCTACTCTGAAGACCTTGTTTCCACTCCAGGTTTTCCATGACCGTGTTGAATGGATGATGCACGGAAGAGTAATTGAATGTACTAAATTTTTTGACAAATTTAATACATAATAAAAAATGATGGCATGATATAATTCACATATAAGATGACTGGCTAACCAGGATGGCATTGCAAAATTCACATATATGATGCCTAGCTAAACAAGATGGCATTGCATGATTCACATATATGATATAGAAACTAAACAGATGGCATTCACACAATGCATGTCTAAACTAAGCAGATGCCATATTTTATGTATAAAGTAAGCAATGCAAGGCACCATATGCATGATATGACCAACATGAGCATGCCAAGTAAGCAAGTAAGAGCAAAAGACCTCAGGGCGTAAATAGGAGTGGTCTGCTCCCTCTGAATTCCCTCTGAACTGTTATCTTCCTCTTGATTACAGTCTGGAATGGGGGGAGGGGGGTTGCTTTTTTGCATCGACCATGGGACAACGTCTGTATGAAATTTTATCGCCACGCAAGGCTCGCCTCTTTTGCTCTACATGTTCAGTACCATTGTGTACAATAACTGACATGCATAGGAATAAAACATAGTGAGATTATGTAAGGAGTGCGTGCACAAATCCAGAGTGATGGTTGCAAACTGTGGATAGACCCAAAACCAATGATAGCAGGCAGATAATAGCTTTAGTTAAAATACAGATAATGGCTCCTTTAATGTTTGTTTCCACCCAACATGAAACTCATAGTAGACACCCGATATTAACCAGATAGTAGACAGATAGTATTGATTGCTGCCCCAATATGTACCCCACAATCATTTAAAAACTCAAGTTTGAGCATTAGCTTGGACCTGACTCGGAGTCTAATCGGTGAGCAAGACGATAAAGTAGCATGTCATCATATTAAGCGATGCATAACGTAAGCAGACACGAAAGAGTGCAACCTCTCTTGCGGAGCGTGTAGTCCTCAAGGTCATCTGCTTAGTTGATGACGGTAATGCAGTTGTCGTGGCTGCCGGCGGCGGGGAAGAAGATCTGAGGCGGCGAAAGACAGTATGGAGGGCGGATCCCTGCTATGGTGAACCCTTCCGTCGTTGGAGCAGTTGAGCTGGGGTGGAACACAGCGCAGCAGGAGCGGGACAAACCACACAAGGTTTTCTTTGACACATATCTGTAACAGAAGTAATTGTGTATGGGCTTGTTCGAATTTGAGGATTCTAACAATGTGGGGATAGGAAATACACAGTAATAGGATAGGAATGCACGTAAAAAGCAGAGAATTTAAAAACACAGGATTTCTGCCAATCTGGGTGTTTGGTTCACAAGAATTGGAAGATCAGAGGATGCAAAGAAGCATGGTGAGATTAAGTCAAACCACAAGAAAATGTACGGTTATAATGCTATTATGCTACTATCTCTTAGTCTTGTGCTTCATGGATAGGAATTTGAAAAGGAGGACAAGTGGATATTAAAATTCCTACGGTTTTTCTTTCAAGGAGACACTAAAGGAACAAATCCTACAATTTTCCTTTGCTCCATTCCTTTGAACCAAATGCATGAATAGTAGTACCATAGGAAACTTTCCAATTCCTATGTTTTCCCTTCACTTTTCCTTTCAAGCACTGGCGATTCTAGTAGGCGGGCTTGAGCAGGTAAAATCCTACACTCAAAAAATGTTTTTGTGCTACTTCTACTACTTTGGCCCCATGCCACTGCCCTACTAGCTCAACTCCCTGGCCCATCTACAAATGCACAGCTCAAACACGCAGAGATAAATAATGATGGCGTTCAAGAGAGTCCATCACGGATAGCTAAGTTGCCTGGTACCTCACTACTTGTCATATAGTATGAGAAACTAATCGTATTTCACGTTACTAGTGTGCTCAGTGGACAATATATATAACATGTAGAGTAAAAAAGCGATGCAAAAAGTGTACAACCTCTTTGGCGAAGCCATGTCGATCTCAGCGTGATTGGGTTGGTCGGTGAGGATGCTCCGGCTGATTTGGCTATCAGAGGAGGGGAAGAAGATCTTAGGCATCTGGAGATGGAGTTGGGGGTATTGCTCCGCTATGATGGAGGGTTTCGTCATTGGAGCAGCTCCGGCGAGTTGTACGGCGGCGAGGCTGAAGCAGGACAAGAGAGACAACGTTAACCTGAGTGGAATTCTAATAGCATTTCTAATAGATGACGTAAAATAAATAACCACAAAGTGCTAGATGTAAAATACATCAGCTGCTCATCTCTGAACTTAACTGTCGAAACTGGATTTAACTATCGAAACTGAATTTTGCTGTCAAAACTGAATTTTACTATCGAAATTGAACGCACTAGTAGCAGAAAAGCAGTAGCAGCAGCAGCGCCCGGAGCAGCAGCGCGTGCGAGAGCCAGGGCAGCTGGTCGTGTAGCAGCTGCAGGGGCTCGAGCGAGAGCAGGATCTGCTGCTCGTGCAGCAGCAGCACACGCAAGAGTAGAGAAGCAACACGAGCAAGAGCAAGAGCAAGAGCAAGAGCAGCACCGCAAGCAAGAGCAAGAGCGAGAGTAGCAGCGCGAGCAAGAGCTGACCAGGAAAGGGACCAAGAGCAAGAGCAGAGCAGCAACGCGAGCGAGAGCCAAAGCAGCAGCAGCTCCTACTGATGTGGATGTCGCCGCCGAGGGAGCTACGCTGTGGAGGAAGTGGCCGGCGACACCGCCGTGGATGGAACCGCGCCATGTTGGCTCGGGACCGAGCGCCGGCAGTACCGTGAGATCGAATGAAGAAGAAAATGCGGTGATTCGTGTAGAACCTCTTTGGTGGCGCCGATTAGACCTCAGCTTCATCCGAGGAATTGGTGATGATGATGCTCTTCCGGTGGTGCAGGTGAAGACGATGGTGTGGGAATGGAGGTGGCGTGAAAGACGAGGGGAACATCGGGGTAGCTCCTTGGAGGTGGAGGACGGGGTGGCTGAACCGGCGGGACGACAAGATCGACAACGGATCCTCATCAGGTGTGGTGGATGAGGGACGTTGAGGTGTTGCTGTGGCCAACATCGTCGGGGAAGAGGCTCCGGATGGGTGGCGGATGGAGGAGGGTGTGGGGCTTCACGGGTTTTCGCGGCCTCGGTGTACGAATGGGTGGGAGGATGGGATGGGAGGGGCGAACCATGACTTAGGGACGCGCTTGTCTGAAATGTGGGGTAAGTTACGAAAGTACCCACACCGATTTGAGCTAGGCGGTTCATTCGGTTCAGGGGCATCACGGGCATTTCGCGTGTTGGGATTTCGCAGGAGGTGGGACTTTTCGCGCATGTTATAATTTTGGGATAGCAAGGCGCGGGTTGAGATGGAGGGAGTTTTCGGAGCACAACGAGACAAAGATATGATACGTCTCCAACGTCTCTATAATTTTTTTATTGTTTCATGCTATTATATTATCTGATATGGATGTTTTATATGCATTAATATGCTATTTTATATGATTTTGGGACTAACCTGTTAACCTAGAGCCCAGTGCCAGTTCTTGTTTTTCCCTTGTTTTAGAGTTTCGCAGAAAAGGAATACCAAACGGAGTCCAAACACAATGAAACTTTCGCGATGATTTTTCTTGGACCAGAAGACATCCAGAGGGCTTGGAGTGCACGTCAGGGAAGCCACGAGGTGGCCACAAGCTCGGAGGGCGCGCCCAGGGGGTAGGGTGCGCCCCACCCTTGTGGGCCCCTCGTGACTCAACCAACCTATTTCTTTCGCTTATATATTTTCAAATATCCCAAACACTTCCAGGGGAGCCACGAGACCACTTTTCCACCGCCGCAACCTTGTGTACCCGTGAGATCCCATCTAGGGGCCTTTTCTGGCATCCTGCCGGAGGGGGATTCGATCATGGAGGGCTTCTACATCAACACCATTGCCTCTCTGATGAAGCGTGAGTAGTTTACCACGGACCTACGGGTCCATAGCTAGTAGCTAGATGGCTTCTTCTCTCTCTTTGATTCTCAATACAAAGTTCTCCTCGATGTTCTTGGAGATCTATTCGATGTAATACTCTTTTGCGGTGTGTTTGCCAAGATCCGATGAATTTTGGATTTATGATCAGCTTATCTATGAATATTATTTGAATCTTCTCTGAATTCTTATATGCATGATTTGATATCTTTGCAACTCTCTTCAAACTATCGATTTGGTTTGGCCAACTAGATTGGTTTTTCTTGCAATGGGAGAAGTGCTTAGCTTTGGGTTCAATCTTGCGGTGCTCGATCCTAGTGACAAAAGGGGAACCGACACGTATTGTATTGTTGCCATCGAGGATAAAAAGATGGGGTTTTCATCATATTGATTGAGTTAATTCCTCTACATCATGTCATCTTGCTTAAAGTGTTACTCCGTTCTTTATGAACTTAATACTCTAGTGCATGCTGGATAGCGGTCGATGTGTGGAGTAATAGCAGTAGATGCAGGCAAGAGTCGGTCTACTTGATACGGACGTGATGCCTATATTCATGATCATTGCCTTAGATATCGTCATAACTTTGCGCTTTTCTATCAATTAATCGGCAGTAATTTGTTCACCCACCGTAATAATTTCTATCTTCAGAGAAGCCTCTAGTGAAACCTATGGCCCCGGGGTCTATTTTCCATCATATAAGTTTCCGATCTACAATTTTAGTTTCCTTACTTTCATTGCAATCTTTTACTTTCCATTCCATAAACCAAAAATACCAAGAACATTACGTTACCGTTTATCCATCTCTATCAGATCTCACGTTGCAAATAACCATGAAGGGATTGACAACCCCTTTATCGCATTGGGTGCAAGTTGGTGTTTGTTTGTGTAGGTATTCGGTGGCTTGCGCATTGTCTCCTACTGGAGCTGAGGGAAATACTTACTCTACTTTGCTGCATCACCCTTTTCCTCTTCAAGGAAAAAACCAACGCAAGCTCAAGAGGTAGCAGGAAGAATTTCTGGCGCCGTTGCCGGGGAGATCTACGCCAAGCCGAGACATAACAAGTACCCATCATAAACTATCATCCCTCGCATTACATTATTTGCCATTCACCTCTCATTTTCCTCTCCCCCACTTCTAAAACGATTTTCGAAAATATTTGCCTTTTCTTCGCCCTTCTCCCGTTCGTCTTTTCGTTTGCCTTGATGTCTTATTTAGCTCGTTTGCTTGTTTGGTTGGAATAATTGTGTATTATTGCAAATCAGAGAACCTAAGATCTATGGATCCTCATCCGCTTGGCAATCTTTTTAAGAGATCCAATTATGATGAACCAATTGCTAGTGAGTTTTGTGCACTAGATTATCTTTATGAAGTTTTGCTTGAAATCCGTGAATCTGGAAATTGTGATGGAGTACTTCATGAAGTGATTCATGATAGATATTTGAATAAAAAGCATGATTGCAATAATTTTATTATAAATTATATTAATATCAATTGCGCTAATAATATGTAAAACCCCAAGCTTGGGGATGCTAGTTTTGCTATGTCCACTACTTGTTACAATGATCATGATTGGGGTGATTCTTCTTACGATCTTGAAAATTTATTTAAGCGCCATGATGATTATGAGATTGATAATAATGTTTGCAATAATATTGAAAGTGGGTTTGAAAGAGTATCAACTTTAGATCCCACATATTTGGAGAATGTTCAAAATTAAGAATTTTTTGATAAAAGTGGGTTTGTAGAGGTCATGACTTTAGTTAATGTTAATCCCACTATTTTGGAAGAGTGTCGCATGCAGGTGGATCGTGTTGAGAATATGTTATGTGATAGCTATATTGTTGAATTTTCTTATGATCCTACATGTAATTATTATGAGAGAGGAAAATATGGTTGTAGAAATTTTCGTGTTACTAAATTACCTCTCTTCATGTTGAGATTGCTATCGTCTCTTTCTTCTTCCTTGCATATGCTAGTTTTTGCTTGCCTTGATAATTTTTTTGCTTATAAAATACCAATGCATAGGAAGTATGTTAGACTTAAGTGTGTTTGTCACATGTTTTATGATGCTCTCTTTGTGATTCAATTCTTGTTTTCCATGTGAGCATCATTGAAATCTCAATGCCTAGCTAAAAAGGCTTTAAAGAAAAGCGGTTGTTGGGAGACAACCCAATATTTTTCCTTGATGTTTTGCAATAAATATTTCATATAGCCTCTGGTTAGATGTGGTTTTGTGTTTTAGTTAGTGTTTGTGCCAAGTAAGACCTTTGGGATAGCTTACGGTAATAGTTGATTTGATCTTGCTAAAAAATCAGAAACTTATGCGCTCAGTCCCAGAATTCTTAAAGATCACATAAGCGTCGAAAAATTCTGAATTTTTTACAGTAGATTTTTAGGATTTTTGGAGTTACAGAAGTATGCAAACTATTCAGATTGCTACAGGCTGTTCTGTTTTTGACAGATTCTGTTTTTCGCGTGTTGTTTGCTTATTTTGATACATCTATGGCTAGTATCGGGGGTATGAAGCATGGAAAAGTTGGAATACAGTAGATATTACACCAATTTAAATAAAGAATGAGTTCACAACAGTACCAAAAGTGGTGATTTATTTTCTTATACTAACGGAGCTTACGAGATTTTCTGTTGAGTTTTGTGTTGTGAAGTTTTCAAGTTTTGGGTAAGGATTTGATGGACTATGGAATAAGGAGTGGTGAGAGCCTAAGATTGGGGATGCCCAAGACACCCCAAGGTAATAGTCAAGTACAACCAAGATCCTAAGCTTGGGGATGCCCCGGAAGGCATCCCCTCTTTCGTCTTCATCCATCGGTAACTTTATGTGAGACTATATTTTTATTCACCACATGATATGTATTTTGCTTGGAGCGTCTTGTATGATTTGAGTCTTTGCTTTTTAGTTTGCCACAATCATCCTTGATTTACACACCTTTTGGGAGAGACAATCATGAATCATGATTTATTAGAATACTCTATGTACTCCACTTATATCTTTTGAGCTAGCAAATTTGCTCTAGTGCTTCACTTGTATCTTTTTAGAGCACGGCAGTGGTTTTATTTTATAGAAATTGATGAACTCCCGTACTTCACTTAGATTATTTTGAGAGTCTTTAGAAACAACATGGTAATTTGCTTTGGTTATAAAATTAGTCCTAATATGATAGACATCTAAGAGGGATATAATAAAAACTTTCACAGAAAGTGCATTGAATACTATGAGAAGTTTGATTCCTTATGATTGTTTTGAGATATGAAGATGGTGATATTAGAGTCATGCTAGTAATTAGTTGTGAATTTGAGAAATACTTGTGTTAAAGTTTGTGAGTCCCGTAGCATGCACGTATGGTGAACCGTTATGTAACGAAGTTGAATCATGAGATGTTTTTTGATTCTCTTCCTTATGAGTGGCGGTCGGGGACGAGCGATGGTCTTTTCCTACCAATCTATCCCCCTAGGAGCATGCGCGTAGTACTTTGTTTTGATGACTAATAGATTTTTGCAATAAGTATGTGAGTTCTTTATGACTAATGTTGAGTCCATGGATTATACGCACTCTCACCTTTCCGCCATTGCTAGCCTCTCTAGTACCGCGCAACTTTCGCCGGTACCATAAACCCACCATATACCTTCCTCAAAACAGCCACCATACCTACCTATTATGGCATTTCCATAGACATTCCGAGATATATTTCCATGCAACTTTCCACCGTTCCGTTTATTATGACATGCATCATCATAGTCATATTGCTTTGCATGATCATGTAGTTGACATCGTTTTGGTGGCAAAGCCACCGTTCATCATTTTTTATACATGTCGCTCTTGATTCATCGCACATCTCGGTACACCGCCGGAGGCATACACCACTACTGGAATCATCTAATTTTCCATCTGCCAGCTCTTTGCCGTCTGCTAGCTGACGGCAAAGAAGCTCTTTGCCATCAGCTACCCAAAAGCAGACGGCAAAGAAAGGGCAGACGACAAAGAAGCTCTTTGCCATCTGCGAGCTCTTTGCCGTCTGCCAGCAGATGGCAAAGAATCTTTGCCGTCCGCTGGCAGACGGCAAAGAGTGAGGTGGCCCCCACCCCCCGCCCGTTTGGGATAAACTTAACGGGCCACCTCTTTGCCGTCCGCTAGCAGACGGCAAAGAGGCAAAAAAGCGGACGGCAAAGAGGGGCGGACGGCAAAGAGGGCACTACCTAACGGCCCGTACCCCCCCGCCCGTTACTCACTTTCTCTCCTCGCCGGCCGTTCTCTCCTCCCACCCCGCCGCCGCCGCCGCCCGCCGCGCGCCGCCGCCCCGTCGCCCCCGCCGCCCCGTCGCCCACCGCCCCGGCTCCCCGCCGCCCCACCGCCCCGTCGCCCCCCGCCCCGGCCTCCCGCCGCCCCGGCCCCCCACGCGCCCCGGCCCCCCGCCGCCCCGCGCCCCACCGCCGCCCCGGGCCCGGCCCCCCGCCGCCCCAGGCCGCCTCCTCCACCGCCCCGCCCCGGCCCCCCGTCGCCCCCCCCGCCGCCCGGGCCCGGCCCCCCGCCGCCCCAGGCCGCCTCCTCCACCGCCCCGCCCCCTCCTCCACCGGCCTCCTCCACCGGCCCTGCGCCCCAGGTAAGCCCCCCTTTTTTTCTGTTTTTTTTCTGTTTTGTTCTGTTTTTTCCCTTTTTAGTTTAGATTTAGTTTTAGTTGTAGTTTTAGGTTTAGTTTTAGTTTTAGGTTTAGTTTAGTTTGAGGAAAGAAGAAGAAGAAGAGAAAAAGAGGAGAGGAGGAGAAGAAGAAGAGGAAAAAGGAAAGGAAGAAGAAGAGGAGGAGGAGGAGGAGAAGAAAACAGAAGAAGAGGAAGAAGAAGAAGAAAAAAGAGGAGAGGAGGAGAAGAAGAAGAGGAAAAAGGAAAGGAAGAAGAAGAAGAGGAGGAGGAGAAGAAAAAAGAAGAAGAGGAAGAAGAAGAAGAAAAAAGAGGAGAGGAGGAGAAGAAGAAGAGGAAAAAGGAAAGGAAGAAGAAGAAGAGGAGGAGGAGAAGAAAAAAGAAGAAGAGGAAGAAAAGGAAGAATAGGAAGAAGAAGAAAAGGAAAAAAAAGCAAAAAACCCCGACCCGACACGGCACCCCGACCCCGACCCGACACCCCGACACGACACCCCGACCCCTAGACCCCGACCCCGACACCCCGACCCCGACACCCCGACCCCGAGCCTGACCCGACACCCCGACCCCGACACCGACACGGCACCCCGACCCCGACCCCGACCCGGCACCCCGACCCCGACCCCGACCCCGACACCCCGACCCCGAGCCTGACCCGACACCCCGACCCCGACCCCGACCCGGCACCCCGACCCGACACCCCGACCCCGAGACCACGACCCCGACACCGACACGACACCGACACCCTGACACCACACCCACCCTTACCCCGACACCGACACGGCACCCCGACCCCGACCCGGCACCCCGACCCGACACCCCGACCCCGAGACGGCACCCCGACCCGACACCCCGACCCCGAGACGGCACCCCGACCCGACACCCCGATCCCGAGACCCCGACCCCGAGCCTGACCCGACACCCCGACCCCGACACCGACACGGCACCCCGACCCCGACCCGGCACCCCGACCCGACACCCCGACCCCGAGACCCCGACCCCGAGCCTGACCCGACACCCCGACCCCGACACCGACACGGAACCCCGACCCCGACCCGGCACCCCGACCCCAAGACCCCGACCCCGACCCCGACCCCGACCCCGACACCCCGACCCCGAGCCTGACCCGACACCTCGACTCCGACACCGACACGGCACCCCGACCCCGACCCGGCACCCCGACCCGACACCCCGACCCCGAGACCCCGACCCCGACCCCGACATGGCACCCCGAGACCGACACGACACCCCGACCCCCGACACCTCCCGAAAAGGTGTTCTTTGGCCTTCCAGAAGCCGACGGGGTCATATATTTGTGAATTATTAGTTAGGTCATATATCTTTCGATTTTGTTATGAAAAACATCATATATAATTGTGTTGATCGGGTAGTTTTAAATGTGCAGTTGTTTCATCGCTGCGAGGTTTGGTGTTCGACGACCTCGCCGTGCGTTTGACGAGCTCTGCCCCTTCGTTCGTGGGTGAGCACAAATGACATGTCCTCCTCCCCCATTAATTATTTGATCTATTCCGATGAAACTTGATAGCTAGCTACATATGTGTCTTGAATCATCAGTATGCGTAACCAATATGTGTCTCCCGTTCGAAAGCGTCATAGTTATAAATATGCATGCATTTGCATATTTATAACCTTGATTCTTTCGAATTGTCCAACGCTATCCATGGACAGCCCGAGTATGTTTAGATTGGGTTCGTTTTCCCATATGCTTTGCTCCGGATCCGACGCATAAATTTCGTCAGTGCCTCCCCTGTTGTTCTCCGGGTACACATCCTCTCTGTTTATTGCAGAGACGTGTATCAGGAGAACAGCGGGGAGGTGCTGCCGAAATTTTGTGTAGGATCCGGAGCATAGCATGGGAAAATGAACCCAATCTAAACATACTCGGGTGGGATTAGGACCTATCATTACCTATTAGAGTGTAGGTTGCATGGACGTAATAAAATTGACAAAGTAGATCAACTGATGAATATATACATGGTGAATTATATATATATATATATTTGTTGTGTGTCTAGTAGCTCTGAAAGTCAAGATGAGTGATCGTGCGTGGATGTACACCGGTCACACTGGTCAGAACAAATGGAGCACTGAATGGTTCACAAAAACCAAGGGGTTTGTGCGAGCCGCATTTGCAAATGGCCAGAGGAAAACCTGGTGCCCCTGTTTACGGTGCGGCAATTGGGAAAAGAGGACAGAGGCTGAAATGGACACATATGAAGGAGAATTCTTCCAAGAGACACGTCTTTCCAAAAAGCGTTTCAAGAACCGCTATACTTCACCCCAAAACATTGAAGTAGACAGCGACAGTGAATCCGACATCACCCCAGAGGAGGAACAAGAAGAGCCGGAACAAGAAGAGGTTACTGCTGCGGATGACCTGTCATTGCTTGACCGATTACGTCAAGGTGGCCTTCCACATGTTGATGCCACTGAACCCTATGAGCCCGTCATTGATTATAGTGATGATGATGATTATGCATTTATTGATGATACTGATCGAGATTATTAGTAGTGTCAGGTATTAAATTTTTTAATGTTGTACTTGATGATGATACACTTAAGTGATACACATATTATTATTCATGTCGGTCTTTTTTTTATGTTGTACTAATTTCGTTTACTGTTTGTCATGGCAGGTGTTGAAAGATGGTGGGCGCTGGTCGGGAGCGCGCCAAGGCCCCTTCTTCGTCGGCGCGTGGTCTGAGGTCTTCGATTCCAGACGCACCTCTCCGCCGAGCGTTGCTGGACAGTATGTACACACCGCCGGGCCCTTCTTCGTCGACCGCGGTGCCCAGCAGGGGACGAGGTAGGAAGAGAGGAGGTGGGGCACGTGGTCGCGGGAGAGGAGGTAGGGTGACTGCTACGGCGCCTTCCTCGCCGCCACCCCCAGCTGTTTCACCTGAGCACGTGACTGCTAGGGTGGACTCGTCCGAGGAGGAGGCTACACGGACTCCGGTCCACGAGCCTCCGGTCCACGGGTCTTGGGCCCACGAGCCTCGGGTCGACTGGCCTTCGGCCCACGAGAGTTCGGCCCACGAGACCCCGGAGGAGCACACGTCCGGATGGGGTACCTGGCTGGATCAGCCCGAGGAGCCGAGTGGCCATGCTGATGATGGCGGGGAGCCGACTGATCTTGAGGAGGAGGGTGGCACCGTCTACCAGCGTGGTGCTACACGGCTCCCGTCCGTGCCGGCGACCCGCGAGCAGAGGTGGTTGATTTTCCCTGATGGGGAGAGGTACGTAAGTGCATTTAATATTTTTGTACCTTCTGCATTCACGTTTCTTCAAATAACTAATGCGTTGGCCTTGTCATGCTGTAGGGGTTGGGACCACCATCATAGTGTCCGCCGGCCCAACTCCGTCCTTGGAGTTCTTTGCCGGCAAAACTTCCCGGGGTTTGTCATGTTGCCTGGTGAGGGTCGGCTTCGAGAGCTTGGGTTGAGCTGGGAGCACTACGTGGCTGCCCCGGCCCCGCCGGATGTCATTATCGACGGTGTCGTGTGCGACACGAGGGCAGACATGGTGATCAGGACGTTCTGGGTAATTTCTCCTTTACACATTTCAAAATCTTCAACTAGCTAGTTATTAATTGTACTAATCAATATTGTCTCATTTGATTGTAGACATTCTACAGGTGTGAGGAGGGATACGAGGAGGACGCGGCAAATGTTATCCAGAACGTCTGCAAGCGCCTACTCCAGAACTTATGGCACGAGGCTCGGGTGCAGGCTGTTCGAGACTACTACGCCTTGCGTGGTATCAAGAAGACCAAGCCGGCGTGCCGCGATAAGTTCCTGAGTAAGGAGCAGTACATGAAGGTAATTCTTAAGGCCTTCTACTTAAGTTCCTTCATTTAGTAATTCTTAGCCGTAGCGCTCAAGTTTCTATTTGCTAACTTAGGCGCCTCCGAGATGGTGTGCGGATCGGATGGATTGTTGGGAGGTGTTGGTCAATGAGTGGTGCTCAAAAGAATGGCTAGCCCTCCACAACGAGGCCAAGGACAAACGTGCCCAAATGGAAGGTGTGCCACACCATCAAGGCAACTCCAACTTATATCAGTTCGGGCGCAACTGGGTATGTGGTTTGCTTCATGATTCATGCAATTCATTCATCATGCTAGCTTGAGCCCTTTAATTACTAATTTTCATTGTTTCTCTCTTTCAGGCACGCTACAATAAGGCGGATAAGGTGCCAGAGGTGTATGACCTGTATGCCATGGCCCACACTGCCTCTTTCAAGAAAGTCAAGGCTTTCTCTCAGTCTGACCTCGATGATACAAACAACTTCACCAACATCTGCTCCCACAACAAGCTCGTGAGATATAGAGATGAGGGGAAGGCAAGGAAAGGGGAGGACTTTAACCCGAGCCAGGGTCCCATTGATCCAGAGCTGGTGATGATATCTGGTGGCGGGAGGTCCCATGGCTCCATAGCCATTGGAGATGGACTTATCCGTTGTCCTAGCACTCTCCCGGAGATCAAGGCGCGCCAGTCGAGCTCCGCTCCTGAGATAAGGCCTCGTGAACGGCCAGTGCAACTCGCCATCAAGGTTAGTGATATGTACTCAGTTATCTTTCTCCATTACATTGTGTGCGCTTCCATCAATGATTACAAATGGTCATGTGAGTGGTGTTGCAGGCTGCTATACAGACTGAGAGAGATAGAACGGAGAAACTTCTGGCGGAGGCGGCGGAGAGGCAGCGGGAGATGGAGGAGAGGACGAGAAAGATGATGGAGGAGGAGAGGGCACGGAATGACATGCAGGCAAGGGCCATGTACGAGCTCCTTGTGGTAAGTTTCTTCTGCAGATTACTTGTTAGTCTTAACATTTGAGTCTCATTACTAACTAGTATGACTCTGTTGTGAAAACCAAATGTGCAGTCTGTGTGCGAGAAGTCCGGTCAGCCCGCTCCGCCGATGCCAGTGATTGCTCCTGGGAGCACGGTGAGTTTAATTTGAATGGACATTACTTGCTAGTCTTAACATTTGAGTGTCATAATGCTAACGAGACATTGCAAATGATCTTTGGTGCAGCTTAACTCCAGAAACGCATCGCACGATCCTTCTCCAGGTAGCGGCACTAGCCACCCCGCTCCTACACCTCCCTGATCACGGTAAGTTTCTCTAGTGTTTTTCCTAACAACTGCATAAAGACCTAGACTTAGCTTTATTTCCTCCAATATGCTTACCATAATGACCTAGAGTTAGCTTCTTTTCCTCCAAAATGACCCATTTTACCTAGGTTAGCTTATAAATGATGCAGTTCATCCAAGTTAGCTCAAAAATGACCCATTTTACCTAGATTAGCTCCTAAATGATCCATTTTACCTACGTTAGCTTTAAAATGGCCCATTTCACCTAGGTTAACTCCAAAATGACCCATCTTACCTAGGTTATCTCATAAACGATCCATTTCAACTAATTTAGCTCATAAATGATCCATTTGACCTAAGTGAGCTAAAAACGATCCATTTCACCTAAATTAGCTCTTAAATGATCCATTTCACCTAAGTTAGCTCAAAAAGATCCATTTCAACTAAATTAGCTCAAAAATGATCCATTTCAACAAAGTTAGCTCAAAAAGATCCATTTCAACTAAATTAGCTCAAAAATGATCCATTTCAACAAAGTTAGCTAAAAAAGATCCATTTCAACTAAGTTAGCTCTTAAATGATCCATTTCACCTAAGTTAGCTCAAAAAGATCCATTTCAACTAAATTAGCTCATAAATGATCCATTTCAACAAAGTTAGCTCAAAAAGATCCATTTCAACTAAATTAGCTCAAAAATGATCCATTTCAACAAAGTTAGCTAAAAAACGATCCATTTCAACTAAGTTAGCTCATAAATGATCCATTTGACCTAAGTGAGCTAAAAATCGATCCATTTCACCTTAGTTACCTCAAAAACGATCCATTTGACCTTCGTTAGCGCATAAACGACCCATTTCAACTTAGTTAGCTCATATATGATCCATTTCACGTAAGTTAGCCCATAAATGACATACTCTTCTTGTTCTAGTCTTCTTCTTGTTCTAGTCACCTATTTCTAACTTTCTTATTTTTCATTTTGCAGATTTCATTCACTTGACGAAAGCTTGCATAGATGGAGTGCTCCTTATCCCTTTCTCTGTTTCTTTTGTATCGTTGAACTATGCATGTATCTTGGTAGTTGGATGAACTATGCTATGTATGATGGAACTTGCTAGTTGGATGGAACATATGTGATGGAACTATGTATGATGGAACTCTGCATGTTGGATGGATGTCTTATATGTTTGCACTTTGCTGTGAAAATTGTTGTCATATATATCATATATATCTTATATGTTTGCTGTGAAATATATCTATATATGTCATATATATTTGTGATGAAAATTGTTGGATTTAATAAAAAACAGAAAAAGAGCCAATATGCAGGCTCTTTGCCGTCTGCCACCGACGGCAACGGGCTGTTTGCCGTCAGCCGCAGACGGCAAAGAAGCCACGTGGCAGCCAACTGTACTTCCTGGGAGCTGACCCATTTGGTCAGTTTGCCTACAGTGGCAGACGGCAAAGACTTTGCCATCAGTGGCGGACGGCAAAGAACCTGCAATTTGCCATCAGTGGCAGACGGCAAAGAACCTGCCATCTAGTGACGTGTAGATGACATCATACGGCGGACGGCAAAGACACTAGAAATTTTGCCGTCAGCGGCGGACGGCAAAGGCCTGCCGTTAGCCACTTAACGGACTGACAGCGCAATTATTGCCGTCCGCTCTCTTTGCCGTCCGCGGCAGACGGCAAAGGGCCTTTGCCGTCAGCCGCCAGGAAGCAGACGGCAAAGCAGCTGTTTACCGTAGCCTACTTTGCCGGAGCCTTTTGCCGTCCGCGGCTGACGGCAAAGGCCTTTGCCGTCCGCCGTTCGAGCCTTTGCCGTCCGCCGTGGCAGACGGCAAAATAGCTGTTTCCTGTAGTGCACATAGAGTCATATTTTGTTCTAGTATCGAGTTGTAATGCTTGAGTTGTAAGTAAATAAAAGTGTGATGATCTTCATTATTAGAGCATTGTCCCATGTGAGGAAAAAAAGAAGAGAGAAAAGGCCAAAAAAAAGAGAAGGCCCAAAAAATGAGAGGAAAGGAGAGAAGGGACAATGTTACTATCCTTTTCCCACACTTGTGCTTCAAAGTAGCACCATGATCTTCATGATAGAGAGTCTCCTATGTTATCACTTTCATATACTAGTGGGAATTTTTCATTATAGAACTTGGCTTGTATATTCCAATGATGGGCTTCCTCAAAACGCCCTAGGTCTTCATGAGCAAGCAAGTTGGATCCACACCCACTTAGTTTTCTTTTTGAGCTTTCATAAAATTATAGCTCTAGTGCATCCGTTGCATGGCAATCCTACTCACTCACATTTATATCTATTACTGGGCATCTCCATAGCCCGTTGATACGCCTAGTTGATGTGAGACTATCTCCTTCTTTTTGTCTTCTCCACGACCACCTTCTATTCCACCTATAGTGCTATGTCCATGGCTCATGCTCATGTATTGCGTGAAAGTTGAAAATGTTTGAGAACATCAAAAGTATGAAACAATTGCTTGGCTTGTCATCGGGGTGGTGCATGATTTGAATATTTTGTGTGATGAAGATGGAGCATAGCCAGACTATATGATTTGGTAGGGATAAGCTTTCTTTGGCCATGTTATTTTGAGAAGACATAATTATTTTGTTAGTATGCTTGAAGTATTATTGGTTTTATGTCAATATTAAACTTTTTTTGGGATCATTCGGATCTGAACATTCATGCCACAATAAAGAGAATTACATGGATAAATATGATGTGTAGCATTCCACATCAACAATTCTGTTTTTATCATTTACCTACTCGAGGACGAGCAGGAATTAAGCTTGGGGATGCTTGATACGTCCCCAACGTATCTATAATTTTGATTGTTCCATGCTATTATATTATCTGTTTTGTATGTTTTATATGCGTTAATATGTTGTTTTATATATTTTTGGGACTAACCTATTAACCTAGAGCCCAGTGCAAGTTCCTGTTTTTTCCCCTTGTTTTAGAGTTTCACAGAAAAGGAATACCAAATGGAGTCCAGACGGAATGAAACTTTCGTGATGATTTTTGTTGGACCACAAGACATCCAGAGGGCTTGGAGTGCACGTCAAGGAAGCCACGAGGTGGCCACAAGGTCGGAGGGCATGCGCAGGGTGTAGGGCGCGCCCCACCCTTGTGGGCCCCTCGTGACTCCACCGACCTATTTCTTCCGCCTATATATTCTCAAATATCCCAAAAACTTCCAGGGGAGCCACGAAACCACTTTTCCATCGCCGCAACCTTCTGCACTGAAAGTGCAACTATCCCTGGGTGGTTTTGGTAATTCCTAACAACATATAGCTCATTGAGCTAATGCTATTCCAAGATAAATATTTCAGGAAAGCTCAATGATTGGCATGGCATGGATTAGAAAGTGGACCCTTCAAAATGCTAAGCACAAAGGATTGGCTCAAGCTCAAAGCACAAGACTCTACATTTTCTATTTTAGTGATCCAAGATCACATTGAGTCTATAGGAAAAGCCAATACTATTAAGAAGGGATGAGGTGTTGCTTAATGAGGATCTTGCTCAAAATGCTTAGTGATATGCTCCAAAACCCTCCACTACTTTCTCATATCCACATATGTCCTAAACCAAAAAGTCCAACTCGGCCCCACCGAAATTTCATATCTGGAGCCACCGAGTTCAGTTGACATAGCCACTGCCAGAAACCCTAATCAATTCGGTCTCACCGATAGGGATCTCGGTCCCACCGAGATGGGGTTGCAAACTCTCTGTTTCCTTTTTGTAACGTTTCGGTCAAACCGAGATGAGCGATCGGTCCCACCAAGATTGCAATGCAAACTCTCTGTTTCCCTTTTGTAACGTTTCGGTCCAACTGAGATGAGCGAATCGGTCCCACCGAGTTTGCCTGACCAACTCTCTGTTTGGCTATTACCAAAATCGGTCTCACCGAGTTTGTGTAATCGGTCTCACCGAGATTACGTTATGCCCTAATCCTAATGACATTGGGCCCACCGATTTGACATGTCGGTCCCACCGAGAATCCTAACGTTCACATTTTGAACTAAATCGGTCCGACCGACTTTCTTGATTCGGTCCCACCGAGTTTGGTGATTTGTGTGTAACGGTTAGATTTTGTGTGGAGGCTATATATACCCCTCCACCCACTCTTCATTCGTGAAGAGAGCCATCAGAACATGCCTACACTTCCAACACATATTTTCTGAGAGAGGACCACCTACACTTGTGTTGAGGTCAAGATATTCCATTCCAACCACATAAATCTTGATTTCTAGCCTTCCCCAAGTTGCTTTCCACTCAAATCTTCTTTCTACCAAATCCAATCCTATGAGAGAGAGTTGAGTGTTGGGGAGACTATCATTTGAAGCACAAGAGCAAGGAGTTCATCATCAACACACCATTTGTTACTTCTTGGAGAGTGGTGTCTCCTAGATTGGCTAGGTGTCACTTGGGAGCCTCCGACAAGATTGTGGAGTTGAACCAAGGAGTTTGTAAGGGCAAGGAGATCGCCTACTTCGTGAAGATCTACCCGAGTGAGGCGAGTCCTTCATGGGCGACGGCCATGGTGGGATAGACAAGGTTGCTTCTTCATGGACCCTTCGTGGGTGGAGCCCTCCGTGGACTCGCGCAACCGTGACCCTTCATGGGTTGAAGTCTCCATCAACGTGGATGTATGATAGCACCACCTATCGGAACCACGGATAAAAAATCTCCGTGTCAACATTGCGTTTGCTCCCTCAAACTCCTCCCGTTACCTTCATATGCAATTGTTTTACATTCCGCTGCTATACTCTTAGAATTGCATGTGTAGGTTGATTGCTTGACTTGTGCTAAGTTGCTAAAATCTGCCAAGAACTAAAATTGGGAAAAGGCTAGATTTTTATTTGGTCAAGTAGTCTAATCACCCCCCTCTAGACATACTTTCGATCCTACAAGTGGTACCAGAGCTTTGGTCTCCATTTGCTTTGATTTCCATAGCTTTTGGTGGTCATAGTCTTGGTTTCACAACCTAGGAGAGTATGGCGTCTAGCGAGGGAAATTACCACCGTAGAGGTCCTTACTTTGATGGTACAAATTTTGCTAGTTGGAAGCATAAGATGAAAATGCATATTCTTGGACATAACCCCGTCGTTTGGGCTATTGTGTGTATTGGCTTGCAAGGTGAATTCTTCGATGGGAAAGAACCTAACCATGAAGCTACCACGGAAGAGTTGAAGATGCTACAATACAATGCTCAAGCTTGTGTATTCTCTTCAACGGACTGTGCCCCGAAGAATTCAACAAAATCAGCCGTCTTGAGAATGCAAAGGAAATTTGGGATACTTTGATTGATATGCACGAAGGTACCGACTCCGTCAAGGAATCCAAATTGGATGTGCTTCAAAGTCAACTTGACAAGTTCAAAATGAAGGATGGTGAAGGTGTCGCTAAAATGTACTCTAGGCTTGCTCCCATCACAAATGAGATTGCCGGCTTAGGAAGTGAAGAGATGACCGACAAATTCATCATCAAGAAGATCCTAAGAGCCTTGGATGGTAAATATGATACCGTGTGCACATTGATCCAAATGATGCCCAATTATAAAGATCTCAAGCCAACGGAAGTCATTGGAAGAATTGTTGCTCATGAGATGTCACTCAAGGATAAGGAAGAGCTTCACAATAAGTCAAGTGGTGCTTACAAAGCCTCGTGTGATGCTCCCACATCATCAAGTGAGAAACAAACCTTCAATGAAGAATTGATCCTAATGGTAAAGAACTTCAACAAGTTCTACAAAAGTAGAAGCAAAGAAAGAAGTTCCAAGTCAAGGTCCTACAATGACAAAAGATCTTCTAGTCGTGAGCGTAATTGCTACAATTGTGGAAGACCCGGACACTACTCCAATGAGTGTACGGCCCCCTACAAAAGAAGAGAAGATTCTCCCAAAAGAAGAAGTAGAAGAGAAGAGTCACCACGAAGAGAAAGGAGGAGTAGAGATGATCGTTATGAATGAAGATCCTCTCGGAGAAGCAAGGACTCGGAAAGGAAGGAATAGTCATCAAGGAGCTACACAAAAAGAAGACATCAAGCTCATGTTGGTGAATGGGTATCCGGCTCCGACTCCGACCATCACTCCGAAAGAAGTTATCACTCCGACTCCGAATATACTCAAGATGAAGTGTTGCCGGTCTAGCACTTGTGTCAACCAACTCCTACGACATATTTGACTCACCAAATGAAGGAATTGGAAGATGCTTCATGGCCAAAGGCCCAAAGGTATCACACCTCGAGTATGCTGATTTCAATAGTGATGAAGATGATTTGCTAGGTGATGATGATTTACTTGTTGACAACTCTAGTGATGAAAACTATGATGAAACGTCAATTAATAATGCTAATCAAGATAAAACGAATGATGATGATAAGAAGGAGATTGAGCGTCTAACTAAAGAACTAAACACTCTTAAGTTAGCTCATGAAACTACCTTGGAAGATCATCGAGAACTTTTAAAGACTCATGATAAGCTATGCTTTGAAATGCTCAACCTTGAGCAAGAGCATGAGTTTTTAAAGGCAATCAATGATGATCTTCGCAAGAAAAGTTCTTCTTACATTGCCAAGCGTTTACTCTTGTCTACTTGCATGCCACAAGTTAAATCTAGCAACAAGAACAAGAAAGATGCTTCATCTAGTAGTAACAACAATCATGCTAAATCCAATGTTGATGCTTCTAGTAGTTCTTTTGATTCCACTAATGATTCTCTTAGCCAAGTTACACTTGAGCAAGAAAATAACTTATTGAAGGGAATCATAGAGAAAGGTGTTTACAAGAGTCTTGCTGGAAGTAAGCAATTTGAGGAAATTGTGCGCAAGCAAGGAAGACACCGGAAGAATCAAGGTGTTGGTTTTGAACGAAAGTTCAATGCCAATGGAGTTGAGTGGGAATAAGATCAATACCCCAAGACAAAGTTTGTTCCTCAACAAGAGAAGTATGATCCTACTTCTTTCAAAGGAACACAAGCTCAAGATGATCTTCCACCACAAGACCACAAGAAAAAAGGGAAGGACAAGCTTCAAGAGGAAATTGATGCATTTGAAGAAGCACCTAAGGCTTTGGTCAAGTGGGTTCCCAAGACTAGATCAAGTTCCACTTCATCAAGCACAACTACGATTCCAAGGATTCCCATCAAGATGATGTGGATCCCGAAGAAGAAGAACTAGAGAGTTCTTGAGGGTGACTCCGCCAACATACTTCACTCTTATCATTTTGGCGACAAGTGCAAACAACTTCCATATCTTGCACTAGTTCAAGGAGTCACAAACCCTCTTGTTGGTAAGATAAGGGACAAGGTAACCTAATGCTTTCATGGACATCATCTTGTGTATGCATCGCTCTATGTCTATGGATATCCTTGTTTGTTCCTTGTGGGACTAACCCGTGTAGGTATTGAAAGTGCAACTCACTCCAAAGGATTGCTCCGAATGATCTACATCAACATTGAGCATCTACATCTTCAACACCTACATGAAGTCATCATCGACAAAACCCAAGGTTTGTTCATTCCCTTTAGGGGGATATCACATCTAGGGGGAGCTTTACTCAAATCAATGAGCTAAAGCAACTCTAATGGTGTGAACACAACAATGCTTTATGTAAAAGTGGTAACCCCACTTGTGCTTAAACAATGAGTATTACCTATGATCAAATGTTCTCATTTGACTCCTAAGTCAATATACTCATATATAGATGACCCAGTCATCGCCAATTGCTTGATAGATGCTAGAATGTTTGTGCATGCTTTGTCACATATTTTATTTGCCATTTTATTGTGTGAGCATGTTGGTTGCATATTTTACTCATTCGAGGACATCCATTTGTTGCTTTGATTGTTTGGCTTTTTCTCTTTTTGCCAAATGGATGGACAAGAATGCCTAAGAACACCCTCTAGCTATCTATGCTTTTCTCATCTCAAACTCTATTCATGCTACATCACAAAGTTTGATCAAGTCAGATTCGAACCACTCTGTGTGAGGAGCACTCGGAGACCCCGATTCGTCATAGACTTAAACCTCCAAAACCTCTTTGTGCATCTCGGTCAGGCCGATTCATCCTTTTCGGTCCTACCGAGTCACCAAGTTGATCTAGGGTTTTTAATCTCGGTGCAACCGATTAGAACTCTTCGGTCACACCGAGTTGCAGTAACTGCTTGCAGTTTTGCATCTCGGTGCCACCGCGTCGTTCCACTCGGTCACACCGACAGGGTCAGGTTATATATACTGCCGGGTCAAATTTTTGGAAATTTCTCCGAACCCCTTCGCCCGCGCGTAACCTACTCTGCCTCCTCTGGTCTCCGGATCGTCTTCTCATCACCAGCGACCTCCCGCCGCTGGTCTCCGCCGCCGTCAACGGAAATCTTCACCGCCGTTGCCGCCGTAGCAAGTTCGTCGCCGCACTAGGGTACGAACTTGATCATTGTGCTAATCTTTAACTCCGATTCTTAGCACATTGCTTTGCCATGCTTCTTGCCATGATTGAAATCATCCTGTCTAGCGAAAACGTCCCGTAGATTAGTTTTGATTTGAAAATTTAGGGTTAGGTCTCCGCCGAATTCATCTCGGACCGACCGAGTTGTAGAAATCGGTCTCACCGATTTTGGCTTAGGCCAGAGCACACGCATTTTCGGTCCGACCGAAAATTGCAAATTGGTGTGACCGAGTTTGATTCTTTGTGAAACCCTAGCAGTCTCGGTACCACCGAACTGTGACTCAGTCTGACCGAGTTCACTGGTTCAGGTTCCAAAAGCTGCTTCGGTATCACCGAGTTTACAAATCGGTAGATCCGAAATGCTTTCTGTGAAGAACTAAAACTAAGTTTTTAAGTCATCAGTTTTGCAAAAACTCCTGTACTTTGTGATGCTCATCTACTCTACCTCGTCTATAACCTATTCACAGGGTCTGCTAACAGTTTGCCTGCAAGATGTCTGACCAAAGTGACAGCCAGAACAAGTCAGAGGAATAGGTTCAGTTCAGTGAGGGCACCAGTCCCTCTAGCAGCTATGATGATGGCAGCAAGAGCACTCCCAGCAATCTGCCAAAGGCTGCTACCAGAACAAGGAAGAAGAGGACTTTTGACTCTGAAGATGAAGATTATGTGGCTGTTGAAGATGAAGCCACTTCAAAGAAGAAAGTGCTGAAGAAAGAGTATGGCTCAGCTGCTGCAACTAAGCCAGGTCTGAAAACTGAGATGCCAGCAAGAAGACAACCCATGTCTAAGCCAAGAAAAGTTGCCACAGGAGAAACAATGGAGTTCACTCTTGAACCCAAGGAAACTGGAGATGGCAAGAAGAGAAAAGAAAGGGTCAAGAAGACCAATGCCAGAGTTATTGGGAAACCATCAATGATGAGAGATTCAGAAGAAGAGGAAGAGGATGCTGCACCAGCACCCAAAGCTCGAAAGCTCATGGGAGATGCAATCAGATCAGGGGCTGCTCCATCTAAGCCCAAAGCTGCTCCCAAGGCTGCTGCTCCAGCTCCAAAGCCAAAACCCAAGAGGAGCACCAGGAACATCCCTGCCGAGGAGAAGAACAAGGCCCCAATGCCTCAAGCTGCTAAAGAAGAAGAAGATGATTCTGTTGTTTTGAGAAAGCTGAAGCCAAAGATCCCTGATCACAATGATGCACACCCAGTTGCAGAGAACATGAAAATCAGGAAGGATTCAGGATTGAGACTATGGAGAGAGTCTGATCCATATGCTACCAGGAGAAGGACTGCTGTGGACTACATATTTCACACTAAGGAACAACATGACTTCTATGAGACAATTCTGCTTGACAAGAAGCCCATAGTGTGTGACATGAGATGGGTTGACTGGGAATTCATTAAGGAAAATGAGGATAACTTCCCTGGCGTGCTTGACAGCTTCAAGGCATGTGGAGTTGATAAGTTTGTGGCTCAGAAGTTCACCAAGTGGAATGATGAGCTCATTATGCAATTTTACTCCACTGCACACTTCTATCCAGATGGAAGGATTGTGTGGATGTGTGAGGGTACTAGGTACAAGTCTACAGTTGAAGAATGGGCCAAGCTCATAAATGCTCCTAAAGAACATGAGGATGACTTGGACATCTATGCAAAGAAGAAATAAGACCACAACTCTATGGCCAACATGTACAAAGAGATCCCAGATGCTGCTTTGGATACACATAAGTTTGGATCTGTACAATTTGTTGTCTGGTCTGCCAACAATCAATTGGATTCTAAGGCACACACTGCTACCCAAGTCAGGTGATCACAAGATGATCAAAGGACATGCTATCAACTTGCTGCACATATTTGATGTCCCACAAAAGTTCAAGGTTATGAGCCTGATTGTGGAAACAATCAAGAGGACTGTAGCTGATCAGAAGAGAAGTTGTGGATATGCCCCACACATCCAGGTGCTCATCAACTCAAAGATGGGCAAAGGCAAGTACATCTTGGACAAGGAGCACTTGCCCATCTATCCTGAATTTGAGGACAACACAGTTGTCATGACTGAGAATGAACCATCATCTGTGCAAGCACAAGAGAAGAAAGCCAAAGCTAAAGCTGAGAAGGCTGCAAAGATGCCAATTATGGAAGAGGCATCACAGGTATTCTTGAAGAGCAAGCAAGACCAGCTTGGATATCTGATCCAATCCACTCTGAGGATTGAGCAGGGCCTGGCCACCTTGACCAAGAACCAGGAGAGCTTGGAAAGGATTGTTGAGACAAAATTCTATGACCTTGATGTCAAGATAACAGAGATCCAAACTGCAGTTGAGCAACTTCAGGAGGAAGCAGAGGAGAAGAAGGGAAAGTCTACCACAGATACTTTTGCTAGAGTGCCCAGAGGACAGAGATCTGCTGCAGTGCTAGTGACAGACACTAGAGGTACAACATCAGCACCAACAGCTACAGCTCCAGTTCCAACTCCAGGAGCTACTCCACCAGCTCCAGCTACTTCATCAGAAGCTTTCGTTCTTGGAGTTCTCTCAACACCTCCTCCCGAAGATCAAGCCCGAGATTCGTTTAGCACTATGCATCTTCAAACTTTTTGGTAACTTGTTGCCAAAGGGGGAGAAAAATGTATAGATCATAGGCTTCGAGAGAGAGTGTGTTGGTTTTTATCTCTCTTTGCACTTATTTGGTTTGGTTTGAAACTTTATTGCGTGCTTGTGTGATACTACTTTGTGTCCTTGGGAGATACTTATTTGATAATGTGTTTGATCATATGCTACCCTTAATGCTTATTGGATAATGCTATCTTTCATATCCTATTATGATCATTCACTTTGCTTGGTGATGAGTGCATGTTTTTAATCTCTATCATTTTGAGCGCTCCACCAAGATGTATGTGACATGAAAGAGTAATCCATGATCCTAATCGATTGTGCATTTGCATTCAAAAGCAAATCTTAAATAATGCACAAATTTAGCGGGAGCTCTTGCTTATCACATACTTCTCAAAGCGACAATGTTTTTTCAATCCTATTTATCATTTTTCGAAGCTTTGATCTATATGTTGTCATCAATTACCAAAAAGGGGGAGATTGAAAGTGCAACTATCCTTGGGTGGTTTTGGTAATTCCTAACAACATATAGCTCATTGAGCTAATGCTATTCCAAGATAAATATTTCAGGAAAGCTCAATGATTGGCATGGCATGGATTAGAAAGTGGACCCTTCAAAATGCTAAGGACAAAGGATTGGCTCAAGCTCAAAGCACAAGACTCTACATTTTCTATTTTAGTGATCCAAGATCACATTGAGTCTATAGGAAAAGCCAATACTATTAAGAAGGGATGAGGTGTTGCTTAATGAGGATCTTGCTCAAAATGCTTAGTGATATGCTCCAAAACCCTCCACTACTTTCTCATATCCACATATGTCCTAAACCAAAAAGTCCAACTCGGCCCCACCGAAATTTCATATCCGGAGCCATCGAGTTCAGTTGACATAGCCACTGCCAGAAACCCTAATCAATTCGGTCTCATCGATAATGATCTCGGTCCCACCGAGATGGGGTTGCAAACTCTTTGTTTCCTTTTCGTAACGTTTCGGTCAAACCGAGATGAGCGATCGGTCCCATCGAGATTGCAATGCAAACTCTCTGTTTCCCTTTCGTAACGTTTCGGTCCAACTGAGATGAGCGAATCGGTCCCACCGAGTTTGCCTGACCAACTCTCTGTTTGGCTATTACCAAAATCGGTCTCACCGAGTTTGTGTAATCGGTCTCACCGAGATTACGTTATGCCTAACCCTAATGACATCGGTCCCACCGAGTTGACATGTCGGTCCCACCGAGAATCCTAATGTTCACATTTTGAACTAAATTGGTTTGACCGAGTTTCTTGATTCGGTCCCACTGAGTTTGGTGATTTGTGTGTAACGGTTAGATTTTGTGTGGAGGCTATATATACCCCTCCACCCACTCTTCATTCGTGAAGAGAGCCATCAGAACATGCCTACACTTCCAACACATATTTTCTGAGAGAGGACCACCTACACTTGTGTTGAGGTCAAGATATTCCATTCCAACCACATAAATCTTGATTTCTAGCCTTCCCCAAGTTGCTTTCCACTCAAATCTTCTTTCTACCAAATCCAATCCTATGAGAGAGAGTTGAGTGTTGGGGTGACTATCATTTGAAGCACAAGAGCAAGGAGTTCATCATCAACACACCATTTGTTACTTCTTGGAGAGTGGTGTCTCCTAGATTGGCTAGGTGTCACTTGGGAGCCTCCGACAAGATTGTGGAGTTGAACCAAGGAGTTTGTAAGGGCAAGGAGATCGCCTACTTCGTGAAGATCTACCCGAGGGAGGCAAGTCCTTCGTGGGCGACGACCATGGTGGGATAGACAAGGTTGCTTCTTCGTGGACCCTTCGTGGGTGGAGCCCTCCGTGGACTCGCGCAACCGTTACCCTTCGTGGGTTGAAGTCTCCATCAACGTGGATGTACGATAGCACCACCTATCGGAACCACGGATAAAAAATCTCTGTGTCAACATTGCGTTTGCTCCTTCAAACTCATCCCTTTACCTTCATATGCAATTGATTTACAATACGCTGCTATACTCTTAGAATTGCATGTGTAGGTTGATTGCTTGACTTGTGCGAAGTTGCTAAAATCTGCCAAGAACTAAAATTGGGAAAAGGCTAGATTTTTATTTGGTCAAGTAGTCTAATCACCCCCTCCTCTAGACATACTTCTGATCCTACATGTACCCATGAGATCCCATCTAGGGCCTTTTCTGGCTTCCTGTCGGAGGGAGATTCAATCACGGAGGTCTTCTAAATCAACACCATTGCCTCTCCGATGAAGCGTGAGTAGTTTACCACGGACCTACGGGTCCATAGCTAGTAGCTAGATGGCTTCTTCTCTCTCTTTGATTCTCAATACAAAGTTCTCCTCGATGTTCTTGGAGATCTATTCGATGTAATACTCTTTTGCGGTGTGTTTGCCGAGATCCGATGAATTGTAGATTTATGATCAGCTTATCTATGAATATTATTTGAATCTTCTCCGAATTCTTATATGCATGATTTGATATCTTTGCAAGTCTCTTTGAACTATCGATTTGGTTTGGCCAACTAGATTGGTTTTTCTTGCAATGGGAGAAGTGCTTAGCTTTGGGTTCAATCTTGCGGTGCTCGATCCTAGTGACAGAAGGGTAACTGACACATATTGTATTGTTGCCATCGAGGATAAAAAGATGGGGTTTTCATCATATTGATTGAGTTAATTCCTCTACATCATGTCATCTTGCTTAAAGTGTTACTCCATTCTTTATGAACTTAATACTCTAGATGCATGCTGGATAGCGGTCGATGTGTGGAGTAATAGTAGTAGATGCAGGCAGGAGTCGGTCTACTTGATATGGACGTGATGCCTATATTCACGATCATTTCCTTAGATATCTTCATAACTTTGCACGTTTCTATCAATTGCTCGTCATTAATTTGTTCACCCACTGTAATAATTTCTATCTTGAGAGAAGCCTCTAGTGAAACCTATGGCCCCCGGGTCTATTTTCCATCATATAAGTTTCTGATCTACAATTTTAGTTTCCTATTTACTTTCTTTGCAATCTTTTACTTTCTGTTCCATAAACCAAAAATACCAAAAACATTACCTTACTGTTTATCCATCTCTATCAGCTCTCACGTTGCAAATAACCGTGAAGGGATTGGCAACCCCTTTATCGTGTTGGGTGTAAGTTGGTGTTTGTTTGTGCAGGTATTCGGTTGCTTGCGCATCGTCTCCTACTGGATTGATACCTTGGTTCTCAAAAGCTGAGGGAAATACTTAATCTACTTTGCTACATCACCCTTTCCTCTTCAAGGGAAAAACCAACACGAGCTCAAGAGGTTGCAAGATACATCCTAAAATTTCGAGGTAACAAGGTGCGGGTTGAAGAGGCGGGAGTTTCGCAGCATGATAGAGAGAGATGCTAGCTTGAAATTTTGGCATAACAAAGCGCGACTTGAAATTTCGGGAGAACAAGCTTAACGTGTACAAAAAAAAAGATAATTCGCACCTCATCACTAGAGAGAGCCATATCCCGTTTTACTATATTGAATACCACTCCGGAGACACCTTGGACTACTTGGATTGCGCCATGTCTTCAACTCTGTCCAACTACAAGTCCGTCCACGACAACCGTTTCCATGGTGATGACGATCACGATCCAAGCTCGGATCTTTCCCAAGGGGGGAGATGATGCGGAGCATCCTACGGTCATCCCCATGTACACTATGACGACTCCCCAAGACCCAAGAGGACATATGACGAGACCTCGAACATGTGCCATTGGACACAAGGTGAACTCTCTCCTCTCCGGACCGTCACTTTCCACATGTGAGACATGGCTACTACCTCAAATGTATGTGCTATGCATGACCAGGAACCAGGAGGAAAGCCATGGAACAGCTAGGAGAATTGGACAAGACGGCGAGGACACTAGGTGCGAGGAACAAGAGGAAGAGCTGCTAGAAAGCTACAGCTCTCGGACGTCGGACGATCTTCGGACGACCGACGATCTCCGGACGTCCGACGCCTGGAGACTCCACCAGTCATAACGACTACAGCCAAGGCACCCTACAGCGCCCGGACGACCACCGGATGCCGGACGTCTCAGCCACCAGACGCCCGACCTCGTCCGAATATCCGGTGTTCCTCGACCAGAGCCAAAACGTCGGAAGTCCTATGCCCTCCGGACGTCCGGACCCCCACGAGAGACCGGACGACCGACGCCTATCAGACATCCAACACTGCCTATCTGCGCACTGTTTATCGAACGTCCTTGCCCTTCGTCTAGTTAGGGTTAGCATTAGGTTAGCTAATTTGTATGTGAGCTTTGCTCCTATTACTCTTATCTTGATAGAGAGAGAGACTACCACTCCCATGGAGTTCAAGACCTCCATGTGAGAAGATCCCTAGTGGATGAAGCCCCCATCTAGGGAAGATCCTTCATGGATTCAACGTCTCCTTCATCGAGATGAACTAGTTGCCTCTTGTATCCCCCTTTGTTGGATTTGGACCTTTCTATCTCTCTTTGTGTTCATGGATCTAGCACATGTGTGACCATTTCTTGTTGATTTGAGTGTTTTCTCTCATTTCCCCTCGTGTTTTCCCTCGTGTCACTACAAAAAAAATACACTTCCGTGATGATACGTGTTTGTCACAGTAGGTCGCGTTTTCTGTCATGCTTGTACATCCATGACAAATTTATGACAGAATCAAGATAGTCATACCTGTGCTGTCGTAGAAGTGTTCCATGACATTGCCAAAATTATCATCACGGAAGTGTCCACTTCCATGACGATAAATCGCGCGTCACAGAAGTGCTTTCGTCAAGGGTGACTGACACGTGGCATCCACCATAACGGAACGCCGTTAAGCTATCGGGTCGGGTTTTGGATCCGATAACCCGTTAACAGCCCCGACCAATGGGGATTTTCCACGTGTAAAATCATCATTGGCTAGAGGAAACACGTGTCGGCTCACCGTTGGGACAGATGTCATCCGCTCATTGGACCGAAGGCGCCTATGATACGGCAACATGTGGCACGGCCCAACAGAGGCCCATTCCTGTGAAAAGGCCGGCCCATTTGACTTGGTCAAAAGGTGTGGGGCCGGCCCACGGAAAGCCTGTTAACGGCCTGTTCGCATATAGCCCATTTACAGCCCGCTAACCCAGGGCCCGTTACGCCCTATCCGAATTAGGCCCAGTAGCGTCATCTGGGCCGTCCAATATGATTCAGCCCGTTTTAACTTCCGGCCCATGTGTGGCCCATGACTTCTTTCGGCCCATATGAGGACCTTTGTAACTCTTGGCCCATTAACGGCCCGTGGTGAAACTGGCCCGTAATGAACAGTGTATCACTTTATACCCATTAACGGCCCGTTATTCCATTGGGCCGTTTCCAGCCCAAGTTATCTTTTGGCCTTCTCAGGGCCCATTGATTCTTGGGCTCATTTGCAGCATTCGGTTACATATGGCCCGTTACTGTCATTTTCTGCTTGTGGGCCAAATTCAGCCCGTCGTTATAGTCGGCCCATTTGCGGACCGTTAATACGTTGGGCCGTTTTCATGTCAAAAAAAACCCGTTGGGCTGTTTTCATAGAGTTATCAAATACGGCCTATTAACGGCCCGTTATGGTCCACGAATAGTATGACCCATGATTGGCGAAATGATGATACGCCCCGTAGAAGGCCCATGGATCCTACGGCCCGTATGAGGCCCATGGATAGTACGACGCTTAGAAGGCCCATGGATCGTACGGCCCGTAGAAGGCCCATGGACCCTACGGCCCGTAGAAGGCCCATGGACCCTAAGGCCCGTATAGAAGGCCGATGGATCCTACGGCCGGACGAAGGCCCATGGATCATACGGCCTGCAGGAGGCCCATGGTTACAACAGTCCGTGTGTTGCCATGATTATTTTGGCCTAGTTACCAAAAATAGGCTATTGTGGCCACTAGAAAAAAACAGAAAAAGAACTGCAGTGACTACAAGCAAACAACTAAACAAGACAATAAGGAAATAAATAAGAAAGCAATTAACGCTAGCCTATTACCGCTATTACACATATTACATCCACTGGGCATCAAAGTTCGCCACCAGTGCAAATATAGGGAACAAAGCAGCACATTACATGCACTGGCCGTCAAAATTGGCCACCAGTGCAAATAAACGTGGCAGCAAAACAAGAGCATAACTGAAACAACTTCAGAAGAGCTCAAGAAACATTATCCTGGGTATCCACCATGCTGGCAATAAGCTTAGCAAGCTGATTAGCTTTGTCCTGTTTGGCGCTAAAATCCTCCAACGCTTGCTGTTGCACCAGAAAGTATGCATCTGAATGCTCCAAGGACTTCCGCAGTGCTTCCGCTTCTTGTCGCAGCACAGCTGATCGATGTCTTTCAGCTTGTAGTTGAGACTCAAGAAACCGAACTGATTCAGACAGTGAGTTTGAATAGCTTGTGCAGGCGGTAGTGGCCAGTAACTCAAACACTAAACCAAGACAGGACTTTGGGGTTGTCTCGCTGTCTTCAAGATAGTCTTCCTTAGCTGTTTTATCAGCTTTGTTGGAGACCAACAAGGATGTGTCACTATCCTGAACCTTATCTGCATTACTTCCTTTACCATTGCTTAATAAGGCACTCTTCCCAATATTCTGTCAGCATTCTAAAAGAAGAAACAAGCAGACACGTAACAAGTTTAGCATGTACTAGTATATGAAACTCATTTCGGTGAACCAGTTCATTAGTAAGGTGGACAGGATCAAACTACCAAGTCTTCTATTGCCAAGTACTAGTACATAATAAAAGCATCAAACAAACATATATCTATGTCCTATGGTCACTGCGTTGTCTTGCCAAATCAAAATAGAGACATGGTTCAAATCATATCAGTTCAAGACAAAGCAGTAGTGAAAGAATACAAAGCATGGGAAACTACACGGCACAACAAGATTTCAGATGGGTACCACGGGTCTACATGTACAACAACACTATTGGCTCTGTTGTGATGCTAGTAATGTGCATGATATGAAAGTCAACTGTATACACAATTGAAATTGAAATCAACAGAGCTGTTGATAAGAGAAAACCTGTTAAAGAAACATGCGTGAACATACATGCTGTGCCATTGGAGTTTCATTGGATCCTTCAATTTAAAAATAAGTTTGTATGAGTAAATACAATGATACAAGAGCAAAGCAATCATAGTTAAAAAAGGCGCGCCTAAGCGAGCGCTTAAGCGCGCCTAGGCTCTAGGCGTTGGAAAAACGCATTGCGCATAACTACGCATAATCTGTGCATAACTGCGCATAAGCATGCGCTTTGGTCAGTAAAGCGCAACGCGGTGGCAAAACGCACAATTAACGCCTAGCGCTTTTTTGAACTATGATAGCAATGGAATCTTAAATTAGAACAGTTGTTCTTCATGTTTAGGCACTTGTTCTACATGAACAGAGTACAGTAAGACGCAAGAATATAATACTTAAAAATAGAAAATGAGCTCATAGACCTTACCACATTCTTGGTTCGGGACCAGTACAGAACAAGGCGTTCCCAGTCATCGTCCAGTAAATGTGTCTCAGGAGAACGTAAGGGAATTTGATGAGTTTCTTTGCCGGTGAAGTACGTTTTCTTCAGGTAATTCCAATATTGCCACCAAGCATTCTTGAAGATAGCAGAGGTATTAGCACAGGTTACCTCATCCTGAGTTTCCAAATCGGTCCTTCTCTATAGAGAAAAATGGGAAAATTTGTTGTATTATAACCATCATGGAGGTAGGATGTATGGGACGAAGCAAAGAATTGTCATGAATAACATTACTTACACATAACTCCTGGACAAACACCTGCAACTGGCATTTTCCTTCATCTTCAGTATAATATTTCCAAGATGGGAAGATACGCACATACGATTTAACAACATCAAATGCGATAGATGCTAAACTACGACTAGCTGGTTGTGCTTCCTCCACAGGAATAGGCGTACTAACTGGTGGAGTTGGGGTTCGCCGTGATAGTACTGGCCCTTTGGGCACTGGAGCTGCCTTACTAACTGCTCTTGTTTGGGAGCTCTGTGGTGGAGATGGTGCTGTGTCAACAGGAACTGGGTTACTATCGGCTGGGGTTGCACTACAAGAAATATGTCAACTAGTGACCTTCTGTCAGTGACCCTGGAAGAATTGGTCATAGATCGATGACCATTTCAGACCAATTGGTCAAAAGCTGTTCGGGGGGCTCCAAACCCTAAACTATAACGACCATTTTGGTCAGAAAGGTCGTAATTTCCTTACACGAAATGGTCATAAAGCAGATAGCACTAGTCCGCTGCCTTATTTCTAGCTGATCACGACCAATATAGATGGTCATAACCTTGTAAATTGTGGTGGGTTGCTATGACTAGGCGCCACCTCATCAGTTTTGCCTATGTGTCATGTCCATGTGGCAATTTTTGCCCCAGGTTGTGAAGCAACCTATATTTCTGTCATTCCCAAAATTCCCAAAAGATCTCATAAATTCTTTGGGTCATATCTTCGTCAAATATGTAAAAAACCTTCCTTGCCTAGTTCAAAAATAATTCAACAATATTCATTTTCCTATTCTGTTCAGAACAACACTTTGTGAAGGAAGTACCACTTTGGCATGTCCAAATAGTATCCATTTTCTACGGTGCTTTCGTATACCCAAATAACCATCCTCCACCAAATGCCAGCTCAATCCATTCATTATTTTGAGCCCAGCTTCAACATTCGTATTTATGTCCAGTGTGGTACTTTGCAAAGCAAGTACCACCTAGGCTCCTCCTTTTGAGCTAAAAATTTGTGAAGACGGTCTTCTTAGTAACTGATCATCCTCAGCCAAAACTCACGCCCATTAGCCATGTACATTTCCCGTACCGCTAATCAAACACTTGGCTGCTAATTCATGTTTGAGCATCGATCGGTCTCCTCGTGAGAATCTTATGTTGTAATTCCTAGCACCTACCTGGGGAGTGCCCAACCCACTATACATGCCTAGGCCGCCCAGAACACATGGCAACGCCACGGTCACGCGGTGACCACGCGGCGGGCATGCGAGTTTACGCGCTCTAGAGTTGGGGCCCTCGGCCACCGCCCAAACCTCGACGTATCGCCACCAAACCATGTATTCATGATTAAATAGGTACTTATGTAACTAGAAATGATTTTTGGAAAAAATAAATAGCAAACTATGAGGCAGCTGCAGTTCAAATTTGACCCGCTTCCAACTGAATCAGCGGAAATTTGTCTTTTTCATGAGAGGTGGATCAAAACTTTTTACACCCAACCATTTTGTCAATTTTGCATTAAATATGTCATAGTATTTTAGAAAATTGATTTGGTCCAATTTTGCAACAATTATTTGGCAGGTCCTTCACAAAAAAACCTCCTTTTGGGCACTCGAAAAATGGAAAATGGTTTTTTCGTCCATAGAAAATGAAAACTTCCCGAGGCAACATTGTTTGCCATTCCAATATGCACCCTTGTGCACAATATGAGATCATTTGAACAAACTATGCCATGAATGTGGCCATAAGATTGATCATCTGGCTTGAAAGCCATTGATCTCCACACATGATAGCTCGTTTCTGAGAACACTTTTTAACATAATTGTCGTATTACAAGTTTGTTATTTTTCCTGGGAACTTGGCCACATATAATGACACAATGCGAAGGTTTCCCAATTTTTTAATATTTTTTTGAATTTTTTATGCCCGTTTCAAAATGCGGTCAAAACGGCGGGAATGACCGTTCCTAGCTAGTGGTTAAATCTTGGAAAACCTTTGGTGTTTCTCTGATTAAATAGATACTTTTGTACCTAGAAATGAATTTTGGAAAAAATAAATAGCAAACTATGAGGCAGCCGCAGTTCAAATTTAACCCGTTTCCAACTAAACCGGCGGAAATTTGTCTTTTTCACCAGAGGTGGATAAAAGCTTTGGACACCCAACCATTTTGTCAATTGTGCATTAAATATGTCCTAGTATTTTATAAAATTGATCTGGTACAAATTTGCAACAAATATATGGTAGGTCCTTCACGAAAAAACTCATTTCGGGCACTCGAAAAATGGAAAATGAATTTTTCGTCCAAATAAAATGAAAACTTCCTTAGGCAACATTGTTTTCCATTCCAAGATGCCCCTTTGTGCACAATATGAGATCATTTGAACAAACTATGTCATGAATGTGGCCATAAGATTGATCATTTGGCTTGAAAGCCATGAATCTTCACACATGATAGCTCATTTCTGAGAACACTTTTTTAAAAGAATTGCCATATTACAAGTTTATAATTTTTTCTAATAACTTGGTCACATATAATGACACAATGCGAAGGTTTTCCAATTTTTTTATTTTTTTGAATTTTTTATGCCCGTTTCAAAATGCGATCAAAATGGCAGGCATGACCGTTCCTATCTAGTGGTTGAATCTTGGAATTTTTTTGGTGTTTCTCTGATTAAATATATACTTTTGTACCTAAAAATGATTTTTGAAAAAATAAAGAGCAAACTATGAGGCAGCTGCAGTTCAAATTTGACCCGCTTCCAACTGAATCGGCAGAAATTGATCTTTTTCATGAGAGGTGGATGAAAACTTTTGACACCCAACCATTTGGTCAATTGTGTATTAAATATGGCCTAATATTTTAGAAAATTGATTTGGTGCAATTTTGCAACAATTATTTGGTAGGTTCTTCACAAAAAAACATTTTTGCCACTCGAAAAATGATTAAAAAATAGCTAGAAATATGAAAAATGCATACAAATTGGTCCTAATCCATAAAATGTTGTATAACTCTAGTGAAAAATTGTGTGGTGCCCTTTTGCGAAATATTTTTGATAGCTACTTCACAAAATCCCTCTATTTTTAGTACTTGAAAACTATTTTACATCACTAATTTTCTGAACCAATCATAACTCTGTCCACGGATCAATGACATGGCGTCCATCCATCCATCCATCCATCTCTCCATCCCACATCCATCCATCCATCTATCTACAGAAAAAAGAAAAAAAAGAAAAGAAAAAGAGATACCCCCCACCCGCAGCCCAAACCCTAGCTCAGATCGACCCCTCCCCCCGCCGCCCCCTTCCTCCCTCGTCCCCATCTCCTCGCCGCCGCCCCCTTCCCGATCTAGATTCCTCCTCCACCGCCCCTCCCTTCCACCACCCAGTCGCCCCCTCAGTAGATCAAGCGAGCCGCCCAACCTCACCGGCCTCCTCTGTCTCTTTCGGTCAGATCCGACGGGCACATCTTCCTGCAGCCACGAGCGACCACCCCGGCCTCCACTCCACCGCCGGCATCCTTTCCCCTCCCTCTCCGTAGATCCTTTTGAGCAGCCACCTCGAGGGCAGCGTCGCCACCAGCGGGAGGGGGAGGGCACCGCCACCAGCCGCGGCGGAGAGGTGGAGCCCCGGCACCCCTGACGGCTTCGCCGTCCCCAGGAGCCACTTCACCCCGCGCCTGAGCTCCAGGTACTCCTCCTACCGCGTCACCCCGCCGGTGAGCAGCGGCGGATGCTCCCGGCCGCCGAGGGCGCCGCCGGCGGCGGATTCCCTGTACGTGAGGGCGAAGCAGGCGCAGGTAACACGACCGCTGCCATCAGGCGTGATCCCTTCCCCTTCAGGTTCCGAAACCCAGCGCCGTGCTATCTCGTTGTTCGGGCCATTCTCCGTCGGGTAGGGTTTTGGGGTGCCTAATTAGATGCAACTGATAGATATGGTAGATCGACTTGCTGTGCTGCACTTCGTGTTCCTGATTGTTCGTATAAACTCATCTCAGGATGTTTCTGTTAGTTGAATTGAGCATTGTAATGGTATTTTGCACTTGCTAAATCAATAATGTTCCTCAGTGTGTTAAATCAAGCCTTGCAGAGCTGTTGTGCTTGTGCCTGTGCTGATATCCTAGACACATCTTGCATACAGATGACGTTGGTGCTGTTGTGCTTGTGCCTATGCTGTTCTGTTGAGCTGTGCGGGTTTCAAGCGTTAGGCTCGATTTCTTGTTGGTAGACAAATAAATACTCTTAGCAGACTGGATTTGAGGTGTTCTAGTTTATTTGGTAGACGAAATTCAGTTTAGATTCTGAATTTGTTGAATATGTGACAATTCCTTCATTCTCAAGTGCAATAGATCCTTTGTGGTAGTAAGAATTCATATTATTGTGATGTTTACTCCTGTTTAAGTTTTTCATTCTCATTGTTCTGACCGGTTACCATTTTGGTTTGCAGAAAGGTACCAAGAGGGTGCATTTCGTCAGGAACTTGATCAGGGAGGTCGCTGGGTTTGCTCCGTATGAGAAGCATATCACTGAGCTTCTCAAGGTTGGCAAGGACAAGCGTGCCCTGAAGGTGGCGAAGTGAAATTTGGGTACCCACAAGAGGGCGAAGAAGAAGAAGAGAGGAGATGTCCAGTGTCCTCAGGAAGATGAGGTGTGTAAAATTTGGGCAGTTCTGGAATTAACTAGGAGTTAGGACGCTATATTTTCTTTAAAATGAGTTCATGTGAACTAGTACCAGTTGCAAAATGTGTTACATATTGACCCGGAGGTCGGGAGGCATTAAAAGTAATAATATGCATACTTGTTTCAAGGATTAGGTAAAGTTGTCATGATACATTACATTCATTCTTAGTATGGAAGTTGAAGCAACCCCTAGTACTAAATTTTCTATGGCTCGCTTCCTTCGCTGTGAAGATAGAGCAGGTGGAGAGTTTTGCCGGTGTGTGCGCAAGTGCTTTGATTAGTAAAAGATGTAAACATGCTCATCATATGCTATCTGATTCTGAGTCGATTTAGATTAATTATGATTTTGTTATTCTGCTTTATGATTTACTCAATCACTATTGTTTCATGATGATTATGCAGTAATGCTCCTCTTCTTCCTCGACCACCTGAACCACCACGCCGGCGGGCTCCTGAAGCATCAACTTCAGTAACGGTGACCATCCATTCCTCCATTCCTTGCTTGCAGCTAGCGTTTTAGTTCTCCTAGAGCTAGCTAGTTTAGTCTGCTACGGTTTGGGGGTGCTTTGGGTTTCAATTCACTGCAGCAGAAGCTCCATTCTTTTGCCTTTTTCAGTTAGATGCCTTTGGATTGTTTGGCATCAGAACCTATTCAAGGAGATTTGCTTTTGGTAGATGCAGAGTATAGATTAAGTATTCCATAAAATTCACCACATGAGTATACTACTTAATAGCCAATAGTTTACTTAATTTCTTTGCACTACCTTGCTGTTTGACCGCTATTTTATGGTTTGGATGTATATACGAGATGGTGGGCTGTTAGATGTGGATTGTGAGTCCACGGCAAGACTGAGCATTCTTTTATCAACTTGCTGTACACTTGCTCTGCTTGAGGATACTATATAACTTGTGCCTTTTAACTTGATGTGCATAGCATGCAATTTTTTACTGTATCACATTCACACTTTCTGAATCCTACTACCCATTTCTGTACAATATCAATAGTGTGTTTGGTTTGCATTGATCCTTAGCAGTTTGTGTCAAATGCAGGTGCTCTGCCTCTCCACGGGCTCGTTCACCATTCGTTCAACTTCAGAGTTCATCAGGTCTGTTCTTGCCCTGACCAAGCTGTTCAAGTATGTTAGGTTTGCACTAATATTTAGTATTGGTTTGGCTCTTGCAATGCATAGGCACAGCAGGATATACTCCTGTGTGCTACTAAATGTCACGGAGAAGAAACAAAGATGGCAAGTAAAAAGAAACTGTTTATAACTTGAACACTAGCTGAATTTACAGCAAAACTAATTTGTAAAACAAAACCTGGATTAGATCAACAAGTCCTTAGCATATCAAATGTGCCACTTTGGAAATGTCAGCCTGTAGCACATAATATGTTATCTTATTGCTGCTGTGTCACTGTATCCTAGTAATTCTGCTGTATCACTTTATCCCAGTAAAGCAAGATGCTTGTTATACTCATGTTCCTGATGATATTGGTGTACACTCAATTTGACTATTTCTTCTAGTTCTGCTACTAGTTGCTGTGTACTCCTAGTGTTGTAGTTCCTGTGTAGTAATACGGAAATATTAATGCTCAAATACGATGATGTGGCCTGCAGCGCACCTGCTTCGACGAGGACAACGCAGGCGCCGTCGGCCTTGGCGGCGGCTTCCACCACTACCACATCGTCGTTACCTACCAGGGCGTCAAGGGGTGTTGGAGACGCTAAGGTGTTTTGCAGGTTGAAGGCGCTAAGGTGTTGGAGACGTGCCTGTACTTCTTGAGCGTTTTATCTGTAGAGTGCTATATTGTGATTGGTGTAATATTGTATGGTTATATTGTGATTGGTGGAATGTAATAAACTTGATTGGTACATCGGTGATTTGGCTGTTATTTGAATATATTTAAAATGTGTTCTCTGATTGGTATATCATTGAGTTACAAGTTGTGAAAAATTAAAACCTGATGTTTGGGACCTAGTGCCTAGAAGAATCTGACAATGTGCATCCAGTTGACTACAATAATCTAAAAATTGAATGTAACAAAAAAAAGAAAACCCGAAAATAAAAAATATATAGAATGTGAAAAGGCTGCACCTCAGAAAGCAAAAAAGGCCGAACCAATGCCCCAAGCCCATGTAGCTAGCAAAAAATAACAGGAAAAAATACATTAAAAGGCCGAATTGTTGGGCTCGGCCCATGTAAAACGCCGAATCGGACCGGGCTGATTCTTGTGCCACATCAGCTTGCCACGCTGGATGCCTACGTGGTCTGGGGAGGCTGCTAGTGACCAAAATTTTGGTCCAAGAACCAACGACCTTTTACAGAAGGTCGTTAATTTCAGTTTACGACCGCCAGCTTTTGACCTTCTGTTTTTGGTCAAAAAAGGTCGCAAATGAAAAACAATGACCTTTCAGCGGCCAATAGTGAGGGTCACAAGTTGACATATTTCTTGTAGTGTTGGGGTTAGATTGGGTGAAGCTGGTTCTCTGTCCATCGCAGTAAGGGTACAATCTGCGAGAGTTTGGGTTATGTGTGGTAGGGCCCGGTTCTTGTGCATGTACAACCGGGGTGCTATCTCCACCAAGAGGTAGCACTGTTTTATTTGAAGACCGTGTTTTTAGTCAGCTAGATACTGGCATCACCCGCTCCAATTCAAATGGCTGATAAACAGGAAACATTGTTGAATGTACAGACGTTGTATGAGAGACAGATGCAATAGATAGTGTGGAAAAAAGAGGGCATGAAATAGTTGACATGTATATTGTTTAACTAAAACGGATAGCATGACATAATTTCACATATATGATGTCTATCTAAACTGGATAGCATAGCATAACATAATTCAAAGATATGATGAATAACTAAACAGGATCGCATGACATAATTCACCTACATGTTATCTAAGTAATCAGGATCGCATCATTTAATTCACATATGTGATTTATATGCTAAACAGAGGGCATTCGATATGATGTCTGAACTAAGAACATGGTGTTGAATATTGTGTATATGATGTCTAAACTATGCAATGCAAGACACCGTATGCATGATATGAGCAGTATAACCGTGCCAAGTTAGAGCATACACCTCAGTGGGGGAATAGGACTGGTCATCTGTCTCTGAATCCATCTCTGAGGAGCTATCGGGACCCAACAAGAGATCTGCTTCGACAGGTGGCAGTGTCTGCTCCGAAGGCCTTGTTTTCACTCCAGATTTTTCCATCTCCCACCCAAATGGCTGATTCACAGGAAGAGTAGTTTAATGTACAAACATTGTCGACAAATGGAAATGTAATGAAGAAAAGGATGGGCAAGATGTCATTCAAATATATGATGCCTGGTTAAATAGGATGGCATTGCACATTTCACATATATTATGGCTAGCTAAAAGACATGAGGCTGCATAATTCCCATATATGATATAGAAACTAAACAGGTGGCATTACAGAACATGTCTAAACTAAGCAGATGACATATATGATGTCAAAAGTAGGCACTGCAAGGCAACATATGCATGATATGACTAACATCATCATGCCAAGGTTGAGAAAACCCCTTGGGGGTAAATAGGAGTGGTCAGCGGCGTCTGAATCCGCCTCAGAATAGATATCTTCCTCTCGATTACAATCTGGAGAGGGGTGGGGAGGGTTTGCCATTGAACCCACCATGGAGCGATGTCTGCATGACATTGTATTGCCACGCAAAACTCTTCTCTTTTTCTCTACATGTTCAACATGACTGTGTACAATATCTGACATGCATACGAAAAAAATATGGTGAGATTATGTAAGGAGAGCATGCAGAAATTTAGAGTGATGGTAACAACGAGTGGATCGACGTTTTTCCGTTGAACCAAAATAGCCCTAATGGGTCGACATGAATGTATAGTAATAAGTGATGCAACAAGTGTACAACCTCTTTGCCGTAGCCGTGTGGACCTCAGCATCATTGGGTTGGTCGCTAAAGCAGTTGAGGCAGAGGTGGCTGTCGGAGGTGTGGAGGAAGATCTGAGGAATCTGTAGACGGCGTCCAGGGCACTGCTCTATTGTGATGGATCGTTCTGTCGTTGGAGCAGCTCCGGTGAGCCGTAAGACGACAAGGCTAAAGCAGCACAAGACAGACATCGTCAATCTCAAGTGGGATTCTAATAGCATCTCCAATAGATGATGTAAAATGGATGTAAAATTAACATCACCAAAAACCACCTGACTACAACAGATGAGGTAAAAACTCTTGACTCTGAACTTAACCGTCGAAACTGAAATTTACTGTGGAATCTGAATGCTACTGTCGAAACTGAACGCAATGGTAGCAGAGAGGCACTTGACATGTAGTTTAGGGAGGGCCTGCAGTTCATCTTCAACCTGCACCCCCCCCTGAGCCGCCAGCCACCACCGGCCCCAGCGCCGCCTCGCCGCCCTGAAACAACTCGCCACCGCCGCCCCGGCCAGCCCTCTAGCCCCCCGCCCCCCACCTTGAACCCTAAGATAGATAGTGGGGTACCTCTCCGGCGAGCCTCCGTCCCCGCTGCGGGTGGTTCTTCCTTAACTCCGGCGAGCCCCCCAACCCCTGAAAATCAACTGACCCAAAAGTCGATTCGGTCGACTGAAGTGTGGCTTAATCGGAGCAGAGCAGCAGGACGAGTGAGGGGGAGAGCAGCAGCAGCAGCTGGGCGAGCGAGCGATCGAGTGAGAGCCAGAGCAGCAGCAGCAGCGCGAGCAAGAGCTGGAGCAGCAGCAGCAGATCCGGCTGGTATGGACGCCGCCGCCGAAGGGGCCTCGCACTGGGGAGAGCCGCCGTGGAGATGTCGCCCGCGGCGCCGGCTTCAAGGTAGCCGCTCCATGGGGGTGCGGGATGGAGCACCGTCGGTGCCGGGAGGTCGAGTTAAGGAGAAGGTGCGATGCGATGAGTGTACAACCTCTTTGGTGGCGCCGAGTAGGCCTCGGCTTTGTCCGAGGAGTCGGTGAGGATGCTGCAGTTCCGGTGGAGCAGGTTAAGGCGGCGCTATGGGGATGGAGCAGCCGCGATAGACGAGGGGATCGTCGGAGCAGCTCCTTGGAGGTGGAGGACGGGGTGGCTGAACCGGCGGGACGGCGAGATGGACGACGGATCCTCATCCAGGGAGGTGGACGAGGGACGTTGAGCTATTGTGGTGGACGACGTCATCGGGGAAGAGGCTCCGGCTGGGCAGCGGTGACGTGGCGGACGGAGGAGGGTGGGGTTTCGCGGCTGGAGCGGAGAGGTTATGGCGGCCTAGGATTTCGAATGGCGAAAAGGGGGCGATGGGAGGGGGTGAAGCATGACTTAGGGACGCTCTTGTCCAAAATGTAGGGTGTGTTACAAAAGTACCCCGCACCGATTTGAACTAGCGGCCCTTTCGGCTCAGGGTTAGAAGGGGGATTTCGCGTGTCGGGATTTGGCAGCTGGAGGGAGTTTTCGCGCGCGTTGTAATTTCGGGATAGCAAGGCGCGGGTTGTGAAGGCGCCAGTTTTGGGAGCACGATATCTGAATTTTCGGGATATAACAAGACGCGGGTTGAATTTTAGGGACAAGCCTAACATGTAGTAATATTGTACTTGTACGTACCAAATCAATTCACACTTCCCTCAACCAAAAAGAAAACGAAAAAATAAAACTATTCACACCACACAAAGAGAGAGTCTTGCCCCGTTTTACTATACAAATGCTATTCAAAGCTACTCCCTCCTTCCATCTATATAGGGCCTAATGCGTTTTTCGATGCTAACTTTGACCAAATATTAGAGCAATGATATATGACATGCAACTTACACAAAGCACACCGTTAAATTCGTCTGTGAAAGGTTCTTTCAATGATATAATTTTCACATTGTGCATGTCATGTACTATTAATCTTGTCAATAGTCAAAGGCGGTCTTTAAAATCTCATTACGCCCTATATAGATGGAAGGAGGGAGTATGAATCCATGTTATGTCCGATTAAATTTTTTCGCTTGCTGTATAATGCATGTAACCTACTCATACCAACATTTTAGTGCATTCCAAATGTCTATACTACCGCTGCAATTCGAACTAAGTTTGAATTCGTTTCTCTATTTCAATAAGAATCTACAATCATGATTGTTGCCAACTTCAACCATCATAGTTTCCTCGCTATCCGCCAGATATAAATCGTACGGCCTATAATGCAGGACGGCAGGCACACCATCATCAACAACTCCATTTTTTATAAGAGTAGAGATAAAATATATTAAATGTAGTATAACATGTTCATAACCACACCATGTGTATCACCGTTATATATATTCACACATGCGTCGGTTTGAAACACTATGATAAATTCTTCAAATATCTGAATTTGCTTTTTATAATGAAGTATATATGATCTCTATTCGTCTTTTACACCCACACAACCCTCTTATCTTTGTAGCTAGCGCTAACTTTCTCTTGTGCATGCATACGCTCGCATCCCTCTCACCCTCCCTCAGCATTCTCTAGCTCCATCGCGCAAATTCGTCTTTTCACTTTAGGTCGTTCACCCACAGTGTGTGTAGGCCCCCCAGCTCCTTCTTTACGGCACACATCGATCGATATGCCTCTCTAGCCAGGTGTGCCTAGCACAAACACAAGCTTCCCCTCTTCTCTTGTCACCGTCCATGCCTCACTCCCACCACTCTTTTCATCGTTCTCGTAGTCGCACACTCCTCCCCCCTCGATATAGTATGCCTCTCGTACCACCTCCTACATGCATCCCTCTCTCTCTATCCTTCTCCTCGTGCCTCATTTGCTTCTAACACACACATGCATGTATACCGATCGATCTCCCAACATATACCTAGATCGACTTTAACTACCCCCCCATCGATCGACGTACCTCACAAGTTATGTCTCTCCTTTCTCTAACAAAGGGCAATTGATCTTCCTATGTAGTTACGTCTGCTTACCACAGCCACATCGTCCCCCCTCATCATTCGTGCATGCCTCCTGACCCATCTCTCACACGCACGTGCACAGACAACAAGCACCCATCTCCTCTCTTATTGATATTGCGGGCGTGCCCTCCGTTTGTCTAGCAAGCCTATCCCACCATTTGTTGAAGCAACTCCACTACCACCCCCTCCAACACTCTAGCTATGTCTCTCTCCCAACCTTATTCCTCTCCTACACATATGCATGGATGCCGATCGATCTCCCTTAATACATGAGGCAGATCGATCTCCGTAATACATGAGGTAGGCCTCTCTCCTCCTCCACACATATACCAGCCATTGTACCTCTATAGTTAATTGGGCCTCCCTCTTCCCCCACCACACACCGATAGTCGAGAACTGTAGGTAGGTATCCATGCCACAGAGACAAACTGCACATGTCCCATCTCACATTCCAGTAGGCCAGCCACTCTATATCTTTGACGTGGGCACACACAAATTCGATGGCACTCTTTATCAATCGCGCGCGCGCACACACACACATCATCCCTCTCTTCGAATCTATGGACACCTCAAGCCGATGATACCTCCACTCTCTTCTCGTGGATTGCCCCCTCTATATATATGTTATATCCAGGACTCTATTTCACACACATTACATATGTTACATTTTTTGATTGACCCCCCCCCCCGAAAAAAACTCTCAAGAACCCACACACTATATCTCTCTAGGTTTGTATCTCTCTCACACAACCCCACGTAGGTGGTGTACGTATACAAGAAGAGAATAGGTGCACCGTGCATGTACTCACGCTTCGTGCCCAGCCACACCCGCGCGGGTACACGGTGGAGCTCATTTCTTTACGAAATGGCAGCCCATGTGCTAATTTGAAAGCCTATAGCGGTTGTTTACCTAGGGAGGTCGTGTACCACGCTTGCACGAAACAAAGTTCGACTTGACGCGTTGCCGCGTTATTTTTTTAAATAAAGTTATAGCGCTCAATGGCACGTACACAGAATATTAAACGATTTTTATGGAGAAAAAGGTAGTCCGCTCACTATATACAATGGAGCATGCCTGCCTGGTTTGTCGCTCTTCAGAGTATCTCACACAAGGCTGCGGTGGCCTCTCTCTCTCACCGTTGGTCACTGATCCGGCTGCATCCCGTCCGCCGGGGGAAAGGGAGTGCGGTGGCCTCTCTCTCTCTCACCGTTGGTCACTGATCCGGCCGCATCCCGTCCGACGGGGGAAAGGCAGGAAGTGCATCGTTTCTCCGTTTGACGGCGCCGAGGCAGCACGTCCCGATCTGCGGTACACGCCGTTCTCTCCGGCGCGGCAGGGCCTACGCCACCTGCTCGCAGATTCCGCCCGCCGCCGCTCACCTAGTTACATCCCGACGACCTCCAGGTATCCCCTCCGGCCTTGCTCCACTGCCTGTCTTCCCACGTCGCTGCATGTGGATCTTCCATAGTTCTTTGCCCAAAACGTAGCTCGTCCGGCGTACTTTCCATATTGCATTCTCATCCTCACACCGTTTTAGACAAACACAACCGTGTTGTTATCTTCCCTTAGGACAAGGAATATGCTTCTTTTTTGTCGTTGCATGTGTCATTAACTGTTATTGGCCAGTAATTGTTTCCTTTCTACTCGTTGCTATTGCGACCTTTTGGTGAACTGCACAAATCACTTTTTTCTTAAGAGTGTTTTGTGCAGTTGTACTAAAATGTCACACGGGAAACGTCTCTACATTTCAGTGCGCCTGCACAAAGGGAGATTGGTTTTGCTCTATCCTCCTCATCCAACTCCGAGCCTAATCTTCTCCAACTAGTTAGTCTTAAGAGAGACTGCAAAGGTGACTGGCTTCTATTTGTGTGTTTATTGTTTCATCAGCAGTCCTCTATTATCGTAATCACACTTAATATCTTTGGAACAGGGACGCTCAGCTCTATTTTAGTGGAACAACACAAAATGATCGGAATGTTGCATGCTCCAGACAGCTACTTTTTTTCCCAACATGCCTTGTTGATTTAGACAGAGCTGGGGGGACGTTGCTGCCAATGGAAGCATGGATCAATTTTAATTTAACACCTTCTCACAACTCTGTCTTTAGTTGTGATGTAATTATTAGCTCTGATCTGCTAATAATTGACATGCATTAGCAAGGAAGTTAGTTTTTTATTGTTTCCGAAAGAGCATCGATGACAAGATACGCGAAACAAAAGCTGAAAGCTCACACCATTGTACAATTTCATGTCGCTGGAAAATTATTTGTATAGTACGTCAATTATGTAAACAAATGATGGAAGCTTGATAGCATTGCCAGAAGCCTCTTCATCATCCGGGTCCATGTGCCATGCACAAAATTATACTCCTTCGTTCCTAAATATTTGTCTTTTTACAAATTTCAAACGGGCATATTTTAGAGTGTAGATTCACTCATTTTGCTTCGTATGTGTACTCCCTCCGTTCCTAAATATTCTATTCGTTTTTCTAGAGATTTCAACAAGTGACTACATACGGAGCAAAATGAGTGAATCTACACTCTAAAATATGTCTATATACATCCGTATGTGCCAGTCCATTTGAAATCTCTAAAAAGACAAATATTTGAGTAGTCACTCATTGAAATCTCTAGAAAGACAAATACTCCGGAGTATATTTAAGAACCGAGGGGGTAGTGAACAACCGCATGGGAGACTCAGCCCGGTTGTTGCGCCGCATTAATAGTGAGTAATGAGCAGTCAAATCATAAGCCCCACCTTTCCCACTGTAAGTTGCTCTGAAGAAGCAACCATCAATACGCTCTTCTTTGAATCCGCTCATACTACTCCATCCGTCACTGTTTATACAGCGTGCTTCAGAAAAAAGAAAAAAATCTGTGGGACCAAGGCGACTAGCGATCGGCCTGAAAAATAGCATTGGTAGTTATAGCACGGCGTCTATTACTAGAGGGAATAATGCGTACACACATGCATGCAGTGCTTCCACCCCGGGTACACACATGCATGCACTTACTCCACTCCGTAGTAGTACAGTACATGGAGAGAAAATTGTGGACTTGATTGCGGTTACCACGCCCTAATTAATTGAGCATTAAACCAAACGCGTCTAAAATCTCTCTGGTGGTGGAAATGCATTGAGAGAAACGCATCATAATGAAGCGCGCCCTGTAAACTATGACGGAGGGAGGAGTAGTATGAAGGTGCAAAACCAAGTACGCGTATGGCCAGTCGGTCAACGCACCTCCTCTTGGCATATCACTGACATGTGGGACAGGAGTGTGAGCAAAACGATCTCAATTGACGGCAAAGATCCAACCCGCCGTTCCTTGAGAGAGACGAGGAGCGAGAACACACAGACGGGCTCGCACGGAGGCCAAGATATATTCGAGCATGGTTGGTTGATCGATATCATTCATTACATGTTGGGCTGCCGTTTTCCGCCCTTCTCCGGAATAAACGTGTACTTTATCAGAGATTAAAAAAATAAGAGTACAGACGCTCCACCATGCGGTTCTAGTAGTAGTACTACTCGTACTACTGCGCTTGGCTCTTCGCCTCTTCGTGAAGTCGAACAATGATGGTACTCCGCATGTTGGGTACTACAGTGTATGCCTCTGACAATCTGACACCGAATGGACTGAAGCATGTCCACCGAGGGTAGGTTGCATTAGTCAAAAGGCGTAAGCAAGCTTCACCTTGTCCTGCAAGCTTCTCCTCGTTCTATGAGTTGACGGGACACACCAAAAAGTAGTGCTAGTCCATACTCCCTCCTTTCCGGTTAATATGGCTTAATCTTTTTTGCGGGTAAATGAGAGAGCTTTATTCATATATAAGCATTCTTAGGACACTGGTCACTAGGAAGCGAGGTACCCCGCAAAAAAAGAAGTCGGAAGCGAGGTGTTTCATCAAGCCAGCTCTCGGCCACATTCAAAGTGCAGCAAGCACGGTTCGCACGAAGATGCGCCGCAAGGTTTGCTGACCTGTTTACATGCTGAATAACAAAAAAAGAGGAAATATTACCGAGCGCTACTATTTGTAACAGGATATGAGCCAGAATTAAGCGAGAATTATGGCGAGTGTTCCATGCAATCAACTTCCATTATCACATGCGAGAACCCTCGAAGAGAACCAAATGTGTTCAAGATTGCTTTATCACATTTTAAAATTATAATAAGAGTGCAGACGCTCCTCCATCCGGTTCCTAGTACTAGTATAGTACGTACCTTTATAGACTATAGTAGTAGTACTAGTAAACTTTGCGCTTGGCTGTTCGCCTATTCGGGAAGTCGAACAATAATAGCACTAGTAGTATAGTGTATGCTTCTGGCAATCTGACACCGAATTAATTGTTGCACGTCCATCGCCTGAGCGAGGGAGAGCTTGCATTAGTCAAAAGTTTCTCCTTGTCCTGCGAGCCACCGCGGGCAAGCTTCTCCCGTCCTGCAACCTTCTCCTCGTTCGGCAAGTTGACGGGACACAACAAAGTAATGCTAGTCCATACTGCCTCCTCTCCGGTTAATATGGCTTAATTTCAAATGAGACAAATACACTGTCTGTCACTGTATATTTGTAAAAATACGGTCAGTGGACTTCATAATACGCTCATTGCGCTCAATATATATATATTTTTTCCGGTGTTTATACGGTCACTAGCTCACCCTGACTGAGTATGTGTGTGCATGCATGTGTAGGTTGAGCACTTGAGCGTGACCGTGTGTGTTCCGTCGTGTGCTTGGACATGCATGCATTAGGGCGCCGCGCGCGTTTTTGCGTCCATGTGTACGTGTGACTGTTGCATACACGTAGGGGGAGTACGTGTAGGGGCCACTAAGGAGCAGTCAAATCACACAGTAAGTTAGTCGGAAGAAGCAACCATCATTGCACTCTTGAATGACACGTACGCAATATAAAATGGTTGATATGGAGAGATAAAGAAAACCACTATATATACACTAGCAAGAGCCTAAGCTACAAGCCTGCTTGCTTAGGTTGCTCTCTTCACAAGCATAGAACGACGGGCCTGATCCCACAGCTGGGGGAAGGGAACAATGTTCTGCGTAGACGCGGTCGACATCGGCGAGGGAGAAAACCCACAGTCGGTGCGTCCCAATCGGGGGTCACCGCGGTATGGGCCGATGCTGCGTCCCAACCGCCCTTCTAGCTACAGCCCGACATCCCAGGTAGTCCATCTTCATTTTGGAGCCGGCTTGCTCCACTGCCGTAGCTCCATCTCCATGTCTATCTTTCTCTACTTCTACCGGCTTCTACTTGTGATGAGTTTATGTCTCATGAACTAGTGCCAGTACTATTATTCTAATCACACTTCTTCAATATCTTTGCCATTAGGGATGCTCAGGTCGATTTTAGTGGAACTGCACAAAAGCATCGTATGATCCGAGGGCGCCAGCCGTCTTTCCTTCGACATGTTCTACCTGGCCAGGAAATTAAATCATGTTTAGGGTTTAGGGTTTAAGTCGTAGTGACCCCATCAGTAGTTTTTCTTTCGTACACGCTCTCACAACTTTTTTCTTTAGTTGTGAAGTAAATATTGGCTATGATCTGTGAATCATTGAGATGCATCAGCATGCGTGTTAGTTTTCCTTTGTATTTGATGGAATGTTGTAACGGGGCAACCTTGGAATTGGAATGAAAATGGAGTGGAAAGTTTCCATTTTTCCGGAGAAAAAATGGAAACGGAGAGAAACCAACGTTTCGTTTCGTTGGATCGCGCCATCGAGCAAAACCAACGTTTAAATCACGTCTGTCGTGTTCGTGTCTCACCCTCCTCCACGGCTCGACCCCACACAGTCGCTCGGCATGCCACTCACCGCAAACCGAGTATACGATAACTTTCCCGCCTGCTTGTCGATGGATCGCGCCATGGAGTACTAGCACTACTGGAAGAGATTGATGAGTTGGGGGAGGACAGCTAGCTGTAGCACGGACTCCCAAGAACTTTTTACATGCATGTTGTAGCCGGCTATTGCGACCTTTGAACGCGGAGCAGCCGCGTGCACCCGAAAGCGGCGCGGGCGACGCTCTCTCGGTCGGCGCGCTGCTTCAATGCCGGCGCCAGTGAGAGGTCGCGTCCGCTCTGGCCGGGCATGAATGCGGCATTGACCGTTTCGGGCGGGAAGCACGCGCGGGTGATGAAGAGGGTTCAGGTTGGTCAGGACCGGTCGTGGCAGCGGTCCGGACATGCGCAAACAAGAGATGTTGTACGTTAATATTGCTGCGTATATAATTAACAACGTAAATAATGTGCCAGTTGGACAAATATGATTGGAGATGGATATGGAAATGGAATTTTACGTAAACACGGATATGCATGTCTATGTCTATGTCTGTGTGCGCGACGACTCTCGAGACCTGGAAGCGGGGGCGTGTTTTTGATCGAGTTTTCTTTCTTAGTACGTTAGAAAATCAGTTTGTCTAATTCACATCTAGATGTTATTTAAGGATATCACATCTAAGCTCCCACAAGTATATAATGTAGCAACAAGAAACAAAAAAACTAGGAAAAAAAGACCACAAACAGAGTGGACATCAACTTAGATGTGACATAACTATGTCATATCTAGATGTGTCCTAGACACACCCTTAAAAAATTGTCCGCCAGTTTTCGTTTCTTTTTTCCGGGAATGCGCGTATTCTATTTAAGACCACTGCTATGGAGAGATTTTTTTACTCCATTATAGCCTCTTGTTTGATAGAGTTTCTCGCGTCTCGCTCTCTCACCCTCTCCATATATGTTACACGCTGGAGGCTCAGCGTTCATTTGCTAGGGTTTGCTATATTCACAGTCTCTCACCCTCTCTTCACCAGATCTAAACAAGACCACGTTGGCCTCTTGTCTCTCTCTCCCCCTCACAGCTGGTGAAGGAGGTGTCCGTATCCCATCGCACCGGGAAGGGGAGGAGGTGCAGCGTTCACTCTATCGCCTTCGGCGAGGGAGGCAATCCACTGCCGGCTGCGCTGTTCTCATTCACCCAGCGCCTGTGCGGGAGGGCCACCGACCCCTTCTTCCTCGCTGCCGTACGTAGTGTGGGCAGATTCGGCCTCCCGCCGCACGCCTTGCCACATCCTGACGACCCTAAGGTATAAGTTTCTTTGAAACCGTCGTTGCTCTAGCTGCATGTGGATCTTTTTCGATCTGTAGTCGAATCTAGGTCTTGGTTCAAAGAGGAAAGAAGGGTGCGGTGGGCTGGAGCAAGAATCTAGGACGTGGTTCAATGAGGAAAGGAGGGGCGGAAAGTAGTATAGACTGGCTATCCAGCCGCTTTGTAGGTCGAAAAGGGAAAAAGGGGGTAACCCAGTACACACATCTGTAAGGAACCGATCTCTTTGTTGAAAAGGGAAAGAAACTGGGGGGTCGGGTAGTTTGTGCAGGACTAGATTTGCTGCCCTCACATAGGAAGAAGGTTCAAAGAGAACAAATATGGGACCAGCGCATATATGCTGCTTGGCTACATACTCTGCATCACCCATTTATACGTGTGGACGCACATGGTGCTGGCATGTCCCATACAGCTATTTTGCTGTTGTTAATCTAAGAATGTCGCCAGCAAATTGAAGCAATGCCACTGTTAAAAGTAAATTACATTTTTTAACGAATGTTGTTTCAAGAGAATGTCTCTGTTCATATGAATCAATGCAATCGTTTTAGAAATGCTACTGTCCTACTTTGTTTTCCATCCAAGATAAGTTAGATGCTTCTCTCTGTCACCGTTTGTTTCATCCTCCTTTATCGGCAAGTAATTGTTTCCTTTTTTGCCTCTGTTAAAACAGGGCTATCGATTCAACTTGTTGCTATTGCGACATTTTGCTTCGCTACTCGAAACACTTATGTTTTAAGAGTGTTTTGTGCAGTTCAACTTGAATTTCACACCAGTGACTTTGCTTAATTTTGGTGGAACTGCACAAAAGGAGATCGAGATTTGTTTCCAGTCTTCGTGGCGAGTTGATTCAAATCTTGGTCTCAACCACATGATGTGCAGTGTGCTTTGAGATGTTGTGCTACTTGTTTTGGTACTGTTTTAAATAAATGTTGAATTGAAGCTATTGTATTGCTGTCTTTACCCATTAAGTAGTGAACAAAAATGGGACCAACCCAGACATGATGCTTGTTGCTTTGTTACAACAAATTCAGCATCACCCCCTTTATAAGCCAGTAATTGATGCCACCCTCAGAATTAACTACTGAATCTTATTTCAAAACTGCAACACTTGTTAGGGATTGGCGGGATTACCATTTTTGTGGCCGCATGTTTCATCCTCCTTTATTAGCCAGTAATTGATTCCTTTTTTGCCTCTGTTTAAACAGGGATATCTATTCAACTTGTTGCTATTGCGACATTGTGCTTCGCTACGCGAAACACTTTGCTTGATTTCAGTGCAATTGCACAAAACGAGATTGGATTTCCTATTCGTGTTGGCAGATTCGTATTTTATCTTGTCCGTCTCATGAAAGGTCGGTAGAGGCCTTCATCCACATGATTGTGCAGTGTGCTTTGAGATGTTGTGCTACTTGTATTGGTACTGTTTTAAATAAATGTTGAATTGAAGCTATTGTATTGCTGTCTTTTCCCATTAAGTAGTGAACAAAAATGGGACCAACCCAGACATGATGCTTGTTGCTTTGTTACAACAAACTCTACATCACCCCCTTTATAAGTAGATGGAAGCACATACTATTGTTGCGCCCACTCTCCCCTAGAACTATTTATGCTTTTCGTTAATCTCATGACGCTGGTAAAATTAAGCAATGCCACTCTCAGAATTAATTAACAATTGAATCTTAGTTCAAAACTGCAACACTTGTTAGGAATGGTACTATCCTGCTTTGTAGTTCTTTCTACATGTTTAACCAAGGTATTGTTAAGATAATGTCTCTGTTAAAATGAATCAGTTGCATTGTTTTAGCAATGGTACTTTTCTGCTTTGTCGTTCTTTATACATGGTGAAACAAGGCATTGTTAAGATAATGTCTCAGTCAATATGAATGAATCACACTGATGGAGAATTGCTACTCTCCTGCTTTGTTTCCCATTAAGATAAAGTAGATCAGTAGATGCTTTTCTTCTGGGAGGACAAGTCATCAACCGTTATTTCTCAGTTATTGTTTCCCTTATACCTATTGTTGCTTACAGGGATATGAAAATTAAAGCTTGGTTTTATTCCGACTTCGATTTTAGTTGAACTTCACAAAAGGATCCAATGTGTCCAAGGAAAACTGCTGCATTACTGGGTCCAGTTGGTCGTTCCACTTAGCAGAAAGAAGCAGTCACTTTTTGCGCTACATTACAGAAGGAATGACCGAGAAGCTTTACAGAGTATTATTAGACACCGGTGACATGACTAGTCTGCAGAGACCATTGGCAATTTAACAACACATGGAGTGCCCTGGGCAAAAAGTGCCCAAACAAGTACAAGAAGCTACGACAGGACTCCATGATCATAGGCATTACATATTTTGAATGGGAAAAGCTTGTCAAAGTTTAATCATTGATGTTAGCAAGAAGACGTTAGTTTAATATATTGGAATTGGAAAACCTTGTCAAAATTTGCTCATTGATGTTAGCCAGAAGACATGCATTTGATATTTTTGAGTGGGACGCCCTTGCTGTGAACAGTGTCGAGTGTTTTTTCCTATTCCTGTGTTCAGTTTAGAAGTAAATAGTTACTCTGCTGAGATATTCCTGTGTTAAGAGTTTGTTCTGAATATTGTCTATGTAATGCCAGGCCTTGTGTTTGATTGCAAAGTTGAGCTTGGAATGTTGCGGCATGCGGCATCACGAGCTATTCACCGTGCCTCCTGAGAATAATGCTTCGTATTGTTTTGCATGTCGATCTAATGCCAGTGATTTTCTTGTTAAGAAGATCATCCTCTTCTGTTGTTTCCGTGCTTAAGAAGTTCATCGTCTGATGTTTCATTCATAGCCTATACGACAAGTCGAGTAGGTTAGACGTGAAACCATATGATCTTCCGACCAACTCATGATATTAGGCCGTGATTGGATCGTCGTTCTCCAACCAAAACCGCTTGTAAAACTGACGCTTGTAAATTAAAGCAGATGGTCTCGGGCGAAGGCGCTTGGTTAGTCGATTTCGACTAGTAAAATATCGGAAGTACTTCACACACGATAAAAACGCTGAACGACACTCGGACGATTGCTAATCCAGCCGTTAGCTGCTGTTTCAGCCTTGCCCATGGATGGCATGATACGCACGTCATGCATGTATCGTCTGGTAATGTCGTCCATATAGCAGTGCCCGTAAAATATACACTGGTCTCCCAAATTACACGCGTAACCCGCCGGTTTTACTTACAGACCTCGGGCCCTCGGTTTCATTACGCCTGTATTTTACGCGTTGTTTCCGATGACGAGTAAATTACACTTGTATGTTAATACTAGTTTGAAATAAACCAGAGCTCCCAAGCGCGGCCTTACCATTTCATGCCGTCTCAGTTTCTCGAAGGTGCTCATAGGTGTCCGATGATCCTGGCTTCCTGAATGAGCAGCGGGCGCTGTATCAGACTATCCGTAGGGCCCGCGAGGCCCTCTCCGTTGTCCTTCGAGTTGTTGTGCTTGCCATGGCGCCGAGCATTGTTAACATCATCAACGAACATGAGGATTCAGGAGATGACTTTATTTTGACTGGATGACACTATGGACCCACTAGGGCCATAGCCCTACGTACGCAAGTGCCTCCTTATTATGTACAACTATTTTTTTGCTTTCTCCTGGTTTCCTGACATCACGGTCCAACACCATTGTCAACCTATGTAGTCAATATAAACGAGAGAATTGCACAAGGTGCGGCCGACAGCTGGGACCAAGCAGCTCGAGCAGTATTTGTGTTTTTGAGGCGTGAGCACTGCAGAGTTTTTCTTGGCGATGATTTCGTTGTTGTTCAGAGGAGAGCAGGGTATTAACTGGGCGGGCTGTGGCTCGTCTAGCCTAGGCCAGATATCCAGCCTAGATACTAATTTTTTCAAGATGAAAATGGCTAGCCCAGCTATACGTCTTTTTGAGGAATACCCAGGCAAGGTCAACTTGTTATTCTCTGCCCCGCTGGGCTGCAAACCTTTCCTAGGAGGGATGCACTAGGCTTAACAGGAAAATGGGCTTTAAAAAATAATAAATGGGATGTTATTACAAAAACTGGGCAGTAACTATAAAAAATGCACCAAACACGAAATTAGTTTATAAAATATTATTATGGATTTTGAAAATCTTAAATTTTCATTGTTGTGCGCGCAATGTTTCGTTGGATTTTTACGTAATACAAATTTATATTTAATCTGACTAGAAATTTCGGGATAAAAATATTTCGGATCCCATCAAAATGTGGGAAATTTTATTGAATTCTGTCTTCAACGGTTGGTTGGAATTATTAATCGTTGTCCCAGCTAGAAAATGGGCTGTACTTTTAACAAACTGTAAATGGGCTGTTGTAAATTCCATTAGAATTCAAAAATGGGCTCATTCTTACAAAACACAAATGGGCTATAAGTTCTCTGCCGCACACTTGTGGGCCTACTAAGTGACGCGTCCCCTAAAAAAAATAAGTTGACGCGTATGCAAGGCTTTGTCAACTTATTATAGTCAACACACGGTTCTAGCAGCAGTGGCCGTTGGATGTCTATCCAACGGATGTCGTGCTTCTTCTTCAATCCCGGATATTCTTAGCTTCGGCCGCCCAAAAAATGATTCCTCCCCCTGACATCTGGGGCGCACCGTTTCGGAGGCTGACCTGTGGGCCTACTAAGTTGCAGCGTACCAAGGGCTTTGTCAACTTAGTCAATATAAACGATTCTAGCTTCAGTGACCGTACGATGTCCATCCAACGGCCGTAGTGCTTCTTCAACCTCTGGTCTTCTTGGTCCAGCCGCCCAAAGCAGCGCCGGTCGTGCTGCCTGCTCCTGCCTCCCGTGGCCGGCTGTGCTGCCGCGGAGGCCTCACCACCCCCATACTACTCCCACCGCTGGCCAGGCCGTCCCTCCACTCACCCACACCCCCTATTATTCTGCGGCGACGGCAGCCTCACACCGCAGCCGAACCAGTGAACCCTCGTACTCCTCTCCGCGCGGGCTTCCACTGCTGCGTCTTCCCCGGCTCCGCGTCATCCCCTTCCTAGGCCTCGCCATCGTCCACCGCCCTGGTTCTCTCGGCGCGGCGTGGTCAACGTGGTCAACGACCGACTTCCATCGGAAGAGTATTGTACGTGGAGAGGCTGACAGCTGGGTCCATGGCGGCCGCAAGGAAGTGCCTCTTTATTACGCGCAAAATAATCATTCCTCCACCTGACAGCGGGGACCCATAGGACGGGCCACCTTATTTCGCGAAAAAAATGTTTCCCCCCTGACTGCTGGGACCCACCGGACGGGCCACCGTATTTCGCCAAAAAATGTTCCCCCCGCTGTCAGCTCGGACCCACCGGAAGTGCCTCCTTATTACGCACAAAAAAAATGAATACTCCCCCTGCTAGCTGGAACCCACCTTGGTGGGAGGCTGACTTGTGGGCCTACTAAGTTGACGGGGACGGAGAGCTTTGTCAACTTAGTCAATATGAACGATTCTAGCTCCAGTGACCGTACGATGTCCATCCAACGGCCGTAGTGCTTCTTCAACCTCTGGTCTTCTTGCTCCAGCCGCCCAAAGCAGCGGCGGTCCTGCCACCTGCTCCTGCCTCCCGTGGCCGGCTATGCTGCCGCGGCCCTACTATTCCCACCGCTGGCCAGGCCCTGCAGCGACGGTAGCCTCACACCGCAGCCGAACGAGTGAACCCTCATACTCCTCTTCGCGTGGGCATCCACTGCCGCGTCTTCACCGGCTCCGCGTCGTCCCCTTCCTAGGCCTCGCCGTCGTCCACCGCCCTGGTGCTCTCGGTGCGGCGTGGTCAACGTGGTCAAGGAACGACTTCCATCGGACGTGGACTGTATGTGGAGAGGCTGACAACTGGGTCCACAGCGGCAGCAAGGATGTGCCTCCTTATTACGCGGAAAATAATGATTCCTCCACCTGACAGCAGGGACCCACCGGACGGGCCACCGTATTTTGCAAAAAAACGTTCCCCCCTGACTGCTGGGACCCACCAGCTACACCTTCGCACACAAGGAAGTGCGTCCGGGCAAAAAAAACGATTCGCCCCCCTGACTGCTGGGACCCACCAGCTACATCTTCGCATGCAAGGAAGTGCGTCCGGGCAAAAAAAACCCAAAACTATTCGCCCCCCCTGACTGCTGGGACCCACCAGCTACATCTTCGCAGGCAAGGAAGTGCCTGACAGTCGGGACCCACCTGGTCGAAGCGTATGTAGCGTTGTCATTCTGGTCGCGAACGTGTACGTACATATATACTGGTCGATGTAGAGGCGCGCACGTGTCGTAGTAGAGGCGCGTATGTGTCGTAGTAGAGGCGCACACGTAGCATGTACACGTACGTACAGCGGCCAGGGTGCAAGAAAGAAAATACGGCCACGTACGTACATACAGGTAGGGTCTCGAACGCCTACTCGCGCATACGTACGGTGAGGGCTCGTGTACATGGCTGGGTCGGAACGGAGAAACAACGTCGTCGTCGCGTTCATGGGGAGGCAACGGAATGCGCCGTGTTCATGGGGAGGCAATGGAATGCGTCGTGTTCATGGGGAGGGGTGTGGCGTACCGCAAAACGGAGGAAACGGACCTCCTACAGTCGAAACGGGGGTCCTGTTGATCGGGAGGAGTGTGGCGTACCGCAATACGGAGGAAACGGACCTCCTACAGTCGAAACGGGGGTCCTGTTGACCGGGAGGGGTGTGGCGTACCGCAAAACGGAGGAAACGGACCTCCTACGGTCGAAACGGGGGTCCTGTTGATCGGGAGGGGTGTGGCGTACCGCAAAACGGACGAAACGGACCTCCTACGGTCGAAACGGGGGTCCTGTTGATTGGGAGGGGTGTGGCGTACCGCAAAACAGACGAAACGGACCTCCTACGGTCGAAACGGGGGCCCTGTTCATCGGGAGGGGTGTGGCGTACCGCAAAACGGGACTCCACGGGATACTGTTCATCTCCACCGTCGACCTCCTCCAGCCTCCACGGGCTACCGTCGACCTCCTCCAGCCTCCACGGGCTCCTGTTCATCCAGCCTCCACCGCGCGCTACTCCACCGGCGACTGTTCAACCACCCCTCCACGGGCACCCCTCCACCGTCTACTGTTCATCCAGCCCTCCACACCACGGGGTCCTGTTCAACCACCCCTCCACCGTCTACTGTTCATCCAGCCCTCCACACCACGGGGTCCTGTTCAACTAGAGGCAACGCCACCGCTCACTGTTCATCCAACCCCCCCCCCCCCGCAACGCTCACTGTTCATCCAATCGATCGGCTTCAGTTAGCAGCAGTAGCGAAGGAATCGCTCGATGGGTTCAGTTAACAGCCATCGATCGATCGCTCAGGTTCAGTAACGCGTAGCCTGCAGTGCAATCGCTCGGGTTCAGTTAGAGCCCAACGCCTCGCCCGGGTTCAGTTAGAGCCAACGCCTCGCACACACACGCGTACGTGTACGAGAGAAACGCGCATTGCTCGGCCCCCGACCTCCCATCGTAACAGGGAACTACCCGAAATTTTCCTCCCCCTTGCTTCTACCATGATTTTTTCCGTCATGGACGGCCCAAAGAATGTCATGCAGCTGCGTCTCCGGCCCGCCCAGGACGAAAAGCCCATTTTCTGTCATGATTTTTTGTCATAGAAGTAGGATCCCACCACATCCATGATGATACCGGATTTTGTCACAATTATCGTCATAGAAGTGTCATACGTATGACAGGAAAAAAATTCGTTCGGCCCAAAATGTCACAGATGTGTCTTTTTTTTGTAGTGTGTGTTCGTCGTGTTCTTCGTGGGATCCCCTCCAAATCGTGAAAGATCGGCCCCTAGAGTTCCACCCTACATCAACGCGCCTGATGCCAATCTTCTGTGATATATCTAGAGTCTCAATTGGGAATGGTGAGTTGACTCTCTTTTCTAAAGACCATTGGTGTGATGACATCCTCTCTGATAGATTCCCCCTAGCCTTCTCAATTGCCAGTGACGAAGATGCTTCGGTTGGAAGGATCCTCCAGATTTCATCCTTGAGTGATGGCTTTCATCTCCCCTTGACGGTCCAGGCGAAAACAGAAGTGTAGAACCTCCAAGCCGCCACAACTGACCATGAGATTGACACATCAACACATGATGAATGGGTCTATGTTTGGGACAGTAATTATTCGTCAGCCAAATACTACAAAAATTACTTCAGGGATGTAGCCGTTGACAGATCGTACCTCTGGATTTGGGAGTCCAAATGCACAATGAAGCTCAAGGTGTTCGTGTGGCTGCTCCTTTCGGACAAACTAAACACCAAAAATATGCTAAAACGGAGACATTTTCTAGTGATGCCCCTGCAGCTAGAGACCCTAGAGCCAGTGGCTGTGTTCTCTGTCGACAACAATGTGGAGAGACTCTGGAACACTTGTTTTTGATTAGGGATCAGGTGTGGACATATTTGAATGGGTGGCAGATGCCAAATTCAGTTGGTCCAGGCCCATGTTTATGGAGGTTTTCGTCACTGCTGCCTGGGCCCTGTGGAAAGAGAGAAATGGCCTCATCTTCAGAAGGATACCACATTATTTTGGCTCCTAGCTTGAAGATCCAGAGAGGAATTTGGGCTACTCAAATACAGAACCAAGCCTGACCTAGCCAGCTTCATAGACACCTTTATCCAAGGAATTCCCTGACTTTGCTTACCTTTCTTTGCTCCTCTTTTAGCCCCCCCATTAACTGTTTTATTTTTCTTACTCTTGGGTCCAGTTCTTCTGATGACCCTTGTACATTTTGTGTAATTATGTGACTCTGTAACCCACCTTTGATTTAATTAAAAGACCGTAAAAGCAATCTCCTACAGTCCCTTACAGCTCAAAAAATGGGCTGCATAGATGCTACATTATTGTTTCACCCAGCCCACCAAAGGGAATGGTTGACATGTGGGCCAATAGGTCGAAGCCTAAGAAAGGTGTTGGATTTACATCCAACGGACGACATTCTTCTTCAATCTCTCGTCTTCTTCCTCCAGCGCTGGAGGGACCACCTGCTCCAGCATCCGGTGTCAAGTGGCGGTGCTTCGTGCGCCTCGCAGCAAAGTGCTACCCCACCGACGGCCAGGCCATCCTTCCACTCCTCCGCACCTCCTGTTATTCTCCGCCGAGTGTATCCCACCCCGCACTCGAACGAGTCAAGTCTCGCACTCCTCTTCGTCTATGACTTCACTGTGGCGTCTTCTCCATCTCCGGGTCATTCCTGTCTGGGGCCTCGTCGTCGTGCACCGCCTTGGTGCGCTCGGCGCGTCATGGTCAACATGGTCAACAAACTAGAGTCATCGTAAGACGATTATATGTGGAGAGACTGACAGTGGAGACGCACCACGTCCATGGATGCACGCATGCAACTGCCTCCTTTTTACGCGGAAAAATTATGTTTCCTCCCCCTGACAGATGGGACTCACCAGCTACATCTTCGCACGCAAGGAAGTGCATCCTTATTACGCGCAAAAAATGATTCCTCCCCCTGAAAAGTGGGACCCATCAACTACATCCTCGCATGCCAGGAAGTGCGTCCTTATTACGCGAAAAAAAAGATTCCTTCCCCTGACAGCTGGGACCCACCAGCTATATCTTCACATGAAAGGAAGTGCCTCCACAACTCCCCTGATAGTTGGGACCCACCAGGTCGAAGCATACGTAGCGTTATCTGTCTTTTCGGGAATGTGTACATACATAGCTGTTGATCAATCTCTCTGCAGCGATGAACCGTGGCCGAGCAAGGAGTGGCGCATGTCGTAGTAGAGCACCAATGTCGCAGTTCAGGCAGTCCTATCTAAATCGTGTACACGGCCACGCTGCAAGAAAGTAAATACAACCACATACGTACATATGGGCGGGGTCTCGAACGCGTATAGCAACGACGTCTTGTTCATTTGCATCCAACCAGCTGGGTCAAAACGGAGGAAACAATGTCGTGTTCATCGGGAGGCAACCGCTTGGGTCGAAATGCATCCTATTCATCAGGAGCCAACCGGCTTGGACGGATCAGCCAAAACGGGGTCCTATTCATGGACTCGAGGTCTGGCATACATCAAAACGGAGGAAACGGAGTTCTCTTTGACCGCTTACGATCGAAATGGGGTCTTGTTCATCGGGAGGGTGTGGCGTACCGCAAAATAGAGGAAACAGACTTCTCTCCAACCGCCTACGGTCGAAATCGGAGTCCTGTTGATCGAGAAGGGTCTACATCGCAAAATGGAGGAAACAGACTTCTGTTCAGGTGCCTGCGGTCGAAACGGGGTCCTCTTCATCAGGAGGGGTGTGCCGTACCACAAAACGGGACTCCACGGGCTACTGTTCCTCCATCATCTATTGCCTTGCTCCAGCATCCACGGGCTACTGTTCATCCATCGTCGACTTCCTCCAGCCTCCACCTGCTACTGTTCATCCACCGTCGACTTCCTCCACCTCCACATGCTACTGTTCATCCACCGAGATTTCCTCCAGCCTCCACCAACTACTATTGATCCAGCCTCCACTGGCTACTATTCATCCAGCCTCTGTGGGGTCCTATTCATCCACCCCAACCGGCTGGGGTGTGGCGGCCTCCTCGGGGTCTTGTTAATCCAGCGGCAACCATGGGGTCAAGTTCATCCAACCCCCACCGGGAACTGTTCATTCACAGCCAACCAACCGGCTAGGTCAACTCGTCCTATGTATCGCGGGCGCGGCAACAACGGGGAATGTTCATCCAGAGGCAACCCAACCGGCTAGCTATGTCTCGCACAGGGGCTCGATCAGGTTCAGTAAGAAGCGAAGGGATCGCTTGGGTTCAGTTAGCAGCGAAGGAATCGCTCAGGTTTAGTTAGCAGCGAAGGGATCGATCGGCTTCAATATGTAGTGGGATCGATTGATCGCTCAGGTTTAGTAAGCGAACGTCTCGCTCGGGTTCAGTTAGCGAGCTCCCGCACACGCGTGTACAAGAGAAACACGCAAACCACACTGCATCGCTTGGCCCCGACCACCCACCGTAACCGAGAACTCCCTGAAATTTTCCTCGCCCTCACTTCTACCATGATTTTTTACGTCATGGACAGCCCAAAGAATGCTACGCAGGTGCGTCTCCGGCCTGCTCATGACGAAAAGCCCAATTTCTGTCATAATTTTTTGTCATAGAAGTAGGAGCCTACCACATCTATGATGATACGTGTTTTTGTCACAATTATTGTCATAGAAGTGTCATAACCATGACAGAAAAAGTTTTTGTTCGGGCCATAAGGTCACAGATGTGTCTTTTTTGTAGTGTAAGTTGTCCACCTAGTTGCATGACAACCGATCTTTTGTTGAGCCTAAAATTTCAGAACAAAGTTAGAAATTGTTGGTTGCCTATTCAACCCCCCTTCTAGACGAGCGTACCGATCCTTTCACTTATAACTGTCCAAGAGTGTGAAATCAAAAGTATGTGCTATCATAGTACCTGCTAAGTTCACGGGCGGGAGATAAATAATCTTGAATTGCTTTCCACGCTCTTTTTTCGAGACCTCGATACAGATGGACAAATTATTTATATTAGGAACACAGAGAAGAAAAATGATGGTGCCCTCCCATGAACTGCTTCACTTTCATTTATGAATGTCATGCTAATATTATCTCCATTCTAAATTAGTTGTCTTAGATTTGTCTAGATACATTCATATCTAACACTAAAACATGTCTAGATACATACGTATCTAGACAAAACTAAGACAGGTAATTTGGGACGGAGGGAGTAGAAACTGGAGAGACTGATATGGTTCAATAACCCAGCTCTCACGTGAGGCAACTCTCTCTAAGGAAAATGACAAAATAGCCCCATAAATTCATAGAAGTGGCGCCCCTCATCGGCGTATTTGTGCAAATAGATATAATTGTTTTGGAAGGTATCCAAGTATAAAAGTAAATTACAATAATAAGGATTCTAAGTATATGAAAGATAAAGAACTCGATCTTTGGCGCAAGAAGAATCGGTGACCCATATCATATTGAATTGGTTCTACTTTCCCTCTTTTTACTCTTTTTACAGGGAGGTCCCTCTATTTTACTTGATCTCATAGATCCTTATGGAATGATTTGGAAAGCCCTATTCAATGAAAGTCATATGCACGACTTAGTTGATCATGATTTTCGTTTTCTCTTTTTTTTTCTTTTTTTTTGAGAAATATATGGGTGGACTCTCCTTCTATTGATTATGTTTCGACCAAGATGTATGGATCGATCCTGGTTTATTTAAAATTATAACTTCAATGCCTATTCATCTGTCATGATGAATCTTCAATTATAGCCCCTCTGAGATGTATGATATGTCTCTTCTTAATTTTCTAAACAGAGCCAATATGCATCAACTATTGGACCTTAAAATTAACATCTTTTTTTAGAAAGATAGCCCTTTTCTTCCATACCACAAGATAGACAATGACGTGATGGAATTCCGTTTTTCTAGCACATTAATTGATTTTACTATGTTATCTTGTAGTTTGCTACCTCTTGAGCATGCATTGGTTTTCCCTTGAAGAGGAAAGGGTGATGCAGAAAAGTAGCATAAGTATTTCCCTCAGTTTTTGAGAACCAGGGTATCAATCCAGTAGGAAACTACACGCAAATCCCTAGTACCTGCACAAACAATTAAGAACCTTGCAACCAACGCGATAATGGGGTTGTCAATCCCTTCACGGCCACTTGCAAAAGTGAGATCTGATAGAGATAATAAGATAAATATTTTTGGTATTTTTGTTGTATAGATTGAAAAGTAAAGATTGCAAAATAAATGACGACAGAAATAACTAGTTGACGGGAGATTAATATGATGGAAAATAGACCCAGCCATAGGTTTCACTAGTGGTGAACGAATTACTGTCGAGCAATTGATAGAAGAGTGCATAGTTATGAGAATATCTAGGCATGATCATGTAATAGGCATCACGTCCGTGTTAAGTAGACCGAAACGATTCTGCAGCTACTACTATTACTCCACACATCGACCGCTATCCAGAATTCATCTAGAGTATTAAGTTCATAAGAACAGAGTAACGCATTAGGCAAGATGACATGATGTACAGGGATAAACTCAAGCAATATGATATAAACCCCATCTTTTTATCCTTGATAGCAACAATACAATATGTGCCTTGTTGCCCCTACTATCACTGGGAAAGGACACCCCAAGATTGAACCCAAAGCTAAGCACTTCTCCCATTGCAATAAAGATCAATCTAGTAGGCCAAACCAAACTGATAATTCGAAGAGACTTGCAAAGATATCAAATCATGCATAAAAGAATTCAGAGAAGATTCAAATATTGTTCATAGATAATCTTGATCATCAACCCCCAATTCATCGGATCTCGACAAACACACTGCAAAAAGTATTACATCAAATAGATCTCCAAGAAGATCGAGGAGAACTTTGTATTGAGATCCAAAGAGAGAGAAGAAGCCATCTGGCTAATAAATGTGGACCCAAAGGTCTGTGGTAAACTACTCACACATCATCGGAGAGGCTATGGTGTTGATGTAGAAGCCCTCTGTGATCGATTCCCCCTCGAGCGGAGCGCCGGAAAAGGCCTCAAGATAGGATCTCACGGGTACAGAAGGTTGCGGCGGTGGAAATAGGGTTTGTGGTGCTCCTGGATATTTTCAGGGTATAAGAGTATATATAGGTGAAGAAGTAGGTCGGTGGAGCTGCAAGGGGCCCACGAGGGTGGGGGGCACGCCTCCCTGCCTCGTGGCTTCCTTGCTGCTTCCTTGACGTCCACTGCAAGTCTTCTGGATTGCGTTTGTTCCAAAAATGATCCTCGCGAAGGTTTCATTCCGTTTGGATTCCGTTTGATATTCCTTTTCTGCGAAACACTGAAATAGGCAAAAAAAACAGCAATTTGCATTGGGCCTTCGGTTAATAGGTTAGTCCCAAAAATAATATAAAAGTGCATATTAAAGCCCATTAAACATCCAAAACAGATAATATAATAGCATGGAACAATCAAAAATTATAGATACGTTGGAGACGTATCAAGCATCCCCAAGCTTAATTCCTGCTCGTCCTCGGGTAGATAAATGATAAAAACAGAATTTTTGATGTGGAATGCTACCTAACATAATTTTCAATGTAATTCTCTTTATTGTGGCATGAATGTTCAGATCCGAAAGATTCAAGATAAAAGTTTAATATTGACATAAAAATAATAATACTTCAAGCATACTAACTAAGCAATTATGTCTTCTCAAAATAACATGGCCAAAGAAAGTTCATCCCTACAAAATCATATAGTTTGGTCATGCTCCATTTTCGTCACACAAAAATGCTCTCATCATGCACAACCCCGATTACAAGCCAAGCAATTGTTTCATACTTTAGTATTCTCAAACTTTTTCAACTTTCACGCAATACATGAGCATGAGCCATGGATATATCACTATGCGTGGAATAGAATATGATAATGGGGGTTGTGTGGAGAAGACAAAAAAGGAGAAAGTCTCACATTGACGCGGCTAATCAACGGGCTAGGGAGATGCCCATCAATTGATGTCAATGCAAGGAGTAGGGATTGCCATGCAACGGATGCACTAGAGCTATAAATGTATGAAAGCTCAACAAAAGAAACTAAGTGGGTGTGCATCCAACTTGCTTGCTCATGAAGACCTAGGGCATTTGAGGAAGCCCATTGTTGGAATATACAAGCCAAGTTCTCTAATAAAAAATTCCCACTAGTATATGAAAGTGACAAAATAAGGGACTCTCTATCATAAAGATCATGGTGCTACGTTGAAGCAAAAGTGTGAAAAAGGATAGTAACATTGTCCCTTTTATTCTTTTTCCTTTTTTGGGGCCTTTCTTTTTTGATTTGGCCTTTCTCTTTTTTTGGGACAATGCTCTAATAATGATGATCATCACACTTCTATTTAGTTACAACTCGAAAGATTACAACTCGATACTAGAACAAAATATGACTCTATATGGATGCCTCCGGCGGTGTACTGGAATAGGCAATGAATCAAGAGTGACATGTATGAAAAATTATGCATGGTGGCCATGCCACAAATACGATGTCAACTACATGATCATGCAAGGCAATATGACAATGATGAAGCGTGTCATAATAAATGAAACAGTGGAAAGTTGCATGGCAATATATCTCGGAATGGCTATGGAAATGCCATAATAGGTAGGTATGGTGGCTGTTTTGAGGAAGATATAAGGAGGTTTATGTGTGATAGAGCGTATCATATCATGGGGTTTGGATGCACTGACGAAGTTTGCACCAACTCTCAAGGTGAGAAAGGGCAATACACGGTACCGAAGAGGCTAGCAATGATGGAAAGGTGAGAGTGCGTATAATCCATGGACTCAACATTAGTCATAATGAACTCACATACTTATTGCAAAAATTTATAATACGTCTCCGTTGTATCTATAATTTTTTATTGTTCCATGCCAATATTCTACAACTTTCATATATTTTGGCAACTTTTCATACTATTTTTGGGACTAACATATTGATCCAATGCCTAGTGCCAGTTCCTGTTTGTTGCATGTTTTTTGTTTTGCAGAAAATCCATATCAGACGGAGTCCAAACGGGATAAAAACTTACGGAGAATTTTTTGGAATATATGTGATTTTGGGGAAGAAGAATCAACGCGAGACGTTGCCCGAGGGGGCCACGAGGCAGGGGGGCGCGCCCCAGGGGGTCAGGCGCGCCCTGGGCCCTCGTGGCCAACCCGTAAGGTGGTTGGTGCCCTTCTTTCGCTGCAAGAAAGCTAATATCCGGATAAAAATCATGTTCAAATTTCAATCCAATCGGAGTTACGGATCTCCGGGAATATAAGAAACGGTGAAAGGCCAGAATCTGGAACGCAGAAACAGAGAGAGACAGAGAGACAGATCCAATCTCAGAGGGGCTCCCTCCCCTCCGCCGCCATGGAAACAAGGGACCAGAGGGAGAACCCTTCTCCCACCTAGGGACAAGGCCAAAGAGAAGGAGGGGGCTCTCTCCCCTCGCTTCCGGTGGTGCCGGAACGCCGCCGGGGCCATCATCGTCACCGCAATCTACACCAACACCTCCATCATCTTCACCAACATCTTCATCACCTTCCCCCATCTATCTACAGCGGTTCACTCTCCCGCAACCCGTTGTACCCTCTGCTTGAACATGGTGCTTTATGCTTCATATTATTATCCAATGATGTGTTGCCATCCTATGATGTCTGAGTAGATTTTCGTTGTCCTATCGGTAATTGGTGAATTGCTATGATTGGTTTAATTTGCTTGTGGTTATGTTGCTGTCCTTTGGTGCCCATCATATGAGCGCGCGCGTGTATCACACCATAGGGTTAGTTGTATGTTGATAGGACTATGTATTGGAGGGCAAGACTGACAGAAGCTTCAACCTAGCATAGAAATTGATGCATACTGGATTGAAGGGGGACCAATATATCTTAATGCTATGGGTTTTACCTTAATGAACGTTAGTAGTTGCGGATGCTTGCTAATAGTTCCAATTATAAGTGCATAGAATTCCAAGTCAGGGATGACATGCTAGCAGTGGCCTCTCCCACATAAAACTTGCTATCGGTCTAGTAAAGTAGTCAATTGCTTAGGGAAAATTTCGCAACTCCTACCACCACTTTTCCACACTCGCTATACTAACTTTATTGTTTCTTTATCTAAACAGCCCCTATACTTTATTTACGCGCTCTTTATTATCTTGCAAACCTATCCAACAACACCTACAAAGTACTTCTAGTTTCATACTTGTTCTAGGTAAAGCGAACGTCAAGCGTGCATAGAGTTGTATCGGTGGTCGATAGAACTTGAGGGAATATTTGTTCTACCTTTAGCTCCTCATTGGGTTTGACACTCTTACTTATCGAAAGAGCCTACACTTGATCCCCTATACTTGTGGGTTATCAAGACCTTTTTCTGGCGCCGTTTCCGGGGAGTTATAGCGTGGGGTGAATATTCTCGTGTGTGCTTGTTTGCTTTATCACTAAGTAATTTTTATTTGCTGTTCTTAGTTGTTTTGTATCTTTAGTTATGGATATGGAACACGGAATACCAAAAAAATTAGATTTATTTGCTACTCATGGAGATGGGGAACCTCCTAAAACCCTCGATGCTCATTATGTGAAAGATATTATGCACTACTTTAATAATCCTGAGAAAACCCCATTCAATTATATAATGGGAGACACGTTGGATCAACATGAATACTTTAGGGATTATTGCTTGACTCAAAAAGGGAAACTATTATGGGATCAAATTCATATGTTGCATTGGTATGCTCGGCAACTATGCTTGAGATATGATTATACTTGTTGCTCTAGGATGAAGGCTCCACACCTTCCCTTTTCATGCAAATTTAATGATGATAAAACCTTGTTTTCTTATGCTAATGGTATATATGATTACTATTATGTGGAACAAATAGAAGAATTCGTTGCTTTTATGGGTGCTTATGAAATTGAATCTTTGTTTAAAGAGTTTGAAGATTTTGATGATTCAGTTTATAGGCCTGAAAATTTTGATATACTTAAATATTGCTATGAGAATTATGAATACAATGCCGATATTGATGCGTTTATTGAGAAAGTCTCCGCTGTCCAAGAAGAGACTAATATTTTGCAGGAGTCTATGGAAGAAGGAATTGATGAAACTGTGAGCCATTGGATGAAAAAGATGAGGAGGAGAGAGAAGAACAAAAGGAGGAAGATCGGATTAGCTAGCCGTGCCCACCTTCTAATGAGAGTAACTCTCCAACAAATACATTATTTAACGTCCCTTCGTTCTTACCGAAGGATGAATGCTATAATGATTGTTATGATCCCGTTGATTCTTTTGAAATATCCCTTTTTGATGATGCTTGCTATGCTTGTGGCCAAGATGCCAATATGAATTATGCTTATGAAGATGAACTTGCTATAGTTCCTTATGTTAAACATGAAATTATTGCTATTGCACCCACACATGATAGTCCTATTATCTTTTTGAATTCTCCAAACTACACTATATCGAAGAAGTTTGCTCTTGTTAAGGATTATATTGATGGGCTGCCTTTTACCGTTGCACATGATGATTTTGATGAATATAATATGCATGTGCTTGCTGCTCCTACTTGAAATTATTATGAGAGAGGAACTATATCTCCACCTCTCTATGTTTCCCACACTATAAAATTGCAAGAAACTGCTTATCCTATGTACTGGCCTTTACTTTGTGCGCATGAATTGTTCTTTTATGACATGCCAATGCATAGGAAGAGAGTTAGAATTCACCATTACATGATATATGTTACTTTGTGCTCACTACTAAATTACAAATCATTGCTAATTAAAATTGGCTTTGATATACCTTGGGATCCGGGTGGATCCATTACTTGAGCACTATATGCCTAGCTTAATGGCTTTAAAGAAAGCGCTGCCAGGGAGACAACCCGGAAGTTTTAGAGAGTCATTTATTTCTGTTAGTGCTTTATAAAGTACAAATCCATTGTATCATAAAAATAATGTGCCAATATTTGCCATTAGGATGTTTACATTGCTTGTTGGTTTGTGCGGTGCAAAACATAAACTTTGGCTGTAGCGCGCGATTTTATATTTTTTACTGGAACATCAAACGGTTCTGAAACTTTTTGCACTGTCTTTCTATACAAATTTTTTATTTTTCCTAATTTTTCAGAATTTTTGTAGTACCATAAGTATGGTGAATGTTCAGATTACTACAGACTGTCCTGTTTAAGACAGATTCTTTTTGATGCATAGTTTGCTTGTTTTGATGAAACTATCGATTTCTATCAGTGGATTAAGCCATGGAAAAGTTATATTACAGTAGCTACATTTCAAAAACAAAATATGAATTGGTTTGCAACAGTACTTAAAGTAGTGATTTGCTTTATTATACTAACGGATCTTATCGAGCTTTCTGTTGAGTTTTGTGTGGATGAAGTGTTCGAGGATCGAGGAGGTCTCAATATGAGGGAAAGGAGGAGAGGCAAGAACTCAAGCTTGGGTATGCCCAAGGCACCCCAAGTAAATATTCAAGGATACTCAAGTGTCTAAGCTTGGGGATGCCCCGGAAGGCATCCCATCTTTCTTCAACAAGAATCGGTATGTTTTCGGTTTCGTTTCGTTCATGTGATATGTGCAAATCTTGGAGCATCTTTTGCATTTAGTTTTCACTTTTATTTTATGCACCATGCTGGTATGAGATAGTCCTTGGTTGATTTATAGAATGCTCATTGCACTTCACTTACATCTTTTGAGTATGGCTTTATAGAATGCTTCATGTGCTTCACTTATATCATTTGAAGTTTGGATTGCCTGTTTCTCTTCACATAGAAAACCGCCATTTGTAGAATGCTCTTTTGCTTCACTTATATTTGTTAGAGCATGGGCATATCTTTTGTGGAAAGAATTAAACTCTCTTGCTTCACTTATATCTAGTTAGAGAGTTGACAGGAATTGGTCATTCACATGGTTAGTCATAAAATCGTACATAAAACTTGTAGATCACTGAATATGATATGTTTGATTCCTTGCAATAGTTTTGTGATATAAAGATGGTGATATTAGAGTCATGCTAGTGGGTAGTTGTGGATTGTAGAAATACTTGTGTTGAAGTTTGTGATTCCCGTAGCATGCACGTATGGTGAACCGTTATGTAACGAAGTTGGAGCATGAGGTATTTATTGATTGTCTTCCTTATGAGTGGCGGTCGGGGACGAGCGGTGGTCTTTTCCTACCAATCTATCCCCCTAGGAGCATGCGCGTAGTACTTTGTTTCAATGACTAACAGATTTTTGCAATAAGTATGTGAGTTCTTTATGACTAATGTTGAGTCCATGGAATATACGCACACTCACCCTTCCATCATTGCTAGCCTCTTCGGTACCGTGCATTGCCCTTTCTCACCTCGAGAGTATGTGCAAACTTCGCCGGTGCATCCAAACCCCGTGATACGATACGCTCTATAACACATAAGCCTCCTTATATCTTCCTCAAAATAGCCACCATACCTACCTATCATGGCATTTCCATAGCCATTCTGAGATATATTGCCATGCAACTTCCATCATCATCATATACATGACTTGAGCATTTTTTGTCATATTGCTTTGCATGATCGTAAGATAGCTAGCATGATGTTTTCATGGCTTGTCCATTTTTTGATGTCAGAGCTACACTGGATCATTGCACATCCCGGTACACCACCGAAGGCATTCATATAGAGTCATATTTTTGTTCTAGTATCGAGTTGTAATATTGAGTTGTAAGTAAATAAAAGTGTGATGATCATCATTATTAGAGCATTGTCCCGAAAAAAAGGAAAGGCCAAATAAAAAAAGGCAAAAAAAAGAAAGGCCAAATAAAAAAGAAAGGCCCAAAAAAGGAAAAGAAAAAAGGGGGGGACAATGCTACTATCCTTTTACCACACTTGTGCTTCAAAGTAGCACCATGTTCTTCATATAGAGAGTCTCTTGAGTTATCACTTTCATATACTAGTGGGAATTTTCATTATAGACTTGGCTTGTATATTCCAACGATGGGCTTCCTCAAATGCCCTAGGTCTTCATGAGCAAGCAAGTTGGATGCACACCCACTTAGCTTCAGTTTGAGCTTTCATACACTTATAGCTCTAGTGCATCCGTTGCATGGCAATCCCTACTCCTCGCATTGACATCAATTGATGGGCATCTCCATAGCCCGTTGATTAGCCGCGTCGATGTGAGACTTTCTCCTTTTTGTCTTCTCCACACAACCTCCACCGTCATATTCTATTCCACCTATAGTGTTATGTCCATGGCTCATGATCATGTATTGCGTGAAAGTTGAAAAGGTTTGAGAACATCAAAAGTATGAAACAATTGCTTGGCTTGTCATCGGGGTTGTGCATGATTTGAATCTTTTGTGTGAGGAAGATGGAGCATAGCCAGACCATATGATTTTGTAGGGATAACTTTCTTTGGCCATGTTATTTTGAAAAGACATGATTGCTTTATTAGTATGCTTGAAGTATTATTGTCTTAATGTCAAATGATAGGCTATTGCTTTGAATCACTCGTGTCTTAATATTCATGCCATGATTAGATTACATGATCAAGATTATGCTAGGTAGCATTCCACATCAAAAAATATCTTTTTTATCATTTACCTACTCGAGGACGAGCAGGAATTAAGCTTGGGGATGCTGATACGTCTCCGTCGTATCTATAATTTTTTATTGTTCCATGCCAATATTCTACAACTTTCATATATTTTTGGCAACTTTTTATACTATTTTTGGGACTAACATATTGATCCAGTGCCCAGTTCCTGTTTGTTGCATGTTTTTTGTTTCGCAGAAAATCCATATCAGACAGAGTCCAAATGGGATAAAAACTTACGGAGATTTTGTTGGAATATATATGAAATTTGGGAAGCAGAATCAACACGAGACGATGCCCGAGGGGGCCACGAGGCAGGGGGCGCGCCCCAGGGGGTCAGGCGCGCCCTGGGCCCTCGTGGCCACCCCGTCAGGCGGTTGGTGCCCTTCTTTCGCCGCAAGAAAGCTAATATCCGGATAAAAATCATGTTCAAATTTCAATCCAATCGGAGTTGCGGATCTCCAGGAATATAAGAAACGGTGAAAGGCCACAATCTGGAACGCAGAAACAGAGAGACAGATCCAATCTCGGAGGGGCTCCCGCCCCTCCGCCGTCATGGAGACCAAGGACCAGAGGGAGAACCCTTCTCCCACCTAGGGAGAAGGCCAAGGAGAAGCAGGGGGATCTCTTCCCCTCGCTTCCGGTTGCGCCGGAACGCCACCGGGGCCATCATTGTCACCGCAATCTACACCAACACCTCCATCATCTTCACCAACATCTTCATCACCTTCCCCCATCTATCTACAGTGGTCCACTCTCCCGCAACCCACTGTACCCTCTACTTGAACATGGTGCTTTATGCTTCATATTATTATCCAATGATCTATTGCCATCCTATGGTGTCTGAGTAGATTTTCGTTGTCCCATCGGTAATTCGTGAATTGCTATGATTGGTTTAATTTGCTTGTGGTTATGCTGTTGTCCTTTGGTGCCCATCATATGAGCGCGCGCGTGGATCACACCATAGGGTAAGTTGTATGTTGATAGGACTATGTATTGGAGGGCAAGAGTGACAGAAGCTTCAACCTAGCATAGAAATTGATGCATACGGGATTGAAGGGGGACCAATATATCTTAATGCTATGATTGGGTTTTACCTTAATAAACGTTAGTAGTTGCGGATGCTTACTAATAGTTCCAATCATAAGTGCATAGAATTCCAGGTCAGGGATGGCATGCTAGCAGCGGCCTCTCCCACATAAAACTTGCTATCGGTCTAGTAAAGTTGTCAATTTCTTAGGGACAACTTCGCAACTCCTACCATCACTTTTCCACACTCGCTATACTAACTTTATTGCTTCTTTCTCTAAACAGCCCCTATATTTTATTTACGCGCTCTTTATTATCTTGCAAGCCTATGCAAGAACACCTACAAAGTACTTCTAGTTTCATACTTGTTCTAGGTAAAGCGAACGTCAAGCGTGCGTAGAGTTGTATCGGTGGTCGATAGAACTTGAGGGAATATTTGTCCTACCTTTAGCTCCTCGTTGGGTTCGACACTCTTACTTATCGAAAGAGGCTACAATTGATCCCCTATACTTGTGGGTTATCAATCTACAAGTCATCAAAAACCAAGCATTACGCGCATGCTCCTAGGGGGATAGATTGGTAGGAAAAGACCATCGCTCGTCCCCGACCGCCACTCATAAGGATGACAATCAAAGAACACCTCATGTTTCAAATTTGTTACACAACGGTTACCATACGTGCATGCTACGGGACTTGCAAACTCCAACACAAGTATTTCTCAAATTCACAATTACTCAACTAGCACAACTCTAATATTACCATCTTCATATCTCAAAACAATCATCAAGTATCAAACTTCTCATAGTATTCAATGCACTCTATATGAAAGTTTTTATTATACCCATCTTGGATGCCTATGATATTAGGACTAAATTTATAGCCAAAGAAAATTACCATGCTGTTCTAAAGGACTCTCAAAATAATATAAGTGAAGCATGAGAGATCAATAATTTCTATAAAATAAAACCACCACCGTGCTCTAAAAGATATAAGTGGAGCACTAGAGCAAAATTATCTAGCTCAAAAGATATAAGTGAAGCACATAGAGTATTCTAATAAATTCCGAGTCATGTGTGTCTCTCCAAAATGTGTGTACAGCAAGGATGATTGTGGTGAACTAAAAAGCAAAGACTCAAATCATACAAGACGCTCCAAGCAAAACACATATCATGTGGTGAATAAAAATATAGCCTCAAGTAAAGTTACCGATAGACGAAGACGAAAGAGGGGATGCCTTCCAGGGCATCCCCAAGCTTAGGCTTTTGGTTGTCCTTGAATTTTACCTTGGGGTGCCTTGGGCATCCCCAAGCTTAGGCTCTTGCCACTCCTTATTCCAAAATCCATCAAATCTTTACCCAAAAACTTGAAAACTTCACAACACAAAACTCAACAGAAAATCTCACGAGCTCCATTAGTGCAAGAAAACAAACCACCACATTAAGGTACTGTAATGAACTCATTCTTTATTTATATTGGTGTTAAACCTACTGTATTCCAACTTCTCTATGGTTCATACCCCCCGATACTAGCCATAGATTCATTAAAATAAGCAAACAACACATGAAAAACAGAATCTGTCAAAAAACAGAACAGTCTGTAGTAATCTGTATCAAACGCAAACTTCTGTAACTCAGAAAAATCTGAACAAATAGGAGGACCTAAATAATTTGTTTATTGATCTACTGCAATCGGAATCAGTATTTTATCACATTGTGGTGATTTTTAACAATTGTTTTCGTGAGCAGAAAGTTTCTGACTTTTTCAGCAAGTTCAAATAATTATCATCCAAGAAGATCCTATAGGTTTTACTTGGCACAAACACTAATTAAAACATAAAACCAGATCTAACCAGAGGCTAGATGAATTATTTATTACTAAACAGGAACAAAAAGCAAGGAACAAAAATAAAATTGGGTTGCCTCCCAACAAACGCTATCGTTTAACGCCCCTAGCTAGGCATAAAAACAAGAATAGATCTAGGTATTATCATCTTTGGTTTTTATTTTTTTAGCAGAGTCATGCTCGAATCCGGGAGGTTCTTTGTGTTTCCCTTCATATTCGGGAAATTTTACATCTAAAGAATCCAACCGCTTATTGCAAAGGGTGATCAACATATTCATGCGGTAAAGATTTCCGCTAACACTCTTAAGAGGTTCAAGAGACTTTTGTAAAAATTTTGTTACTTCACAAATCTTCTCAAAACATGTGTCTCTTCCTGGGTATGATGTAGCCCCTTTTGTTGAGGTAGTGTTCCCACTATTCCCTCTATAATTTCATGCGCAATACTGGGATCAATTTCGATAAAATTTCCTTTGGCAACGCAATCCAAGAGTTGCCTATGGGGCATATTTAGTCCAACATAAAAATTGCGAAGTAAAATTCTAAAATTTACCTTTAAGGTGCAATTACGATAAGATTACATCATCCTATACCAAGCATCTTCTAAGTTTTCTCCTTGTCTTTGTTTGAAGTGAAGAACTTCAAACTCAGGAGACAAAGGAGCGGATAAAGGACTGGCCATGACGGCAAAACAAACGATCTAACACACGACACGCAAGAAGCAAAAAAGGGACGAATGGAAAAAGGGCGAATAAAACGGCAAGGGTGAAGTGGGGGAGAGGAAAATGAGAGGCAAATGGCAAATAATTTAATGCGAGGGATAAGAGTTTGTGATGGGTACTTGGTATGTCTTGACTTGTGTGTAGATCTCCCCGGCAACGGTGCCAGAAATCCTTCTTGCTACCTCTTGAGCATGCGTTGGTTTTCCCTTGAAGAGGAAAGGGTGATGCAGCAAAGTAGCGTAATTATTTCCCTCAGTTTTTGAGAACCAAGGTATCAATCCAGTAGGAGACTACATGCAAATCCCTAGTACCTGCACAAACAATTAAGAACCTTGCAACCAACGCGATAAAGGGGTTGTCAATCCCTTCAGGGCCACTTGCAAAAGTGAGATCTGATAGAGATAATAAGATAAATATTTTTGGTATTTTTGATGTATAGATTGAAAAGTAAAGATTGCAAAATAAACGGCGACAGAAATAACTAGTTGACAGGAGATTAATATGATGGAAAATAGACCCGGGGGCCATTGGTTTCACTAGTGGCTTCTCTCAAGATAGCATATTTTACGGTGGGTGAACGAATTACTGTCGAGCAATTGATAGAAAAGTGCATAGTTATGAGAATATCTAGGCATGCTCATGTATATAGGCATCATGCCCGTGTCAAGTAGACCGAAACGATTCTGCATCTACTACTTTTATTCCACACATCGACCGCTATCCAGCATGCATCTAGAGTATTAAGTTCATAAGAACAGAGTAACACATTAGGCAAGATGACATGATGTAGAGGGATAAACTCAAGCAATATGATATAAACCCCATCTTTTTATCCTCGATGGCAACAATACAATACGTGCCTTGCTTCCCCTACTGTCACTGGGAAAGGACACCGCAAGATTGAACCCAAAGCTAAGCACTTCTCCCATTGCAAGAAAGATCAATCTAGTAGGCCAAACCAAACTGATAATTCGAAGAGACTTGCAAAGATATCAAATCATGCATAAAAGAATTCAAAGAAGATTCAAATATTGTTCATAGATAATCTTGATCATAAACCGACAATTCATCGGATCTCGACAAACACACCGCAAAAAGTATTACATCGAATAGATCTCCAAGAAGATCGAGGAGAACTTTGTATTGAGATCCAAAGAGAGAGAAGAAGCCATCTAGCTAATAACTATGGACCCGAAGGTCTGTGGTAAACTACTCACACATCATCGGAGAGGCTATGGTGTTGATGTAGAAGCCCTCCATGATCGATTCCCCCTCCGGTGGAGCGCCGGAAAAGGCCCCAAGATGGGATAGCACGGGTACAGAAGGTTGCGGCGGTGGAAATAGGGTTTCGTGGTGCTCCTGGATGTTTTCAGGGTATAAGAGTATATATAGGCGAAAGAAGTAGGTCGGTGGAGCTGCGAGGGGCCCACGAGGGTGAGGGGCGCGCCCACCCCCCTGGGCTGCGCCTCCCTGCCTCGTGGCTTCCTCGCTGCTTCCTTGACGTCCACTCCAAGTCTCCTGGATTGAGTTTGTTCCAAAAACGATCCTCGCGAAGGTTTCATTCCGTTTGATATTCCTTTTCTGCGAAACACTGAAATAGGCAAAAAAACAGCAATTTGCACTGGGCCTTCGGTTAATAGATTAGTCCCAAAAATAATATGAAAGTGCATATTAAAGCCCATTAAACATCCAAAACAGATAATATAATAGCATGGAACAATCAAAAATTATAGATACGTTGGAGACGTATCATAGTTTAATTCAGTTTAATTGTTTATAATGAAGTCTTTCTATTTTCTATTAAATCCAGGAAAACCCAAACTTAGTTGTGAAATAACTTTATAAGAAATCCAAACACTAGCAATCCTTAAATATTCATGGAAATCACACTCGATATATTTTAAATCTAGCAACGGTCGATTGGAAATTAAGAAAATAAGCTAAATAATCTTGACTCCACCTTTTATTTATTCTGAAATTCGCTTTAGTAACTTGGTTACCATTAAAATAGTATGTTAGCTACATTGACGTTTTATGCAAAAACTATTGTTGATCTGATCAAAAAATAAAATAAAATTTGGTTTTCATATTTGTCCTCTTGGTTCCTGCATTCATCTTCTAGGTTCTCATATTTATATTTCAAGTCTTCTTCTCCAGTCCTATATACGTGCTTTGTTATAGAAAAGGAGGATTACCCCCGGCCTCTGCATCTTGACGATGCATGCAACCATTTTATTAATTATCCACAAAGACCTTACAAAGTAGTACATTAGGTAGTCTGAAGCTACCATCTTAGCAACAACTGTCGCTACTCCTATCCACTTGATGAAGGGGTGCCGATAGTCCGAGCCTAATACCAAACAAACATCACACAAATGCCTAACATCTAAAGACAGAGGCCCCAACCAAGCCACATACTGGGTTTGGGGCACAAACTGGTCCGACGTACTCTCTGTGTCGTCGCCTCATCTTCCACCAATCCATCTTTAGAGCAAAAACTCATGAACCGACCTTGCCAGGCCTCTCTGCCATCGACGCCACCATGATGCCAGACAACATCCTCCTCCTGTGTGAGCTCATCTCCGTGCATCGGACTCCGAGTCTCCATATCACCATGCCCCCGAGATCCGCCGCCATCAATGTGTAAAATGAAGCACCGCTCCACCAAAGAAGCCGTCCTATGTTCCCTCGAGCCCGTGTATACCTCCATGAATGATGCCCCCAAGGGGGAAACGACACCAGAGCGTCGCCGTCATCCGATCTACTGATCTAGGGTTTCCCCCGGAGGTAGCAGAGAGTGTCCTTGAACTTCTCCACGGTGATGCCTTCAAGAAGGGAACGACGCAGACAACGCTGCCACAGCCGGCCTTGGCAGTAGCTGAAAGCAATTTTTCACCCAGATCTGTTCAAAGAAACTCCATCTCTCGTGCACGAGCTGCCGCGTCCTGCGATATCCCCGGGAGCGGGATCCCAAGATCCGCCACCACTGGTGCCGCCACAAGGACCCACCACCTGGCCGTCATCCCTGACGAAGGGGATTGCGTCACCATCATGTTTGGATCCGGCACGACATAAATGCCTCCGGCCACCCCAATCACATCGATGAAGGAGGACAGCCAATGCGCGTGACCACCACCGCTTAGGGCCGTCGGACAACTCCCAAGCCCGACCACCCGAAGGAGAATCGATCTGGGGTGGGAACCCCAGATCCGCCGGTGCCAAGATCCCATCCGGCCGCCACCCCAGCGCGCCAATTCCACCTCCATGCCGTATGCCCAGGGGCGCCATCACATCTCAGCCAGAGGATCCCCTCGTGAAGAAAGGAGGAGGGTCTGCCGTCCGCCGGGCGAGATTTGCTCGCCGGCCTCCCCCGGCGGCAGCGAGGAAGTAGGGGAGGAGGGAGGTCGAGTGCGGCGGCGGCTAGGGCGCCCGAGTCACCCCCTGGAGGCGACGCGAGTGGTAGTTTTTTCCCATAGATGTCAAATTAGTAATTGCCTATATACGTGCTTTAGGGTCCTATATCTCGCAACGAATCACTTGACCAAAAAAAAGTTTCCTTTCTCGGTACATAAGGTTATATAAGTCAGCGCAAGTCGTTTCTTCATTTCTAGGAATCTGAAAGGTTCTTTTGGAACACTAGTGGATATATTAGATTAACAATATTAAATATAAGTCAGAAAACCACACTTTATTGTGGAAAAGTAAGAATGGAAGAGGAATTCAATGGACCCGAGAATGCCAATATTAGCACATAAATCGCCTATTAATTTCCCACGCATGAACAAGAAAATAGGATGCCTCAGATAAGTCATGCTATTGTTATGGAAACAAAACTCGATAGGGGGTATTCTTAGTAGCATGGTTACTGAAATGTAGGCGAGGGTGTGTACCAACAGTAATAGCAACATAATATTATCTCGAGCCCAAAGCCGACATATATACATGTATAGATGGGAGGCCAAAGGCCAAAATACAGAACACCAAAGGCCAACATAAATATATAACTCTAACACCCCCATCAAACTCATGGTGGATCCACAACACTGAGTTTGGAGAGATAAAATATATGTTGTGCTCTAGTCTGGGCCTTCGTGAAGAAGTCCGCCAACTGTAACTCGGAAGGCACATACTGAAGAGCAATAACATGATCCTACACACCAGTGCGCACAAAGAAAGCACCAACACCAATATTCTTGGTAAGCTCATGCTTCACAGGGTCCCGTGCAATACTGATAGCACTTGTACTGTCTGACAAGAGGTCAGTAGGTGTAGTAACACAAACACCAAAGTCCTCCAGTAACCATCGCAACCAAGTCACCTCTACTGTCAAAAGAGTCATAGCTCGCAACTCAGCATCTGCACTCGAACGGGGAACTGAAGTCTGTTTCTTCGTCTTCCAGGCAATGAGAGAACCACGAAGGAAAACACAGTATGCAGAAAGAGAACGACAATCCGAAGGATCACGAGGCCATGTAGCATCCAATAAGCCTGGAGCTGTAACAAGCTGGAATAGGGAAAGAAGAGACGGTGAGAGATCGTGCCACGAAGATATCGTAGAACATGAAGAAGGTGACTATAGTGAACTGAAGTGGGGGCAGAAACAAACTAGCTCAGAATATGGACAGGATAGGAGATATCTGGACGAGTGACAGCGAGATACACAAGACTCCCAACAAGATGACGATAACGCGTCGGATCAGACAAGGGCTCACCATCAGAAGCAGAGAGGTGAACATTGAGATCCATAGGAGTCTCAATAGTACGCTTGTCACTAAGAGCCGCATGAAAAAGAAGATCTTGGATGTACTTTTCTTGGGAAATAAAAAATCCATCAGAGGTAGAGGAAGCCTCAACCCCGAGAAAATAACAAAGAGTACCAAGATCAGACATAAGAAACTGCTCACTGAGACGGGCCTTGACAAAGTCAATGTACTCAGAATCGTCGCCAGTGATGATCATGTCATCAACGTATAGAAGAAGAAGAGTGCAACAATGAGCAGAAACATGGACAAAGAGCATTGGATCATAAGCACTGGGCGAAAACACAGCTGCAGTTACCACGAAGGAAAAACGCTCAAACCAAGAATGAGGGGCTTGCTTAAGGCCATAGAGAGAACGACGAAGACATCAGACCATGCCATCAGGAACAAAATACCCAGGTGGTGGTTGCATATAAACGTCCTCACGCAACTCACCATTAAGAAAGGCATTCTTGACGTCGACTGAGACACGGACCAATGGAGAACAGAGGCCACCGCGAGAAGTGTGTGGATAGTAGTCATATGGGCCACATGAGCAAAAGTCTCATCGTAACCATGACCATGATCCTGTTGAAAACCACGATCCACAAGACGAGCTTTATAGCCCTCAAGAGAACCATAAGGGTGAGTCTTAATCTTATAGATCCATGATACGTCTCTGTCGTATCTATAATTTTTGATTGTTTCATGCCAATATTGTACAAATCTCATATACTTTTGGCAACATTTGTATTATTTCTGGGACTAACATATTGATCCAGTGTCCAGTGCCAGTTCCTGTTTGTTGCATGTTTTTTTCGTAGAATATCCATACCAAACGAAGTCCAAACACGATAAAAATTTATGGAGATTTATTTTGGGATATTTGTGATTTTGGGAAAATGAATCAATGCGGGAAGATGCCCGAGGAGCCACAAGCTCGTGGGGCGCGCCCCTACCATGGGCGCGCCTGGAGGGCTTGTGGGTCCCCTGTAAGGCGGCTGGTGCCCTTCTTTCGCCGCAAGAAAGATAATATCCGAGTAAAGTTCGTGTTAAAATTTCAGCCCAATCGGAGTTATGGATCTCCGGGAATTTAGGAACGGTGAAAGGCCAGAAAACAAGAACGTAGAAACAGAAGGAAACAGAGAGAGAGAGAGAGAGAGAGAGAGAGAGAGAGGCTCCCGCCCCTCCACTGCCATGGAGGCCATGGACCAGAGGGGAAACCCTCCTCCCATCTAGGGGGAGGTCAAGGAAGAAGAAGGAGGAGGGGGGCTCTCTCCCCCTTTCTCCCGGTGGCGTCAGAATGCCGCCGGGGCCATCATCGTGACGGCGATCTACACCAACAACTTCGTCGCCGTCATCACCAACTCTCCCCCTCTATGCAGCGGTGTAACACCTCTTCTCCCCGCTGTAATCTCTACTTAAACATGGTTCTCAATGCTATATATTATTTCCCAATGATGTATGGCTATCCTATGATGTTTGAGTAGATCCATTTTTTCCTATGGGTTGATTGATGATCATGATTGGTTTGAGTTGTATGTTTTATTATTGGTGCTGTCCTATGGTGCTCTCCGTGTCGCGCAAGCATGAGGGATCCCCGTTGTAGGGTGTTGCAATATGTTGATGATTCGCTTATGGTGGGTTGCTAGAGTGACAGAAGCTTAAACCCGAGTAAGGGGGTTGTTGCATGTGGGAGTAAAGAGGACTTAATACTTAATGATATGGTTGGGTTTTACCTTAATGATCTTTAGTAGTTGCGGATGCTTGCTAGATTTCCAATCATAAGTGCATATGATCCAAGTAGATAAAGTATGTTAGCTCATGCCTCTCCCTCGTATAAAATTGCAATAATGATTACCGGTCTAGTTATCGATTGCCTAGGGACAAATAACTTTCTTGTGACAAAAATCTCTCTACTAAAACTAACTTAATTGTTTCTTTATCTAAACAGCCCTGGATTTTATTTATGTGTTCTTTATTATCTTGCAACCTATCCTCAAGCCTACAAAATAGTTTTATACTTGTTCTAGGTCAAGCGAACATTAAGTGCGCGTAGAGTTGTATCGGTGGTCGATAGAACTTGAAGGGAATATAAATTCTACCTTTAGCTCCTCGTTGGGTTCGACACTCTTACTTATCGAGAAAGGCTACAATTGATCCCCTATAATTGTGGGTTATCAATCCACTTACAAGTGATGGGACAAACACAGAGAGGAAGAGAAACCAGATCCCACGTGTCGGTGCGCTCAAGTGCAGCAATCCCCTTTGCCATCGCAAGTTGCCATTCAAGATGAACAACAACATCGCGATAAGAGGTAGGCTTAAGTACATCCGAAAGACCATATCATTTAGGATAATAACGGTTAGGAGGAGGGTAAGGCCGAGCCCTAAGACCATAAGTAGGCGGGGATGAGGAAGATGACACACCAGAAGTAGATGGCACATCAGTGGACTTATCCATGACACATGGACGGCGAGTGTAATGGAAAGGAAAAGAAGGAAGAGGGGGAATCACCGAAGGTGATGGAGATGGAGACAGGGAAGACATCGATGATAAAGGTGGAGACGAGGAAGGCATCTGTGATGAATGTGGAGATGATGAAGGCATCAGTGATGAAGGTGGAGACTCATGCTGCATGAGGGAACAAGAAAATGTGGGAGAGGATAGTGTTGGATCAGCAAGATCGGAAGGAGGAGGAGTAGAAATATGGGGCACGGAGGGAGGTGTATCAGGAAATGTGAGAAAGATATGTCCTGCATAGAAAAGGTAGAGGAGGATGGACGCGGGTAGAAAGGACGAGACTCATCAAAGGTCACATCTCGAGAAATACGCATCCGACGACCGGCAGGATCCCAACACAGATAACCCTTATGCTCATCACTGTATCCTAGAAAACACACTCAATAGACTGAGTGGTCAGTTCGGTGTGTTCACGTGGGGCAAGAAGAACATAGCAAACACAACCAAACAAACGAAGTGTCGAGTAATCAAGAGAATGACCAGAAAGACACTCGAAAGGAATACCACCATGCAGAGTAGTAGATGGTTGAATGTTGATGAGATAGGTGGAAGTGGAACTGGCCTCAGCCCAAAAGTGAGGCAGAATAGAGGCAATGATCATCATCGCATGCACCGTCTCAAGAAGGTGATGGTGCTTGCGTTCAACCACACCATTCTGAGCATGAGCACTAGGACAAGAGAACTTGGGAAGAGTACCCTGTTCAACAAGAAATCCTCACAATGCATGAGAGTTATACTCACCAGCAGAATCTGCGTGAAAAACACGAATAGGAGTGGAGAATTGGGTATGAACCATGGCAGCAAATATTTTGTATATAGATAAGACCTTGCTACGAGAAGACATGAAATAGATCCAAGTGTAGTGAGTAAATTCGTCTATAAAAAGAATATAGCAGCGATGATCCCCTCTAGAAACAAAGGGAGTCGGACCCCAAACATCTAAGTGAACGAGATCAAAAGGACGCTTGGACACTGACTCATTGTGAGGATAGGGTAGTTGAATCTGCTTACCAAGCCTACAACCTAGACAATCCAACGAAGCATTACCGAAGACAGGCCCCAGAACACCATGATGAACTAAAGACAAGAGACGAGAACCACATAAATGGCCAAGACGATGATGCCACTGCTGAAAAGAGCTAGTAGATGCGGGAACAGAGGCCGCGAGACTGGCGGCGGTGGCATCGGAGGGAAGACAAAGCCAGTCAAGCTCCCCGAGACCATCATGGCATTGGGGTCCAGCACCAAGCAGAGCGCCTGTGCGACGATCCTGAATAGAACACAAATCAAAATCGAGATTGACCCTACAACTAGAGTCAACAATCTAACTACCTGAAAAAAGTTGCATACTAAGTCGAGGAACGTGAGCAACAGATGGAACATGAAAGGAAGATTTACTAAGAGTGCCTCGATTAGCGACAGAGAGGGGAGTACCATCAGCAGTAAGAACATGAATAGGAGACTCGACAAGTCGACCAGAGGTCAAAGTGGAAGAATCATAAGTCATATGAAAAGATGCTCTGGTATAAAAATCCATGGGGATGTACCAGAATGAGGAGAAGGCGGTCTCTCAGTGCCAGAAAAGTTAGTCGCGGAACGTGCAGATCCTGTCGGTGTAGAATCCCAAGCGTCAAGCAGACAGCGGAGTTGTGCAATCTCATGCATAGACAGTTGTCGGTGTCAAAACCGGCCGATCTCGGGTAGGGGGTCCTGAACTGTGCGTCTGAGGATCGAAGGTAACAAGGGACAAAGGGGACACAATATTTACCCAGGTTCGGGCCCTCTTAATGGAGGTAAAACCCTACGTCCTGCTTGATTGTCTTTGATGAGTATGGGGGTTAAAAGAGTTGATCTACCTCGAGATCATTATGGCTAAATCCTAGCTGTCTAGCCTATATGAATTCTGATAGCCTCTACAGACTAAACCCTCCGGTTTATATACACACCAGAGGGGGCCTAGGGTTGTACAGAGTCGGTTTGCAGAGGAAGGAAATTACATATCCAGACATCAATCTTGCCATCCATGCCTAAGAGAGTCCTACCCGGACACGGGGGAAGGCCTTCTGCCTTGTATCTTCACGGCCCATCAGTCTGACCCACATTAGTAGCCCGGACACCTGAGGACCCCCTAATCCAGGACTCCCTCAGTCAACCCTAGGCCCCCTCTATGTGTATATAAACCTGAGGGTTTAGTCCATAGAGGCCATCAGAATTCATATAGGCTAGACAGCTAGGGTTTAGCCATAACTATCTCGAGGTAGATCAACTCTTGTAACCCCCATACTCATCAAAGACAATCAAGCAGGACGTAGGGTTTTACCTCCATTAAGAGAGCCCGAACCTAGGTAAACATTGTGTCCCCTTTGTCCCTTGTTACCTTCGATCCTCAGACGCACAGTTCGGGACCCCCTACCCGAGATCGGTCGGTTTTGACATTGACATTGGTGCTTTCATTGAGAGTTCCTTTGTGTTCTCGATAGAAGGATAGATGGCTCGCCTTGTCATTAATGATGATATTACTTCTGGAAGGGCCCTAACTCCAGGACAGGTCCTCCAGCTCGGCGGTTTTACCATGGGTGCTCGCTCAGCCTTAAGCCAAGGACGACCCCTACAATTGCCAAACATCATCTCCACATCAACCTCGAACACTCCGAAAAGATGGATCCGGCTAATGTATCATCCTTGAACGAGCTGGTAGATCGCATCGCCGGCCTGGGGGTCGCAACAGACTATGATTGGATTGGGCTTAAACCCGATCAGAGGGAAATCAAGTCCCCGCCGATCACCCATCTAGTAGCGGTCGTTGAGGAACGAGCCGAGAACGCTTCTCCCCCTAAGTTAAGCACCAGCTATGTTCGGATTTCTGAGCCCGGCGAGCCGGATACCCCTCCTCGGGAAGAGACTTCATGTCTCCCGAACATAGGATCAGGCATTAAGCCCGGAAGTCACCAGGACCTTGCTGATCCTGAACTGGTGACCTCAGAGACTCTTCAAGCTCCGGATCCAATCGTGGGTCAGGCTTCGGATTTTAGCCCGCCCACCCACCACAAGCTATATTCCCCAAGCAATTTAGGACCTCCAGACATATGTGACCTAATGTATGTACGGCAACAACCTCAGGAAACGGTCCACCACTTCTGGGCCAGATTCCTCCTTGTTAAAAACAAGATTAAAGATTGATGCGACGACGACGCGGCTTCAGTTTTTTGCCGTAACTGTACGGACGAGGGAATTCTCAATGCCCTCAACCACCGCTGCATACAATACTTCATAGATTTGACACACATAGTACAGAAGTACTGCACAATGGAAAGCGCATGGAAAGCCCAGACAGCCCGGTGGGAACCCCCTTGTGACAGCCTGGTTTTTGCCCCCTCTTCTTTTTCTGATTTTTGATTGCCTTCTTATTTGAATTTGGGTTTTTGAATCATTTCAGTTGGACTTAAACCCTTGGGCATACCCCTGATTTTCACCCAAGTGGCTCATCTCCCCCTCAAACCATCATTTCCTCTATGATTAATCCCAAAATAATCCTAGGAATATTTTCTTAAATGAAAAATATTCGTTTTCTCTTCAAAAAACCCTACTCAGCAACATATGCTCCAAAGCAACCCCCATTTTCTTTGCCCACAAAAATCTGAGAAAATTCCCAATTATTCTTGGAACCCTAGGGCACCTCCCTGAGAAAAAATATTACATCACTTTTTGGAATATTTTTTGTACATAAAATCTTTTCTGTTCTGGTCAGAAAATGCAGTTTCTACAACAAGTATAATTTTCCTTGATACAATGAGGCTGATTTTTCTTGCGCATCATTACCTTCCTAAGAAACTACTAACCACCAAAAATCAGCCCTAAACTCTCTCTGGTTTGATCACAGTTAACTCCACAAGTTACTGACCAGAAACTTACCATGAAGTAAACCACGCACCTACAGCCCCTCGGCTCGACTCAAAGCATTGGAACGACCCAAACCACTAAGGACTACACGCCAGACATGAATTTATGGCAAGCCGTGGCTCTATGCCAGAGTTCGCGCGGTGACCACGCATGTGCATGATGCCAATGTGCTAGTCGACGCGCTCTGGATGCCGTCGCGTGCTTTGTTCAGCGTGTGCTTGCTTCCCACTCTGCTGCGCCTTGCCAAACCTCGCCACAATCACCGTCCTGACGCCCTTAACTCCTCGCTGGCGCTCGCCGACGCCGGAGCTCGCCGCAGCGAGCACGGGCACGACCCAGCCAACCTAACAGTGTGCCGCGCCACTGTGCTCGTTGCCACCCCCGCTCCTGTGTTCGTCTCCGCCCTCCCACAGTGCCCGCGTGAGCTGCGTCGCCTTCTCCCCCTCTCACTGACGTCGTTCGTCGCCGGGCGCCGTGTCTAGAAGTCCTCCGACGAAACCCCATCCCCTGACCTCGCTCGCCTATAAATGTAGCCCTTCCCCAGCTTCCTCGAGCATCACCAACTCCTACACACTCCACAACGCAGTAGAAAGCCGCAGCCCGTCCGGGCAGGCCTCGAGCCGCCGTCCCCAAGCTCGAGCTCGCCGGTGATCCCCGCAGTTTGCCCCCATCGTTCCAGCCCCTCCCGAGCTCAAGCCACTCTTCCAGAGCCTCCGTGGTGCTTCACTGGTGCTGTCCGACCCCGTTGGAGCCCCTGGTGCAGCCCCACATCGTCGTCGTCTCCAACTCCGGCGACCTCTGCTTCCTGCCGCCACTGGAGAAGCTCGTTCTGACCCCGTCCGACCACCCCTAGCTATTCTACGGGTACGGGCAGGTGTGCCTCGATCTCCTCTCGTGTTCTATCCCTCTGGATCGGGCCAAGGAGCCCTCCTCGCCGGTGTGAGCTCCGTCGAAGCCTCGCCGTGCTCTGTTTCTCTCTCTCTCCCCCTCGCACCTGACCAGCGGGGCCTGCTGTCAGCCTCTCCACTCGCGCCTGAAGTGGTACGAGTGGAGGCGTAGTCAGAGAATACGCCATCGACATCACCCCCCTAGTTTTTGTTTTATTTAAATTTAATTCAAATTATCCAGAGAACTTCGAACAGCCACAACTTTGTAATCTTAAGTCCAAATGGAGTGATTCTTTTTGCATTGTGTTCTTAATGAAAAGATCTAGCAGCTCACCAAAAATGAGATTTTTCTCTGCTGTCTAGATTTTCTGGTGATTTTCAGAGTGTTTCTTGATATTTTCTTTCTCCGTTTTTAATTATTTTCAGAAGGTGAAGCTTGTCTTGAGGATCACTAGGAGGAGTGTGAACCTCATCTGCACTAAGGCAAGCCACAACAACATTTTCATGGTGCCATCTCAATATTTGTGATTTTCCAACTTGAATAATGATTTAGTTCATGCATTTAAATCACTTAAAGAAATATTTATTTCCGTTGAATGCTTGTTTTGGTTGGCATCCTTAGTTTACAGTAGTTTGGGACTAACTAAGTGGCCGGGAGAGGGTCATGGCAATGGGAGGGTTTCATCGGAATGCCATTGGTCCACCCGAATGGGAAAGTGAGGCCATGGATTCCGTGGTGTGGGTAAAGTGCACTACCTCTGCAGAGTGTATTTAATCTATCGATAGCCGCGTCCTCTGTTACGGACACAACTCGGAAGTAGGTCACAACATCGATCAACATTTTAAATAATCATGCACACTAATGTTAATCACATGGCACTGTTAGAAAGATGATGGTTGATAAACTATGTTGATGATGGGAACCTAAGTGTTGGTTCCGTTTGTTGAGGAGGGAGACCAAAGTGTTGGTCCGTTTGTGATCCGATAAAGATCACCGTTTGGTTACAAGGTAACCCGTTTGGTAAGCAAGTCCAAGGGACTTGAGGCACGAGATCATGTTCACTGCATCCCTAGTATGATTTTGCATTGATGATAATCTGAATAAATATCATGATATTGTCTGTCATTATGTTTATGATTGTTGTGAGCTTGCAAGTACATTCAATGTACTGACCTGGCGTGTCATGCCAGATTTCAGGAAAGTTTCGTTGGATCGGAGTGCTGCCCGAGTCTAGATCGTGTCCACATCGGTGTCCCTGTGCTATGGAGTCCCACTTCGTCGTCTCTCCCCTACCGCGTAGTTGTTGTGATCGAGGCCCCTTTATGTTCACTAAATAATGTACATATTGTTCAGCCGCACCGTGAGTGCCGCTTGGCCTCGCAACTTGATGTAATATCGAACTATGTTCCGCTATTATCAATAAAGTGGTTGTTTTCTGTACCAAGATGTTGTGTGTTGCCAGAAGACATGATCTCTGGGCTGGCAATGCAAGGTAAACCGGTTGCTCTGAGTCGGGGTGCCACAACACTTGGTATCAGAGCCGCGCTGACTGTAGGACACGCTAGACTATCAACGTGTTACCTGGACGTTAGTTACAGTCGAATTTGAGTGCCGGTAGTGTTTGTAGCTGATTGTTGCATTGCATGCACTCGTTTTATTTTTATTTCTAACCAACTAATGGCTGTGAGTGTAGATGGCTCCAGTGTCGTATCCGTGCCAGTTGGAGTTGCTGCCGTACACGTCGCCGCACCTTCTTCGGAATGTATGGCGCCGCCTCTACCCTCACGGTGATGACCCGATGTATCGGGTGTACAGGGAGCGTCTAGCAGACTCGGTATACGAGTATCACGCCGTGGTTACTCTACGCACCAGTTCATCCTCCAGCTCTTACACTCGTACCTCCAGGAACGGTTTCGCTTCCACCGCTTCTCAGGCTATCCAGTTTGTTGCGTTTGAGGTCCTCGCCGAGCTGCGCTATAACGAGGTCCGGATGCAGACACACCCAGGTTTCCAATACTATCCATCCTTGTACAACAATGGTCGTGTCCGTTTTTCCTATCATTGATCCGGAGTCTGATAGCGCTGCTAGCCACTTTTCTCGCTATATCACTGCTAGTTACCTTCTGATTCATGAGCTGGCTCGAGAGCTGACTCGTGCTCGCACTACTTTAGTAGTCGGTAGATCCTATCCCACTCCACCGTCTATGGGATTTACTCCTTATATTCCACCCGATTCTAGCTCGCCTATTTCCCCAGTTACTCCTCTGAGTAGCTCGGGCACCTCGACTGTGACTCCCCTCAGTGCTCCTACTGAGTGGGGTTCCCTTCTCGCTACCCCCGTAGCCCCGATGCTTCAGCCTCATCCTGCACCTACCCCGGAGGGAGAGCTCTCGAGGCAGCATTGTCGTGTTACCTTTAACCCGGAGGTCTCGGTTAACGTCGTCAGTTCAGGATCCGAGTCCTCTTCGGGAGAGGACCCAGCAGGACCAGCAGAGCGCTAGAGCGTTCGAGTATCCGCAGTTGTCATGTTGATGTACGGATGTAGTTGTACGAGTCATGATGTTCCGTTTCATGTATGAGAGTAGTCGAACTTATCATGGTGTTTATCTTTCATGTACGAGTCTATGTATAATTATGTTGGAACTTTTTTATTATTCGCCGTGTTTTCTTCGATATTCCGCTTTCTTTTCTTTCGGGTTTTGCCGCTGGCTTTTCCCCACTATTTTGGATGTTGCTCATCACGGTTGCGTTATCTTGGGAAAACAAATAATAGGATGACGCGGGGAGGCAGCAGCAGTCACGCTTGTGAGGATGTCCCTGTTCGCCGCTCAACACGACAGGAAGGGCATTCCCCCGAGCCGTACAATCCACCACCGCCTCCACCGCCACATCCGCCCTCCACCGAGCAAATCTTGCGTATGTTTGAGGAAAGAAGGAATAATGATCTGGTTGAATTATTAAAAAGTGTACAAGCTATGGTTGGGCAGAATGGAAATCAGAACGATCATCACTCCAAACTGTCATATTTTCAGAGAACCAAGCCTCCCAGTTTCAGTCAAGTTATTGATCCGTTGGAAGCAGACGATTGGTTACGAACTATTGAGAAAAAGCTTGAGATTTCTCGTACTAAAGAAGATGACAAGGTTCCGTTTGCTACGCATTATCTTGAAGGAGCTGCCTCTATATGGTGGGATAATGCGAAAGCCATGTGGCCTGCAGATGAAGAAATCACTTGGACAAAATTCAAGGATCATTTCCGCAAATACCATATTCCTGCTGGTATTATGAAGGTCAAGCAACGTGAATTCCTCGTGCTCACCCAAGGAAGCCTGTCTGTTAGTGAATATCTGCATAAGTTCAATCATTTGGCCCGCTATTCCCTCTATGATGTGGCCACAGAAGAAAGAAAGATTGACAGATTTCTTGGCGGACTAAACCAGCACCTCCGATGCACACTTAGTATGTTTGATTTCCCGGACTTCCAAACTCTGGTAAACAAGGCCCTCATTGCTGAAAGGGAGCACAAGCTTGTACATGACAACCAGACTACCAATAATGATCACAAGCGCAAGTTTTGAGCCTAAGAAGGATGGTTAGCCAGTGCAGAAGGCTCGTACTTGACAGCACACTCAAGTAGAGTACAAGCCCAATTGGCAGCAGAATATTAACAAGACCACTACCCAAGTCAATAATGTCGTAACCAGCCTGGTGCGGTAAGAATGCCAGCGCAACAATTCCTGTTTCAGTTGTGGACAGACCGGACATTATGCAAGACAGTGTCCCAAGAACGGCAAGACAAATGCTCCATTCAGGCCACAAGTCAACCATATGGGGCCATACCCTGTCCAGCAAACCATAAAAGGGCAAGGTCATCACCTCTCCGCAGACGAAGCCCAAGAGGACCCCCAAGTCGTCATTGGTATGTTCCCTGTTAATAACATACCTGCAATAATTTTATTTAAATCTGGGGCTTCCCACTCTTTTATTTCGTGGAGTTTTGTTGCCCAAAACAAATTTCCTTGTTTGATTTTGAGAAAAAATATGCTGGTAAATTCCCCGGGATCTTTGCTCAGAAGCAATCTGGTCTACCGTAACTTGGAAATTGATATTCAAGGAATCCGTTTTCCAACTTCCTTGATAGTCATCGAGTCTGCCAAGTTGGACATTATTTTGGGAATGAATTGGTTAACCCAATACCAAGTATGCATTAACTGCGCGACCAGAGAGGTCACCTTGACAAGTCAGGAAGGGCAGACTACAAAATTCTATGCCCGCAGAAGCATACCCAAGAAAGAAATAGTCTTCACCGCTGTGCTGAAGAATTGGGATTAATTCCTGTGGTCAGTCAATTTCCCGATGTATTCCTAGAAGAATTGCCAGGAATGCCGCCAGACTGAGAGCTTGAGTTTGCAATTGATCTTGTGCCCGGGACCGCACCGTTATACAAGAAGTATTATCGGATGCCTTCGTCGGAATTAGTGGAGTTAAAGAAACAGCTTGATGAGATGCTCCAGAAAGGTTATATCCGTCCAAGCTCTTCACCATGGGGATCACCCGCAATATTTGTGGACAAGAAAGATGGTAGTCTCCGTATGTGTGTGGATTGCCGTCAGCTGAATGATATCACCATTAAAAACAAATATCCACTACCCAGGATCGATTTGATCAACTCAATGGGGGCAAAAGTATTCTCCAAAATTGATTTAAGGACTGGATACCACCAAGTCAAGATCAAAAAGGAAGATATTCCTAAGACCGCGTTCACTACCCGATACGGTCTTTATGAATATACCGTTATGTCCTTCAGTCTCACCAATGCCCCTGCTTTCTTCATGCACATGATGAACAAAGTATTCATGGATTTCTTGGATAAATTTGTGGTGGTCTTCATCGATGATATCCTAATATACTCAAAAGGTGAAGAAGAGCACAAGGGACACCTCCGAGCTGTCTTACAAAGACTCCATGACCATCAGCTATACGCCAAATTCAGTAAATGTGAGTTTCGGCTAAAGCAAGTTGGATTCCTAGGGCATGTTCTTTCAGCAGAAGGTACAGCCATGGATCCAAGTAAGGTGAAGGACGTGCTTGATTGGCTGGCACCCACGACAGTATCCCAAATCCGGAGTTTCCTTGGATTAGCGGCTACTACCGTCGTTTCATTGAAGGTTTCTCTAAGATTGCCAAGCCAATGACAGAGCTTCTCAAGAAAGATAAGAAATTTGAATGGACTCAGGACTGTGAGAAAAGTTTCAATGAGCTGAAAATCAGACTGACAACAACACCTGTGTTGACTCTTCCGGACATCTACCGCAGCTTTGATGTGTACTGGGACGCCTCCAGGAAAGGTCTTGGATGTGTACTCATGCAAGATGGCAAGGTTGTAGCATACTCATCTCGCCAGCTACGACCCCATGAAGGGAACTATCCTACTCATGATTTGGAGTTGGCCGTGGTTGTTCATGCTCTCAAAATTTGGAGACACTACCTCATTGGAAAAAGGTGTCAGATATTTACCGACCACAAAAGTCTCAAGTATATATTTACTCAGCCCGACTTAAACCTCCGCCAACGAAGATGGCTCGAATTAGTCAAGGATTATGATCTTGGAATTAATTATCATCCGGGTAAGGCCAACGTGGTCGCCGATGCACTCAGCCGAAAGCCTGTCAGTCTGAATACCATGATGGAGTCCTTGCCTCCCGAACTTCAGGAAGAGATCACTCAGCTCAATCTGGTCATTATTGATACTGGTCTTGCAATTATGATGGAAGTTACTCCAACCCTCGAGGATGAGATCCGCAAGGCCCAGTCAGATGACCCAGTGCTACAAAAACATATAAAGCATATGTTAGAAGGCCAGACATAAGATTTCTCTAAGGATCAACAAGGTACACTAAGGTTCCGCGGAAGGATTTGTGTACTGAATCAAGCAGACTTAAGAAAGAAGGTATTGACGGAAGCACATGAATCTTTGTATTCCATTCACCTCAGAGGTACCAAAATGTACAAAGACCTTCGGCAGATATTCTGGTGGGATGGTATGAAGAAAGACATCACATATTTTGTGGCTTGTTGCGACATATGCAACAAAGTGAAGGCAGAACACCAGAAACCCGCCGGACTCCTCCAACCCTTGCCCGTTCCACAATGGAAGTGGGATGATGTCTGTATAGATTTTATCATAGGATTACCAAGGACTCACCGAGGCAACGATGCAGTATGGGTCGTAGTGGACACATTGACCACGGTAGCTCATTTTATTCCCATCAGAACCACTTACCGAGCCGATCAGCTCGCACAGTTGTATGTGTCCAGAATAGTTAGTCTGCATGGAGTACCAAGAACGATCACTTCCGACAGAGGGTCACTTTTGACCTTCGCTTTCTGGTCACGTCTCCATCAAGCTTTGGGAACCGCGCTAAAGTACAGCACAGCTTATCATCCTCAGACAGATGGACAGATTGAACGTGTAAACCAAATACTCGAAGATATGCTTCGAGCATGTGCTTTGGCCCAAGGACCCAAATGGGAAGATTTTCTGCCGTATGCCAAGTTCTCCTACAACAACAACTTCCAGACCAGTCTAAAGATGTCACCTTATGAAGCTTTGTATGGCCGTAAGTGTCGGACTCCACTAAATTGGTCTCAAACCGGAGATAGCCATATTTTCGGAACTGATCTCATGATGGAAGCTGAAAAGCAAGTCAAGGAAATCCGAGACAGATTGCAATTGGCTAAATCCCGACAGAAGAGTTATTACGATGCAAAGCACCGTCAGATCAGTTTTGAACCCGGAGAGCATGTATACCTCCGAGTCACCCCTATGAAAGGAGTCAAAAGATTTCAGACTCGCGGAAAATTGGCACCCAGGTATATTGGTCTGTTCCCACTTATGTCCAGAGTGGGTACTGTTGCATATCAGTTGGAATTGCCCCCGGAATTGTCAGAAGTGCACAATGTGTTCCATGTCTCACAGCTAAGATGATGTATATCGCCTCCAGAGAAAAAGACGGATATGTCAGAATTAGAGCTGGCTAAGGATTTACCATATGAGGAGAAACCATTCAGAATCTTGAATGAGATGGAAAGGGTCACTCGTAGTAAGGCGATAAAGTTTATAAAGTGCAGTGGGAGCATCACACAGAGGAAGAGGCAACTTGGGAACGAGAGGAATTTCTAAAGGCAACCTATCCAGAATTGTTTTCCCGAGCAACTGAATCTCGAGGACGAGATTCATCCTAAGTGGGGGAGGTTTGTTACAGCCTGGTTTTTGCCCCCTCTTCTTTTTCTGATTTTTGATTGCCTTCTTATTTGAATTTGGCTTTTTTAATCATTTCAGTTGGACTTAAGCCCTTGGGCATACCCATGATTTTAACCCAAGTGGCTCATCTCCCCCTCAAACAATCATTTCCTCTCTGATTAATCCCAAGATAATCCTAGGAATATTTTTCATAAATGAAAAATATTCATTTTCTCTTCAAAAAACCCTACTCAGCAACATATGCTCCAAAGCAACCGCCATTTTCTTTGCCCACAAAAATTTGAGAAAATTCCCAATTATTCTTGGAACCCTAGGGCACCTCCCTCAGCAAAAATATTACATCACTTTTTCAAATATTTTTGCTACAGAAAATCTTTTCTGTTCTGGTCAGAAAAGGCAGTTTCTACAGCAAGTATAATTTTCCTTGATCCAATGAGGCTGATTTTTCTTGAGCATCATTAGTTTCCTAAGAAACTACTAACCACCAAAAATCAGCCCTAAACTCTCTCTGGTTTGATCACAGTTAACTCCACAAGTTACTGACCAGAAACTTACAATGAAGTAAACCACGCACCTACAGCCCCTGGGCTCGACTCAAAGCATTGGAATGACCCAAACCACTAAGGACTACACGCCATACATGAATTTATGGCAAGCCGTGGCTCTATGCCAGAGTTCGCGGGGTGACCACGCGTGTGCATGATGCCAATGTGCTAGTCGACGCGCTCTGGATGCCGCCGCGTGCTCTGTTCAACGCGTGCTCGCTTCCCACCCTGCCGCGCCTTGCCAAACCTCGCTACAATCACCGTCCCAACGCCCTTACCTCCTCGCTGGCGCTCGCCGACGCCGGACCTCGCCGCAGCGAGCACGGGCACGACCCAACCAACCCAACAGTGAGCCACGCCACTTTGCTCGTCGCCACCCCCGCTCCTTTGTTCGTCTCCGCCCTCCCATAGTGCCCGCGTGAGCTGCGTCGCCTTCTCCCCCTCTCACTGACACCGTTTGTCGCCGGACGCCGTGTACAGAAGCCGTCCGGCGGAGCCCGATCCCCTCACCTCACTCGCCTATAAATACAGCCCCTCCCCAGCTTCCTCAAGCATCACCAACTCCTTCTACACACTCCACAACACACACTACAAAAAAATACACTTCCGTGATGATACGTGTTTGTCACAGTAGGTCACGTTTTCTGTCATGCATGTACATCCATGACAAATTTATGACAGAATCAAGATAGTCATACCTGTGCTGTCGTAGAAGTGTTCCATGACATTACCAAAATTATCATCACGGAAGTGTCCACTTCCATGACAATAAATCGCGCATCACAGAAGTGCTTTCGTCAAGGGTGACCGACACGTGGCATCCACCGTAACGGAACGTCGTTAAGCTATCGGGTCCGGTTTTGGATCCGATAACCCGTTAACAGCTCGGACCAATGGGGATTTTCCACGTGTAAAATCATCATTGGCTGTAGGAAACACGTGTCAGCTCCGTGTTGGCACAGGTGTCACTCATCCAATGGGCGAGATGCGCCTATGATATGTTAACACGTGGACCGGCCCAAAAGTGGCCCATAAAGTTTAAATGGGCCGGCCCAACTAAAGGCCCACAAGATTTTGCGGACCATAATGGGCCGGCCCAGCTAAAGGCCCACAAGTTTTTGCGGGCCATAATGGGCCGGCCCAAGTAAAGGCCCACATGATTTTTGCGGGCGATAATGGGCCGCCCAGGTGAAGGCCCACAAGAATTTTGAGGACTATAATGGGCGGGCCCAGCTAAAGGCCTATGAGATTTCGCCGACATTAATGGGCCAGCCCAGCTGTAGGCCCACAAGATTTTGAGGACCCTAGTAGGACGGCCCGTTAAAAGCCTACCATGTTTGGGGCCAAATTACGGCCCAGATCTGGTCCGGCCCTTTAAGAGGCTTTGGGCTAAATTATGGCCCATATCAGATTCGGCGCGTCAACTTGACGCTATGCTTTTGGGCCCACTGGCTAAAGTCACATTTAGTAATTTGGCCTGATATTAGTTTCAGCCTGTTAAGGGTCCGTTTAACATTTTGGTCCTATATTAATTTTGGCCTGTTAAAAGCCCGTCATATATTTGGGCCTAACTACGGCCCGGTTTGCATCCGGCCTGCTCGAAGCCGATAATCTGATTGGGCCAAACAAGGACCGAGACAATTTTGGCCTGTTATAAGCCCATGATTTGATTGGCACATTCATGGGACGGGGTCTATTTCGGCCTGCTGTCGGCCCGTGAGCTGTTCGGCATGTTTCAGGCCCAACCTACTTTTCAGCCTCCTAAAGGCCCATTGAGTTTTCTTGGGAAAATAGGGCCAGCGGTTTACTCGGCCTATTAAAGGACCGAATCTACTAGTGGGCCAGTTTACATTTAGGCCTGTTAACGGACCAAGATGACGGGGCCCATGATGCGGATCATACATGGTGATTTGCATGACGGCCCGATTATGTACCGTAATTTTACGGTTTGGCCGGTTTACTGCGAAGACAGGATATATATACAGTAAAATAACTGCAGCATCGTGAATAAGAAAAAAACCTAGACTATACAATAAAGAAATTATGGCATATTACATCCACTGGGCATCAAAGTTTGCCACTATGATAATAAAGCACAAGAAGACAGCAGATTACATACACTGGGCATCAAAGATCGCCACCAGTGCAACTGAACACGCCGACAAAATAATATACAAAACCGACAGCACTTCAATAGAGTTCAAGAAAGGTTAGCCCTGCTCGGGAGCTGCAGCGCAAGCAGCTGAGCAAGCTGGTGAGACTGCACTTGTTTGACACTTATATCCTCCTCACTCTGAAAGATAAACAAGCAGACAGATGACAGGTTTTGCACATACAAGTATCAGTGCTGACAATTCATCACATTTCTTACTGACGAATAAAGTGACACAGTTTAAAATAGCATTAACACAATATGGTAATGTTCAGGTCAAGACATGGCAGGAAATGACATTGTGAAGGAGTTGGCAGCTTCACGACACCACTGGATTACAGATCAAGAACTCATAAGTATCAATGGTTAGTGTGCTGTCAATTTATCCCATTTCAGATTGGCAAAATAAGATCACTTGCTCTGTATAGTTTAATTTACATGGTATGAAGAAGGAACTTGGTTGTACAACTGAAAACTTAAATTGAGAAGGACAAACTTTTGTTTATGAACTGGAGTACATAATAAACTTTAAACATGCAATTTGATGCAAACACCAAAAATAATCAGCTGTTGTAGTCATGCCTAACCAAATATACACAACAAAGTTTGAAGGCTTGAGAAGGACAAACTTACATTATTGGTGAAGGCAGGCTCGATAAAGCCCTTGTCCATGCTGATGGGGGGGGGCAATTCAAGAAGTTTACCACATAATCTTCTTCATAAGCATTGCCTTTATTCTACATTTTGTTAAGAGTAAATATAGATGTGACAATATAAGAAAAAATGGAGAATATTTAAGATAAGATGAAGAGTGATGCTACATAACCAAGTAGCTATAAATGTAAGTACAGCGATACAGGCAAAAGGTACAACCAAGAGCAATGCAGAGCTAAACTTCTTCAGTACCATCGGTGTTATCCAACCTTATGGTAAGAGTAAATATAGATCTTATGTGTAGAAAATGGAGGCAAAGGAAAATAAGCTGCAGAGTGATGGTACATGAACAACTACGTGTCAATATAAGTACACTAATAAAGGACAGCAGGTACTTACAAGAACAATGCAGAGCTAAAAAAATTCATTGGCATTGGATATATTCTACACTAATGTAAGCATTCATACATATCAGATAATTTGGAGCGAACAATTGATAAGCAGGCTATCATGCATACTGCTGTCACATAATGAACCAGGTATGTATGCAAGTACAGTGATACAGGACAACAGGTACTAACAAGAGCAAAGCAGCGGGCAGCATATTTGCGATATCCTGTCGTTCTTTTCAAACCGGAATTCTTTTTTGAGCAGATTTCCAACAAAAAAGATCTGTAAGGCACATGCAGAAAAGTAGAAGTTCAAATTGTCATGCGATATCATAGACAGTACCTCATCCTCGGAATGAGACCAGTGCATAACAAGGTTTTTCCATTCAATGTCTTCTAAATTTAGCACTGGAGACTTCACCAGAAATTCGTTTATAGACTTGCCATCAAAGTGTGATTTCCTCAGGTAACACCAATACTACTGCAATGCTTCCTTGAAAAGCGCAAGCAAGCTTTGCTCATCATGACTATCCCTACAACAATGTAATGTAAATCATTGATGTGTTCAATCAGCAGAAAACAGGAAAATAATCACCATGAATAATAGCACTTACACGTAAGTGGGACAGGAAGATGTGAAAATGGTGTTTGTCTTCACTATAATCTTCCAATGATGGGAATATATGCACGTAGTCCCTAACAACATTGAAAGCATTGTCTTTTAAACTGGGAATAACTGGAATGGGGTTCCAATCTACAGGAATTGGCCGTCTCTACAGTTGGGATAGGTCTTCGGCCAGTAGACTTGCTGTACTTTTTGCTGGAGTGGGATTTTTCTATGTTACGGCTGGTGCTATGGCAACTGAAATCGGCATACCTTTTGCTGGAGTGCAGGTCCTGTGTGGGGGGGCTAGTGGTGTGGCCAGTGAAGTATGGGCACAGTCTGCTGGAGTCGGTCCTACGTTTTGTGTCACTGGTTGTACAGCCAATATAAGTGGGGTGCTGTCTGATTTCTCCGGCACAACCACGTTTTTCAAGGACTTTGCTGGTGCTCCTTCAGGTTCAGCAATCACCCTTTTCCTTTTTGATGTCTGATGCACAAGAACAGCATTTGAGTGGAAAAACATGGTATGATGATAGATGGAATATGTATTGATAATGGATGGGCATGGCATCTCGACATATATGATAAGTAAACTAAGCAGATGGCGGTGCAACAAAGTAGAAGAAATGCAAGACAACATATGCAAGATATGCGCAATCAATAAAACCTTGCCAAATTAGAGCAGGCACCTTGATGGGTGAACATGGCAGGCCATCTGCCTTTGACTCCTCGAGGTTAGAATAGTCATTAGGATCATATTCTGAACAAGAATCTACAGGTGGGGAGCGTATGAGTTTCATTGCATCCAGAATGGCACTCAATGCCTTGGTGCCAATTTTGTAAGTCATTGCAGTGTTCCACAATATTCTTCTGATGCGCGGATTCTGATATTCACTGTAATTACGTATAATATCTGAGAACCATGAAAACATAAATAGTTGTGAGATTATCTTTGTAATGCAGAGGATATTCTAATATAGGGGCGCCCCTGTAAACACTTGTGTGCTATCACTGGATTCCGATGAGGGAGCTCATGTGTGCTGTAATATGATGCGTGCATTTATATAATCTGGCACAAGTACACAAAAAAATAGGCTCCAGAAGTAAGGATATTTGGCAGATGCTAGGTTCAAAATATACTGTATAGAGAGTTTATTGCCAAACCATGATAACAAGAGCACATAGCAACTAGGCAGATCATACTGTACATAAAAGGGGTACACCATAACCACGATATATAAATCGGGAAAGTGGAATTGGCTTGAAAATACGATGTTGTATTGCCGCTAGTAATTAAAAGCCTATCGATCAAGTACATGCTAGCTCTATCAGCTGTTGACTGCAAATGTCCCTGCTCCCCTTCCTGACAAGGAACATACTGTACGTACTAAATACAGAATAACAAAAGAGGAACATGTTAAAGAACAGGAGAGGAAGCATATTCTTGAGGTTCCGCTTAATTGCATACAATGTTGGTTGCCCACTCATGATGAATCACAGCGCCCAAAGAAATGCAATTCCATGTTGCCTCTCTATATGTGGCAATTTTGAACAAGAGTCATTAGGATCATATTCTGAACAAGAGTCAACGGGTGGGGAGCGTATGAGTTTCATTGCATCCAGAATGGCACTCAATGCCTTGGTGCCAATTTTGTAAGTCATTGCGGTGTTTAGCTTCAAGAGTGGACTGCTGCTAGTGCGACACAAAGCAGCTACACAGATCATAGTGTAGATATAACTGGAAAACCATAAGCATCAGAGTAAAATTAGCAAAGTGGAACTTGCTGGAATATATGTGCTAGTATTGCCGGTACGGCTAGAAAGGCTTCGGATACCAGCTCTCTTCAACTGAAGGTGCGGTACTGTTAATATTAGTGTAACTCTCAAAGACGACATAGCTCCCCGCATTTTCTTGCTATTCTTATAGGATTCAAGTGGGCAGGCCACCACAAGTCCTATTCCCATGTTTACAAAATCCTATGAATCAAAGAGGCCCGACGAGTTCAAAGTGTCCATACCAACCGACCATATAGACCTCTACACTACAAATGTCTCTGCTCATCTTCACTAGAAGGAACATACTGTACTACTATCATACTCCCTCCATTCCAAAATATAAGTCTTGGTAGAGATTTCCACTATGGATCACATACAGATGTATCCAGATACATTTTAGAGTGTAGATTCACTCATTTTGCTCCATATGTAGTCCATGGTGGAATCTATACAAAGACTTGTATTTAGGAACGGAAAGAGTACTTATTAAAGAAGAACAGAAGAGGAACATGGTAAAGAAGAGCAAGCAGATTTTGGATAATAAAATGTTTGTTGCACAGTGCCCACACATGATGAATTAGAGCACATTAAGAAAGCAACTCCCTGCTGTCTCTCTATATGTGGTGCACGTGCTTTTTCGAAAGTGAAGTAGGAACATTAGCTGACCAATTAAATGTTATCTGTTTTAGTAATATCTACGTATCCTAACCCTTCTTCTTCCTCGTCTCTGATTCTTCCCATACAGAACACAGCACGGGCCGCCGGCCGGACCATCGGCCCCCACCGCCTGTGTTCCTCCGCCACCCCCACCCCCCCCCCCCCCGCCCCCACCCGCGTCAAGTTTTCTTCATTCGGCGAGGCCCCACCACCGCCCCCCAACAACCAAAGTCCCCACCCGAGCCCCTTCGTTCGCACCGGCGAACAATGGCGAGCTCTGAAAAATTGACTGACCCAATTTTGAAATTTAGTCTACTGTGATTTAACTAGTGTGGAATATAAAAGGCGAAAACCATAAGCATTGGGAGTATAGTGTTGAGCGTGCCATGGCGGATCTGAAGGTGCAAACCGGACAAAGGCAACTTCGCAACCAATGTTTGCTCTCAACTAGCAAGTGATGGACAAGAAATCAGAGTAAAGCAGTGGCGATCTATTTTCTTGCTGTGATAAATAAGTTGAGCAGATACGAAAGAGTACCGCCTCTGGTGCGGCGTCGTGTATGCATCTGCAGAGAATTTGACGGTGATGCGGTAGCGATGGCTGTCGGCGGTGTGGAAGCAGATCTAGGAGGGTAGACGGTGGCGGCAGGGCGCGATGGACGAGACGGTCATAGGAGCGGCGCCGGCAAGGTGGACGACGGCGGGGATGAAGCGAGAGGACGGGATGCAAAGATCCCGGTCCGAAGCCGTGGATGAGAGAGGTCGATCTCTTGTAATGGACGGCGGCGTCGGGGTATCAGCTCCGGCATGGTGGAGGGGGACGGCGGTGGATGGGGTGGCGGACGGAGGAGGCTGGGGTGGAGAGGGTGTTTTGGCGCCCAAAGAGTACGAATGGGGAAATGGAGGTGGAGAGGAAGGGGGCCGGGAACCATGTCTTCAGGGCGCGCTTGTCTCAAATGCGAGGAAATTTACAAACTTAGCCCCCGTTTCAAATTTCCTACATCACAGCAATATTAGTCGGTTGGGGATAGGACGGTAATCTCGCATACACCGAATATTTGTCGATGAGAGTTTTTTTTGGCGCCCACCGTGTATGAATTGGGGAGGGAGTTGATTTCGGCTGAGGACACACTGTGTTTTGGCGCCCACCGTGTATGAATCCGGGTGAGAGGCGGTTATGTCACGTTTGAGTGAAATTACAAACCTACCCCTATCGAAACCTACAGAAATCGAGCAGATAGGCTTTGGGTGGCAGGGATAGGCAGTAGTAATTTCCATCTCGCAGATTTTGGTTTCGGGCGGTTACTGCGACTTTCCCTGCTTCGTTCAAATTTTGCAGAGTGCACGTTTACCGTGCCAACTCAATTCGAATCCCGTTTGTATTCTATTTTTTCGGGCGGGATCCATTTTCGATTGGAATAAAATTCTATATACATCATTTTTTTATATATACTTTCAAAAGCACAACACCCTTTATACATAAATATGGTTTAAAAATGGCATGATCTCATATTCATAAGGTTGTATCCATCAATTTGGATTTTCACATATTTGAAACCACTTTATGTTGAAATCCAATGTATGCATTCCTCGCTAACTGTCTCTAATCAATGTGTGTTTCATGCCTTTTTTTTTACTTCTCAAACATGTATAATGTGTTTCACCCATGCACCATATAGTGTATCCCGTTTAGACATTAATTGCATATAAACCATGCATTGTTTCTAATTAAAGAATCTATGGATCACCAATATTGATAAACTATATAACATTACACGTGTCCCGAAATTCAAATGAATATGCATGTTTGATACACCAATTTGCGTTATGATATTATCGATGTCGTGATCTCCAGTTTAAATATATGAATCCCATTTAATCCAGATATTCGTCTCATATAACTATCACTCATGCTTATATAGGACTATCTCTCTAGACCTATACGCGTTCATCGTCTCTCGGGTATCTCTCGTGCTACCTGTATGTCGACAATGATCTTTTATCTTCGTAACACACTGACGGTACTCTCTCCCTCGACCTTCATCACTCTATCTCTCTCTAAGTATATGTCGCTCCCTACTATGTGTCTCTAACTATGATTCTCCATGTGGAATCTCTTTCTCTCACACAAACACAAAACTTTGTCTTCCGGGGTCTCATTTCTCTCTACTATTCCCATGTGTGCCACTCGCACACCCCTAATACAGAGATGTCTTTCGCTCCTTGGGTATGAGAACCTACGACTCTTCCTCTTAAATATCTCTTTCTCACTCACAAACACAAACTCTGTCTCCCAGGGTCTCATATTTCTCCACTGTTCTCTTGCATGTCGCTCACACACACTGTCTCTCCCTAGAGATATCTTGCGTTCCCTCATATGTTTCTCTAGCTATCACTCTTGTTTTGAAATATCTTTCTCTCTCGCAGACACAAAACTCCGTCTCTCAGGATCTCATTTCTCTCTGATATTTGTTTGTATGTGAGTCACATGCACCCTTTCTTCATCTCTCTCACACCCACACCCATAACTCAGCCTTCTGATCCACTCGAATCCTATCTCTAACGCACACTAGCTAGCATCTTTATCTTTCTATTTATCTGTTTCTCCAACAACCTTCTTTCATTTATAGGTTGATCTCTTTTGCATAATCGTTGTGCCTCACTCCCTATGCTCGCCATAGATGCATGCTCCAGCCCACGCCACTATCTCTTAAAGACAAAAACACATGCTCAATTGTCGGGCCTTCTTCCCTGCATTCTCGCATGCATGCATATTGTCATACCGATCCGTCTCTCCCATGTCGTTGATCTTAGCTTATGACTTATGTCTTCTTTCTTTTATCTCGATCATGCGCGCGCACACACACACATCCCACGTATACATGTATACCTCTCACACATGCATGTTGAAGGTCTCTATGTCTCCATACGTAGTTAATTACCCTCAACCCTAACGCCACATCGAATCGTTCTCTTCTTGTGTGCACATAACTTCCGCCTGGATGGGTAAAACACACACTCACACTTAACAATCTACTTGTAGCTACCCCCCCCCTCTCTCATTCTTCCCCTATATCCCCGAAACCAATAAGACCATCCCTTCGTTTAATTCCCGCCTACATGCACCATCGATATATGGTAGTCTTCCTTGGTGTCTCTCAAACAAACACGTTCTCTTGATGTCGACTACTCTCACGCGCACACACCTTCTCTTCCCTCTCTACGGGCATTTTCTCTCTCGCACCCCATCGTTGGTGGCATCTGCCATACACATCACCTCTCTATGATGAAGCCTTGCACACTTAAATTACATCCGCCACCGAAGACACACACACACACACAAACAAACAAACACACACACACACACGCACCCACCCACCCACCCACACACACACAGTAAGACTCCATCACACACACATGCACACACACACACACTAAGACTCCATCTCTCTCTCTCCCCCCACACACACACAGACTGAGACTCCATCTCACACACACATGCTCTAGGCGGAGCATTTGTTCCTACCACCCTTCATCCACCCTTACCCGTATGATAAACAATCACCTTAATTTACTTGTATAACATGGACAAATTCCACTTTACTTTAGTAGTTAGCAAACTTATCATTTGTACCCTTATAAAAAACCGAGTTGGCGATGATGGTGTGCCTGCCATCTTGTAATATAGACCGTCTGATCTATATCTGACGGATAGAAAGCAAACTATGTTAATTTTACAAAAGATAGCCGCACCTCTCTCCACATCCTTATCTCCCACACCTCATTGCTGAGCAATTAAAAAAGAAAGTCTCCGGAACAATCAAGCATGGTGGCCACTGCCGCCTGCCGGCGCCGTCCATCCCCATGCCTTCGCCCATTCCGACCACCAGTCACCACCACGCTCCACTCCTCCTCACCTTATCTCTCATCTTTCATTTTTTTCGATGACATTCTCGAGATACCAGTTTTCCGATAAAATTCTCGAAATATCATTAATTTTTACACATGGGATTACTCCTGCATGGGTAAATGACAACATGTGTTTTGTAAAAAAATGCATATTGATGTTCCGTGCAATGCACGAGCATCTTGATTGTAATTATATAATACAAATCACGAGCAGGAAGTGACATTTTTTTTACACAACCACGTTAACATGGCCACGTAAATCACTAGCTAAAGTAAATACCATTATACTTATATCCCGATTAAAAAGGTTGAGTACATGTCCGAAGAGTAGAGTCGCACACACGCACTCTGTCTCTCAGAATCTCTCACACACACACCAGTTACGTGACGCCCACTTAAGCAGACACGTATATTACAATTTGTGCCCCCGTGGGTACACGTGATGCTGCGCATTTATTTAAGCCGGACGGCGAACCCAAACAGTAGCTGCATTCATTCCCCTCCCGCCGCCTCTTCTCTGGTTGCCGTCGCCCGATAGCCATGGCCCGGCCGAAGTTAACAACATACACCATACTCCCGCCGGAGCGGCTGTTTAATCTGGAAATTTTAGTGGTCATGCATGCATCTTTTTGTGCTAGCACTCCTATATAAGGGTTGACCGGTCGCTTCCCGCGGACGTGCGCGGGCGGTGGAAGAGGAAGGAGAAGGGAAGCGGGCTGTGGAGTAACATTTTTTACCACAATTTCTTAGGAAACTAAGTGCAATAATTGAGTAGTTTTGCAAACTACCAATACTACACATGAAACGGTTCAAAACCTATACTCCCTTGCCAGCGCGCGCTTCCCGCGTGAAATGGTCAGCGTCACCCTGGAGCGTCAGTGCTGCATTAATGCCCGGCCAGAGCGGAGGCGACCTCTCACTGGCACCGGCTTTGAAGCGGCGCGACGGCCGAGAAAGCGCCGCTTCCCGGTGCACCGACTGCTCCAGGTCGAGGCTGGCCATCGACCGGGTGATGCCCCCCTTCCTTTCCGCACTCTAATCTGGTGCATGACACGTATTACATCGACCCGGATGCTGCTGGCTGTCCCACATGTCGGCGAAGTAGTACGTAGTAGTAAGAAGAAGCAAAGAATCATGCGGTATAAGTCTTTCTAGAGATTCCAACAAGTGACTAGACTACACCGCGTGCAGTATCTCAAATCTCAAATCTCAAATCTCCCTTCAGATTTATAGGGCTCAAATCTCAAATCTCATCAACCAAGGCATTTTGCAATTGGAGGAATGTATCTCGTACTTTACAAACCTACCCTAATTAAACTCATGCATTAATTACGTAGTTCTCTCGTTTTCCTCTCCGCCTTGGTCGCGGTGCACAATATTGACCACTCCTATATGACTAGCCGCTCTATCTACATGCGGGACATCAAAGCATCCGGGCCCACGTGCCATCCACCAAATCACAGCGAGGTGCTACAGTCGAAACTCACCGGTCACCACGGTGTGGCCGTCATGACCCGTCATATCACAAAACCCACACCTTTACCAGCAGTGGTAAAGTGGCCTCGAAGTTGGACTGGACGAAGCAACCATCATTTCACTGGAACGCTCGTTGAAGCCCTTTCTCCCCTTTCTTGAAGAAAACTCACTCCAGGCTACTCACTTCTGCCATTTTTCTTCTGTACCGACGAAGGAAAGGTGGGCGAATCAGTGATGCTGCTATATTTTCATTCCAAGAATCTTCTTTTTGCGAAGCACTGACCGATTCTCACAGCCTATTCTTTTCCCATTTTCATTGCGATTGTGGTTTCCTTTCGATTGCTTTTTGTTTTCAGTTCATTGATGGATCCTGGAGCACTAGGCAAAGAGTTGCCGGCGGACAACCCACTGGAGACATCGATCCAGGAAGCAAGGACCGACCAACGAGTTGACCATGTTGGCGGGCCAACCCATGGAGACGAAGAACTCCAAGAAACAAGCACTGGCCAAAGAGTTGACGACGTTAGCGGATGAACTCCTCAAAGAAAGTTGGAAGAACAGCAAGGGACCCACCGTGCCTACCCCAGAAACTCTGATGGCCACCTTTGCGCGGCTCAAGGCCGAGTTTGAGGAGATAGTCGCCGTTGAGAAGTAGTATTCCCCTGGCAAGGTGATGGCCCCATCGAGGACGAGGAGATGGCCCCCGGAGGGATGGGATCCCCCGGTGAGCTGCACAAGGTAAAAAATAATGGCTTATTACCGAAAGTTGTGGTTTTTGATTATTTGCAATGTGCTTGCTAATATGTTAGGGTTGTGCAGGTGCCGGTGGACGTCCTTGATGATTCCGATGTCGCGGCCCGTCCTGTGGACAACGCCCCAGAGATCGTTTTCGATGTCGCGGTCCGTCCTGTTGGCATCCCCCGGAGATCGATTCCGATGCCGCTGTCCATCCTGTGGACATCTCCCCAGAGATCGATTACGATGTTGCGGTCAGTCCTGTGGACATCGCCCCAGAAATCGATTCCCATGCCGCTGTCCATGCTGTGGTCATTGCTCGAGAGATCGATGACAAGAAATAGTTGGTCGCGCTAATCCTTCAGGGTAGTTTGCATTGCCCTGTGTTTAATTACAAGAACGATGCGTGTTATCAAACCATCTTAGGGCTAGTGCACTATCTTGTGTGGGCGGTACTTGCTACTTTTGTTTGATAGTGAATCATGTGAACCCTCTCCGAGTTATGGAAACAGATGTATCCTCACAAGCTTTTGATGTAATATATGGCATGCTTAGATGTAAGTTTGAACTGTTTATCATATCAGCAGGGCTTATTTGATGATTCTTGGTGTTAGTAGGCTAGCTACTGTGCGAGCTATAGTACTTGCAAAACACTCACCAAAGAGAAATGTTGGGGCTGATGAGCTTGTGGTACGCTTATACTGATCCGTCGTCGATCGGCCAATAGCCCAAGCTCCTAAAATTGTAGGCTTAGCGATCGATCAGACAATAATCAACACGGATACATTCAGGCCTCATTTGGTTCATAGGTTAGGAAAATCGTAGCAAAAGTACAGAGACGTACAACACAAAATCATAGCAGTACAGAGACGTCCCTCCGTTTCAAAATAGATGAGTCAACTTTGTACTACTAACTTTGAAACGGAGGGAGTACAGATCCTAGGCGGGCTAGTTTGGCCTAGTGGGTTTTAGTGATATGACGTGGTACAGTGTCGTCCAGTCTTCGCGTGTGGTAGCAGTACTGCGGGTAGAGTAAGTTTTCTTTAAGAAGCGGAATTCAACGAAGTCATGATGGTTCCTTCATCCGACTAACTTACAGTGGGAAAGGTTGAGCCTGCGCTACGACCGGGGTGGACCAGGATAATTTTGTGCATGGCAGGTGGACCACGATGGTCGACGTCCCACATGTCAGCGAATGAAAGTATTCTTTCCGATATAGTGGACGAGCAACGAGTATTCATTGTTTATTTTTGATGAGACCTATTGTCTCCACTGTTACAACGGAGGAGTGTGAAACACGGCAGCCCAGTGAACTTGGCATGTGCACCACTCCCTCCTTCCTCATGTAATACTACCATAGTGTTGACTATAAGGTTACAACTTTTTCTCACTTTCTCTCTATCTATTTCCTCTCAAATGTTTTTTACCTTTCTTTTTTTAGACATAATTGTTTTTATGCCTCTTTTTTTAGAATTAGTTTTTTATACCTAGGAGCACATGTAGAGACGAGCTCCTGCAGATCCCACTCCTTGACTTTGTCAATGCCTCTCTCTCCTCCACATAAGCGGGCTTGTCGAGAAGACAAGAGATGATCTCTTAGCACAATATGTTTCACCATGTTTTTAGGAATAACTAGTTATTGAAGATAAGGCTAAGAGATGATCCATTGTACACATGTTTGTTTGTCATCTCTAAATTACATGCAAGACTTATGATAAGACTATCTTATCAACCATTGTACATGCCCTTTATAGCCCATAATTTTACTGGTAGTACTTGCTATGAATGCGGGCAGCTGGCCTCTGAGGGGGGAGCGCGCGCGGGGAGGTGGTGGGGTGGGGGAGGGGTTCTGGTGGGCCATGGCGGTAAGAAGCGGGCTTGGAAGCAGTGCGGACCCCCGCACGGCCCACCTCACATTATCACCACATATTTCTTGGAGTCCGTGCACGGCGGGCGGGCGATCTCTTCTCCCTCCCCTGTCTCTCTCCTCTCAACCGACACCCGCCGAGCAATTAGATTTCGGCTATCGACGGTTTATTCAATTGCAGTCCCACATGTCAGTGAAAATGCAAGACAATGCGTGTCCCCTCTGGTGAGCGGCGTGCGAGCCGGACTGTCGGGGGTGCGACGTGAACGCGACGCGTACGATTTGTAAGTGTGCCGCCTTTTCCTTTTGAACTTGCAAAGCGTAACATTTTCGTGTGATCGATTGATAGAAATCCAGAACAAAATGACGAGGGCGGCGCTTTCCCGCGTGTTAGGCGGGCTAGTTTGAGTGATATGATGTGCTACAGTGCCGTCCACTTGCTCCATTTTTATGTAAGCAAGAGTCTACACTCTTACGTGGGAGGAGTGCGAAACACGGCGGATCTGATTTTGATCGAGGGATAACTATTCCCTGCGAAATAATGGAGCACTGTTAGCGATTATAGCATAATAGTTAGGGCATCTCCATCGCTGGCCCTCAAATTTACACCGGCATCTGTCCGAGGACACTGGTGGATGCCATCCAATGCTGCCCGCATACCTTTCAACAACTATATGAACTAACCGGACCAAATTCATGCAAACAAAGCAAATTTCAAATTGACCGGATGAAATTCATTACATTTCGAGAACTTTTCCTATAAACTGGACGAAATTCATTACATATTTCGCACAAACCGTACTAAAACCTACTGTAAACCTAATCTAAACGATCGTCGGGCCCCGACCACCATGTCCGGCCATGAACCCGAGAAAGTCGGCCATTGACTTTGCCTCCTCCTTATCCGTCTCGATAACCTCCTCCTATGGAGCACAAGGTTATGTAGATTTCCGCCTCCACGTCACCGTCAAGCGGCTAATCGGCCGCCGATTTTTATCCCACCAAGCTTGGCGTCGACTGAGTGGAGGAGCGGTGGCCTTCCTGGGACCAGAGCGGTGGCGTCCTACCGTGTACTACTCTTCCTCGCTGCCGGCTGCGCCCGCGCATGCGCGCCAGCTTCGTGGTCGTGGCGGCGGAGGGCGGCCGGGGGGGAGCCGGTGATCTCCTTCGTCTGCTCCTGCGAGAGTACGTCCAAGAGAGCTTTGGAGTGCACCCAGAGCGGAGCCACCGATGTCCTTCGTATGCTCCTGCGACAGTACGTCCAAGAGAGCTTTGGAGTGCCCGGAGGCCATGGTTGGAGTGGTGCCAACAGAAGGAAGGGACCGGAGGAGAATGAGTCTGGGTCTTTGGCTATGGCTGGGAGCTGGGGCTCAAGTTAATATAGCGGGCGAATGGCAATGAGACGCCGCAGGCGGATGGACGGCTGGCACTGGAGTAGGTTCGTCAGTAGCCGTGGTGTCATTAACGCGGAGCAGTCGCTTGCATAGGATGCCGCGTGGGTGGCGCTCTCTCGGCCGTCGCGCTGCTGCAATGCTGGCGCCAGTGAGAAGTCGTGTCGGGCGTGAATGCGGACACTGCTTCAGTGACTTAACCGCATGTGCTTTGTCTCACTGACATGTGGGCCCAACGGGCATCATGCCCGCATGTCAGTGACACACCAACTGCACCTGCAGTTAAGGATGGTGAATGCGGCATTGACGTTCTGGAGAGACGGTGATCGTTTCAGGCGGGAAGCGCGCGCTAGCGATGGAAGGGGTTTCGGTAGGCCAGGGCGGTCAGACGCTGGCGTGGTGGTAAAATGTGAACTCATGGATGACGAGCCTTTGAAGCGTATGCGGCACGTATTGACAACCAGGCGTCCATGCAACCGCTCTTGTCGCCAGCTAGCATTCGACGACCACCATTAGACACCACAAAACCATACATAACTTATGAATAATGGACGAATCGATCAGACACACACTCGTGTGCAGTGGCACTATGATCGGTTGCTCACGATAGTACATACTCCGCACCATAGTACCCTCTCTAGCTAGGCTGTTTTATAGATTGTCGTTGTGATGGACGATATACATGAGCAAGGCACCGAGTCACGAGTATGACCGTTGGTGTTGAGCCAGGTGAATACATGCTCGGTGTTCGCGGAGGCCTCCAGCAAACGTCTAAACAGTAATATCACATACGCATAATTTTGGTTTTTATTTCTTTCTCCACTGATAGGTAGGCCTGCATAGATAGATAGATAGATAAAGAACACGAGCTGATGAGGCGCATGCGGACTGTTTGACTGGTCAACCAGACAAATACGGAGCTATACGCCAAGCCAGTGACCGTATAATGACCATGTCTCGTATACAATGATCAAAGTGAGCTATCAAGACAAGTTCAATGACCGCCAATGCATTTTACTCGGTAATAAATGACCAGGATTGAAGGGGAATCCAAATTTCCTTCGTCTTCTGTCCTTGAGCTCTTGACAAACCAATGCACTTTACGGTTGTCCGGCCACTCCACCCCAGAGCTGTCACCAAGCGTCGTTAATGCCACCGCGCCGCACACTAACCGGTAAGGAAGCGATGGCATCCGGCCGCGCCGAGTTCCTCGCCGCCCACGACCGCACACAGAATGGTAGGCAAGCGGTGGCATCCCGCCGTGCCGAGTTCATCGCCGCTCGTGACCTCACACCTATGTGGGCAGAATTTGAAGCTGCCAAGGCCGAATGGGCGGTAGCGCAAGAGGCGTCCAAAGCCGCACAGAGGGAGCGGAAAAGTCAGAAAGCACTCAAGAAAAGAGAGGCCCGCCGCCGCAAGAAAGAAGAGGACGCACGCGCTGCTGCGGAGAGGTCGGCGGAGATCCAAGCACGGTGGGGTGTCGCCGACAAAGCCGGGAAGGAGAACGACGGCGTCTGGCCAGCATGTGAGAAGTAGTAGTACTAGTAGTTAGTGTGTGTGTCTGTGTCGCCCGTACGTTTGTTTAATTAATTACGAGCATGTAACAGTACTACTAGTTACTACTATAGTTTTTAGAGCAAATTACCAGTACATTAGCCTAGACTCAATGGAAAAATTCCTATCCTATGCATCAAATGGCATATCTCTCTATAGGAATTGAGATGAATGTCATCTCACTTCCTATGATTTTCATATTCCTATAAAATTCCTATCCTATGAACCAAAGGAGGCCTCTGCTGGAGTAACTACTGTAGCTAGCAGTACTGCTGGTACAGTAGTTTTCTTCAAGAAGCGGAATTCAAAGTCATGATGGTTCCTTCATCCGAGCAACTTCACAGTGGGTATGGTTGGGCCTGTTATTTGACAGCTCATTGGTAATTACTGCGGCGCGACGACCGGGGTGAGTCTCCCTTGGAGTTCTGCGGGCATGGCAAGTGGACCAGGATGGTCAACGTCCCACATGTCAGCGAGCGGAAGTATTCTTTCCAATATCGAGGAGCAAGGAAACCGCATGGTATAGTATCACTGGTGATTTATATTTATTTTTTATTTCTAATAAATGCTAGCGTTTCAACTCTTACGACGAAGGAGTGCCAAACACACGGCACGTGCTGGATGTCGCACACGTCAGCGAAAGGAGTGGGACATGAACAGCGTGGTAGAGCGTCTCCACTTCTGGGTCGGAGACCACACGTAGTAGTACTACTATACTAGTGGTATGAACGATACAAAGTGCGACCCGGAGAGAAAGACATGTCTAGTTGGAAGGTCTCGGGGCATACACGTAAACAAATATAAAACCTAAAATGTGCCTCCAATTAATATAGTAGTAGTAGAGTACTTAGTCACGTACTCCATAACATCACTGGGCATTGCACGTACAACATTTAGTGGTAGTAAGAGACAAATGCCTATATGCCACACATGTTCATACTATTTGTACCTTTCTACTTCACTTACTGCGCCACGTTACATAGGTTCGCACGTCCACTCCTGGGTACATGTCCGTCTCGTAGTTCCAGTCCCACGTGTTCTTCATATAGATGGAACGATCCTTGCATGACACGTGCACCTTGATGCTAGATGTGTCGCGTGTTGGCAAAAGGATGAACAAAGCTCACGTAAAAAAATAGAGTGGAAGAACATAGATTCCCGACGACCGAGAAGGAGCAAGGAACCTCGGGGTCGAGCGTCTGCACTCATAATATTTTATATTATTCAGCGATATAAAATCAACCAATCATCTCCACAGTGGAAGGGAAGAGTACGAAACACGGCAGCCCAGTGTAGTTACATCATACTAGTGTACATGGCTAACCCACGCTATCACCATATTTCTTGGCTTCCGTGCGACACCTATCTCTAGTAATCCAGCAGCCCGTATCGCTTCTCCCTCCTCGTCTCTCTCAAAGGCCCCGTTTGGATACTCTAACTCAGTTAAAGGTTAGAGTTAGATTCTAATCCTGAACTAACCCTGAAGTAACTCTAGCGAAAGAGGTGTTTGGATGACAGGGTTAGATGGAGCGCGGATACGGCGAGGTGCCTTCATGGGCGGTGTGAGAGGGAGGGAGGGAGGGAGGGAGAGGATGAGAAGCTTCGAGGAAGTGGGGAGGGATCTGCTGCGGGGAGAGCGAGAGAAAAATGTGTTTTTTAGTGTCCCGAGAAGAACTAACCCAAATAAGCACCTCTTGGGTGGGTTAGATTTTTTTTGGGTTAGTTGAGTTCAAACTAACCCAAACTAACTCTAACACGTGGATCCAAACAGTAACCCAAACTAACCCTCCTGCTTGGATATTTTTGGGTTAGTTGAGTTCAAACTAACCCAAACTAACCCTCCTGTTTGGATATTTTTGGGTTAGTTAAGTTCAAATCGCACAGCCCGACCTTTCCAGCAGTAAGCAATTTGAATCCACTACTCCCTCACCCTCCTCGCCTCTCTGTCAAACCGCATATGCGAAAACTGCCGCGCGTACTGCCCGGGAAAAGCCCCGCCCTCAACTTTTAACTACGAGAAAATAGTTCGAGCTTGTCCGTTCTATATAAATACTAGTACTATATGTTTATTCACCCGTGGGGTTGTTCAATGAATGGAGGGCCGGGGAGCACAAGTGAACAATACTACTACTAGTAGTAGTAAGTAGGAGTCGTACAAGTAGTCACCTTAAATAGAGAGTTTCTTTTCTTTAATGCCACGTACACAAATTGAAACGCTCGTTGTGGAGAGAAAAAGATAATCACTCCACTATATATGTACGCAGGGGCCTGAGCGCTTGCTTTACTAGGGTTTCTCTCTTCATTCTCTCATCCTCTCCAGATATAAACAAGACAGCGGTAGCGACATTTTCTCTCTGCTCACCGCTGGTCACAGATCCGGCCGGATCCCTTTGGCTGGTGTGTGTAGAGGACTAGGTGCATCATTCACGCGGTCATCGCCGGCGAGGGAGGAAACCCACAGCTGCCGGACGGGCCCGATCCTCTGCCCGTGCCGTTCTCTCCGACACAGCGCCGGCTCGGGAGGTCCTCCGACCCTTCTTCCTCCATGCCGTATTGTCCGCAGATCCGACCTGCCGCCACCGACATCCCGACGACCCTCAGGTATAAGTTCTTCGAAAGCGTCCTTGCTCTACTGCCCCAGCTCCCCATGTGTCTGCATGTGCATCTTTTTCTACTCCCATCAGCTCTTCCAAAGCCACCTAAATTTGTAGTATTATTAGAGGTAAAGCTACTTCATGCATTCGAATCTAGGGCTTTGTTCAAACAACGAAGAAAGGGGGGAAAGTTGTAGCATGAATCTAGGACTTGATTCAAATAGGAAATAATATGGTGAAAGTAGTAGAGACCGGATACCCAACCGGTCTCTTGGTTGAAAAGGGAAATAATGGGAAAACGCAGTACAAACTGGATAAGGAACATATCTATTATTGGTTGAAAAAAGGATAGAAAGTGGCGGCTGGTGGACAAGTCAACAGAGTATGTACAGGGTTAGATTTGTTGCCCTCACATAGTAAAAGGTCTCGAGGATTCGAATTGCTGCCCTCACATAGTAAAAGGTCTCAGGATTAGATTTGCTGCCCTCACATAGTAAAAGGTCTCCAGGATTAGATTTGCTGCCCTCACATAGTAAAAGGTCTCCAGGATTAGATTTGCTGCCCTCACATAGTACAAGGTCTCCAGGATTAGGTTTGCTGCCCCCACATAGTAAAAGGTCTCCAGGATTAGATTTGCTGCCCTCACATAGCATGAACAAACTCGGCATCACCACTTTATGCCTCCTTGTAGGTACATTGTGCTGATGCGTCCACTGTCGCATGTCCTTATACCAACCTTTTGCTGTTGTTAAAGTAAGGGCGCATGTAAAATGAAGCAATCACACTGTTACCTTAGGGACATGTCTAACCAGTGTTATTGTTAATCTAATGCCTCCAGTGATAAGATGCAATTAAACTGTGTTACAAATGGCACTCCTGCTATTTTCCCTAGTATGATAAGTAAGTTGCTCCTTTACGCTGCTGAGTGTCCTGGTGTCCCCACGGTCCCATGCCCTTAAACCAACTCTTTAGCTACTGTTGATTTACTGTATCTGGTAAACAAGCAATGCCACCATTAAAGTAATCCCATATTTGAGGAATCTCATTGTTGATCGTAATGCTTCTGGTAACATTAAGCATTGCTGACGTTTTAAAATTTCTACTGTCCTTGCATGATTGCCATGAACATAATTAAGATGCTTCTTTTCATTTCGTATATGTTTCGTATATTCTTATTGACCAGCAACTATTTAATTTCTATCTTTTTGTGCAAATAGGAATATCCATTTCACCTTGTTGCTATTGTGACCTTTTGGTGAACTGCACAAAACACTTTTTTTGGAATGAGTGTCTTGTGCAGTTCAACTAAAATGTCACGTGGGCAACATCTCTCAATTTTGGTGGAACTGCACAAAATGGTGATTGGAGTTTCCAAAATCTCCGTCAAGTTCTGCTGGTAATCTCGTGCAACATTTTATGAGCCTTTGCAAGATGAGCCGTCACTGTCACCACAATGGCACTTTATTTTAGTGGAACTGCACAAAAGGATAAGAAAATTATAGTTGCACCTTACATGAGCCGGGCAGCCAACCTTAATGTTCCTCAATTTTAGTGCAACTACTAAAGAAGAACCTGCCAGCTCACGAGAGCAAGTACTTCTTGCTAGCTGAATGATGCAATCTTTGCTTCATTTTAGGTGAACTGCAGAAAAAAGGCGCATGAATTGAATCATGGAACTCCAGGCAGGCCTCATCCTAGTGGAGCTGCAGGTTGAGTAAAGGAGGCCACTATTAAAGTGAAATCATGCTCTCCTGGTTTGTGGTGTGCAAACAGGAATACTCAACTACAGATGTTGTGACGGTCAAGAGCATTCGCCAAGTTCTTCAATTGTATGACATGGCTAGCCAAGATGGATTTAATCCCGATATTCACTTTATCAAAAGGCTCTAATGGGTTGGTTCTGAATCTTGCAAGCTGGGAATCAATGAGATGTGTAGGCATCTTTGTTGTACTTATTATTTGAATCTTATTTGTTGGTTCTGAATCTTGCAAGCTGGGAATCAATGAGATGTGTAGGCATATTTGTTGTACTTATTATTTGGATCTTATTTGTTGGTTCTGAATCTTGCAAGCTGGGAATCAATGAGATGTGTAGGCATCTTTGTTGTACTTATTATTTGGATCTTATTTGTTGGTTCTGAATCTTGCAAGCTGGGAAACACGGCATGATGATGCAGAGGACAACAACCATAACAAACAGTTCAAACTTGGTAGTATTATCTTTGTGAAAGTGCGACAAATGTGCTGATCGTGTGCGTCCTGAGAATAATAATTCTAATTGTTGTGCATGTTGATCCTGTGGCACTGATAGAACGAGCCAATGCATTGCTTGTTTTAAGTATAAATTTCTATTAAAGCTAATTAAATTGAAGTAAAGTGACCAATAAATCCTGTTATTACAGTACCAATACCGACCCGCTCGTGAACCGACGTGTGGCCGGAGTAGGTTTCTTAATGGAGGCGTTTGAATGCGCCGAGGGTGCATCTTCTGCCGGGCGTGCAGCGGACGAGGGAGGGGTAGTAACTATTGTCGCCTGTACACACTCAGTTTACTGTTGAATCCAGTTCCCCAAGAGCTGAAAAACGAATTGCCGCCGCCTACACACTCGTTCACTTGAAGAGACTCGAATGGCGATCCGAGGGGTGAGCCTGCTGGATATGGACTTCAGCAAGGAGTTCCCCTTTGAGTTCGTCGTTCAGTCCTATGGCTGCACCAAGTTGAATGTGATGTACACCAACGATCCGGACTCGGTGAAGCTCTGCCTCGCCGAGTTCAAGCAGTACCTACAGGACGAGAAAGCACAAGGTTGCAGGACTAGACCTTGTGCCCATCCATTCATCTCCTGACAGGGACCAGCGGATCGCCGTCGCCCAGGTATGTGTGCGGGAAGAGGTTCTCATCTACCACTTCTGTAGGGCCATCAGAGGTTCTGGAGCATTCGCCCGTTTCATCGGCAGCGCCGACTGCACCTTCGCTACGGTGGAGAGAAGGAAGAACGCGACGATTCGGCCATCTGGTGCAACAAGCTTGTCGACATCCAGAAGCAATACAATATCATCAGCAACGGGCAGGAGAAGGACTCCGTGGTTGACCTCGCCGAGACCATCATTGACCCCTGATACGCCAACATGAAAGAAGACAACGATACCAAGGACCTGAACACGTGGGAGGTACCTCTGAATCTAGCCTACATAACCTACACGGCCATGGACGCATACGCATGCAACGACATGTACAGGCAGATCTTGGACATGAGGGCGTGTCTGCTTCCCGTAACCGACGAGTACACGGACAGCCGCAGCATCATGATCAAGCGTGCCAGGAAGGTCTAGATGTTGTACTTTATCTGTTTATAAGCACCTTTATCATCTGAGTGTTTCATGCATTAGCCTAAGTGTCGTAATTATCTGTTTTGTCCGAAATATTTCTTTTAATAACCCATTAACCTGTTTACTTTTTTTAGTGGCTATTTGCTTATGTATGTAACTAGTTCACTTGTCCTTTAAAAAACTAGTTCACTCGGCTGCCGTGCTTTGAATCTCCTTCCTCCCAACATATTCCCCTCCTCAGGTGGACCCAGCAGGTCTCGTACACAGACATATGGGACCAACCCCCTATCCATTTGTACTTCTTTATTTTGTTCAATCTTTCGTCCTCTTCCTATACACAGCTCAGTTCTATTTTTCGTTTTCATTAATCCTATATCTGAATTTTCTCCCACTTTCTTTTTCGATGTAAACTGAGTTTTCTCCGAATCCTTTTCCCTAGAACCAACTCAACTGTCCCACGTCTAGCCTAAAACATAATAATACCCCACATACTATTAACTCATCAAATTTAAATGATATTTTATTTTGTAAGTTGAAAGTTCTTACAAAATAATAATAATAATTGTTTATGTATAACTTGGCAAGTTAACTCCTAGTGATTGCGTACATAAGCTTGCAAAGATTTTACTGACCAATGCAGTAATAGACGTGCAATCATGTGTTTATGTTTTTATAACATTTCTCCGTCTAGCCCAACATGATATTTTCACCCAGCCCAGCAAGTCCACGGATTTCGAGAAAAATGCAAGTGGGCTTTAAATTCTACCATACATATAAACGGGTTGCATAGATGCTACATCATTGTTTCACCCAGCCCACCAAATGGACTAAAAAACAAATGGACTGGCTAACATGTGGGCCAGTAGGTCGAAGCCTAAGAAGGCGTTGGATTTACATCCAACGACCGGCATTCTTCTTCAATCTCTCGTCTTCTTCCCCCAGCACTGCCGGGACCGCCTGCTCCAGCCTCCGGTGTCCAGCGGCATTGTTTTGCGCTCCTCAGCGAAACGCTACCCCGCCGACGGCCAGGCCATCCCTCCACTCCGCACCTCCTGTTATTCTCTGCCGAGTGTAGGCCCACCCCGCACCCAAACCAGTCAAGTTTCCCACTCCTCTCCGTCTGCGACTCCACTGCCGCGTCTTCCCCATCTCCGGGTCGTTCCAGTCTGGGGCTCGCCGTCGTCCACCACCTCGGTGCGCTCGGCGCGGCGTGGTCAACATACGAGAGTCATCGGAAGAGGACTGTACGTGGAGAGCCTGACGGCTGGGACCCACGAGGTCCATGGTCGCACGCATGGAAAGTTCCTCCTTATTATGCACTGTAGATGGACTATACGGGAAGGGCTTCTGTATTTCGCGAAAAAAAACGTCCCCCCCCCCCCCCCGCTGACAGGTCGGACCCACCAGCTATATCTTCGCACGCAAGGAAGTGCCTCCTTATTACGCACAAAAAAATGAATACCCCCTGCTAGCTGGGACCCACCATAGTGGGTGGCTGACTTGTGGGCCTACTAAGTTGACGGGGACGGAGGGCTTTGTCAACTTAGTCAATATGAAAGATTCTAGCTCCAGTGACCGTACGATGTCCATCCAACGGCCATAGTGCTACTTCAACCTCTGGTCTTCTTGCTCCAGCCGCCCAAAGCAGCGCGGGTCGTGCCGCGTGCTCCTGCCACCCGTGGCCGGCTGTGATGCCGCGGAGGCCTCACCGCCCCCTACTACTCCCACCGCTGGCCAGGGCATCCCTCTACTCACCCACACCCCCTGTTATTCTGCGGCGACGGCAGCCTCACGCCGTAGCCAAACCAGTGAACCCTCGTATTCCTCTCCGCGTGGGCATCCACTGCCGCGTCTTCCCCGGCTCCGCATCGTCCCCTTCCTAGGCCTCGCTGTCGTCCACCGCCTTGGTGCTCTCGGTGCGGCGTGGTCAATGTGGTCAACGACCGACTTCCATCGAAAGAGTACTGTACGTGGAGAGGCTGACAGCTGGGTCCACGGCCACAGCCCAGTTTTTTTGTGATTTGCCAAGTAAGTCGCTTTGTCATGCCTGTTGGGCTGCAAATATTTCAAGACGAGGAGAGCTTCATTCGGCTGGCCGAGAAAATGGCCTATCAGTAATGAGAAATGGGTTGTACATTTTTAAAACACATCAAACCGGCAATTAGTTTCAAATTTCTTTTTTTCATTTCGAGATTTTAAATTGCATTGATTTTTATGCGTGGACAATTTGTTGGATTTTATATTGATATACATTTATTTTTTAAATCAGTTTGAATGTGACTCAAAATTTCGGGATTAAAAACAGTTCGGACCGCACCGAAATATGCAAAATTTCCTATAATTTTTTAACCGTGGCCACAATATGGGCTGTAATGCTAACAAAAAGAATATGGGCTCCAAAAAAACCTTAAGAAATTAGCAAATGGGCTGTAAATTATTAGAAATAATGGCAGATGGGCTGTATACTGTTTTCCACAGATTTGAGGCTTTCCTAAAAAAAGGTTGATGCACAAGCAGTGACTGTTGGATTTCCATCCAACGGCCGTCGTGCTTCTTCAATCTCTGCTCTTCCTGCTCCAGCCGCTCAAACAAGCGTCGGCGGGACTGCCTGCTCCCTCCTCCCCGTGGCCGGCTATGCTGTCGCGCAGGCCTCACCGCCCCACCGTACTCCTATCGCTGGCCTAGCCATCCCTCTACTCACGCACACCTGCTGTTATTCAGTTGTACTCCCCTCCGCGTGGGAAACAACTGCCGAGTCTTCCCTGCCTCCGTGTCGTTCCCTTCCTAGGCCTCGCTGTCGTCCACCGCCCTGGTGCTCTCGGCGCGGCCTGGTCAACGTGGTCAATGACCAACATGCATCTGAAGTGGATTGTACGTGGAGAGGCTGACAGTTGGGTCCACGGCCGCACGCAAGGAAATGCCTCCTTATTACACGCAAAATAATGATTCCTCCACCTGACATCTGGGACCCACCGAAATGGCCTCTGTATTTCATGAAAAAAATGTTACCGCCACTGACAGCTTGGACCCACCAGCTATATCTTCGCATGCAAGGAAGTGCCTCCTTATTACGCACACAAAAATGAATACTCCCCTGCTAGCTGGGACCCAGTATAGTGGTAGGCTGACTTGTGGGCCTACTAAGTTGACGGGGACGGAGGGCTTTGTCAACTTAGTCAATATGCACGATTCTAGCTCCAGTGACCGTACGATGTCCATCCAACGGCCGTAGTGCTTCTTCAACCTCAGGTCTTCTTGCTCCAGCCGCCCAAACCAGCGCCGGTCGTGCCTCATGCTCCTGCCTCCCGTGGCCGGCTGCGATGCGGCGGAGGCCTCACCGCCCCCTACTACTACCACCGCTGGCTAGGCCATCCCTCTACTCACCCACAGCCCATGTTATTCAGCGGCGACGGCAGCCTCACACCGCAGCGAACAAGTGAACCCTAATACTCCTCTACGCGTGGGCATCCACTACCGCGTCTTCCCCAGCTCCGCGTCGTCCCCTTCCTAGGCCTCGCCGTCGTCCACCGCCCTGGTGCTCTCAGCGCGGCGTGGTCAACGTGGTCAAGGAATGGCTTCCATCGGAAGAGTACTGTACGTGGAGAGGCTGACAGCTGGGTCCACGGCCGCAGCAAGGAAGTGCCTCCTTATTACGCGCAAAATAATTATTCCTCCACCTGACAGCGGGGACCCACCGGACGGGCCACCGTATTTCGCAAAAAAAACGCTTCCCCCTGATTGCTGGGACCCACCAGCTACATCTTCGCACGCAAGGAAGTGCCTGACAGTCGGGACCCACCTGGTCAAAGCATATGTAGCGTTGTCATTCTGGTCGCGAACGTGTACGTACATACTGGTCGATGTAGAGGCGCGCACGTGTCGTAGTAGAGGCGCGCACGTAGCATGTACACGTACGTACAACGGCCAGGGTGCAAGAAAGTAAATACGACCGCATACGTACATACGAGCGAGGTCTCGGACGCCTACTCGCGCGTACGTACGGCCAGGGCTCGTGTACATGGCTGGGTCAGAACGAAGAAACAACATCGTTGTCGTGTTCATGGGGAGGCAACGGAATGCGTCGTGTTCATCGGGAGGCAACGGAACGCGTGGGAGCCAACCGGCTTGGACGGAACAGCCGATGGAAACGAGGCCTGGCGTACCGCGGAACGGAGGAAACGGCCTTGTGTTCGACCGGCCACGGTCGAAACGGGATCCTGTTCATCGGGAGGGGTCTGGCGTACCGCAAAACGGAGGACACAGACCTCCTACGGTCGAAACGGGGTCCTGTTGATTGGGAGGGGTGTGGCGTACCGCAAAATGGAGGAAACGGACTTGTGTTGGAGCGCTACGGTCGAAACGGGGGTCCTGTTCACCGGGAGGGGTGTGGCGTACCGCAAAACGGGACTCCACGGGATACTGTTCATCTCCACCGTCGACCCCCTCCAGCCTCCGCGGGCTACTGTTCATCCACCGTCGACCTCCTCCAGCCTCCACCTGCGACTGTTCATCCACGGGCTCCTGTTCATCCAGCCTCCACCGTGCGCTACTCCACCGGCTACTATTCAACCAGCCCTCTCCACGGGCTCCTGTTCAACTACCCCTCCACGGGCTACTGTTCATCCAGCCCTCCACCGTCCACTATTCATCTTGCGCTCCACGGGGTGGTCCTATTCATCCTGCCCTCCACGGGGTCCTGTTCATCCAGCCCCAACCAGCTCGAACGATCGGGGTCCTGTTCATCCACCCCCACCAGGAACTGTTCATCCAAACCCCCCAGCAATGCTCACTGTTCATCCAGAGGCAACGCCATGGGGTCCTGTTCATCCACCCCCATCGGGAACTGTTCATCCAGAGGCAGCATCGATCGGCTTCAGTTAGCAGCAGTAGCGAAGGAATCACTCGATCGGGTTCAGTTAACAGCCATCGATCGATCGCTCGGGTTCAGTAACGCGTAGCCTGCAGTGCAATCGCTCGGGTTCAGTTAGAGCCCAACGCCTCGCTCGGGTTCAGTTAGAGCCCAACGCCTCGCACCCACGTGCGTGCGTGTACGAGGGAAACGCGCATCGCTCGGCCCCGACCACCCACCGTAACCGGGAACACCCCGATATTTTCCTCGCCCTCGCTTCTACCACGGTTTTTTCCGTCATGGACGGCCCAAAGAATGTCATGCAGCTGCGTCTCTGGCCCGCCCAGGATGAAAAGCCCATTTTTCTGTCATGATTTTTGTCATAGAAGTAGGGCCCCACCACATCTATGATGATACCGTGTTTTGTCATAGAAGTGTCATAAGTATGACAGAAAAAAATTTCGTTCGGCCCAAAATGTCATGGATGTGTCTTTTTTTGTAGTGACAGTAGAAAGCCACAGACCAGTCGGGCAGGCCTCGGGCCGCCATCCCCGAGCTCGAGCTTGCCGGCGATCCCCGCGGTTCGCCCCCACCGTTCCAGCCCCTCCCGAGCTCAACCCACTCTTCCAGAGCCTCCGTGGTGCTTCACTGGTGCTGTCCGACCCCGTTGGAGCCCCTGGTGCAGCCCCACATCGCCGTCGTCTCCAACTCCGACGACCTCTGCTTCCTACCGCCACTGGAGAAGCTCGTTCCGACCCTGTCCGACCATCCCTAGCTATTCTACGGGTACGGGCAGGTGCGCCTCGATCTTCTGTCGCATTCTATCCCTCTGGATCGGGCCAAGGAGCCCTCCTCGCCAGCGTGAGCTCCGTCGAAGCCTCGTCACGCTCTGTTTCTTTCTCTCTCCCCCTCGCACCTGACCAGCGGGGCCCGCTGTCAGCCTCTCCACTCGCGCCCGAAGCGGTATGAGTGGAGGCGTATTCAGAGAATACGCCATCGACATCACCCCTGGTTTCTGTTTTATTTAAATTTAATTCAAATTATCCAGAGAACTTCAAACAGCCACAACTATTTAACCTTAAGTCCAAATGAAGTGATTCTTTTTGCATTGTGTTCTTAACGAAAAGATCTAGCAGCTCACCAAAAATGAGATTTTTCTCTGCTGTCTAGATTTTCTGGTGATTGTCAGGGTGTTTCTTGATATTTTCTTTCTCTGTTTTTTATTAGTTTCAGAAGGTGAAGCTTGTCTTGAGGATCACTAGGAGGAGTGTGAACCTCATCTGCACTAAGGCAAGCCACAGCAACATTTTCATGGTGCCATCTCAATATTTTTGATTTTCCAACTTGAATAATGATTTCGTCCATGCATTTAAATCACTTAAAGAAATATTTATTTCAGTTGAATGCTTGTTTTGGTTGGTATGCTTAGTTTACAGTAGTTTGGGACTAACTAAGTTAGTTCAAGTCAGTAGAAGTAAATATTTGGTTATGTAAAATAAAATGACTATGAAAAAGACTATTTTGGTTAATATTTTCCTAAGTGAGAAAATGGATTATTTCAAGTTAATATCATGGTTAAGTTTGTTGAATTATAATAACCAGAGAAGTGGTATGAGTTTGCTGATGATTATGGTTAGTGAAATACTTGATGAGGTTGATCCATTTATTTCCGATAATATGTGATGCATAATGTAAGGTTGCATTTTCATGGCATATCATGACCCGGTTATTTTTACTTTGAGTTAAACCTGATAATAACTCAACTTGAACATATCGTTGATCGGGTCATGGTGCCACTGAATCGAGTTTTTTCTAGTGCAACCACATTTGCCTTTATGGGAAGGCCTTTATTCGGTCCGTTGTCATGCCTCTGGTCGGTGCCTCCAACGAGGGAAGGTTATGGGCGTGCGTTACCCTGGCCCGGTAAGCAGATATAACCTTGTGTGCCCGTTTGTTGTTATGGTACCTTGTCCCCATTTGGGACCGTTTATGTTTTGCCACGACGGTGGCCGTTGATGCCTTTAGTAGGCACGGGGCCACCCAGGACTTAGCCCAGTGGGGAGTGAGTCGAAGTGGCCGGGAGAGAGCGATGGCAATGGGAGGATTTCGTCGGAATGCCGTTGGTCCACCCGAATGGGAATGCGAGGCCATGGATTCCGTGGTGTGGGTAAAGTGTGCTACCTCTGCAGAGTGTATTTAATCTATCGATAGCCGCGTCATCGATTACAGACACAACTCGGAAGTAGGTCACACCATGGATCAAAATTTTAAATAATCATGCACACTAATGTTAATCACATGGCACTGTTGGAAAGATGATGGTTGAGAAACTATGTTGATGATGGGAACCTAAGTGTTGGTTCCGTTTGTTGAGGATGGAGACCAAAGTGTTGGTCCGTTTGTGATCCGAGAAAGATCACCATTTGGTTACGAGGTAACCCGTTTGGTAAGCAAGTCCGAGGAACTTGAGGCACGAGATCATGTTCACTACATCCCTAGTATGATTTTGCATTGATGATAATCTGAATAAATATCATGATATTGTCTGTCATTATGTTTATGCTTGTTGTGAGCTTGCAAGTACATTCAATGTACTAACCTGGCGTGTCATGCCAGATTTCAGGAAAGTTTCGTTGGATCGGAGTGCTGCCCAAGTCTAGATCGTGTCCACATTGGTGTCCCTATGCTATGGAGTCCCGCTTCGTCGTCTTTCTACTGCCGCGTAGTTGTCGTGATCGAGGCCCCTTTATGTTCACTAAATAATGTACATATTGTTCAGCCGCACCGTGTGTGCCGCTTGGCCTCGCAACTTGATGTAATATCGAACTATGTTCCGCTAGTATCAATAAAGCGGTTGTTTTCTGTACCAAGATGTTGTGTGTTGCCAGAAGACATGATCTCTGGGATAGCAATGCAAGGTAACCCGGTTGCTCTGAGCCGGGGTGCCACACCCCTGCCTTTAAGCAACCCACCGTATGGGCACAATGGATGCACCCTTACGAGACATCCGACCACAAGCCCATTGACAAGAAAAACAAACCCTTCACGGGATATAGACTATCCTTGAGGAACTGCTCGACAAGCCCTGTCAGATACATACAACGCCGAGCACCGAATCAACACATAGCCTTCGGGCATGTTGGGTACTCCGGGAAGTGGCTAAGAGCGGTGAGGCTATCCTCACCAGTACTACTCCAGAGAAATATTCTTCGGAGGATGAAGATTTCAATGTCTTTATGGTCTTTGAGACTTTTCCTTCAAATAATCGGTGCAAACGGGCGCTCCGCGACCTCGCCAAAGTCACCCAAGTAACCGCAATGAACCCTTGGAGCGACACGGCCATAACTTTTGCCGCTGCCGACAAACCAAGGGCCCGAGCAGTCCGAGCACCAACCGCCTTGGTCTTAAACCCAATTGTGGACGGCTTTCGACTCACCAAAGTGCTCATGGACGGCGGTAGCGGAATTAACCTCATCTACGAAGATACGCTGGATAAAATGCCAATGGACAAGAGTCGCATCGAGCAAAGCAGTACCACCTTTCGAGGTATTATCCCCAGCCGAGAAGCACGATGCTCGGGGAAAATTAAACTGGATGTAGTATTCGGCACGCCTGATGTGACACCCAAAATTTTATTTGGATTTTTCAAAAAATTTATTTGACTTGAGGGAGGTGATTTAAATTTTTCTTCAAAAGAACCCTCCCTTTCAAATTTTTTTTATGGCAAGAGTTTTATTTGGATTCACCCAAGACTTGTTTTTGGTCTTGGAGGTTCTTGCTTTTTATTTTGGACTCAAGCCAAAATGCTTTTCACTTGGGAAAAATGTCTTTTGAAAATTTCTTTGAAAATACTCTATAGCTTTTGGAATAATCCTTTACCACTTTCAACAAATCTCTCTTGCCATGACCTTAGTGCTAATCCACTCTCATAAACCTTTCCTTATCTTTGGATCATGATTTACTTCAAATCCAGCAAGTTGGACCTCTCCATATTTTTATTTTCCACTTATTTCTTATCAAAACAATTTCTACCTTATATCTTGATCATTGGAGGTTTACAAAGGAACTACTCTTTCTGCTTTGATTTTTGCCCCCAAACCTTTTTCCCTTCCTAGTCCTTTGAACCCTCAACCAAGATCCATGAAGATCCACTGGTCTCCAGTTCAAATTTTTCAAACTATACTTGCTGCAAGTTTGGACCAGATTTGCCAAATTTGATGAAATTCATTCAAATCTTTCTCCAAAAATTCTGAGTAAAATCAGGCAGCCTCTGGGTGCATTGAGTGGTCACCTCACCAAGCCCCATCTCCAGGAAAAAATTTCTTCATACCTAATCATTTCATCGAACACCTTCAGAGCACTGTCAATATCAGGTTCAGTCAAATTCAGTTAACAGTGGCTGAACCACTGTCGTTTCTTCAGTGTCCGTTGTCGATCTCGCCAGTGCCCGGCGTCGCCATGTTCCCTGTCCCCTCCCCCTTGTCCTCTGCACCGCACGAGCGCCTGGATGCTTGCGGGCGTCGGCAACGAGCTGGAGGAGGTGCGCCGCCCCGTGACCGACGCCAGCGGTGGCTTTGCGGCCGCCAGAGAGAGGCGCAGCGCAGACGGCGCCACCCAGCGCCGCCCAAGCCACCGGAGAGCGCCGCGTGGTCTTCCACTCCCCAGTGCGCGCTGCCACCCTCGTCGTGAACCGCTGGGCGCGGAGCGCGCTCTCTGCCGCCGTCGTGCCCGTGCGGCCACCCCACCGTGGACCGGCGCCATTACGCCAAGACCGACCAGGATTAGCGGGGGAACGGCACCAGTACACCTCACTGATGCTGCCTGGCCAGCTAAACCCCTTGCCAAGCCGCTGCCTCGCCGTAATTGCTCGCCGGAGCAACCCCGTTCACGGCCACCCCTCGAGCCGCCTATAAATAGAGGCCCCGAGCTCCAGCTAGTACCCACACCACCTCTACACTCCACCAAGACCCTGCCTAGCCACTGGAAGAGCCCCGAGGAAGTCTCCTTCCTCAACTCCGGCCGCCGCGACCCGCCACGGGATCCAGCTCGATTCGCTCCCGTGCGTGCACCTCTGCCTACCATCTCTTGCCAGTAGCTCTCTAGTGCATCCCTCCTTCTGACCCGCGCTTCAATTAGAAGTTTGCAGCACACCACCGGAGTTCCCCACCATCGCCCGAGCCGCCGTCCGCCGGAGAAAGTGTCGCCGTCGACGTGGTGCTCCCCGACGCCCAAGTCCACCACCACCGACGCATGCCAGCCTTACGTCATCCGTTAATTTCCGACGTTAACGTGGACGGAGTCACGTTATCGTTTTTCCCCCTTCCGTGCTACCACATGTTTTCTGCCAGAATGCGGTTTAGTAAGTTGGTAACCTCTTTCCGTGTACACACCAAACAGAGGGGCCGGGATGATGGTTCCATGGCCCTGGATTAAAGCCAGTCATCCGGTCAGGGGGCATGGGTGTTTCCGGTTGGGACCGAGAGGGGGGCACCCCTTAGAGCGCGCGTATAGAAATTTTGATCCCATGCTACGCGAGGTTGTAGCCTCCCCGTCTCAAGGTTTTTCTTGAACGTTGCCGAGGGTGATTCCTGGCTTCGGAATGTTGAATGGGTGTGTACTGGTTAGACGTGTTTCTTCCAAAACACCATAGACGGAACTAGTCCCCGTGACTACTGAAATCCGTTGGCTGTGGTTAAAGTACAAACTCTGCAGAGTCAAATCCTTTCGAGTCATCGTATCCGTGGTCAAGTATCGTGATCAGTGTATCCATATCTATGTCAAGTCCTCGTGGTTTGTTCTTCGTTCCGGTAAGCGAGCATGAGTAGTAGACTTAGCTGAACGTTACTCTTGTGGATGGACTAACCCTGTTGTTTATCTCATGCCCGATTATTCTCTGGATATGATTTAAATTCTTGAGCTAATAAGACGTTAAGTTATGAAGCCCTTTATGTGATGTCGCTCAGACGTCCGACTGTGGCATATTGATTATTTACTTTTGATATAAGCCCTTTATGTGATGTCGCTCAGACGTCCGACTGTGGCATATTGATTATTTACTTTTGATATAAGCCTTTTATGTGATGTCGCTCAGACGTCCGACTGTGGCATGCACTATCTTTTATTTCCTTTTATGAGCCCTTTATGTGGTGTCGCCCTGACACCCGACTGCGGCATTATTATTCTTGCAGTTTCCTCTCGAGGAGTCATTCAGACCCTCGTTTGGCACCCAGTATTTATTTTGGGATTTCGGGAGGACTACCGCCCGACTTCTCTGTTATTTTCCCATGCATTATTATCTCTATGTCTAAACGCACTTGTTAATCTGTTCATATGCGTCATGTTTACATTTGTTATATCTTATGTCCGAACTGTCTTGCGAGTACTTTCATAGTACTCACCTGGCTTGTTGATTTGGCCAGATGTTGACGAAGGCGA